>NC_086383.1:39935666-40563712 GCF_036588685.1 Mytilus trossulus | reverse complement strand
AACTTCCACACAGGAATAATTGAAGTGAGCTGTGATGATTGACATGGACAATATATGGACAATAATTTGTGATTTAAACTGTGTACCTGAGTGGACCATATCAAGGTAAACTCAACTGTCTGTAAATTTCATCATCGTCTGCAGGGACAAAAGAAGTGCACAACAAAATCAAGTTAAGTTATGAATTTCTAAATCATACAATGCATTTGAATTCTATTTATCTAGGGCATGCTATGTCTTAAAACTTTTCCAGATGCACAGATTTGTCTGCAAAAACGGCGATTTTAGCCTAAGAATCCACTTGAACCTTAAAGATTGTGTACCCTTGTGTTGAATTAATGCTAAACATATGAACATTTCATAGCCAATCCATAGCCTTTCCCCTTGTACTTTCATATTTGTCAATTCGATGCTTGATAGATAAAGAATTATTGAATGCAGTGCTAGCAATGATTTCCTTAAAACAAGTTTATAAATTAAGATATTGGTTAATACAAATATCAATATGGACCAATTCAAGTACACCTTCTAGGGTGCGCTCGAATTAAGTGACTCAGCATGAGGTGTTTTGAAATTTAAAGGTTGTTTCTGAATTTTTGTAAAAAAAAAACGCTAGCACATCATAGAAACACAATGCAAGTAGGTAATATAATTTTAAAATGTTATAACAAAAAAACTCCGTATTAAAGTTTGTGTATTTTCTATAAAAATCTTGTTGTTTTTCTTCACCAAATTCTCTTTTTCAACTAAATGTAATTATATTATAAATGATAATGCTTTGAACGAAGTTTCCCCTTGCTATATTTACCAGCTGCCCCATCTCTATTATTCATTATGTTTGCCTGTTTTGATACTATTGCAGTTTGAAAAGTTCGTATCTCACAAGCCACAGAAGGAGTCATAAAGCTGAACTCATTTTTTTTGGTCATTATAAATGCACATCTGACGATAAATAATTTTGAGCTAAATTATTTAAACACCAACGTATATGACGTTTCAAATTGTGTCACAAATAACAGCAACAGTAATATACCGCTGTTAAAATGTCATAAGTTGATTAAGAGAAAACAAATCCGGGCTACAAACTAAAACCGAGAGAACCACATCAACTAAAAAGGAAAACAACGAAACAACAAAAAGACTGAAGTACAACAAAAAAAGCCGACAATATAACACACAAAGAAACGAACTTTTGATAACAACTGACATTTTCCTGACTTGGTATAGGACAGAAAAAACGTGTTCAGTGAATTATGAACTGATATATTGATTGAATGATTGATTGATTGACTGCTGGTTAATTGAAGCCGCAAAAGCACAAATTTTATATCGGAGCTTATTGATATATTCAAAGCAAGATTAGTTCTTAAACCATCAGGCAGACAAAGAAATGAATAGCAGGACATCAGTGTAATCATAACCAACTATTGAGGAAGATAAAGGTTTTGCTTTGATTCTTAATTATCCAAAGTGTCGCATAAACACATTCACAAATTTAAAATCTAAAGAACGTTTAGACTAAATAAGATGATGAGGTATAATGTCAATGAGAAAACTCTCCATCAGAGCCACAATATGTTAAGGTACACCATTATATTTCAAAATACAGTCTTCAACATGGAATTTTGGGTCACACAGAACAGAAAGCTAAATAGGTTCCCGAAAATGGACTAGTGTTAAAACATTCAAACGGGATTACCAACGGTATAATACATATAGAAAACGAGAGCGAGAAACATTTATGAACCATATGTCAAACAACAACCACTTAACATCAGGTTTAATCTTTTAATAGGTTCCTAGATAATTGATATGAATTAGAAGATGTGATATGAATGCCAATGACACATCTTTCCATCCAATTCATATGTAAAGTCAATAATAATAGGGGAGCTACCATTTGATTTTTATGGGGGGGGGGGGGGGGGGGGGGGGCTAGGATGAAAAATGTTGTCCTGCATTTTTTTTTAGTTGTAATCTCTGTCCTGCCTTTTTATTTTTCACTCTATCCGGTCCTGCTCTTTTTTTAGTTTATCCTGACTTTTTTTACATAAATTGTCATCCTGACTTTTTTTTTTGAAAGTGTCTCATCCTGCCTTTTATTTTACTCAAAACTCCTGTCCTGCCTATTTTTTTCAAATTTCATCCTAGCCCCCCCCCCCCCCCCCATAAAAATCAAATGGTAGCTACCTAGGTCAAAGTACTGTCATCGAACTGTGATTTAAATTCAGTGAAGAAAAAAAAAACCAGCGAAGCGTAGCAGGATTTGAGCTTGATGAAGATTTATCAGAAATCCTTATAAAACTTTGAAATAGACATTATCTAATTTATTTTTCATTCAAACTTCTAGATGAATTCTCAAATATTTGAAACAGCTAATGGTATTTAGTGTAGAAATTGATTTATTTCAAACTTGGACAATTGGATTTAACAGTTAAACAAATTCAATTTCTAACATTTTCTAAAAATAAATTCACTGACTCTTTTTTCAGCAATTGCAGGGTAAACATACCACATGATTTTCAACTTTCACATAAAGAGAGAATTTCACATGCTCAACATGTATGTCTCTGATTTTTATAAATAGATATAAGAAAATGTGGTATGAATCCCAATGAGGAAACTTTCCATCCAAGTCACAGTTTGTAAAAAGTGACCCCTCATAGGTCAATATACATGGTTCAAACCGTACAGCAAGCTATAAAGGATCCAATAATGCCTAGTGCAAAACCATTTATACAGGATAACGAACGGTTTTATCTATAGAAAAAAAAGAAGAAACACTAATGAACCACACCAACAAACGACAACCACTAAACAAGATGCCCAATAATTATGCAGAGGGTTTTAAACGTTTTAACAGACGCCATTCTTTCAACAAAAAATAATGATTATTCGATAGATACTTAATCGCAATTCCCTAATGACACGAAAGCTGCTATCAGGTATAAGATTTAAATTTGCTAAATAATTCGTGCAATATAGTATTATATTTTTTTTCAATCGCTCGCTCAAGGTTGGAAGGAGGTGACGAAGTCCCTAACTTCACTTACAATGACGTTTTCGACAGAAATTTGCCGTTTTCGAATCTACAGAATTGTGGGAATATATTGGTCATTTCCTTAAAAGAAAATTACGCCATAGCATCGGTAAACTCACCATAGTTTGGGACTACTTTTCAATAAATTATGACAATTTACCGGGAACACATACATGTATGTTTCTGAAACTGAGTAAGGTCATCCTATCACAAAATATAAGAAAACATGGTCCATCCAATCACTAACATACAATACCACGAATATCACTAGTACCACATCATACTGTTTAGTATGGATAAACTGGACAATAACATTTTAAATGACATATTTACACATTTAGAAAAAATCTCCTTATTTTGCAGAATTGAGTGAAATTGATACCGTCAAAATTTATTATGAAGCTCTAGAGGCAAAATATTTCCACATGGATAAAAATAAGAACATGTATCTTTTATTGACATAGTTTTTCCCCCTATTTCTTGAAATTGTCAGATGAAAAACTGACATACATGTCTAAGAATAAATAGTATGAATTATCACTGTTTAATTGAAAACTGCATATGGGATATACGTTTCCCAACTTATTCGGTATTTAAGAGCAGTTGCTACTCAGACTTTATAAAACGTCACCCGTGTCTGATCGTAAAAGTTAACGAATCCGGGTTATGTCAAAGAACGTCTCGTTTTTTTGCTAAAACAAACTGTTCATCGATTGATACCAATCCTTGTTGACAAATATTCCGTTAAAATATACAATTATTACACGATGGTATTGAAATGTAGATTCTAAATATTGAAGTTGTTAATCATCTTTTTTCCGTGTTATAATGTACTTTTTTTATCTCTGTAAATTAAAAAGTGTTTAGTCTTGTGTTGTAAGTATTCATTATTTGACATTCCTCGGAACTAATACATTCCGTTATTATGTCACTATGCTATGCTAAAACACTTGTAATCTTGTGTTTCATTTTTGCTAATGTGCCATGTCTATATGAATATTGGGTTTCTTCGTTGATATATATAGATATAGGAAGATGTGATGTGAGTGCCAATGAGACAACTCTCCATCCAAAAAACAATTTAAAAAGTAAACCATTATAGGTTAAAGTACGGCCATCAACACGGAGCCTTGGCTCACACCGAACAACAAGCTATAAAGGGCCCCATAATTACTAGTGTAAAACCATTCAAACGGGAAAACCAACAGTCTAATGTGTTTGTTTTTAAGTAATTAAGATTATACTCAATGTTGATAATGTCCCCCTATATTTGACATTTTTTACCTCTAATGTCTAGTTGTTTCGCTTGCAATTTTTTTCAATATAATTGATTGTTTTGCGACTGTCATAAAAGTTATCAAAGGTATCAGGATTAAAATTTAGTACACCAGAGGCGAGATTCGTCTACATAAGACTCATCAGTGAAGTTCATATCAAAATATTTATAAAGCCAAACAAGTACGAAGTTGGAGAGCATTGAGGATCATTTAAAGTGATTTTAGGCTTTTATAAAACAGATTTAATCCACAATTTTTCTAGATCAGAAAATATTTGTAACAAGCAAGAACATGACAGTTGTTAGGTATCACCAACCCAGTAGTCAGCACTTCGGTGTTGGCATGAATGTCAATTATATGGTCATTTTTATCAATTTTCTGTTTACAAGAATTTTTCGAAAAACTAAGGATTTTCTTACCCCAGGAGTAGATTACCTTAGCCGTATGTGGCAAAACTTTTTGGAATTTTTGGTCCTCAATGCTCTTCAACTTTGTATTTATTTGGCCTTTTAACTATTTTGATATGAGCGTCACTGGTGAGTCTTATGTAGACGAAACGCGCGTCTGGCGTATAAAATTGTAATCCTGGTACTTTTGATAACTATTGTCATGCATTCGTTTGATGTGTAAAGGCTTTTGATTTTGCCATTTCATTAAGGACTTTTCGTTTTGTATTTTTCAACGGATTTGTTATTTTAGTTTTTTGGCATGGCTAAATGTATAACTACAATTTTGTAATTGAGTAAAACAATTAGAAAAATTTCGCCTCCTCGTTTTAATCTTTATCGATTTGTATCCTGAATAAAAGTATGCCTTCAATATTACAAAGGTTGAGAAAAAATAACTCTTTCGCCACTTGTGATTGATCATAATACATATATTTATTCATAATGTAAGCCTGAATCACTTTTCACATTGATTGTCAAATATCGAACAAAACACGAGAAACGTTAATTCTTTTTGATAATCCAACGACTTAAAATAGGTAAAGAATCACAATTTGAATGCCATTTTGCAATGTGGATATTATACCAAACATTAAGATTTTTCTTTACATTTCAACCTAGCACAAGTTATTGATAATGATTTTTTTTTAAATTAACTTTTTCTTTATAGTGACAGAAGCGTTTTCATAAATTTATATTAGGGTCGAACGCTTACTGAAATGTCATTACAAAAACAAACAAAACCTACTACAACTCAAACAACAGTATATATATATACAACTCGTCTAAACATCAACCCAACAATGTTAGATGTGTAAATTTGCTTATATATATAAACCATTACAAAGAAAACTAAACCCTGAGCAACCCGAACCTTACTTTAAACTGTAGTAATGTATCAAATGTTGTGTTGGTTGTTATGTCATTTATATGTACACATATAACTATTTCTAACATACACCGACAGCATAAGCAATATTCTAAAACCTTATATTATTGACTACTACAATTGAGGTTAATTTGGCATCATCTTCGTGTAGAATATTTTTCCTAATTTAGCGCTTTAAAACCAGGTTTAATCCACAATTTTCCCACATCTGAAAATGCCTGTACCAAGTCAGGAATATGACAGTTCTTGTATATTTGTTTTTGATGCGTTTTGTTATTTGATTTTGCCATGTGGTTATGGACTTTCCGAATTGATTTTCCTCTAAGTTCAGTATTTTTGTGATTTTACTTTTTTATATCTACATTCTGTTCATGACAAACGGAGTTTATAAAATGTTAAAAGCTAAAACATTGGAAAATGTAGTTTACAATTCATGTATATAGCACGTGAAACACTCCGGTTTCCAATTGCTTAGTCATTTTATATAAAGCAGCGAAAAATGATAATATTTTCCCCTTTGTTATAAAACATATATTCATATCAAAAAGTTATTGACTGTCTGTTCCTGCATTGATCCTGTTTTATTTTCGAGGTTAGCTGAATTTGCCCCGAGCCTCCAAAAGTCCACTAGTGCTGTCAGAACCAATGTTTAAATCATCATTAAGTCTTCGTATGGCCTTCAACAAAAGGCTAAACTCCCATACCACCTAGTAGCTATAGGCTGTAGAGAGACAAACAAATATGAAGCCTTTTAAAACAGATTTGAAAAAAACCCGGCATGTTTAAAATGTTAAATGACAGCTAAATATGACTGAAAGCAACATACAAACGTTGGAAACTCTGCTAACCGGTGGACATGGTTTAAGGGAACAACATTTTAACACACTATGATTTAGCAGTAATCGCAGTTAGTGTAAATTAATTCAATAATATTCAAATAAAGATAAATCAAGTTAATTTTTCATAAAAACATTATATTGTGGGATTCAAAAACATAAATAAACAAATCCAATTAAGATCTCATCTGTTCTTATTGGCTATAGAGTTGAAATCTTAGTTTTTTAAACATTTAAACGGACATTTTTTTAATATTCTTTCATGTCAATACCGAAGTACTAACTAACGAGCTGATGATACCTACAGGTGTTGATACACTTTAGCTATAATTTAATAATCTTTCAAAGGACCAATATGTTTGCAAGAATCGATTCTTAATCGATTGAGAGAAAACAGATATGGGATACAAAACAAAACCGTCGGAAACACATCAATTATATGAGGTTAACAAAGATACAAATGAAACATCGAAATACAACAAATACAAACGCCAACACACATACTACAATATTCCGGACTTGATACAGACATTTTTAGAAAAAAAAATGATTAATTTAAGCTGGTTTTAATAACAAAAACACTACGAGACAGATATACAACACAAACACACGCTTAAACATGCATGACAGAGAAACGCACAAACAAATATTATAACATATAAAAATGCACAATGGAACTCACCACAGGATAACAAAAATAGTGACGCACCTACATCACTAACATAACTCTCGACTTCATGCAATTATTTTCACATCATTCGTCTAAGCAATTTTCATGACAATGATGGTAAAGAAAGACAATTTTGTAATTATTTGGACTACAAATGATGAGCCATAACAGATTATTTGAACGAAATCATAACAGAAACAAAACAAAAAATATTTTAATGCTGGATGTACAAAGAAAAAAGTTTGTTGAAAACACAGATCATTCTTGTTGACCCTAATTTGTTGAACTGGTTATTTGTTACTTTCGGTTAGTTTTAATTGGTGTGTTGTTAGATTAAAAGTCATGGAGCTATTTGACAAACGTCTCATGTGAATTTTCATTTCATATATAATCATCTTGATTGGCGATAGTTATCAAAGTTACCAGGATTATAATTTAGTACGACAGACGCGCGTTTCGTCTTCATAAGAATCATCAGTGCCGCTCATATCTGAAATTAAGGATTAATGGATTTGAAATGTATTTATATAACTTTCAGTACATAAATGAGAGTGCACCATAAGCCTCTAAAGGCTGGTTTGTATAAATATACATGTTAATTTACTGCTTATGTTTAGAATTGTAATATATTGTATATCTACCAAGTTGTACTTTAAAATACAAATGTATATCTGTCTATCTATCTATTTCTCTAGACGATTATTATTTTTCTTTCGATGACATTTCTTTCATTTACTTGCAGTATCGCTAGGGATCATTTTACAAGCGTATTGTATTCATCAACATCAAACATAAGCATATTGTCAAAGCCAATCTAATATCCTATCTGTAATCAGCTTGTTTAAATATAATCCAATAATAATAATAATATGAAATTAAATTGTGAAACTAAAAACCAAACAAATGAAAATCGTGATTTGGTTGTTAGCTTGATCATTGTTGATGACATTAATATATCATTGACCGTTTACAAACAATATTCATCAGTTCATTGCAGGTGTTGTTCGCTGTGAATAATAGATTTAAAAGTACAGGGCTAAACTCTGTACTTCTTAGACCAAATAATGCAGACGTACTTGGAAAAATTAAGACGTTTCGTCCCCGAGGGTATCACCACCCCAGTAGTCAACACTTCGGTGTTGACATGCATATCAATAATAGGGTAATTTTATAAATTTCCTGTGTAAAAAACTTTGACTTTTTGAAAAACTAAGGATTTTCTTATCCCAAGCATAGATTACGTTAGACGTATTTGGCACAACTTTTTGGAATTTTGGATCCTCACTCAATGCTCTTCAACTTTGTACTTGTTTGGGTTTATAAATATTTTTGATTTGATCGTCACTGATGAGTCTTATGTAGACGAAACGCGCGTCTGGCGTACTAAATTATAAACATTGTACCTTTGATAACTATTTACACCACTGGGTCGATGCCACTGCTGGTGGACGTTTCGTCCCCGACGGTCTCACCAGTCCAGTAGTCAACACTTCGGTGTTGAAACGAATATCAATAATGTGGTCATTTTTAACCGGATTTTTGTGACAAAAATGTCGGTTATTGATTTGGGGATGCTCGGCAGGCGGGCGGGCGGTAGGGCCGGCGGTCGGGCGGGCGGCAATCAAATGTTGTCCGTGCATTAACTCATGAACCGCTCAACAAAAGCTTTTAAAATTTGAACATGTTGTTACTGACAACTAAATGAAGGTCAAGTTCAATAATGGCGATTTTGACTTTTACCGTTCAGGAGTTAGGGTTCTTGAAAGATTGAAAAATGGCGTTTCCAGTCGTGTCCGTGCATTTACGCATGCACTGTTCTACCAAAGCTTCCCAAATTTTAATATGTTGTTACTGATGACAAAATAAAGGTCAAATTCAATAATGACGATTTTGACTTTTACCGTTCAGGAGTTATGGTTCTTGAAAGATTGAAAATGGTGTTTCCATTCACGTTGTTGCATTTACTCACGAAACCATTCAATCTAAGCTTTTCAAATTTTAATATATTGATACTGATGACAAAATGGAGGTCTAATTTGATATTGACAATTTTCACTTTCACCAATCATCAGTTATGGTTCTTGTGATATTGCCAGGACACAAATAAATGCTAATAAATCCGGTTTGCTGTCGTTGTGACAGCCTCTTGTTATAAATTTCCTGTATAAAAAACTTTTAACTTTTTGAAAAATTAAGGATTTTCTTATCCCAGGCATAGATTACCTTAGCCGTATTTGGCACAATTTTTTGGAACTTTGGATCCACAATGCTCTTCAACTTTGTACTTGTTCGGGTTTATAAATATTTTTGATTTGAGCGTCGCTGATGAGTCTTATGTAGACGAAACGCGCGTCTGGCGTACTAAATTATAATCCTGGTACCTTTGATAACTAATTAAATAATTGGCGTAGTTTGCCGTTCATACAGTTTATCAATATTCTAAACGCCCCCCCCCCCCTTCCTCCTTATTTTACATTCGTGATTGCAAATTACAAATAAAAAATGTCGGAATAAGTAATATGTATTTGTTCAAGCTTTAATCTTATTGCTAGAAACATGAAATTTTCCCCAAGCTTTCTCTCTCCTCATTACAAATCAGGTTATTTTTTTCTACAATTTACAAACTATGTTTAGCCGACAATTTATTATTTACGCTGAACAACATGTACCTTTATTTGACTGACTTTACTTTTCAATAAAATCATGTACCGGGTACCGAAAAATAAACTGTAACGTAAACAATGATATTATTGAATCCATTCTTTTCCAATAGAAAAATTCACTTACTAGTATGCGTATACTATTTTGTACCTATATAGTAAAATGACAGGTCGACTGCAGGACACATGTCCTTCTTTCCTTTCTAAAAAAAACCATTTGCTTCAGCAGACAAAGCAAAGTTGGGTGTACATTTAAGGTTTGTTTAAACGACTGTTAACGTCATAATCAACCTAACTTTCTTATTTTTAAAATTTAGCGTGACCATGGCATTTTAATAAAAATAGAAATTGAACTAACAAAAGTTGCAATATATTTCATCAACAATAATGAAGCTATTTTGCTATAGCGGATCATTGTCTGGTGTTAACATCCTAAGAGTTATGCAATTGCTGTCAACTATACTTATCAGTCGTGAATCTTTTTGCATATCAACCAGTACACTTATTTGAAAACAAACTACAGAGGTCAAGACCTCTTATTTGTGTATTACAATATTGATTTATAGACGATTCAATTGAGATTTTCTGGACGGAGATCACAGCAAAAGTCTTAAAATTAATTTTAATGTATCATTTATTTTATTTGTTTTTTTTTTACATTATTTATAATTTTATAAACCAAATATGACAAATAGTTTGTCGAAAGTTTAAAACTCAAACAAGTTCTATGTATGAGTTTCCAGCAATATCATTCCTAGTTGGATCGGGATCATCTCCTGCTTTTTCTGAATGATTGCTTCCAACTGACGAATCTGCATTATCATGAGTCTCATTGATCGCCGAGGCAGCTGGTTCAAAATTATAGTTCCTCCATTCAACTGAATGATAGTATACGCTGTCAACTTCGTCGTACGAGTGGTTAATTGATGAATGACTACTGTTTCTAGAAACATCCTCCTGTTCTCTGTGAAACAAAGATTTAACTTTTGAAGTTAATCACATTTTCGTTGCTTCAATTTTGTATGAAATTTGAATTATTAAGTAAATAGATTTACCTGATATTTTTGTGAATTGATAAATATCACCGATTCATTATATATCTATTTGGTATGCATACGTGCATATTTTATGTACTTTAAGGTCAGTCTGCTTTAAATCAAACTAGTTCCCTGAGAAGAATAAATATAGAAATTTTAGAAAGAAAAGCATTCTTTCTCCTAAGTGCCGGAAAAACGATGTCTATTTATTTTTAATACCGAATACCTAAATTTTAAAATTATATAAAGAAGGCTAATTCTTTATTGACGCGTTTTACGATTCCATCAATTATTTGTATATCTGTAAAAGAAAACATTCAAAAACAAATTTGGCATCTTTACAGCCTATACATATACAATTCATATATCAATAAAGGCAACCAATCTAATTTAAAATACTTTATTGGTATAAAAATGCCAAGGATTCACTCGTGCTGAATGTTTTTGCGTTTGCTGATGTTGTGTATTCATTATAGGTATTTTCTTAAAGTTGACATACAAGAGGGGGTTAATTTACCTTCACAATCTAGAACAACCCACTTTTATTTTTAAAATGTCTTATACCAAGCCAGGAATAAAGCTGTTGTAATCAAATAGTATGTTTCTAATTGTTTTACATTACCTTATCGGGGCCGTTTAAAGATGACTATGTGGTATGGGCTTTACTCATTGTTGAAGGTCGTACGGTTACCTATAGTTGTTAATATCTGTGTCATTTTGGTCTTTTGTGGATAGTTGTCTCATTGGCAATCATACCACAACCTCTTTTTTATATTCTATGTATGTTGGTCTTTTTTTGAATTTTAGATTTTATTTCCATGTTTAGTTGAAAAGGCCGGTAGTATTTATTCTGTTTGAGCTTCTGGTATTCCTCTTTTGTAGTGAGTATTTCTATTGTCTATATCCCGACTGTGTATCTGGATTTATCAAAGGCTATAAGTGTTTTGTGTACTATTTCAATACTACATGCATATGTCAAAATATGGGTTACACTATGAAAAGAATGTATACGTACCTTTGATTTTCATTTTGTGGGTTTGCTTCTGTAGCTGTTTAATACACAATATGAATAAATCAATAATACGGTTTGTATAAACTTTGATATAAGCTATAAAAAAAGTATTTACCTCAAGAAGCTTGCATTATTACAAACATGAAATCAATAAGATTATACGAAATTATCTCAAAACCATACCAATATCTCAGTATATCGAAATAATCATTATGACTAATATGCATTTTCTGACGTCAATAAATGGATTCAAAACAATTTTATTTTACAAGCTTCAAAAACAGTTGATACGTATGGACATAAATGAAAAATGTATTTAGCTTTTTCATTACTTGTATTCTAAGCGTACCCGATGATATTTGTTTTTCTAGAAACACAAATTTTGGCGGAATCATTATATTTCCACTCCAGAACATTAAGATATTTGAATCAGTCTAAATAATTATGATTGACACAGACATAAGCTAATTATATTAAAGATAATAAACATATAGTCTCAATCCAAGTAAGTTTGTTCTTTCCTGTAAAAATATTTTTTTCGTACAAAAATAATGTATATGCACTCAATTTGCGTTATGTGCATTCGTCAATTTAGTATTTTGCTGCCCGAAATAAAAGTAGGATAACACACAGCGGCATTTTCTCGTCTAGTTTTTTTAAAGTCTGACAAAAAGGTGACCACAAAATAAGAAACAATCAACAATGATTTAAAAAAAATTACTAGAAACCTCATTGATCATAGTAATCCATATTAAAAATGGGAATTAAGGAAGAGGTTCATGCAACAGCATTGGTACATGGTGGTGGGGTTATGAAACGCAACATTTTTATGGTTCTGTCATTTCATTAAAAGAAAAGGGACAAACATAACCGTTGAAATATATTTATGGTCATCCGTGTTGACAGTTCTTAGTTTAGTTGCTTGTTGAAGATAACAAGGAACACAAAACTGATATGGAAATTGCCAAATGTACTGAAGGTTAGTGATAACAATTGTTCAAATGATAAACTTTCATCAGTTCTTATTAATATTATGTAAATGAATCTAAATAACTTAACATTGTTCAAACTTACATGGTTTGTAAAAATGTCTGTAAATCGCAAACGCCATGACTATAATCATAATTATGAAGAAGACTCCTACCAAATAATATTTTAATGTAGCTTTCTTTACATCATTCACGCCTGAAATAAAAATAGTTTAATATGAAGATGGTCATGAATAATTGTACAACTTTGCCCCCCGCAGAGATATAGAAAAACAGAACATTAACGGGTGTTACACGGACTCTTTTCAGACGATACACGGACTTTTTTTAGTTGTTACACGGACACTTTTTATGAATAGAATCACTCGTGCATGATCAGTGAGTTCATGGGCACTTTAACTTTCAATTAGTTTGAACGTTTTGGTTCACTGACTTATTTTCTGTCTTTTTATTGAACAAAATATTTACGTAAGCATCAATATCTTTTTTTCAAACATTTCCAGTTAAATACTATTCATATCAGTACACTAAGGGATTAGACATTTAACGGTTTCAATAGTGGGAAAGGGAGATGGGAGTTATGGTTCTGTCCTTAAATAGATATTTTGATCCCAAATTTTATGAGAGAAAAAAACATTATGGTCAAGCAGATGACAAATTAATGTTTTGCATGATTCCTGATTTTCCGAATACAGTTAATACTGCTCATTGGCGGATCCAGGGGGAGGGTGGGTCCGGGGTGAAACCCCCTTTTTGCCGATCAATGCATTTGAATGGGGACATACAGTTGGAACACCCTCCCCCTTTTTTGTACTGGGTTGGGAAACCCCTTTTTTAAAATGGCTGGATCCGCCCCTGGTGCTTCTTTAAAAACATTTGGGAGATGGCGTTGAAAAGTAAATATTTAATATACTAAAAAAAGAACATATCATCCCCTTTAAAATCAAAATATTCGGTCAATAAAAGTTTTCCTCAATATATAGACATTAATAGTATTTTGGACAGTGCTTTAAGTAAAGAAAGAATGATACTGACGTGTATATTTAATTAAAATAAGACAGCAAATAAGAAAATAAAAATCAAATCTAATATCAAAAGATAAAATCCCCATCAACTCACCAATGCACGATTGATTCTATAAACAAAAAGTGTTTATGTTATACACGTCCAAATAAGCAGCAAATCTAGAAGAAAACCATTCAACTTATGTCATCAATTTTGGACGGTAAGCTGCGATTGGATCATATAGTAACACGTGTTTAATCCCGATCAACTATTGCAGATCTAGAGACGAGCATAAATTTAAAAAAAATCAAAGTGTATGCCTGAATATATATAATATTAAGACAAAATCCATTTTTTTCATAAACATTTCATTCACTTATGAAGTAGGAAATTCATTCTTTTTATACCTTCATATTGTTATCGAATTTATTTCAGTGGCGGATACAGGTCTAAATCCAGGACAAAACAGGGGTTTCAATTGTATGTCCCCATTTAAAAGCAATGATCGTCAGAAAAAAGGTTTGGAAACCCCCATCACTGCATCGTAAATTCATGCATATGGCCACAAAAACGCGATGTTTACAAAAAAATTCTGGGGGGATGGGGGGATGGAATGGCACAACCTCAATTCTTCATAACAAATAAAGATCACAGCCTGTTTATTTTAAAATAAATTAGTCCCCCTCCCCTCCCCGCTTTCCGTTTTATTCATACAAATTTCACGTTATCTTACTTACAACTAAAATATTTTTTAAGATATTACTTTTTTACAAATTGCATTTAACCCCCTTAAAATGTCTTAAATGTGTACAATATTTATCTTTTACTTGAAATGGTTCTTTTTTTTTAATCAAATTATTTTATTCCTGATTTTTTTTCTTGAGAAAAAATCTCGGTTGAAGTGGAATGGAAAAAAAATGTGTTTATGCTACAACTTACAAGTCAAATAAAAAAAAAAAAAGTAACAAAAGAAACAGGCCGGTTACAACCAGCCGAATAGTTTTTCTGCACTTGTAGTCAGGTCAAGTCGCTATCGCCTCTGACCTTGACCTGACCTTGACCTGACTACTAGTGCAGAAAAACTATCCGGCAACGGTTGCTACCGGCCTGTTTCTTTGTTACCTTTGTATTTTATCTAATACTAGTGTACACGCAATTTGCGTATTTTGTTTTTCAAGATTTTGATATAGATTATTTAAGTGTAGTAATGTTGGCAAACTTGGATATCAGAAGTTCACAGAAGTGACGACATCATTGATTACATTATACATGTATATAACTGAATATTGTTTTGTATTTCTTTTAAGTTTAATGCTTACAAAAGTAGTTGTTTTATAAAAAAAAAAAACCAACACACTAATACAAAACACCGAGGACAATTCAAAATAGACAGTCCCAAACAAATGGCAAAATCAAGAGCTAAAATACATCAATCGAACTGTCATATTCAAGACTTCGTACAGACAGTATCTTATGTAGAAATGTTGATTAAACCTTGTTTGATAACTAGCTTAACCTCTCACTTGTATGACAGTCGCATGAAATTCCATAAATTATAACTCATATTTTATTTTGGTAAATGTATGCATTAAGCATCATGACGTTAGATTGCTTTATATGTCCTTTCTATATAAAGATTTGTATCAGTTGGTGATGCGTTTTGTTATACTATTTCACAAAGTAATAATTCTAACATTTAAAAAAGAAAATATAATTACTGTAAATAGTCGTAGTACTTTTCGTGTTATTGTATTCACGAAAAGATGCATCCATGTTACCCATATAGTTTCGTATTTGACAGCTGAAAAACTTAAAGACAGGGTTCATCGTTGCATTAACTTGATGCCATGTAACGTATCCATTTGTTATCACGGATCTGTTGTACACAAAAAGTTGTACTGATGCTTCTTTGACATGGCTCCCATTTTCCAGTTGTAGTTTCGTGATAAGTTTATCTCGATAAAACCACAATACTGCGGTTGGTTTCGGGAATGAATAGAAACTGATTTCAAGTGTCGTTTTCCCGTACTTTTCAAATGTGTGAAGCGCTGTTAACACTGGATGACCTGTAAATATGATTGCTTGCAGTAAATTAAATAAGATTGGAGAATACATAGAATTAGAGAAAACTAATATTTCTGTGTATCTTTTTTTATGTTACTTTTATTAAAACGTCGTTCAAATCAGATAAGTCAAACCATTTTCAACGGATTTGTATACCGTATGATTTGAAGACTAAATAGGCAGGATACATTTTTACTGTGTATACCTTTCGCTGAATTTGAAAATACTCGGGAACAAATAACTGCATCTCATTGTTAAAGAAACGTGATTAACTAACAGGTAATTGGGTACAAATAAGTCATTTAAAATTGAGAATGGAAAGGGGGAATGTGTCAAAGAGACAACAACCCGACCATAGAAAAAACAACAGCAGAAGGTCACCAACAGGTCTTCAATGTAGCGAGAAATTCCCGCACCCGGAGGCGTCCTTAAGCTGGCCCCTAAACAAATATATACTTGTTCAGTGATAATGATACCCAAATTGTACACAGGAAACTAAAATTAAAATGATACAAGACTTACAAAGGCCAGAGGCTCCTGACTTGGGACAGGCGCACAAATGTGGCGGGATTAAACATGTTTGTGAGATCTCAACCCTCCCCCTATACCTCTAGCCAATGTAGATAGGTAAACGCATAACAGTACGTACATTAAAGTTCAGTTCAAGAGAAATCCGAATCTGATGTCAGAAGATGTAACCAAAGAAAATAAACAAAATGACAATAATACATAAATAACAACAGACTACTAGCAGTTAACTGACATGCCAGCTCCAGACTCCAATTAATCTGACTGAAATATTATGATTTCATCATATGAACATCATGCACAAACCTTCCCGTTAGGGGTTTAGTATCATACCATCATGACATAAATGAGAAGAACATAACCCGTGAACATAATGCATACAAGAAACGATAAAAGTAACGCATTATTCATAAAACTTTCAATGATTTGATGACAAAATTGGCAAATTATGTGCACGGAAGCCAACCAACAAATTTAAAGTTTTCAAAATTACAGAAAAACAATTATATTCGTGCAATTGTGGATTATTTTCATTTAATTTTATATTTTATGCAAAATATTTTGGTTTTCACACAAAATAATAATCATAGCAAATGGACATTTTTGAACGTTTCTCTGATTGATGTGCTGTTAAAATGGCAAATTATGTGCACGGAAGCCAACCAAAAGATTTAAAGTTTTCATCATTACAGAAAAACAATTCTATTCGTGCAATTGTGGATTATTTTCATTTAATTTTATATTTTATGCAAAATATTTTGGTTTTCACACCAAATAATAATCATAGCAAATGGACATTTTTGAACGTTTCTCTGATTGAGGTGCTGTTAAAATGCGTGACATGTTTGATAAGTTAATCTAATCATAACACAATTATACATTAATTGAGAATGTTCGTTCATGTTATCTGTCGAATAACGCACAAGAATCATTAATGAACGATATACTGATAATATATGAAACTTTTGAACACAAAATCTTGGAATACCCAATTAAATTTTCGCGTTTTTGTTACAGTTGCGAACAACAAGAACATTTAATAAACTGATATATAAATTTACGGTAGCTTTTTACCTTTATTTTATATACCAGCACTGTCCCTGATGAACAAGTTCTAACCACTATTCAATATAATGATGGCGTTTAGGATAATTTTTATGAATAATTCAATCAGTGATGTTAATCAGAAAATGTAAACATTCTAAAGATCTATCTACAATTACAACCTTACTTATTTTGCAGGTTTTTTTTTTATCAAAACTTAAGATTTCTTTTAACAATGTTTAAAGATGGAAAATCTTGTCAAATTTCACAGATATTTTGTCGAATAAATAGGAATCACGAACATTTTTGTAATTAACAGCAATAATGACAAAAGAACGCATGAAAGATAATAACGTTATAGAATGCTATACTTTTTGATCGACGACATATTTGCTGAGATTGACTAATATGCAAATGAATATCTATTGTGCACTCTAGTGGTTTCACTCATAAAAGGCAGAATGCCTGCAAAAGTTTTTCAAAGATGCACAAAAATCTTTACTTTCATCTTCAGGTAAAATGCTGGTGTAACATTTCAGTTTATCTTAGTGACCTTGAAATTACGGATACTACCGCAAGAGTAGTTTTGGTTGATATAGTTAAATTTCATTCGCTATTGACACCCATGAGCACTCTCAAGCGAGAATATATGACAATAAAGATGATATTAACTTTATCATTGTCAACTTGCTCGGTTGTCATATATCATATGTCAAATTGTATAATGTTCGCATGCTTCAGTAAATATAAGTTATATACAGTCAAAGTGACAAAAGAGACAGACGATATCATTTCAGCACAAATAGTCATTATGGAATATGATATAAGATAAATCACGCCTCGTTAAAGTTTAGAACAAAACATTTCCATTTTACATATTGGCATCACATTGTTACTGTTTTCTAGTTTTTGATTTACAATAAAGAGACATATCGTTTTAGATGCAATAGCTCGAACTATGTGATGTTTCACAATATCATAATAAACAAATACTAACTTTTTACATAAATATGTGATAAAGCAGAATGGGTTTCCATCAGAGACTTCCATTTGCAAGTATATTTTCCTGCATCTTTGTAGTCACAAAAGGGAATTTGCAGTGTTGATACACCATTTTGAACTTTTCCTTGAAGTGATCGAATTTCAACGCCACTAAATGAATGTATCCACATGTGAGACGCGTTCAAATTGTTCTTTGATACGTTGCAAGTAAGTTCGATCTCATCGGATAAATTGCTGATCACTTTTATAGGAACCACTTCAACAATGAAACCTAGAAAAATTATAAACTCTAAAGGATTTTGCAACATTATATTTTCAGTTTGCGTCAAATATCGATAAGTATGTAATATTCAATTGATATAGATACATTTGCATTTGGTAACTTTTATATGTATATCTTCAAATATACAGACAATGTGTTCACGCTTTCCTTACATTTATGTTTTTTTACGTAATGAAGGTTGACATTTGATTGGCTGATGTGAACATAACCAGAACAGAGAGTATAGATAGAAGTGTTTTTAGATTTCTGAAACAAAGCGTGACCAGCACCTTAAGTTTAATTTGATTATATTTCATCTAGTTATCAGACTCAATCACTTTGTTTACATAACATGAAGAAGAGATGATAAACGTATGAAAACTTTTATTTTACACAAAAAAAAAGAAAATAACAAAAATACTGAACTCCACGGATAATTCAAAACGGAAAATCTCTGTTAATTCAAATGGCAAAATCAAAAGCTCCTACACATCAAACAAATGGACAACAACTGTGAATAAACGACACAAAAAAAGTATACAAAAGATACGGTTATGGTGCAATATCTTGAAATGAATTATTCGACACATTTAACTATGAACTGTGTTTGTTAGTTGTTTTTTAACCGACTATGTGTGTCTTATTTGCACCGCTGACAATGACGAAATGTTGCATTTGATTTGCATTATGGTTTAACTTTTCATCGAACTAATGTGTGTTGCCGTCGTACACTAAACTGATACCCAGTGTGTTGTCAATTAAATACTGCAAAACTGAAAGTAATATTTCCCTGTTAAATAAAACTCATTATGTATTCTTCCATTAAAATGCATAGATACAGAGAACAACATTTTAATCAATTTTTATAAATTTAGTATGACCTATCTATTTCCTATTTTGATGGAGGAAGTTTGATGCGTAAAATCTGTTCATAAAGTTGAATAGTTTTCTGATTACAGTTTATTTTAAAATATGTTAAAATGCTAAGCTATTTTTATTTTGATCTTTACAGATATCATGCTAACGATAAAAAACTGCATATAATATAATGTGGAATTTGTTGTATCAAACTGGACATATATAATTTTGGGACACATTATAGCGTGCTGTTCGTTGTGAGACAATGCTTCCTGCTAAAGACCGTTCTTTGACCTGTAATGGTTTACTTTTATCAATTGTCACCTGGATGGAGAGTTATCTCATTGGAACTCATACCACATTTTCTTATATCTAGTTAATCATGTTTTACGTGATTGATTTATTGATTGATTACTGTTGACCGTCATTTTTCATAATTTGTCAGCACTTCTGTGATCAGTTTTTATCAGAGGCGGAAGCAGGAGATCCCTGTTAAAATCACCAATCCTTTGGTTGGAAAACTGACAATCTTTGTCAATCAAATTTAAGTCTAGTGCACCGACAATGTACTGGATAAGAACTCATAACATCATTTTTGATAGGCTAGTGATACTATAGTTCTACTACCTAAAACCAAACGACCACCAAAGCTCTGGTTTGACGCAATACTTACTCGCAGATACATGTATATATGCAAACACAATAAAGAAAAGTGAGCACATATATGCTTATTTATTACAAATTTTAATCAATTACCAGTAATAACACATACAAATGTGGTAACGGCTACGAACCATAAATTTTAGACACAATATTCGTACAAAAAGAAAGTTTTACTTTTTATAAACCATGTTTTAAAAATGAGTATTTTTGAATAAAAATATAACAAACTACTTACCAACAAGAAGGATATTAATGTTAAGAGTGCCTACAGAATTACGGACCAGAACTCCATAATTCCCGTAGTGAAAGTGATCGTATGGAACAATGGTAGAAGAAATGTGGAAAATTTCATCTCCAATTTCTCGTATATTCCAATAACCTAATTTTCCACCAGGACCAGGGTCATATGTCCATGAAATATAGGGTTGGGTGGCACTGCTTATGTTGAGCGATATATATGAACGTTGTCCAATGTCTGATTCGACTTTAAATTCTTTTAAAGGTTCTGTTAATTGTGGCTTATCTGAAATGGGTAAATACTTCATTATTTGCAATATGTAAGGTTTAGAAAACACAATGTAACTCCCTTATTGATGTATTATGACCCATAATAACAGACATCATCAGACGATGCAACACATTCGTCGGTAGTCTATTTCGTTGAACATTACCGTAGATGATTCGATCCGCGTCTTTTTTAATATATTTTTAAGAGATTGCAATCGTATTAACAAACAAAATACTTACATAATATATTTATCTCCTTTTGATCACGTCTTATGCCAACTTTGTTTTCTACTTCACAGACATATATTCCTTCATCTTCTTTTGTAACATTTGTCAACAAAAGAGGAATCTTTGGCGATAAACTAAGCGACTTATTGTTTTTTATCCACCGCAATTCAACTACATCGGTATTTGAATCATATGTACAGGTTATTGAAATATGTTTACCTTCCTCTATTTCAAATGATGGATCAACAGACACATTTACAACAGGCAATACTAAAACAAATAATGACATTGGATATTTAAAAACAAATATTGAGATTATTTTTAAGTTGTTGAGAACGTTGGTTTGTCAAGTATTCTTACAGTTTGTTATAATGGGAAATCCTACTGCATGTCTTTTCTTCGTGTTTTTCGTCTACAATTTTGTCATACAATATCAGTTTACTTTTTATAGCTTTGTGTTTGTCTAGCTTGCAGCGAATAACTTATTTACGGAATGAAATATTGGATATATTAATGCACACGCCGTATGAAATAAAGAAGATTTATATCACTCCAACTTTTTTTCCGGGGATCGGGTAGCTCAGTCTCTTGTTTTTAATGTAGTAAGTCCTTCCTTCTTTTGTTGCCATTATATTTTCAGTTTTACTTCGAAACAGACAGTGGCATTATGTTGTTAACATTTTTCTTTACAATTATTTTTTATTCGAAAATCATATTTAACAGTTCTATATCTCTTTTTTTTAAGATTCAAATTAACTTTTCCCGGTCCCACGTCAGCAGTGTTAACACAACTGGATATTTCTAATTGTAAATCTTTTTACCTTTCGTGTCTAAATTAGAGAAATTAAAACTTTGAACTGAGAAATGTCAAATCTACAAATAAGTGCATTAGCGTATATCAAATTAAGAAATTGTACACTTCAAAATAGTTTGCAATGTATCAAGTATTGTTAAAATTTGATTTTGTGTAGAGGTCGTAAAGATGAGAAAAACCAGCACTGTAAATGAAATGACAGTTTCGGTTTGCAATATTTTCGAGACTGACATAAATAATCTTATACAATTGAACGGTATGTATGTGTCATATGATACTTAAGAGTTAACGGAGATAAAACATTGTTAAACATTTACTGATAAACTGATGATTTTTGGACTATTTGCTCTTCATTCCACAATCGTATGTTCTTCCAAACTATACCTTTATACGAAAAACCTTTCTTTTCGTAAGAATAATTAAAGTTGTGGTAAATATTTGTAAACAGTAAATTAGCTTTTATAGGAAAGAAACCATCATACATAGTTAAAAAATAAACAGTCTTTGTATTAGGTCTAGCTCGAAGTTTAGCCTCTTACAATATAAGTACAACTGTATCTTCTTTTCCACTCTATAAAAAGTATTGTCTGCTGTGCACGTAAAGTATTTTAAATGCTTGTCTCTTGTTGCAATAAACGAGTAAGAAACAACATCAGAGTAATTGCACGCAATACTTCCATTTTCATTTTCCCACTTCATTGTGTTTAATGGAACACCACTATCAACAGCACATATGAAATTTACAGTTAAGTCTTGTGTTCCAATAACTTGACCAGTTGATGTTTCATTTTTGATCTTCATCTCTTTCGGTGCCTCTACAAATTTTAAGTCAAATTCATAAAACACCTTAAAATCAATTTTTAAAGATGAAAATATCTCAAATGTGCGATTATAAAGATAGTAAATTCGAAGGAGAATTTAAATCATTGATCGTACTAGAAAAGACTCGTGATATCGCGGGTCTTTGGCTGAATTAAAGTATTTAACTATGCGTAAGTCAAATTTTAGTATTGGAATTATCTTCCGATAAGTGCATGCCGATGATAAGATGCAGTTTTTTCTGCTTTCAAAATATTTCTCTTTGAATCCGTAGACCGGTACTTATCAATTATTGGTAATTTTAATTATTTGGAAAACAAAAAGTCCTGGAATAGAATATTTTTTAATCAGCAGCATTGTACTATATTAGTTTCAAATAAATTTGAATTCTTTGATTCGCTTTTTTACGTCATGCCCGCTAACAAATTGAAAACTGTACCTATACGCCTCATTTTAAGTCCAGATTTTTAGTGTTCGTATATTGTCACCTTTGAAGTCTTACAGATTAAAATACTACGATAGGGAACAATTTGACAATGATTGAATTTAAAAGTGTCAACCATGTGATTATGACCCGTGTATATAGCAAAATTTGAAATACACCGTTTGGTGGTGCGCCAGTCAGATGTGGAACGTACAGATAAGGTAATACATTTACAGGTAAATATACTATTAGTATCGGTATTCGACCCGGAATTTGTTAATTATTGGCAATACTAATTATGTTGAAAACAAAAGAATCTGGAGTGGTGTAATCTTTAATCAACACCATTGTCCTACATTGGCTATATATAAAATTTAATTCTTTGATCTGTCATTTTAACCCATAACGGCTGACATATTGGACCTCTTTATTTTAGTATAATTATAGATATTTCATTTGCTGTTAATTCAGATACATAATATATAATGTACTTGCAACATACTAAAAGCCTGAACATCACTTTATGTCTGATTCAATGTTGATAATTATATCAGAATAAACAAGTTTAATTGGAAATGAATTGTATACAAGTGAAATTTTTAAAAGTGCAATTTGTTAAAATTCTCATGTGGAACAAGATATAAGGTATTGCATCAAAGTCAGGTTACATATTACATTTTAATTGAAAATAAATGGAATCAAATTAGTTCATAGTTGTCGGTTACTTATGTTTGTTTGTTTTGAGATTGTAATACAGTGATGACTGCTGTAACCATATTATAACTATTTTACCGATCACGCTTTTGTTCACGCATCGTTGTAAAAAAAACGGAATTTTATGCAACTTACATAAAAGTGAGAGGTTTAGCGCTATTCAACCAGGTTCAATCCACCATTTTGTGAAAATGCCTGTACCAAGTCAGGAATATGACAGTTGTTGTCCATTCGTTTGATGTGTTTTATCCTTTGATTTTGCCATTTGATCATGGACTTTCTGTTTTGAATTTTCCTCGGAGTTCAGTATTTTTGTGATTAAGCTTTTATTGTCTGTCATAACTTTTTTTCGTTAATTGTTTTGAATTACATCTTTCCTTTTTTTGACGTATTTGAATTGGTTTTCTATTGTCATTTCGCGAGCTTTAAAAAACTGACTGTATAGGATAATAATTGGGTTTGTTTATATCATTATAAAGGCCGCCGTATGGTACCGTAGTTGCCATTTGGACTTTTGTGGACAGTTGTTGACAAATAAAATTACATAGCGTTTAGAAGGCAGAAATTCCCACAAACGATAAAAATGGAAAGTCACATTTTGGAAATGTGGTTTGTCATCTAATTTCAATATTGATTATAAATTAAAAGCTTTATACACTGCTATTATCAACCATATGCACTTGTTGCAGTCGACATTTTTTTTTAATGACACAATAAGTCAGCAATCTCAAATTACTGTATTTTTAAAAGAGATATTGGGTTCTCAGGACGTTTTTTGTATAATCATTTGTTTATGTTTCATTGTTCTATTGTGAATAATTAATGATTTAATATCATGATTTTTCTTTCATAAAATTGATCTGTAATTTCTTGTCGATCAAAGTCACATGAATGATTATTACACAGAGTTACAAATGTTGATTTTTTTTAAGTATGTCAATAGGCGTGAACAAAATATTTTTCTTTTAAAAAAAATGCCTCCGACTAGAAATAGAGCAAACAATCGCAATTCATTTTCTTTTTAACTAAATCAATTAAGATAAAAAGCTTGTAACTTAGTAGTTGTCATTAAAACCTTTACGTCCCGTTTGTTTTCGTTTAAATGTGTTTGTTTTGTGGTTCATGAGTGTTTCGCGTTTCTCGTTTTAAATATAAATTAGACCGTTTGAATGGTTTTTCATTAGTAAATTTTTGGCCCTGTATAGCTTCCTGGCTTCGTGTTGAAGACCGTTCCTTGACCTATAATAATTTACTTTTGTAATGGATGGAGAGTTGTATCATTGGCTCTCATACCACATCTTCCTATATCTAAAAGCACAAATTGTTTTCTTGTTTGAAATATTCTTATTTCAAGATATTTGATGTTGCACTTTGCGGTATCGTTTTGTCTTATAATGGATGTCCGAATAGTGAATGAATACATTGTCAACATCTTAGTCTGATGCGATTTGATTGATATGTTTCGTCTCAAAATCATTCCACAGCTTACGACTTTCATAGAAAAGAAATAAGATAAGAAGATTTGTGACTCTAACCTCTTTGGCTTAACAAAAAAAACAAAAGCAGCTAAAAATATAAAAAAAAACATCGTCAAAATAACCAGACCTAACAGAAGAGCAACCTGTGGAGCGATTAAACGTTTCACGTTCCCAAACTTTCCGCTTTTTTTTTTATCGACACCATATATGTAATAACATACCAAAATTAAGGAGCGTAGCTTTCGACAGACTTCAAAATAGCAAAGGGGGTTCTGCTGATATTGATATTAAACTATTTTTCGGCATCCTTTTTACCTGTTTCTGATTATATTTCATTCATGTTACAGCTGGTCCGAGTACACAGTTATTTTGTAGTGCATTTCTTTTAGACAATAAATGAAAATTAAAAAAAATCCCACCTGCGCTTTCTCAATAACATGTTTACAGTGGGTTGTACTACTTTTGGGACAAATTATATCAAAATTATAGAAAACTTCATCAGCTCCAACTCAAAATATGGACAATTTTATGTTGAGGGGGTCATGAAATCTTTTGACAGCTTCCGAAGTGCTAACTTTTGATCTTTTTCAGCTGGACCTAATCACTACTTTACATTAATATTTATGAACCAATATTTTTTACAGTGTCATTTCACCCCCAACTTGCAATATGAGTCAACATGGAGAAGTAAATTTGGAAGGGGTATAACAAACATTGGCAAGTAACACACTGTCCACACTAAGGACTATATTCGTGGACAACGAAAATCACAGGACGATAACTGTGTACTCGGACCAGCTGCATTAGCTGTCAAATTATTGACCTCCCAAATTTACAAAAGCTATGAATTTTAAACAAATCAAAACGCTTTTCAGAAAAATTACAAACAAAACAGTTATAACAAGGTAATTAATCCTTAAAAAGTATGAAGATGTCGTGTGCATTCTTGAACTGGAATCTCAGAATATTACCGATGGACATGTGACCTCAAGAAAGTTGCAAATGTACTTTGACAGATATAGCCTAGGAAATAATAATGATGACTTTCCTTGGTCTGTTCGATTCCCTCCAAAGGGATATAAATGATCGTTTAACCTGTAAAGCAATGATTTATTCGGGTCATTTAGTCAACAAAATCAGTATTCTAGTTTCACTTTTGTTGTAATAACACACTTTTTACAGACTGAAAGGCCTTATGTATTACTTTTAATCTGAGAGGTCATAGGCTGCATGCATACAATACCGATTAGATTAGATCGAATCATTCAATTGCAAGACAAAATGTATCAAACAAATCATAAAACTTATTGATAAAATTAAAAAAAAAATATGCTTGTTTGGAAGAATTTTTCAATATACCGTTATTGATAAAATGTAAGACAATACATATTCAATCCCTCAAATTGTTACTTATGCTACTTTGAGAGGTTTATGCGTTGGAATGTACAACTTATACTATACAATAAGTGCCTTTAAATTAATGAGCCTACGAAAGAGTTGATGATATATCGATGTTATTAGATGTTACCTGCGACGAGGACGACAATGTCATATTCAACTGGTTTTTTCTTTATTATAGCATCACATCGATACAGCCCTGTGTCTGCTGATGTAAAATTGAGAACTAATAAGTTGTAGTTTCCTGTTGTATTTTCTTTATTCACTTTGAGTCGAGACGAAATTTCTATTTGACTGTTTATTTTGTTGTTGATGCTGTAGATCGTAAGATTTTGTGGACCTCGCCATTTCACATTTTTTGTTTGATATGGACAGGATAAATTTGCGACAGTTCCACTCCTTACATACAGTCTCTCTTTTGCTAAAATCAAAAAAAAGTTATGTAACATGTAAAGGGATGAAACTGATATACAAAATCAGTAATCGAAAACGAAATGGCAATGATATTGAAATAATGAAAAATACAAACCACAGTGTACAAGCCATAACATAGACAAAAACTGAGTAACACAAGCCAACATAAAACAGGTGTTTATATGTGGTAAAAGTATAATTGCTAAATCGTGACTATTTTTTAGAGATAATTTGCTGACTTAAACACTTTTAAAATTCTTTTAGACAAAATATTCCATCTAGTAATGATAAAATGTTTTCTTATATATGTTAAATTGAAACCATCGTCATTTGTATGACCGGTGAGTAATATCTGTCACCGACGAAAAGTGATATGTTCCACTTGCCGAAGAAACGATCCCTATTGTTTTTCATTTTTGGTGTACATATTTCCGAATATGAATTTTACTAGCATCGAATAAAACGAACATAACGACAGCTCTTTACTTCAAGTAAATAAGGACATGTCAGTTTTCCAGAGTACCCTTGTGATGTCGGATCGAGTGTTAGTTATTTTTGACTGTTACGTCTTTATTTCTTTTATATTTTCGTTACGCTTTTTGTTTATCATTGGCTATTTGTTATCGTTTTCTCTCCTTTCCCAAATACCAACCGATTAATTTTTAAATCAATGCATATGGATGCACGTTATTTTTTCAATACTTTTATCAAATGCTTAACCAGCTTTGTCTTGCTGAATAACACATAAATATATAAAGATGTGGTATGAGTGTCAATTCGACGACACGAGATATACATTCACGAGAAGTAGTTAGCAAAAGCTGTAATACCATCAAATCATAGTACATCACATCCGCTTGCATACGAAAATAGGTCGAACAAATATTCCCTTAAGTGTGACAGTTGTCGGTAATTAATCCTACATTTCATTGCAATAATATAGTTCATGGTCATAAACTTATATCTGGGGTATTTCAGAGCATCATTATTTTCTTTTTGGGTTTTATAGAATGTTCTTGAAACTTATGTCTCTAAGGTTACTACTTAAACCTTGTTTAAAGAGAAAAAAAGGTAAACATTTGATCAGTTACTTCCAGTGATGGTAATTTTCTTGTATGCAATTAAATGTTATACGATGTTTTTCTATAGCAATGGACAGGATAAAACGTATTTCTTTATTTGAAACAAAGATAAAGTATGCACAATGTTTTAAATGTGCAAATTTAAGGAAGACTTATATGGAAAAATCAATGGTGGTATTACACCTAAAAAGGTTGCAACTGATTTAAGTTCTTAAAATATAAAAATATGACAGGATAGCTTCATATTTTGATCTTTTTTTCTCGATATAAACACAGCTGGGCTACTTTAGACTACATTTGAACATATCATCTATAAAACACGTAATAATATCAAATTTCGAAAAATCGCCCTCCAATGTCTTAGCAGTTAAATATCCTCTGCTGTATCATACGGTGTTTACATATCTTAGTTGATACGTTATGCACGCGTATGTGCACACTTTAAAATACTAAGGATTTTTTTATCCCAGGCAAAGATAACCGTAGCCGTCTTTGGCACAACTTTATAGAATTTTAGGTCATCAATACTCTGAAACATTGTACTTGTTTGGCCTTCTAACTAGTTTGACATGAGCGTCACTGATGAGTCTTATGTAGACGAAATGCGCGTCTGAAGGATCAAATTATGAGCCGGGTGCCTTTGGTAACTATTTACATATTTCATTGACAGGGGTCGGCACCTTGCACAGAGCTATGATGATGCACAGCTTAAACCAACACTTCATAAATTATAAGTAACTAGCGATAATTTTGTTCACCGAAACGATGAGTAGTAATCTTAGTATTTTCATCCGGTTATTGTTTGCAAAATATTGTATTTAATTTTTTTCAAGGTTATTAAATTGTAAAATTATAGTTGAATTATATGAAGAATCCGAAATAAAAAACATTATTATTTGTAGTATCGCAATTTTATGTAAAAAACGAGTTCAATTTTGACTGGACTGATTTGGACCCAAAAAAATTACTATATTATCTTATCAATTTTGATTGGTAATATAAAGAAAAAAAAAAATATATGAAATATGTTGGTGAATATTTTTTTTTATTATTCTAAATTGCCAGCAAAAATTAAATTACACAATATATAGCCAATTGATTTACCTGTAACATTTGTCCTTCAATGAATAAAGGTAGTTATAAAAAGGAATTATTGAAAACTAATGTAACAGTGAACTTAGTAACATACATTTTGGCTCTCAATAATGACGACTTCAGTATGTATATTAATGAAATTTATCCTGCTGAACTTACTTTAAATAAAGCTAATACTAATAATGACCACTGCCCTTTCCTCGATCTTGATATCTATATCACTAACGGAAAGCTGAATACTAAAATTTATGATAAAAGGGATGATTTTTCATTTCCTATCGTTAATTATCCGTTTTTAGATGGTGACGTTCCCTTGTCACCATCTTACGGTGTTTATATATCTCAACTTGTACGATTCGCTCGTGTTTGTAACAATGTTTTAGATTTTAACGAGAGAAATTTATGTATTACTGAAAAATTATAACACCAGGGTTTTCGATATCACAAACTAGTCAAAACTTTTACTAAATTTTATCATCGGTATAAAGACATCATTCGTAAATATAGCTCAACACGCAGACTTTTTATACGTTCAGGTATTTCACATCCAATTTTTTATGGAAATGTTCTTTATAAAGCACAAAGGTGTCAGTATTCACCTCAGAAACTTACAAAACCTTTAAATAGACTGATTAAGAAGGGATATAATTACATTACTGTTGTCAAGTCATTAAAGATTGCATATTTTGGCGTTAATATTGAGTCACTGATAAGGTCTTTGCGTCGGAACTAAAGACATTTATTCTAAAAACAGTTGTTGGCATGACACGGGTTATGTCTTCTCATATATGTTATGATGGTATGATACTAAACCCCTAACGGGAAGGATTGTGCCTGATGTTCATATGATGAAATCATAATCTTTCAGTCAGTTTAATTGAAGTCTGGAGCTGGCATGTCAGTTAACTGCTAGTAGTCTGTTGTTATTTATGTATTATTGTCATTTTGTTTATTTTCTTTGGTTACATCTTCTGACATCAGACTCGGACTTCTCTTGAACTGAATTTTAATGTGCGTATTGTTATGCGTTTATTTTTATACATTGGTTAGAGGTATAGTGGGAGGGTTGAGATCTCACAAACATTTTTAACCCCGCCGAAATTTTGCGCCTGTCCCAAGTCAGGAGCCTCTGGCCTTTGTTAGTCTTGTATTATTTTTATATTAGTTTCTTGTGTACAATTTGGAAATTAGTATGGCGTTCATTATCACTGAACTAGTATATATTTGTTTAGGGGCCAGCTGAAGGACGCCTCCGGGTGCGGGAATTTCTCGCTACATTGAAGACCTGTTGGTGACCTTCTGCTGTTGTTTTTTATTTGGTCGGGTTGTTGTCTCTTTGACACATTCCCCATTTCCATTCTCAATTTTATGTTCAACAAATGAAATATTTGTAATACATTCATTGGCTGAACACACTTACTATATACATTCTGAGTATTTTGTATGTTCTCACATCCTAAAAATTGCTAATGCAGAGGTAGCTATATGTAACATTTTGCACTAGCATTGGAGTAATGTTAGATAATAATAGATAAGACTAAGGCACTAGTTACCTTGGGTATAACAGCCAAAGATGTTTTAAAGTGATTCATCATTTTCTTAACAGGCAAGTAAGCAAACAAATTTGAAAATAAGTGAAAGGAAATACAGAGAAAAAAATGCAAAATATATTACACAAAATAATAAAGTTCAAGAATGTAGATAATAGCATTTCTTAAAACATAAACAAGAACTATCAGGAAAATTTTGCAAACCATATGCACAAATCGGTCAGCGTTACTGTTAAATCTCAAAGAGACGAAATACGCCTACTTCAATGAAGTTTTAAAACCACCAGCTATCTTTTTGAAATCAATTAATCATTTTAAAAATTATGCTGTAAATACTTTGATGTTTATTGTAGTATATCCCAAATGACTTCTTAACGTTTACGTTATAGATTACACTTTTTCCTTTTAATTATAAATCTTTTTTTTTTTAATTACTTCGTTTACGTCCAATTAGTGGGTGAAGATTGTTAAATACATTCGCAAAATAAACGCTGCACGTTGCTACACTACAGAATAAAGTCTTAAACTGATCGTATTAACGAAAAAGATAAAAACTGTCTGCTTTTGAAAATAAGAGTTTGTGACTTCTTCAATATATATAGAAAACAAATCGGTTTTATTGAAATCAATACGTGAAATCTATACAACTGGACAAAACAACTGCAGACTCGGCGGATTTTTAATATAACAACATCATATCCATGTTTGCAGGTACCCAGGTATAAATATCTCGAACACTAAGGGATTTGGTCATGTGAAATATGACATATGGTAAAATACATAGTTTGTAATACATATGTAGACATGTATATCTGTTCCATGTTGTCAATTTTATAAATCAATACTTTGGTGTTGGTATAAACTAAGAGACAGCATCCGGGAGGTGTGAACGGTAGATTAGGTAAATTAATATAAAACATTTTAATGGTCCAACATGTTTTTTAGTCATCCTTGTTTCCCTTTGATATACATAATTATGTAAATATTTAACATACCTGAAATAACAGGAATAATCCATAAAATAAAACCAGTGATTAAAAGCAAATAGTAAGTCATCATCTATAGCCTCTCGATTAGTTCCTTTAAATGTACCTTGAAAAAAGAGCAATTTTATTTGTAAAGCCTATTTTGACAAGATATCCTCATTTTCCACCTTTTTCGCATTATTTTGTAAACCCTTATAAAACTGAATTGTTTGCCGCAAACTTGCAGCAGACTTGCTGCAAGCTTGCGGCATACAAAAAATTTGCAGGAACACAGAAAATAGTGTTTGCAGATGCTTTCCGCTAGCTGCAAACTTCCGGCAAACATTGCTGCAAGCTTGCGACAAGTTTGCAGAAACATCAATGTTTGCCATAAGTTAGCCAGAAGTTTAAAATAATAAAGAAGGTTTGCCGCAAGATTGCAGAAAACTTTGACCATTCTATATGTTTGCCGTAAGATTGCAGAAAACTTTGACTTCATGCTTTAATGAAATCACTAATATTATCATCATACATAATTAAGTAAGCAACTATATATACATGTATGTGTGATTGAAAAACATAAGCTATTATAAATTTAAATTTGTAACTGATGTACTCCACCATCATGAGCATAATGTTTATTAAGATTAAGTTAAATTCTGTAATGCAATTATTACCTAGCTTTATAGTCTCGAAACACATTTGAGATTTTACATTCTTCATTTTTTAATAAAGGTATATTATGTCATTTGAGAATTACTCCTGCCCCTTTTTCAAAACTAAAATGCATGTATGTATTTCCTTAAATCTCATGAGTTTGCAAGAATTTTTTCAATGACTATTTGTATAAAGACAGGAATTGACTTTGTAAAAATGTTGCTGTGTAATTTGAAAGAGATAAATTGAATGTGTCTTCACACATGACATTAGTATATGTGTAGTTCCTGCAAGTTTGCCGCAAATTTACCGCAAGCTTGCAGCAAACAATTGCCGCAAGCTTGTGGCAAATCTAAATTGCATTATTATGTTTGCAGCAAGCTTGACGCAAACTTCATTTGCATGGTAAAATGGTTGCGGCAAGTTTGCAGCAAACGTTTGCTGCAAGCTTGCGGCAATGTTTGCTGCAAACTTGCGGCAAATGTTTGCCACAGGGTTTTTTTTCGGTAAGGGAACTTCATCAATGTTACTAGGTCAAAGTAAAGACAAACTCAAAGTATAAGTATGGAGGTACTTTTACTATCAAATTAATATCTAACGAAAACACGCCGATAAATGTGTACTCATTATTAGTTTGCAAAACTCTGTACTAAAGGCAGATAATTTGTCCAAGAAGTGTCTCACCTACCATGTGGTAATAAATGTACCTGTGACACCGCGGTTGTTTAATGGCATCTGTAATTTACAATTAGTCAGGTGGTCTAGTAAACCAAACTGACCTGTTGAAAATCTTTGGTTTATAAGCAACACGGTTCGTGAAGCGCTGTATCTTTAATTAACAACTACTACCTTTAGAAAAAAAATGAAAATTCAGACGACAATTATGAACACTACATTGTTAGACATTGTTTTAACAATCTACATTAATATAGTTATTTGTATATTTGTGTGCAAACTTCTGATTTATATTGTTTGTTTTAAAATGATCAAAAGTATTTTGGTATGAAAGCACTCAATGACAGCATGTTGTAACAACGCAGCTATCAGGTTTCACGTCATATCATATAAAAAAATTTAGTAAGTTTATGTACAAATTTAAGAGTCCAGATTTTGTCCTAACTTTTCAGAAATGAAATTTAAATATAGATAGATATAGGCAGATGTGGTATGAGTGTCAATGAGACAAATCTCAATCCAATTTATAAAAGTAAACCAGTATAACTCAATCTACGGTCTTCAACACGGAGGCTTAACTCACACCGAACAGCAAGCTATAAAGGCCCCACAAATTATTAGTGTAAAACCATTCAAACGGGAAATCCAACGGTCTTATCTATATAAAAAAACAAGAAAACGAGATGGTTTTTATTGACCCTATTTTATTTGAGAAATTTGAAAAAAAAACTCACTTCAGTCGCCTTGTGAAATATCGATATACATGTTATACATGTACATTAATTAAACTAAAAGATCCAGTCTTCACCCCCGAGATTTTCAAATGTCAAAAAATGGATATTCATGTTCCTTTGATTTCATAAGTACTAAGTCGTAACTTGAATTATCAAGATGGAAAAGACATAACCAGAGGAAATTTTTAAATCGACATTGATCAAATGAGAAAATAATTTCAGCAACTGCAAAATGTTTCTTTGTTAGTATTCGGAATAAATTCAGCCTGACGTGCTGGTGTATCTATATGAACATAACAAGGATCAACATGTGCCAGTGATTTGATCATTGATGAATCACATGCCTGGAGTGAATAACAAATCCATATCTTACTTTTATCGTCATTCTAAGAAATTTCGTACCGCATTTGATACCTTTAAAGTGGCTTTATTGGCATTCTTGTGATTTATACTCCTATGCTTTAACAAAACATGTTCTCGTACTTATCATGTGTTTTCATGTGATGCTCGATGTGGCGATTGTAAGATATTTTAATTTATTGTTGTTTTTTTAGAAGTTAGTTTTAAATTTTAGCAGATAGAACAACGTGCTCCTAGAATGCTTCATTATTATCGTTCTTTCACTGTTGATAATAGTTAAAGTTTAATTACAGATAGATATTTGATAACATCTTAGTTAGACGATAAAACTGCGACACAAAATGCATTGTACAACCTCAACCAAGTCAGACTCTTCGTCGAAATGAGTTAGTATTAGCAAGAATGGACTTTCAATAATTTCCAATCACACAAAAATATTCTTTCATAAATTGTAGCAATAGACTTAGACATTTTAAATATACACCTTTACCAATAACCAATAACCAATTGACAAGGTTCTTTAAAATGCTGACAATCATAAGAACAGGTTAAACTGCATTGTTTAAATTTCTCATTTCTTTTCGTTTGTACAGTGCAAACATTTCTGAAACTGGTGTTTGTAGAACGATATTCAAACAACCGAAATTAGTCCTTTTAGTGTTGTTCTTTGATGATTTCGTGCACATATCATCACTGATATGTTAGTGTGCATGTGCAATGAACAGAACACAGACAAAAATTGAACATATATCAAGTTTTGTAATTATAGTTAATACATACCTACAACTTCAAAAAATATCAAATTGACTAAAAATTGTTTCCGTGTGTTCATAAAAAATATACTTGAAACAATTATATATAGGAAATCATATCAAAATCAATAATCAGTTTCCTTTATGATAATGTTCATACTGGTTTTCCAATGCAATACACTAATTGTTAATTTTACAAAAAAAAGTTGAAAATTAGTATGTACTTGAGTTCAATGTCGTTTAAATTTTCCTTCAAACAACTTTGTATATCTTTTATTCTTATTTTTTTCTCTGATACTGAAGGAAAACACCTCTAAATCTCCATTTCAAAATCAAGGTATTTCATTCCGTGGTTTTGTCATGACATAAATTTCTAATTGAACATTGTTTCTGTTAAATTCTTTATTCACTCATTCCAATAAATTCAGGTAAATTGGTACCCCCACGTATAATAGTGAATACATCGGTAAACCGATAATTAATAAAGCCTAGTGATTTTTTATCAATCAGATGTTTGACTGAAGCTACTTACATACAAATAATTGAGAATGTAAATGGGTAATGTATCAAAGAGACAACAACCCGACCATAGAACAAACAATTACAGAAGGTCACCAACAGGTCTTCAATGTAACGAGACATTCCTGCACCCGGAGGCGTCCTTCAGCTGGCCCCTAAACAAATATAAACTAGTTCAGTGATAATGAACATCATACTAATTTCCAAATTGTACACAAGAAACTAAAATTAAAATAATAAAATTGAAATAATGTATATATATATCAGCGTTTTGTTTTATCTTATCGGTAAAACAGAATGAAAGGAAAAAACAAAGTGAAATTGAAATGGAAACAAAAAAGCTTAATTGATTTATAAAAACAAAAAACAAAAACAAAAAACACTTAAAGTCGAAGCGGTGAAAATTAATGTGTGGTCACGTTCTCCAACATTTTATATTTGTATGTACAGATAAGGAATTTCTTGTGGCAGAAACGTGACGTGTTTACAATAAGAATTAACTAATTTTATCGCTATTTTGTGCATTTTTCCTTTGATCTTTTTTTGTGATAATTTTCATATCATGCTTCTCGCTTGAGATGGAAAAATTATTGCAAGAAACTAAGGAGGCCACGTGTCGTTGATAACGAAAATAACATTGAAATTGACAACGTCGTCATAGGTAAAATAGCGATAAACAGATTATCATTGGTCATCTCAACTCGATTGCTTTTCTCACTTTCGCTGTACCAGCTCAAGCGAGAAAATCAATCTCGTTGAGATAATCAACGATAATCTATAAGTACATGTAATTAGCGTTACAGTAAATCCCGCTAAAATGAACTTTTTAATCATATATTAATTATATTAAATGAAAAAGTCAAAATTATAAATATATATAACTTTATTGTATCAAAGAGCATTTATATAACATATATAATACAAACAACAGAATCATTTTTTTTCTATAAACAATATAAGCACTTATAGACAAATATTTTAGAAAATCTTGAAACGCTGTATTTTAACCAAATGAACTATTTAAGAAAATAATAATAATACCATTTGAAGGTCAAAATTATAATATAAATATAGATTCTTACATTGGTACCAGTGGATTATCGGATTTATCCAATCGAGATAGTTAAATTATCAATTTTAAAGTCCGAGCCGCCTCGGCGAGGACTTTAAAATTTATAATTTAACTATCGAGATTGGATAAATCCGATAATTCACGAGTAACTATGTAAGAATCTGTTTCTCTAATGATTAAAAAATACATTTTCTTTCTTTGTTAACCGAAAATCCCCTTCGAGTGCCTTTCACATTGCACAAAGTTGTCAATTTCATTAACACCTGTTAGCATATTTTGATTCATTAAGTTAGCTAAAAAGGTCATGACCCTTAAAATCATCCAATGATATTCTGAGATCACCGGCAACCACACGTTGATTAAATTTTTTTATACAATGGGTTCGGAAAGCGATAAATTTCCATAGAATTAGAGAAATCTATTTATTGTATCGAATAGCACTAGTATCATAAGTACAGATTCGTTTATAGACAATGTATATAAGCACTACTAGACAAATATTCAACCAGTTATGTACAATAAAACAAATCCGACACAAAAGCTATATTCTTAAATACAACAAGTCAGGTAATTAAAAATCATAAATTTTAACAGGAAAATGCATTCAATTAGAGTTACATCAAATTGAATTTGAACACAGCAAACAATTAATAAACAACATGATTGTTAATATGAATGTACTTCACAAAAATATTGAGTTTATTTACAAATTGACAATACTACATGATTTTCTTATCCCAGGCATAGATTACCTTACCCGTATTTGGCACAACTTTTGGGAATTTTGGATCCTCAATGCTCTTCAACTTTGTACTTGTTTGGCTTTATAAATATTTTGATTTGAGCGTCACTGATGAGTCTTATGTAAAAATAATGTTTATCTAATTCTTGAACCCATGCATGTATATATCATAAACTTAGTCCTCTATGCACGATTTTCTCAATTTTTACGCAAAAATATTGTATAATCGTCAAATTTTTTTTCTCCCTGTCTGTTATGATTTAACAAATATGGCTGCTAATTAAATGCTGTGTTTTGAAGCCAAAGTTTACCGATTGTCAACTTATAGAAGACAAATAACAAAACGGATGGGTATTTAGCACGTGTTAAACATGTACAATCAGATAACTGTTTATTTTAATGACAGCTCCATGCTTATTGTGATCGCCAGATTTGTACGAGTAGGGTTACGCTAAAGTCACTATGCAAACGGAAGATATGTCGGCGATTTGCTTCCTGGAAGGAATCAATTAAAAATAATTTATCTTCTTCTACATGTGGACAAATTTAAAAATTTTCCTCAGAAAAAAGTATCTGTAAATAAGTTGTATAATGAAAACTATTTATTTAGTTATAAAAACATATGCATAGTTATTTTTTAATTTGAGATTTCTTATATTACTTTAACAGTCACTAATTATAAGCATCCAAGAACAAAAAAAAAGATCATGTAAAGATTAAACAACAACAATTTTTAAAATTAATACAATTTAAAAAATGGAAATCGACAACAAATTACATGAAAAAATGACACAGCCAACACTACAATATCGATGTGAAAGTGGTTTTTTTTAATAAATCTAAATCGATCCTAAGCTGGGGTCACACATTCACGATTTTTACTACCGTCCTCGACAGGACCATTCCCGATTAAAATTTATCAAAAGTCTGATCAAGATCCTGTGAATCGTGGATGGAAATTCAAACTTAAATCAAAATTTTTAAAAAAATTATTTGATCACGACAACAATCAGATAGTGTCCAGGAAGCGACGATATTCAACCGTTTCTAAGCGAATAAGTACCGATAATCCCGTTCTGAAGCCGCTTCTAACCCGATTTCTATTTTTCGCCAGGTAAAATTCGACCGAGCATGTCACGACTTCGTCCCGAATCTACCGAACGTAATCCGACAGAGATCAGACAGTGACCAGACAGTGAACCGACGCTGACGGAAGATATCCGTTAGAAAACTGTCGGCATATTCGGGATGATCAGTTACTGACGGAACGTAATCCTATCACGGTCCGCTCTATCGCATTGCAAACGGCTTTGTCTGGTCTCAGTCGTATTGTATTCTGTAATAATCGGGACTCTGACGTGGGTATCATTGATTAATTTCGTATTAATAACGGGACTGTCCTAACATAGAAATAGAGTCGATCATTGTAACAGAGAGGGGAAATAAAAATGAGACATTTTTCATCTTTAATAAAAGGTAAAGGTTAATTTCTGCAAATTTCAAAATTTTTATTTCAATTTTGATAATTAAACAATATGTTGCTGAACTTCGTTTCAACAGTATATATTTAATGTATATATTTCGTATGATCAACACACATTTTAAAGTCCCTTTCTAAGGTTACAATTATTATGATTATTGTTTGCACAAACAAAAATACCAGGTCAAATATTAGTTTAAACAATAAGTAGAGCAAGTCAAACGTTTTATGTATTGTAAAGATACAAATAGGTCGATTGCTATCCTGATAGTTACCACGCCTACTTTATAAAAAAATGAAGATTCTCACAAAATGACTTTTGTTCATTGACAAAAATACTCTTCAGCATTGTTATGAAAAGAAACTGTTTACTGGGGCTCCGTAAGAGGGTCGGTAAAATATTTTCTACTTTTGTGCACAATTAGTAATTCAAACTTTTTAAATAAATCCTATGCAGTGTATATATCTAGACTTCATTTATGTTATTCAAATTTAAAAAAAATCATAATTTACATACATTTATTTGTTTTCAATAAAAAATATTTGCAATAAGCGCGCAGAAAATAATCTACATAAAAAAATTAAAGCATTACAAAATTATTTAATATTAATTTAGAATGAACATGATGTATGCGTGAATAAAAAAGTTATAGACATACATGTAATTTTCCAAAATCTCATAGGGTATATGTACATGAATCAAAAATAAGTTCAAAAACGGGAATTTAGTTTTAACTTTTACGTCAGGTGGTCTCTGGACAATTATACCACATCTTCTTATTTTTATCATACATAAATCATGATGCATGAAGATTTAAATGGAAGTATATTTTTTTTCGTGTTAATACTTATGTAACTTTTTTCTAAAAATCACCCCCGTATTATCATGTGTGCCCCAAGAAATATGATTTTTTTTTCATATTTGCATAACCTAATATTTTCCCTGTTCACCACCTTATTGACAAAGCTTTGTTCCAATAAAGAATCCATAACATATCTTTTTCTTTTACTTTTTGGCATACTTCTAACAAGAAATCGGTTAAACTGTGCAGATTTTTTTTTAATTTTCCGTTTTTAAAGAAGATTTGGAGAAAAGTATTATCAATGGGACTGCCTTCTCCAATCGTGAATCCAGAAATCTTGTACAAAAAGGTAAGACTTTCAAATTGTTTTCTTGTTAACGAATCTTATATAAATTAAAAAGACATGCAACAGTTAACATATCACAAAACAAGCCAAAAAAATACCCCTCCCCCCACACTCCGGAGAAGTAATTTATAAGAAAATGATAGATAATAGTTTGATAGATTACAAAAGAAATGGTAATATTAAAAATTCGCAAGGGTTCCGCAGTGTCTCGCCTACTTTCGCTGTGAATCGCAGACTCAACAAAAAAGAGAAAAAAAATTATTAAAAATATTCCTCTCGATACTATCTTTTGATTGTCAAAAGCTTCTGTCCAAGTTTTGTAAAAATCCAGGATAGTTCATGAATCGAATAAATGTTTTAAAAACTTTAACCGAAAACTGTAAATAAAGTTAACTGGAGGAAAAACTAAGTTCATTTATAAATAAAATACGGATTTTTTTTTAAATTATTTTACTAATTTACTTCTGAATACCATTTTAGGATCATAAACAACCCTCTGTCCAAGTATGGTAAAAGAAAATCCAGGATAGTTGAAGAAAGTTATCAAAATTTCAAAATCTATCACCACAGAGTGAATATTTGTGGACGCCGACGCCGACTAAGAAATATATTGGATCGCTATGTCTCGTTTTTTCGACAAAAATGTGTTATTGCAATACGATTTCTCTGAATAAGAACAGGCGGTGCCCATTTGATAATTATACCAGCTAAGTTATATTATGAGGGGAAGATTTTACCTCATCTTTTCCATTTTATAACCGCAATGTTGTCTAAATGAACATGATGGAGTCAGGAGTTCACATTTTTTTTTACAATTCAAAAAGAGGTGAACGATACTAGAAGGACATTCAAACTCAAAAGTCAAATGCAATGTGAGCAGCAATTATTAAACTATCTGCATTCCACTGCTGATATTCTAAACAATTATTAGAAAACTCGTAAAGTATACTTTTCAGAGGCGGATTTAGGGGGGGCAGGGGGCCCGTCCCCCCCTTTTTGAAAAAAACCATTTGGTTGCTTAAATAGGAAATCACTGAAGGCTGACTGGAGCGGGCACCCTATAAGGCCAGTCATTGGGCCCCCACGTATGAAAATTTCTAGATCCGCCACTGCTTTTTTAGAAAGAAACTGTTATGTTCTCATCAACGTTAAATCCAACACAACAAAGAATACTAACAAAGATGCAGTAAACTGTGGAGGGTCACTACTGCATTTTTTTCGACAGCATGCCGAGTGCCCTGTATAATTTAATTTACTATTTTGATTAATATGGAATATTAAACATAATTTATTCGTTATCATATTTGAAATTTTATTTACTTTAGATATTTTAAAAGTGAATCTATTTTCCAGATTTTCATTAACAATGAATGGGTTGATTCGGTGAGTGGAAAAACGTTCCCGGTGATTAACCCATCTACAGGAGAAATCATCGCTAATGTCCAAGAAGGGGATAAGGTAATAGTGTAACTGAAACAAAAATACAGGATGAACGCTCACCAATTCTAGATTATAGAGATATGAGTTAATATTTTTTAAATTGTGAACCAAAATTTGTGATTACTCAGCAAGGTTTCCGCTGTCAATATGCACTTTCACGGTCGAAAATGCAGTCTTTACTGGCGAAGGTAGTACATGTAATATTATTCCTATTCATAAGCTATTCTATTTTGTTAAGGAGGAGGGAGAAGTGACGGCAGGACAGCAAATAAACAATAAAGACCTCGATAAGATATTTAAAGAGCAATACACAATCGCAAACAATAGACAAGTGTCTTTGCAACTCCTCAATTGTCAGGGTTCAAGTAATATAAAATCTGCCATCAACACAAAATTCTTTAAAAAGTCAACAAATACATAGTATAGTGCAAACACTGATGCGTTTCCCGGATCCTGCCCTTTTGCCGGGTTTCATTTTTTTAGACGACTAACCTACCGCTCAGCGTAGGTTCACATATCTTCATAGAATAGAATATAAGATAATGAGTACATTTAGACTTTCGAAAAATGGCATTACAGATTTAAAAGAACTTTGATCAACTTTTGTAGGTTTGATATTTGTACTTCATGCATGTACATTGCTCATGTGCTATTTCATTATATATAATATTTGAAGGCTGATGTAGACCTGGCGGTGATTGCAGCAAAGAAAGCCTTTGGACATGATTCAGAATGGCGGACTATGGATGCCAGTGTCCGTGGTGAACTACTTTATAAACTGGTAAATTTGATTGAAAGAGATGCAGTTTACATTGCGGTAAGTTTAATGTGAAATATATTTACTAGAGTTACTCCCCTTGGAACACAATAATTTGATACTTGTTAAATTGTTCACTTTGATTGACCTGCTTATGTTCATAACGGAGCTTTCTTTAATAATACTTTTCGTTACTGCTCTCCACACCGGACGTTTTTTTTAAAAGACTTTTAACGATTTTAGTTGGGTCTATTTTTAATATTTTTTTGATGTGCTAACGAACTTTTTTTAAATCGTTTTCCCTTCTTTGCAGTTTTCGATTTGTCGATGTGTTTCGATATATTTTTTTCTCTTTCCAGTGAATAGTCACATAATTCAGAGTGATTTATACATAACTTATGCATACAAAAGAGAATGCAATAAGTTTATGAAATCCTTCAGGGTATACATAGAGCAATTTATGATTGTTTGCTTAACGTCCAGTGACACATATTAGATAAGGACAAGAACATTGATTAAAACAAATACAAATAAGAACGTTTAACAAGGTAACATATGAAATGAAGGAAATGTGAACTTTAAGTGCATGTTGGATAGCGATAGACATTGTTCCTTGAAAAGGGCCACATATGGACCCCTTAAAGATTTGTAGCAAGAGATATTTAACGTGAAAAGCCCTCGGTACTCCACTATTTTGGACATCCGTTTACATTAAAAAAAAAATACCGGGACATGCGAGCCAATTGAAACATACTGCATAACCAATTTCGTCATATTTTTTTTTTACAGAAGGTCGGAAAAAGATTGAAATAACCTTGACACGAAATGGGATAGTGATGTTATTTTGGAACACATTTGCTATCCATACATTTAATTCATTATTCCTAAAACTGATAGTACGATGAAAAAGAAATAAAGAGCTAAAGTGTAAATGAAATATCACTGCATTCAAATAGGGCAACACTCCTTTTTAAGGACAAAATCAAAAGAAGGAATATAAAAGTAAAAAAAAACAAGATTTAAACAAATTTAAAGAAATAAAACAAATCTATAAAATATTAACCTAAAATCATCATTTTCAGAGTTTGGAAACTCTGGATAATGGGAAACCATTTAAGGATTCTTATGGAATTGATGTCCCTTACACCGTGAAATGTCTCCGGTATTTTGCTGGATGGTCTGACAAAATACAAGGGAAGACAATCCCAATGGGTAAGAGAACTCATTAAATTTTTTATATTTTTTTTATAATTGGTAAAAAGTTGTAACTGATGACAACCTATGCACTAGAGGGGATAACTCGAATTACTTTTAAGGACAGAAGAGAAAATGTGGAATGAAAATATGTTGTCCATAAAAAAAAATATGAAAAAGTTTTAAGAACTCGAACTATACAAAAAGGAGTAACTTAGTCAGTGGTAAAATCGTAGAATCTGTAGAACGAATCGAATCTTACATCAGGGCCGTCACTACCTATGAGGCAGAATTGCCTCCCCTGAATTTTCTACACCAAATTTTTTTTTGAAGTAATACAATAAAGTATTGACAATATGTACACGAAGAACTTGAATTTATATTACAAAAAACACAAGTTTACAGTTTTAACACTGTTATCTTGATACGTGATATGTCTGTCATTTTTCGGATTTTTGATCGATAGTAAACCGTTTCATTATTTTTTTCCTGTGGCTGTCCGTCTGTTATTCTGTATTGAGGCGGTCAGTATTCGTATGAGAACACATATGAAACTTTGCTTTCGTTAATTTTGAGCAAAAACTTAACTATTAACATTTATTTGGGGGCTCAATCATTTAAGCAGAGGAAGTCCCTTTTGTATTGTGAATCTTTTAAGATATCAGAAATTCGTTACCGGCTGAATCAGCTGTTGGATCGGTTTTTTTAATCTCCCGATCGTACGAGAACATTATGGTCAATATCTTAGTAGGTAAACACTCCCATTCGTTGTAACAAGGACTTTCTATACTAGACTAATATAGAAAGTCCCTGGTTGTAGTTATATACATGTCTTTCCAGCTTTCAACAATTATATTGAAATTCAAGATCCTCGATAAAAAAATATATTGCGTTCTATAATCTAGCTTTATATGTTTTTTGAACTTACCAGCCTCTAAAAAAATATCTTTAAATGCAGAAAATACAGATAATAATTGTTTGCATGAAAATTGCTCCAAGGATCCAGCAAACCTGATCTTTCTTAAAGTAAGGAAATCGAAGAAAAACGTGCAATTTTAGCCATATCATTTGAGAAAAAAATCCGCGGTCACAATGTATTTAATGTTAACAATTATAGGTCAAAATACAGCCTTCAAGACGGAGCCTTGGCTCACCCCGATTCGAACAGCAATCTCAGCTTGTTTTTGCGTAAAAGTTGCTTCCAGGTTCAAGCAATACTGATGTTTCTTAAAGTAAGGAAATCGAAGGGAAACGGGTCATTTTTAGCCAATGACTGAGAGAGAAAAAAATCGACGGGGTTGCGCCCCAACCCTTCTATCTAAAGGGCCTCATTCGGCGGTCCCCAAACCCCAGCCTCCCCTGAATCAGAACCCTAGTTACGGCCCTGTACATGTACACATGCGCATGAATTATTGCACTTATGATACTATAAAAGCATGAAACTGATTTCAGTGGGTAAGGAACGTGTTTCAAGAATACATTGTTTTTTTATTACATGTAGTTGAGTCTTTAAAACAATGAATTTTCAATTTTTTTGTAATACTATAGCTAGCAAGATTTGTATTTTTCTTAAGAAACATTATTTTTGAAAAATGCACAGAATTATGTTGCTGTGTGCGTTTTTGTATTTCAATGACAACAAATTCTTGTGTAAATGAAACGTAATGTAAAAATTACTAAATCTATGTCCTTTTTTTTTTGATCAGATGGAGAATTTTTCTGTTATACGCGACACGAACCTGTTGGTATTTGTGGACAAATTATTCCTGTAAGTTCTATTTACGAAAACAAAGTTTCACACGCTCGTCATATGCTTAATTATGAAATACGCAGATGCCTGAGATGGGGTATGCTTATCAACTATAGAACTATCCAAGTCGGTGTTTCGCTTTTGCGTCATTGGCATTTCATTTGCGTCCAAATAAAACATTTCATTTGCGCCAATAATACAGGTGAATACAGGTTAAAAGTAAAAAAATAGTTTATCGCGATAATCGTTAATTCTTATAGGAAGATGTGGTGAGAGTGACAATGAGACAACACTCCATCCAAATAACAATTTAAAACAAAGTAAACCATTGCAGGTCAATGTACGGCCTTCAACACGGAGCCTTGGCTCACACCAAACAACAAGCTATAAAGGGTCCCAAAATTACTAGTGTAAAACCATTCAAACGGGAAAACCAACGGTCTAATCTATATAAATAAAATTCATGCATTAATATTAATCGTTTCGAACGTGTATCTGACTAATTTGTTTAAAATTTTTGTTAAAAATATCAATATTTTAATAAATTACATTTTATGTTTTAGTGGAATTTCCCTTTACTAATGATGGCGTGGAAAATTGGACCCGCCCTCTGCTGTGGAAACGTTATAGTGTTAAAACCAGCAGAACAAACTCCTCTCACAGCACTATATACTGCTCAACTGGCAAAAGAGGTAGATGCAATTCTATTCTAATATATGTATAAAAAAAAGTGCATTTGTAGTTCAAAAAACATAGTTTTCCATTGACAAAGTTTATGATTGGGAAGTAGATAACGTGTAGATTTAGGAGATAACTGTATTGTATTTTAAGCTCCGACGGCATCAATTGGGGATTTGATGGTCGCAAATTAAGTTTACTGGCGACGCGTTAGCGGAGACAGTAAACGGGTATTTGCGAACATCAAATCCCAAATTGATGCCGTCGGAGCTTAAAATACAATATTGTTATCTCCATTCTAATGAAACTGACAGAAAACAGCGTTAAAACATGCATTTAAAATCTGTCATATGCCGTTTGCGCTTGCGCGTACGTCCCATAGCATCAATTGTCAATTGATGCCATGTAAGAAAGTGACGTTATCCAATCAAAATAAACTTTACAAACGTTGTTGCATTAGAATTCAAAATGACTGACTACATGTACAACACATGTAGTTAATATATTATGTAGTCTACTCAGTATTGTTAGTTTTTTGTTAAAACGCATACTCAGTTGTCTGTTTTATCATCATGTATGACAAAGATCAAAGACTCATGCTTCACAATGTTCGAATTATCTTTCAACTCTTTTACATGAATTGAACATGTCTAATTGTTATTGGATTACAGAAAAAACAGTCTGCTTTAAAGGAGTAGGTCAGGTAAGGACCGATTTTGGCCTCAAATTTCAGATTCATCTGATAAACGATTTTGACCACTTTTTAAAGACTTTTATAAAAGTGTCTATTTCATTTGATTCAATTGGTTTATGTGAAAGATTTTAACTAATTAAGTCATTACAAACGATCGATCTGATTCAAGCTCAAATATGAAAAATCTACAAAATATGCCGAAAAATGTCACTTTTCAGATGTTTTTTTTGTCAAAAATGAAAGTGGCCGTATCCGTGTTCATCCTCGACATTTATATATATGTTATGTATTATCATCAAATACAGAGTACATTTCAATACTAAGGATGAACACGAATGCTGCCACTTTCGTTTTACACGGAAACCGTATAAAATTTAACTAAAACGCTAGTATTGTGAAGATTTCAGTAATTTAGCATGACTTTATGGTGCTAGTACACTATATATGTGCATTGTATTGTCAAAAATAGCCCATTTTTATGTAGCAGAAGCATTTTACTATCCAATAAATAAAAAAAAAGTTTACAGTTTAACAATTTTGTAAAACTGCTATATTTTGGGGCAAAAAAGGGGTCTTACTGGACCTACTCCTTTACGATAATATTGATTTGGTTTAGGTGTAAAATTCTGTTAAAACGTATTTTTTTTTTTTTATATATGTCTACTGTTTATATGTTAGTGTAAGTACCATATTCGCGAAAAAGTGATAACAAGTTATTTAACGTTTTTTTAAAGGCTGGTTTTCCGCCAGGAGTACTTAATGTTGTGCCTGGTTATGGTCTAACTGCTGGAGCGGCCATTTCTAATCATCCAGACATCGATAAAGTAGCGTTCACAGGATCAACAGAGGTAAAATATGTATCTTTAATGCAATCAAGGGGGTAGACCTTGTTTCAGGGAGATAACTCTTTAAATCAGTTATGCGTTTGTAAAAGTCAAGTTCATCAATGTATTTTAAGCATTTACCTGAAACAGATTAGAAATAATCTATGTAACAGAAGCTTATAATATATTTATGAAAATGGTTGACACAAACGTACTGATGATTTTAAGAGTTATTTCCCTTAACCTAGTTCTACCTCCTTAAAACGGTTAAAAATGAAAATATCAGTATAAAAACGTAAAAAAATGAATAAGGATGCGAAGTCATATGTTAAAGAACTAACTTAAAAATATCACTCTGTCAAATTTTTTTTAAATTAGTTTGATATATGAATACTACATCTACAAAAAAGACTATTATGTATTTCTCATAATCATTGATTTCATTTTAGGTTGGTCAAATTGTAATGGAAGCAGCAGCTAAAACAAATCTCAAGCGCGTGACACTAGAACTTGGCGGGAAAAGTCCAAATGTCGTGTTTGCTGACGCTGATTGTAAGTTCAACGTGAATTGAGTAAAATTAATAATTGTAAGGTGGTACGTAGAATCAATACATATTTTGATTGACTGGAGTGTATACATCAAATGGACCCAGAGTTTCAAACGACAAACTGTAAACACGCACCGTTGAAACAGACGTAAACGTGAAATTCTCTAGTTAATAAAATAAAAATCAAATGTAAATATTATGGATCTTCTTTCTCTTTTTTATATATACATTTCCGGAGTTTTGGATGATACTTAGAGTTTGATGACAAATGTTTACGTAAACGGATGAAATACGAACATATTTACTTAATATAAGAAGTATGAACACTAATAACTGCTGCTACTTATTTTAAGCTTATATTTGTTAATAGAAAATGAACATATTTCAAATTAGAGATAACTATTAGTATTAAATAATGACAGATGAAAATAGGAAAATCAAAATACAAAATTCCAATAAAGTAAGACATCACCCCGGCCAAAAAACAAAAGCCACGAAACGACTAAAAACAGTATCAAAACCATTCCAAGAACACTAAATATTTAACAAAACACGAACCCATCAGAACCTACAACGAACTCCTCTGATCATCCAGACAAGTAAGAATTTCTTTTCTACTGCCATTTCCGCGCTCGATTTCGATTGAAGAAAGTCTTGTATTAAATTCCTTTTTTCTTCAAAATTACAGTGGATTTTGCAGTGGAGATGTCTCATTTTGGCTTATTCTTCAACATGGGACAATGTTGTTGTGCGGGCTCTCGTTTATATGTACAAGATGAAATATATGATGAATTTAAGAGTAAACTGGTGGAGAAAGCAATCAAAAGACCTGTTGGAGATCCTTTCGATGAGGGCAATGACTCAGGACCTCAGGTGTGTATGACACACATAGCATGCATAGATCCATGTTATATTTGTCAATACATGATATAAAAAAACAGCTTAAAAATCAGTCTCAAAATTAATTAGCACACGCAATAGCCTTTCAAAAAGGGCTAAGTCGACTCTTAGCTGATGAAAATGGAAAGTGCTCTCGCTTTGTGGATTAATTCATTTACTAGAATAGCCACGTGCATCAATCAACAAGTTTTACCACACACGTGAGGTCACACGTTATGAAGTAATATATATCGTTTGACGTTGTTTTTTACAAAACTCTAGAAGATTCGGCTATTTATAGATAAAAGTTACCTGTGTATCAATATGCATGATTAATGACCAGGCAAAATCTAATTGCTAAAACAAAGAGGACAAATCTGATACTCTACGGGATTGAAGGACATTTACTAGGTTTGGATTGTCATAACCAATCAATAAACTTTGATTATTCACCTCTCGTACTATCTTCCAATCATGTAGCAAGACAAATTCACGCACTAAATGTCCATCTTGTAATTCTTAATATTATCGACTCCTAGGAGTCGATAATAACCTTCTGCCAGATAAGTACTCAGTTGAAGAAAAGTGAGAATTCAGAAACGTTGGTTGACGTTGACATATACTTCAATCTCCCACAAAATCTAAAAAAAAAACATTCTTCTTAGGTTTACAAAAATCTAAGTTATAATGTGTGTTATGTTTAGGTGGACCAGGATCAGTTTAACAAGATACTAGAGTTAGTAGAAAGTGGAAAGCAGGAGGGAGCAGTTCTTGAATGTGGTGGGAAAAGACAAGGTGTCAACGGATTTTTCATTGAACCGACTGTTTTCTCAAATGTAAACGAAGACATGAGAATTGGAAAAGAAGAGGTAAAAATAAAAACTGAGCAAAACAATTGACAAACTTGATGAATTTGATCATTTTTTACTTGACACTGATATAATAAGCACCTTAACGACCAAAACTTGTCAATTCTTATTTGGAAGCCATAAACACATTGATTCAATAAATCATATTTAAGAATGCCCGAATGCATATATTCACATAAGGAAATCTAAATGCACACCTCAAAAAATCCATATGAAGTCTAAACCTACCAGAGTACGCCAAGAAATCCCCCCCCGCCACATATATAAGTACACACTTAATGTGTGTGGCAAAAAAAGAACTAGTATTGAATATTACTGTATAGCTACTTAATAAATGATACAGAACGTAGCAAAAACTAAGCGTGCAGTTTTCTAAACTTCTGACTAAGTCCAATAAAGTTTAAAAACATCGAAGTCAACGGTCACAAACATATGTTTATAGTAGTTAGAGCTTTCCTTTACATACATAGAAGTTATAGTATGAATTTTGGTAATTTATCAAAATGAGAAAGTCTTCAATACTGGAAGCATTCAAAAACAACTTCTATTGATCCTTCAAAAACAAATGCAACAATTACAATTTCTTAGGTTTAAATGTGTTTTATACATTTATTTCAATCTTAATCATCAATTTCTTCGTCTGTTTTTTTTCTCAGTACCGTTTTGTTTTTATTATGGGACGTAACACCACTACTAACCGTGTATGAAGTATCCCCGCCTTTCCTCTAAACCTATATGGAATATAAAGGGACGTAACACCACTACTTACCGTGTATGAAATAAGCCCCGCCTCTCTACTAACCTAATATGAAATATACACAGTCTCCATGCGGACGCTTTTAACCAATCATATTCTTAAAAATATATAGGAGGTAAGACAAATGCAATTACCCTATAATATGAATACGTGAATTTAGTGTATTACAGCTTTAAATTTGACGAATGTGTATCTTTAATCACACGTACATTTTTTTTCTTCAAAAGATCAACTTTCTTCATGATTTTTTTTTTAAATGACTACAATGTATCTAAATATTACATGCAAAAATTGAATATTCCTATTATAACCGTCATTCATGCAAAAAATATTTCTTTGCAGATTTTTGGACCAGTACAAACTCTCATTAGGTTTAAGACTATGGACGAGGTGATCAAAAGAGCTAACAATACAGCATACGGTTTGGCTGCTGCCATCTTTACCAGGGATATCAACAAGGTGATGACGTATACTAGTCGTGTCAGAGCTGGAACCATATGGTATGTAAATGGACACGTTTTATATTCAAAATTTTACTTTTACATTTTTCTGTGTGAATGGATGATACATTTATATCAAAATAAAACGAAATATCATCAAATAAAAGTAAATTGGAAAAACACTAGGCGGATAATGGTGAACCTTGGAGATTGAAATAAACAATTGATTTCCCCATAGGCGACATTGGTAGCCTTTTTCGAGAAACAGACTTTAGAAAGTTGATTTTTTTTAACGAAATCTTGCTAGAATCACAGAAAAGTTATTAGGACAGTATTTTTTGGTGCAAAAAATATGGATTCACGTTGCGTTTCTTAGCGTTTTTGTACTTATCTCCCATGCCTATCTTTTAAAAATACGTGTCTTGTCCTAGCGTTGAAAAGTCATCTCAGTGCCTTGAGAGCTACGGAATAAATTCTATTTTGCCTTTTGTATAAAGCAGAGTGCACGAAGTCTCTAATAATAAAAAAATAACGGGCACACATATCGACCAATCAGGATTAGCCATACTCTTCAATCTGAATACCATGTTATGCTCATAAAATGGCTGCGCCCATAAAATGTAATGGTGTATTATAACCTGGAGTACGATTTACATCAGATTCGTAATTAGAAGGGGTAAAAACGATACAGTAACACCACTGGAAATTCTTCTTTTATTGTTTTGGGATAATAAGTTATCAGTATGATTAATAAACCCGTAGAACATTATTTTTATAAGTCTAACCCATGCATAATATATAGTTAACCCTTAAAAAGTTCTAATCATTTGAATATTATTTGGACAGGGTGAATTGCTACAACGTTTTAAGAACAACGTGTCCTTTTGGTGGTTTCAAGAAATCTGGAATTGGAAGGGAGTTGTAAGTAATGTTCCTCCATTGTGTAAATATACTAGTCAACAAAAGAAACGATACAAGACTTTTTTTCAAATTAAAAATAAAGTTTTCCGTTCATTGGTCCAATATTGAAGGTAGTAATACTTAATCAATAAGGAAATATAAATCCGTTAAAAAAAAAAAAAATTTTGCTTTTTTGTTTTACATAAAACGACAATTATACATTGTCAACTGATTTACCATAGAAAGTATGTGTAAAGTGATACATGTATTCAAAAAGCGGTAGCAATCTTAAAACTAATCCGAAAGGTTTCAAATTTACTGTGTTTTGTTTTCATATCTAAAGCATTGATTTGAGACGAAAATAATTTTTTTTTGCATTTTATGAGATTTAAAAAAACACCTTTCTTCCCAAAAATTAGAAAAATCAATATTTTAACCCATTAGTTACATCATGAACATAACTTGATTAGCATATTGAATATTTTAAAACAAATTTGAAATTGAATTAAGTGCTTAGAAAATTACATGTAGATTTTTTTCTCAACTTTCCGCAAAACTAATTTGCACCCTTTGATCATTTACACGGAATTTAGATACTTTCCGACAAATTTTGATTTTCATTATCACATGTACATACATTGCAAATGTAAGCTTTTTAAAATAGTGTATCTAATTTTATTTTATATTAAAGACTTTTTGATAAATTTTATTTAAAAGTCGTGTATCGTTTCTTTTGTTGACTAGTATACAATAAAATAGAAATTAAGATTGATGGAAAAGTAACAGTACACGCATTATTTGTATTTTACTATAATGAGAACATGTTGTGGTTATTGTGTTGATTATAATGTAATGGCTATATTTACAACAAAACGCTGAAAGCTGCAATGTATAATTTATATTTACCCCAACAGGGTATTTATTAAGGTGAATATAAAATTTATTCCAAGCCACTTTTTATAAATATGAATACATTTTTTTAATGGTGAACTTTTGAACTGCTTTCAGGGGAGAATATGGCCTTCACCAATACTCAGAGGTTAAAACAGTAAGTATCCCAATATAGGGTAAAACACTTTAAGAATTAATCAAATAAGAAGATATGGTATAATTCCAAACAAGAAAACTCTCCACCAGAAACCAAATGACAAAGACGTTAATAACTATTGGTCACCGTCCAAATTTCAAAAATTATCAAATCCCATACGGCATAGTCAGCTGTAAAAGTAGCTAATTTTCACATTTTATAAATATATATAGCAACTCAAAACACATATTAAATCGATTAAGAGGAACAGTATATACATTTTTAATACAAAATGAGGAAATCGAGGAAAATAAACTAATCTGTATCTTCTACTTTATAAAACATTGTATTTGACCGAACACAGAATCTTTACAAAATGAAAGTAATTTAATATTTTAGGTCATTATCAATGCACCGAACGCACCTATTGAAAAGCCAGCAATTGAAGCTGAAAAAATCGAAATCGTAACGGATACATCGAGGAAAATATATAAATCTGTAATCGATTTCGTACCTGCCAAATCTGAAAACACCGAAACTCCAGATCAAGCAATTATTGATAATCCAAAGAACCCATATGTATCAACATCCGGGGTGATGATCAGTATGCCCAACCAGAATATCGTGAATGCCGACGATAATCAACAGATCATTGAAGGTACGGACAACATTGGTAAAAGTGAAGTTATCGATAAAACATCATGTAGCAATGACGATGTTGGTGATGGTAATGACAAGGAAGAGGAAGACGTTACTACTAAAATGTAAAACTGTGTTTATTCAAATGTTAAAATACTAAAATATATAAACATCTGTATTTAAAAATAAAGGCAACAGTAGTATACCGCTGTTCAAAACTCATAATTTTATGGACAAAAAACAAAATCGGAGCAACAAACCAAAACCGAGGGAAACGCATCAAATATAAGAGGAGAACAACGACACAACATTAAAATGTAACACACACAGAAACGGACTAAGCATTAAACAAAATCCTATGAGAATAACAAATGTAACATCAAAACCAAATACATGAACGATAGATAAGTACCGTGACACGTCTTATAGTAATGTGAATTAACATTCAAAAATAAGTGAAAACAAATGACACAACGTTAAAATGAAACACACAAAGAAACCAACTATACTATAACAATGGCCATATTTCTGACTTGGTACAGGACATTTTCAAAGGGAAACATGGTGGGTTAAACCTGGTTGGTCCTTTTTTTATGGTCATTAAAAACAATAAAAAGTTAGAATCACAATGCTCTTCTATACTTATAGCTTTTGTGTATTGTGAATATATATAAAAGTAGATGCGTTATGAGTGCCAGATAAATCTCCATTTAAGTCACAATGTGTAATAGCAAATCATTTTAGATCAAAGTACAGAGACTTTACCCTTACCGAACAACAATTTATAATGGACCCTACAAATAATCAGTTGTGATTAAGATGTAATCGTTAAAGGACACGATTCCAACATTAACAAAGAAAACTTTTTTGTTTGAATGTATGATAAACGAAACCTAATTCATATCGAAATACAAAATATTTGATGATTTTCAGCCGTTAATTTTGATGTATAAGTGGGCAGATGCGGAAAGAAAAACTAAAATATGGATCGATTACTTTGAAATTCGTATTAACGACTATTGATCAACGGAAATTAGTATTTTGGGATTACATCTATTTGGTTTCTCATTGCTTCCGTCACTCAAATGATATAAGTAGTTTCTTTTTTTGCCATCGTCTTAAATTTGATTATCCCTCTTTATACGTGTTCGAAATGATAACTTTTAAGAAATACCACTACAAGTAAAAAAAAACTTCCTTTGGATTATTGGTTTGTGAGCCATTTGAACGACTATACAGGAAAATAAAGTCAATAGTAGTATACCGCTTTTAATCAGTCATAACTATATGAAATTGAAGAAAAACATCTGATTTCAAACAAAATACGACGGAAACACATCAAGTATAATACGAAAACAAATTACAAAAACAAATATACGATTCTTAACATACGGAAAATAAACAGTCGTCCAGATTTTTGCTGCTGTTATTATCCACCGAATTGTCAAGGTATGCTGCATTTCACATATTTTTCGTTACAAATATTATTAAAAGTTAATTACGTTTAATAAAAAGAATAAACAAAATTAATGAACTTCGAGGTAAATTCCAAAACGGTGGGTATAGTTCATTAACACATGACACTCTTCTTGTTAGTTATGATGGCCTCAGTTAGCCCTGGTTTGATATGAAATTCATATTGGCTATTGATACTTTACCAAACGGTACATGTTTTATTAGACAAATCTAACAAAGGAAGGACCAAATAGTATTCGTAGGTATCATTTTTTTTTTACTTAGACATTCGCATGAATCATCAAAATTAAATTTGTCGGAAACAGCCAATAGCTTTACTGTGTGGTTTTTTAAAGACGCACATTTGTCGTGGAGTACGATCGCCAAATTTCATAATCATTGAGCCGTAACAAATGCAATTGGGAGATTGGTGAGCCTTGGCTCACCAACCTACAATTTGCATCTCAAATGCAAAAAAAGTTGAATAAACCGATGTCAAAACCAACAAATATACTCGTATCGTACATGTAAAGATTGCTTAGCATGAGTCCGATATTCCTTTGGTGACAGAAACTACGCAATATAATAGTATCCGTGTGTCAGGTGGAGTGATACTTTAGAAAAAAACTCCTATATGAGACCTTTATTTCTTTGACTACTTACCTGATCCGGTTATACTTAAGGTTGTTTTAGATTGAAAATAACTTCCATGTTTGCATTTTTCTTTTTTCAAATAATGTGGCTCGGAACTTTTATTGTCACATATGAATTTATGAAAATATTGCTTTAACCTATGAACAACTGTCATACAAATGTGAAGCTAAGCTAGCTATAAAATCAGAATTAACCCACCATCTTTTGGAAAATTCCTGCATCAAGCAAACGTTAGAAGTTGTTATGTTGATATGATGTAACATTTTATTTTGTCAATTTTTATAGCCCTTTTCGAATTCTGTTTGAATTTACCTCGAGGTTCGGTATTTTTGTAAATACTTTTTTTGTTTAATGTCATCAGAAGGGGAAAATGTTTGTTAGCTATCAATATGTACCTTATATGGAACAGTCCTTGTTGTCAACTTTCACCAAAATGACGAAGAAAAATACTTTAAGGGGAGTGTTGGTGTTAAGAGAGAGGGGCGAAAGATATTCGAGGGACATTCAAACTTATTTTGGAAAACAAACTGACAACGCCATGACGAAACGCGCGTCTGGCGTACACACACAATTTAATCCTGGTAACTCTGATGAGTTTATTTATGGATAAAAAAGAAAATGCCAACAGAAAAACAATTGTACACTTTACACAACATAGAAAACAAATACCGAGCAACACGAACCCCACCATAAACTGTGAAATGGTTAGTAGATCCTTCCCATTATGTTGCACCGTTTGTGTTGCTCATGTTATTACAAACCCGGTAAATACTAGTAGTCTACATTGTAATTGATATGGATATATTTATAAATTAACTGTTTACAAAATTAGATTTTTTTGAAATACTAAGGCTTTTCTACCTCAGGCATAGATTATCTCAGCTGTATTTGGCAACACTTTTAGGAATTTTGGTCCTCAAAACTCTTCAACTTCGTACTTTATTTGGTCTTTTAAACTTTTTTGGATTCGAGCGTCACTGATGAGTCTTTTGTAGACGAAACGCGCGTCTGGCGTATATACAAATGTTAGTCCTGGTAGCTATGATAAGTTTATTTAGTAGGTCACTTTCGTGAAAAGGGAACAGGATTGTAGTTACGACACAAGGAACATATCCGACATCATCTGTAAGACAGATATTCCATAACGGTCAACTAACTTGATTGTGTCCGTAATATTTACGAAAAGATGATTTTCACTTCACCACTTGGAACTCTGGGTTGAATAGCTTCCTTGTAAGGAGCAGCGACTTAAACAAAAAAGCCAGTCGTAAACGTTATATTGTGAGTTAACACTGGTTTTTTAAATTAATCAACTGTTAATTAAGGTAAATTATACAGCTGGGTACCACTTTCGAAATGAATCTTTCCGGTTGACTAATATATTGATTTTTAGCTGCCTATGTGCCAAATGATGTACACAGAGAACTACCGATTACTTATTTGTTTAAACTACAGAAAGGTGATTATAATTTCAAGTGTTGTTGATTAGTGTCTCTTTCTTTAAATTCAACTAGAAGATGCTCTCGAAATCGCGGCCGTACAATTGGGCAAGTGTTGAAACAAAATGTTTTTAAATTTTGCGAATATTTTAGAGGAGAAGCTGCAAAATGAAATCGGTCTTTTCCTCTAGTAGTATAGAAAAGAGCTTCTGAATTTTTTTTGCATTGTTTGAATGGGCATTTTATTTGTCACCAAAATGCATCGGTTTTGCACACCGTTAAAGTACACATGGTGACCAGTTAAAGGTGTGTTCATTCTCACCCGTAGGTCACTGATTATTAGTGATCTCATAGGAAATCACACATCACGCTACACAAAAATATGCATCTTAATAAGACCCAGCTAATCCTTACTTAATCCTATAAACAGTCTACATGGCAGAGACTCATCAAACACGAATAGAAAAACCAATTTGGTTTTAACCAGGCTAAGAGTGAAACTAGGACTATTCGCATCTGATAAAAAATTATGAACCCCTATTTTGGACATATGTACCTATAATGAGTCTTTGTTTGGTCAAACATCGATGTCAATATAATGGGATATTATACAACTGTCGTACAAATGAGAGGTTTATCTAGCTATAACACCAGGTTTATTTCATACTGTTTTACACACAAATGCATGTAGCAAGTCATAACTATGACAGTTGTGATCCATCCGTTTAATGAGTTGGAGCTTTTGAGTTTGCCATTTGATTAGGAACTTCCCATTTTGAATTTTTATCTGAGTTCCTCATGTTTGTCATTTTAATTTTAACAACGAACAACAAAAGCGGCTGTAAACAGTCCTCCTAGTGCAAACTGTTTTATAGGTGATGAAGTATATATACAGAGAATCGAATAAACGAATTGGATTTACATGGTTTACAAAAGAAAAAGTATGTGCCAGTTGTTATCAATTTGCTTGATGTGTTTGAGCTCTTGATTTTGCTATTTGCTAACGGACTTTTTTTTATTTCCTCGGAGTTCGGATTTTTTGTTATTTCACTCTTCGACTAATCGCAGCTTATACGCGAATGTGCCACGAACAATAAAGGCGTCTGTACATAGTTCTCTGGATGAAAGTGTTGTGTAGGTGATGGGGGATAAATAGAAGTAAATAAACGAATAAAATTTAAATAGTCTAAATAAGAGAAAGCCTGTACCAAGTCAGTAATACATCGACTAATGTGTATGAGCTATTGATTTTGCATATGCTTAGGGTATTTCCGGTTTGAATTTCCTCTGAGTTCGGCATTTTGTTATTTTTACTTTTTAGGTTAAAAGAAAAAAAACTCATTTTTATCATTTATGTAATCTCAACTGGAATTTATTCAAGGTTTTAAATATATTTACATATCTTGAACATATGAAAATATAAAATATGTATCGTGCATTAAATTAAAGAGATCACACAGGTGAAAACATGACATAAAACAGTACACAGAGAAATAAATTAAACAAAAAAAAATCAATCATAATTCATTCTTATATGCACAGTAAGAGTTTATTCCCTTTTGTATCTCTTCTAAATGTCAAACTTTTTAAGTCATCTTGTGGTTTATTTTTAAATTAGAAATAAATATTTGGAAATCTGAAGGAAAGTTTTCTTTTTGTATTTAAAAAATCAAGTTAAACATTTCTTACACAAGATCTGAAAAGATTGTTAATGACATACTATTTAATTATGTTTTCATCATCATTTATCATATAATATCAATGTAACTTAGCATTTAGTTTTGTGTTGATTTTAAGAATTTGAACTGATTATCTTCACCAACACACCATAAGGGTAACATAGAACTTTTGACCACTTGTATTTCAAATTAAATCACAGAACCCTTAAATTACAATAATTGTTTATTTATCAAACTAAAAATGTTTCATTTTATCATGATATTGGTTTTATCAGTCTATAAGAGTTCAACAATTCGCGACAACTAAAACACAGTAACTGTTATGAAAAAGAACTAAACAAACGAATTGAACGACATTTTGTTAGTCTATATGATATCACAAATCTACCAAAAGTTCATACTACTACATTGCATCAAGGGTTTTATCACGAGGTTTCAAACTTTAAAGGGAATGTAAAGTATACTTAAAGACAGGGATGGAAGATTTCAAACTGTATCTTTAATTGTACTTTTTATACTTGAAAATTAATATATAAATGATGTGATTACTAATTGAAACTAACTATATTTGTCTGCAATTTTGTTATCATTTGCCCCTTAAATATCACAGTAATTAATATCAGAAATATTATCTACATAAAATATTAAATAAGGTAATTATAGAAATAATATATATGTACTCCTTACAACAGTTTCCATATATTCTGGGGAATAATAGTTTTATCAAGGTAAAGGGAAGGGGGATACGAAGTAGGTTTTTTGTTAACGCTAACATTAAATGACAACATGAAATCACAGGACTATAAAAAACGTATTTTGAATTTGCAACATCACTTAAAAGAGCGACGAAAGATCCCAAAGGGACAGTCAAACTCATAAATTTAAAACAAACTGACAACGCCATGGCTAAAAATCATTCATTTCAAACTATATGTACATTGTAGGTTGAAAATTTAAACATTTGATCCTTAATGGAAGCATGCATTATCTTGCTACAAGATATACATTTTTTAGTTCAGAATATAACGTTAAACACAGCAACAAACTGTTCCCGTTATGCATTTGTATATGGCTTTATCTCAGTGTTACATTAAATATCTATCATAAATCTTCTTACGTATAGTGGAAATAGTTATCAAAGTGAAAATATTGTTCTTTTTCCTGACCACATTTACCAAATAATCATTTACCTCTTAAATAAATAAATATCATGATATTGGTGTTAACAAATTAAACATATTTAGGATGACCTAAACGAAACAAAATTACAAAACATGGACGTATGAGCAAAACACAACAAGTACAATAGACAAATGATAAAAGTGCCCTATTGAAAATGTAAACTCTAAAATATCAACAACAAATTGATAAAAAAAAATGAAAGCTTTCAAATGAGAAATATTTTAGCAGATAACAGTATAGGAATATTGCATGCTTATTGTTGAATAATGTCCCGACTTAGTACGCTCATATGAGTATACAAAATTACTTCTATCTAGCCTTTTTTTTTTAAAGATATTTGAAAAGGAACTAAAAAATCTAACATTCAAAAGGAAACAACTTCAAATAAATGAGATGATGATGATAATATTAACATTCCTGATCAGTAAAAATATATTTACACAACATTTCACAAAAAAAAATCTATTATCAACGTTTTTTATAACTTTCCTTTTAAAAACAGAACAGCAGACTAAATTAATAATACGAACTACTAAGAATTCTTGTCTAATTTTAAACTTCTACATTTTTTTCCAAAAGTTGGAATAACAAATGCCATTTTCAAATACTTATACATTTCGCCTAACAAAATAATAAGCATTGATTCATAACATAATAGATGCTCATGTATTAAACAATTACATAAACATCAGATTAATCAGAATATAAACTATCGTTAATATTTTCTTTTAAAGGAGGCAGAACTAACATCAAGGGAGATAACCCTTAAACATCACTATCACGTTTGTGTCAACTATTTTCGTAAATTAACAGTAAGTTTCTTAATGACACTGACCAACTTAATTTCGTTTCACAAATTGTTTTAGAAAAATGATGACTTCAAACGCATTAATGATTTTAAGAGTTGTCTCTCATAACTTAGTCAAACTCCCAAACGTGTACAAATGTCTATGTACAATTGCATAAATATGTCAACATTTATACTGCATAGCAGACTGGTTTGTAAATTGGAATTTTTCCATCTGATTCGTTCTTGCTGCACCTTTTTTCAATTGATTGGTTCAAGAATCCAATCACACTATTTTCATTTATAAATCTCAAAATTTAAAAATGTATTTCGGTTGTTTTTAATTTAACTTAAATATACAACAACAATATAAAAAGAAACGAATGAGACAAACAAATAAGATTCTTGTAAATAAAAATGCCCTTTTTTTTATACTTAACTAAAGTTACTGATTTCACAATGCCTTTAAACATTTTTTTTAATAAATAAGCATGCTTATTTATAGCTGGTTTTTTTAACTTCAAATTCATTATGAACTGACGAAAAGAAATCATTTAATCAGAAATTTAAATACAGTTTAGCTTTGTGTTTTCTTTAAACATGTAAAGCTGTTTCTACCACATTAGCTCACAGTGACCATCTTATTTTACATTGCATCAAAATTGTTCATTTCTTTCAAATAGGTGTAAAAATTGATTCGAAGTATTAAATTAAATTCAGAATGCATGCATACATTCATTAAAAGTTGTAAACATTGTCAGTTAAATTTGAGGAATTTTTGGTCTTCAATGCTATACAACTTCGTACTTTATTTGGCATTTAAAACATTTGTTTAATTGGGCGTCTCTGGTGAGTCTTTTGTAGACGAAACGCGCGTCTGGTGTAAGTGTAAAATTTTCGCCAGGGTATCTATGATGAGCTTATTGACAGCGCCTTTGCTAATATTTGTTAATGGAAAAGTTAATAAACTTTTATATGTAGCACTAATAACAGTTACAAAGCAGCACTTGTGTGTGTTCTATCTGCATTTTAGCTATAAACCTTATGATACAAACATGAGTAGCAGTATTCCAGTAGAAATGTTCTATAATTAGGGAACAAAGGTTTATATGATAACATATATAAGTCTACCACTATGGAATGTGTTGTATTGAATTTAGGAAATCTCATCAGACAAGAACCAGTGTATTATATTTATATTCGCGAATTTTACCACAAACTTAAATTAGCATACCATTTATTTACTACAATAAGGTATTTTAACTTTAGTTAGACTGAAATTGGTTTCAAGGTTCAACATCTTATTAAAAAAAACAATCAAAAATTGGTAGTTTAATACAGTTCATAACTGGTGATAAATATTTCAATGAAAAAGTTTTAGTTATAATCAACTATTAATAAGTACTGAATTGGTACAAATCATTGGTTTTATCAATTTGATAAAGGACTTTACGTTTTGAATTTCCGTGGAGTTAAGTTATTTTTGGTATATTACTTTGAATAGAGCTTTTTTTTTCTACTGGAAGATAGTCATTTTATTAGTCATTTTATTTTTGTTTAAATATTTTAAATTAAGAAGTTCAGTTTTTCATCTATTATGATACGAAAATTACTACTACACTATTGTTACGTTTAATAAATGTAATTGTTTAGTATATTTCTATATAGACAACGAAAATTGCGTAGTAACACTTATATAAATCTCCGCACCATAATCATCTATTATTCTTAACAAATAATTTTTAATCAAAATTAACTAAAATTTAATTAGCTCAAGATTAAAATACATCTTTATCATATCTACATGCAAAGAGGCATGATATTCAAAATATTCAAATTCGAAAAAAATTAAAGTTTAACTTTATAAATAATATTCTAGGATAAGAAAGACAACTGCTACAAGTATAAAAACTTATCAAGAAAGACAACTCCTACAACTATAATAACTTATCACACTGGCTTTGTCTGATAATTTGAGTATTCTAAGAGGTATCACAATAGAAATATATAAAGAACAGGAGGTTCTCAAAATCTGTGTAGAATTGATTATTCAAACTACGTTTTCCATGTATTTTATCAAAAGATTCAGCACTCATTTAAATGCAACTGGTAAGTTCCAAAATTTAATTAGGAAAAGTTAAACCTTAACAATTGCAGTAAATTTACAGATACATCTATAATGAACATATCAGAGATTATTTCGTTGCATAAATGAAATATCAAATACTTTACATTTCCATTTCTAAAAATGAAATGGCAATACCCCTCCTTACTTATGTTCATGAGAAAATGCTGGGTTATATATCTACTTATAGTTTTGAGAGAAAGAACGGCTTTGCTTTGTCAAAATAGAAAGTTTTTCAGAATGGCCACAGTTGCATGTACTCTTTTATAAATATTGAGAACCTCCTGGTTTTTGTTTTAGAAAATCAAATAAAACACTTCTTCCAACTAACTTCAATCACTGGTATGGGAAATGAATAATATCAAGAAACAACTCCAGTGATCGCTCCATCCATTAAGTTTTCCTTGGATAACTATATATTGCATCGTGATTGGACACTTGGAGTCACGTGATCACTGACGTAATGGTTTCCATAACAATGTTCTAATAGTTCGTTCATTCCGGGCAGAAATGATGTAGTAGCCGCTTAAATTCTGAAAAAGCAATATATTAATGAAAACAATGAAAATAAAGGTCACAGCAAAATATTAAACGGCATGGATGTTTAACGTTTCTATTTTACCATGGTAACTCAACTTTATATTAGTTTAACTACTATATTCCTGATGAAATATAGCACGTATAGTTTATACTACGTATTTGTTTAATGATGAACAGTCTTTTAAGTAGTCTACTGGAATCCAATCAAACACAAACTAAATATTTACTGATATTATATTATATTTCAATCTATTGATCTAAGCTGTTGTATAACTCGGGTTTGCATTTTTATTCTTATTAATCATTATAAGCATGTCTCTGAATTATACTAAATTATACATACAGGTTTATAGATCACAATTATACTCTATAAATAGAAACATAGCTCCGAAATGATATACCATTCATCAATCCATGATCGATATATTATTAGCCATTTCTATTTTAGACAACAGTTTGCTATTTAGGGCATTCTTACATTGATTTCTAAGAGGTCAAATCCCGTGCATAACTGTATCTGTCATGTTACAGCTGTTGATTATGAAGTTAATGTAATAAATATGTATACTACACCAAAGTGAACGAAAGTGAAAAGACTGAAGACGAAAAAGATACTCATTAAGTTAATCAGATGTTGTACTTTTAGTGTCATTAATAAAACTTGGATTGCCTCCCTTTGTATGTGTTTTGTATCACGGCCAAAGTTATAAGTTTTGAGAATCAAAACCATAAGATTAAAATGTTCAAGAGCATGAGAGCTTAGTTGGGCTTAAAAGAAGGGCAAAATCCGTGTTCTGTGGATTCATTTATTCTCGTGGGTACCAATTTTCGTGGTTTTAGTAAACTTGCATATTCGTCGATATTTAATTTCGGTTTAGGCAAAGTCTGCACACATTCCTTCAGGAACATGGCAATTCGTTGAATATTTAAATTTGTAGTTCCTATGTACCAACGAAATCCCCGAAAATTGGGTATCCCACGAATATTAATGAATCCACAGTATGTGTAATTTTTACAAAAAGGAGTTGCGACATCAGTTTTAGCCCTGTGACATATCATCTTGGGGTTTCATTATTTATACTTTCAAACTGTTTAATTACACTCTAACCAAACGCCATTCACTTACCGTTGAAATCTATAAGTCCGTCTCCATTTAAATCTGCCTCTTTAAACATTGCTTTAATATCATCGTCTGATAAATTTTCCCCGAGTCTGCGCATTGTGTATTTAAGTTCATGTTTGTCTATATACCCATTGCCATCCATATCAAAAGCTTTGAATGCTTCATAATGTTTATCGTCTGCTGGTTTTACTGGAGCAGACGCACATTCGGTGTCACATGACAAATTGTGTTGCCAACGCTTCATCATAGTTATAAATTCATCAAATTCTACATACCCGTTTTCTGAAATAGGAAGAGAACTTTTAAAGAAATACATATTGCGTTATAGTCATACAGAGCTGGGAAATACGGAACTAAGATAAAACCAATAACACTCTACCACTGTATTAGCGTTAGCTTGTTGAAAACGTTTTTATTTGAGACTTGTTTTATCTGAGGAAAATCTTGCAAATATCGATCATACACCAGTTAGGTAAACCGGCTCATTCTGGACAATTCTTTGATGGATCCGAAGTGGCCTGTTGGAGGGTACATCAGCTATTCAATCCGGTCTACCCCTGTACAGGACTTACTAGTTGTGTGAAATGGTTGGTTTGCTTCTGTCTTCTGAAGCACTAAAAAAATAGTTGCCACTGGACATTTTTTTAGCAAACATTTATAAATTTAAGTGTACAACTCAAAGATATCATCTCAATTGTCCTTCAACTTTTTGTCAAACTATTTCGATTAAGCATAAGTGAACATTGTATAAGTCAGACGCAAAAATATCTAAAATTAGTATGGATTTATTAAATCGCCCATATAATAATTGAAAAAAATGATGAAACAGCAAAAACGAATATTAATGAAAATACAAAAGGTTGCGGCCAAATCTTCATCAAACTTAAATATGCAAGTATTTTAATTTGTTTAAATTGAATTAGGTCACCATTTACATATGACAATAATTTCAAGGTTATTGGTACATGTCAAACACATATATATTGACGATCCTATTCAGAAGTTTGATTTAAGAGCGTTCTGGACCATTACAACTCTAAACTAATGCGACAAAGATGATAGATTTTGTATAAATTACAGAGAACTCGATTTCTATACAAATTTGATGTCTAAAATTAGCATATGGTGGTAAACATTTAAATATGCGAATAAATAAATAAAAGTAATAAACAAATAAATAACCTTCTCTCATATAATACTCAAGGTCGTTCATCTGATTGTCAAGATAATATAAGTAAATACTTCCTTTAATCTTTCAAATCAACATCTTTTCGATTAGTTTATTGTGAAATCGTCGATAAGACGAGGGATTCACTAAAACGTGGAACATTAAATGGAATGGCTTCGTCTAGTAATGGTGATAGGTTACCATTTATTATAATATTCAATATACTCTATTCCGTTCAAAATTAAATTTAGATTCATCAAAATAGTCTTTTAATTTTTTTTATAAACTTGTCCGGACTAGAGGCGATTTGTTACTTGACATATATATGGTTTCTCGTTTTATATAGGTTAGACCATTGATTTCCCGTTTGAATGGTTTTACACTTGATAGTGTTGGGCCCTTTATAGGTTTCTGCTCGGTGTGAGCCAAGGCTCCGTGTTCAAGGCCGTACCTTGACGTTTACTTTAATGAATTGATACTTAATTGGAGAGTTGTCTCTTTGGCACTTATACGTGTACCACAGCTTCCTATATCTATATATTTATATATTAATAGTGTTTTGTAAACGTTGACCCCAAGGGACCTTTTTTTTTTGGTACATGTTGTGTCTATAGGTTTATGTCTCATTGTTGTTCACCCCACATCTCTCTCTCATTTCATTTATCTTGGCTTAAAGCTATCCTCTTATTTCAAACATAAAATTATCAAGCCAAATGAATATTCAAGTATATTAAGATACATCACAAAAATGTCTGAAATTGTAATGCCATTGCCAGGGAATTTAGCAATGATTATAAATTCCCATATGTTCTAAAATTCATATATTTTTCTCTCAACAGTAGACAAGACATCAGTTTAGCACTTGCCAAAAAAATGAATAAAAATAGGAATAAACTGTTATGCTCTTTGCTTGGGTGCTTATCTTTATGCCTTATCAAATATATTTTCCCATAAAGAATCACTTTAATTTACCATTTTGCATTTTAAATATAGGCGAGCCTTGAGTATAAACTGCAGCATCTAAATTTGAGAAAGAAATGCACAAGTGGACTTATCCAAAAAAAATTGAGGGAGAGACATAAGCAGAGTTTATTTGTGTTTCGGTGTAGATTATTGCAGATATTTTATTTTAATGTTTGACTACCATGAATATCATTGATCGCGATTTTCAGCTTACTGTGGATTCATTTTTGTTCGTTGGTTACTAATTTTCTTGGATTTCGTGGGTTTAGGTTAACCACGAAATTAAATGTCCAACGAATGACAAATTTTCTACACGCTTCTATAAAGACTTTGGCAAACCACTACATTAAATTCCACGAACATGCTAGTTTTTCTTCATCCACGCAGTATATTTGTGTTTTTTTTAAATGATACTTTCAGATTAATGAAGGATCTATAGCCTTATGGTTAAAGAACTAATCTTGCTTTGATCATATAATCACATCTATTCCAATAAGCTCCATCCATGATATACAATTTGCGTCAATGCGGCTTTAAGCAACCATCATGATCAATCAATTTATAATTCACTGAACACGTTTTTTTTTTGTTCTGTACCATGTCTAAAATATACGGTGGCAGAATGCGGCCATCAAAGAAAAAAAAATATGTTGTTCCCTCAAGATACTATGTCGTTCCCTCAAGATGCTATCTCGTTCCCTCAAGATATCATGTCGTTCCCTCAAGATATTATGTCGTTCCCTCAAGATACTATGTTTTCCCCTCAAGATGATATGTCGTTCCTTCAAGATGCTATGTTGTTCCCTCAAGATAGTTAACTCGTTCCCTCAACATAGCAATATCAATACAACTTTAAAACTATGTTGAGGGAACAACATATTTTCGTAAGGAAACGACATAATAACTTGAGGGAACGACATAACATCTTGAGGGAACAAAATAGTATCTTGTGGGAACGACATAGTACTAGTATCTTGAGGGAACAAGATAACTATCTTCAGGGAACAACATGACATCTTGAGGAAACGACATAGTGTCTTGAGGGAACGAGATAACTATCTTGTGGGAACGACATAGTATCTTGAGGGAACGACATATCATCTTGAGGGAACGAGATAGCTATCGTGTGGGAACGACATATCATCTTGAGGGAACGACATAGTATCTTGAGGGAACAACATATCTTTTTTTCTTTCATGGCCGCATCCTGCCACCGTAGAAATATGTTGTTATCAAATAGTCCGTTTCTATGTATGTTGGCGTTTGTTATTTTGCAGTTCAGTGTTCCTCTAGATCTTTTTCCGTTGTTTTCCGTTCATAGCTGATGTGTTTCCTTCGGTTTATACTACTTGTGCATATTATTTTAGCAGCGATCAGCCTTAAGTCTGATTTGACTAGCTAGTTCCATGAATGGAAATTCAATTAAAATCAAAGACAGAAATTTAACAAAGTGTCAGGTTTAAAATAAACAATCTTGTTAGGAGTTTTATATCTTTTGGCCATCAACTTTGAGGGCAAACTATATGTTTTGTCTCAATACTTAACTTACTTATCAAATTAAAACAGGTTCTACAAGAAAGTTTGATAAAATATTCTTACGAGATCGTGGTGATAGATATTCATGACTTAAACAAATGAGCATTCTTCAGAAAACAGCTTTTTCGATATCATGCAAAACTATCTAAAGCAAATGTATATAGTTACTTTTGCCTAAGGCAACTGATATATTTTCTAACACATCTTTTAGGATGATCGCGCCTCTTGGTTTTTTTTTATAATTTGACAGATACATTGTATACGGAATCCTCTGGACTTATCTATTCAGTTCCATCAAAAATTTTGCAAACAACTTCTTACTTTTCTTTTCATAATGTTATCACATATAGTTTTAAATCGTATTTGAAAATCTTATAAAATCATTGGTTTTTTTTGTAGTTTTTGAAAGAAAAAAGATGTCAATGTTTAATGTATAAAAAATCAAGAGAGATTCGTTTCCCGCCAAATATTCAATGGCTTATATTTCGAAAACAAGCACACGGACCCTTTATGTCTTTGTGTTTCAGTTCCTTCATTCATATACTAAGTAAACAATAATTTATAGCAGTCTTTTAAAAGTAGTTTTAATCTTCCATTTTCTACATAAGAAAATGCCTGTACTAAGTCAGGAATGTGACAGTTGATATCCATCTGTTTGATGTGTCTGAGCTTTTAAATATGCAATTTGATTAGGGACGTTCCGCTTTAAATTTTCGTTGGAGTTCAGTATTTTTGTGATTTTACATGCGAACAGCGTGCACTTTTCCATACATCGGGGCCTTTTATAGCTGACTACATGCGGTATGGGCTTTGCTCATTGTTGAAGGCCGTACGGTGACCTATAATTGTTAATGTTTGTGTCATTTTGGTCTTTTGTGGATAGTTGTCTCATTGGCAATCATACCACATCTTCTTTTTTATATACAATATTTTGCTTTTACACCTTAAACTATTTCATACCTACCATTTGTATCTACATTACTGATCATTTCTTGAACTTGATCATTGGAATAATTATGACCTAACGTCCGTAACACTCGGCCTAATTCATCACTCGAGATTTTCCCATCGTTATTCTTATCGAATAAACCAAACGCTTGCTTCATGTCTGTAAAAAAAAAAGAACAAAGTAAGAAAATTAATGAACTCTAATCAGTATGGACTGGATCGATACTACTTTACTTAGAATTTGTCTTTGAATGAATCAATACTCAGGAGTATTACAAAATTTCAGCAGAAGTTATGCTAACATCTAGCTTATGATCAATTTGTTGCAATCATAGACGTATATTTCTGAGATTGAACGTATATTTTTGAGATTGGTCACGCAATTCCATAGATATTATTAAATACGACCTAATATTGGTTGACTTCGGTATATATGTACATCCACAGGGGGCGTTGAATCAATATTTGACTGAATTTTATGGTTTTGCACTATTTGTCTGTACCGTATCTTACATGTCACACTTGTGTGAATATAGAAACTGTATGTACAATGCTACATTATAAGAACAAGATATTGTACTTCATTTTGACTCCATAGACCCTTATTTAGCCTTTTCGTCATTTTTTGTCTTTTGGCTGCTGTCGCTTTGACGTTAACCTAACAGTGGTGTGTAGGGTGGGTAAGGGTTCCGAAGTTGGAATCCACTTTCTTCGACGACCAATGCATATAAATGGGGACATATACTTGTATACATATATTTGGAAGTTCCGAACCCCCATTTTGAAAATGGTTGGATCCGCCCCTGTTCAACATCTCATTTTGTGCATAACTCGGTCGCCTGATGGATGGACATCTATAAAACGAAAAATATAAATCAAATTCAGAACGAGAATATGTTAGTGGTATCTGGGCAGACACGTTTTAATGACTGTGAGCCGACTAGTCATTGATAATACTCCTTAATGCCGCTTGCTAAGCGGAGAAATAGCAATACAAATGTTACTGTAATTTCAAAGTCTAATCACGCCAAATTGACAATAATACTTTAAATTCTGAAATCTTCTTGCATACTTGAAACAGTGCTTACTAAAGATAATGCGAAGACTAAATGGATTTCTCGCCAGCAGTTAATCTAAAAGTCGTTATAAATCAAAATGAACACCTTACAGAAATAGCAAATTTGACAACTGACTACGCATGCACTGCAATCACACAGTCAAAGTCATTTGCATTGGACAAAAACGCAAAGAACGTCTTTGTTAAAATAGTTTCGCATCAGGCGAATTCATTTAACTTGAAATACTTCTGAACTTTTTACTGATTGAAAATCTCCTGACATCATGGCACGATACTTCTTTCTAGGTAAAAAGCAATTAAAGAAAAACTCATCAAAGATGTAAAAGTCTTAAAAATGATTGCCAGGCGTGCACTTTTCGTCAACAAAAGACTCGCCGTTGACGCTCGAATCAAAACATGTAAAAACCAAAGCAAAGTACCAAGTTGAAGAGCATTGAAGACGCAATGGAAACCACACATAACACATATGCATTTACTTATTTGTATTATAATCTGAAATGCAAATGTACAAACAAATGTATACTAGATTTATTAAAAAAATGAATAATAAACTTTAGGTCTAACGGGTCTATACACAATAACATACACTACCGCTGTGTTAACTCATTATTTTGATTACCTATTTGAACTCCTATGTTTACAATGTACTTATTAGTACATGTATAACAAATACCTTAGAAAAACATGTCTTTCTTTATTGTAAATATCCATATAATATTTGCCGACGGATGTTGAAATATATATATCTTATTATATATTGTGGTTTTAACGTTATATATATATTTATGTTTGAAGTATATTTAAATATATACTTTAAGAAGGGATAAGATCTAAAAAAAAAAATCCACCTAGTTTAGACCTTCAACATGTTTTAAAGTAATTAAACCTTCTTCATGTTTAGGTGCCTGTTCCAACCCAGTGACCTCTTCAGTGGTTGTTAACTTAGTGTGTATCTTTATGTTTGGGAATTATTTCAAATTAACTATTGATGGCTGTTCTTCGCTAGTACCTGCTGAATTTATTTTCAACTTGTATTTTCGACTCGGTGGTGAAAGTAGGGGGGTTTGAACCAGAAATTTTCTGAATAGATATAAGAAGATGTGGTATGAGTGCCAATGAGACAACCCTCAATACAGGTCACAATTTTTAAAGGTAAACAATAATATGCTAAAGTTCTGTCTTTAACACGCAGACTTGGCTCACACCGAACAGCAAGCTCTAAAGCGCCAACAAAATTACTGGCGATAAACAATTCAAACAAGAAAGCAACGGTATAATCTATATAGACGAGAAAGGAGAAACAAGTATGAACCATATCAACAAACGACCACCACTGAACACCAGGTTTTTGACTCAATACTGTTATTAAGACCGTTTTGATCTCTTGGTTTATATTTTCTTTTTCTGTGTCGTTTTGGTTGCTTTCGTATTGTTGAATACCAACATTCTTTAATGTTAATATTTTTTTGGTTTATCTGTTTTAAAAAAAGTCCCGTAAATAACTTTAAAGGAGGTAGAAATTCTAATTGACCAAAAGTTGTCACTATTATAAAGTTAAGGTGGTACCTATTACTACAGGGAGATAACTCTGTAAAATCAGCTACACGTTATGAAAATAAAAACGAGCCAAATTAATTTTAGTGAAAGTTTTGGGTACCACTTTAATTGTCATATGTGGTTCAGTATCTGCTTTTTGTCCTAGCACTGTCGATTGTTTCTATTCCAGTTTGTCCCTTCACTGTGGTCCAAAAGTTATCTTTCGCCTCTTTTTTTCAAGTGAAGAACGTTTTTTTTTATCTAAACTAAACAAGACAGCCGTTTATCTATATATAACTATTCTTTGATATCTTGGGGTTATTCAATTTGTCATCCTTATCCGAAACTTTTTACACAATTTCTTTCATGTACGATGTATGATTGTAAAAAATATATCGGATCTATAACCATTGATAAATGAAAATGTAAGATGTCTGCTTGATTGGATTTTTTTTTTATCGAATCCATAACCATTAACAAATGAACCTAACAGAACAACGTATACAACCACTAACGAACTATGGAGGTATGAACGAACTAAAATTTTATAAATGATTGGTAGAAATGTACAAGTTTTGAATTAGGCATATAATAAACATTGTAATTTTAGGGAACATGCGTAAGAAAAATCATGAGATAGAGCGAGAATAACGCAAGTGTCTTGTAATTTGAGAGCACATGCGTAAAAATAAGCATGATATACATGTTGATATACAGCGAGATGAATGCAAATTTAAAAATAATTTTATAAAACGTCCTGCATCATTAAAACATTTAAAGAGTAATTAGTTTCGAGACGAATCCATGGATACCCATAACTAAACACACTGGATCGTTTGATAAAATAACAGCAGACGCCCGAACACGTGCCCTTAACCAGTTGTCAATTTTCATTACCTGCACGTGCATCTCTTTGTTGTTATAAATTTCCCATAGATCATCTATATTTAACAAACAGGTTACGTTCACATGCTATGATTTTGTATCGTTAGTTCTCTCAAAATAAACCAAACTTCAGATGAGTCATCAACACTTTCGCACGTGTAATGCATGTGCATTTCTTTGATATGTATTATTTATAGCAGGTATTGATAGAACACAAGCACTGGTAATAAATCATCCATGATACAGCACACGTTACAACGTTTCATATAAAACTCTATAATGAGATTGTAAAATTTGACTTTTTCAATAACAAAATCATTATGCTGAATGTTGGGGGCGATGGTGCTTTCACAGAGTTTTTTTTTTGCTGCGGAATGGCGATGGTTTAAGTAAATACCAAAACAGTATAATGATACAACATTACAAAAACACATACAAGACTTCAACAACTACAGCTTAATTAAATTATCATGCATTATGCTTTCCATAATAAGTAAATCCCATGTATACAGTACCAGTACCATAAGTTGCAACATGTTCGTCGGTAAAATAAGAAGTGGAGCAATTAAAAAATATAAAAAAAATATCTTCAAAGAATCTAGTATTATTTATTATCTTTATTACTTATTACCCTAGCTTGAGGGGTAGGTGTACTTTTCTGATTATTTTATCCAATTAATTCCCCCAAATTACAATGGTTGATGACAAGCATAGAATTAACCCTTTATTATATGATACTGTGATGTGTGCAGTGTTATGTCACAAATACGTGCGTTAGTATCTTAGGAATGACGATAAAGTCTTATGCAATGAGCAAAGATGTATATTTAGAAAAGATAAAAGGATGAATGCAGTGCATGCATTTTTTCATGCATCTAACATCAACACTTGAGTACAACAAGGCTGTCATACAGATACGTCCTGTCGTAAATGATATAAAATGAATGGCAAAGAAGTGGGTGGATACGAAACTAATCATTAGCAGATGTATTTCATATGACAACGAGATTAAGTGCTTATTATGGCTATCATAAAACATTCTGGTGACTGTTGTTGCTGCTTAAAATAACAAGGCAACACCAAACGTGTTTGCTTTTCTTCTTACTCGTCTTGAATATATATGAACTAACTGCCACTGGTTCAATCCAAATGACTTGTAAATTTGAGAACGGGAATGATAATGGAATCTATTTAATTTGTTCTTAAAATAAGCATAAAGCTTACACAGAAAGGAAACATCCAATACCCGCAATTCAGTTCAAAACAACAGTATACATTTAAAGTTTCAAATAACAAGGTAACGCCAAAGTGTTTGCTTTTCTTCACAATTGTCTTGAATATATATATGGACTAATTGCCACTGGTACAATCCAAATGACTTGTAGATTTGAGAATTGGAATGATATTGGAATCTATTTAATTATAGTTCTTGGAAAGCTTACACAGAAAGAAAACACCAAATACCCGCAATTCAGTTCAAAACAACAGTCTACATTAAAGGTACCTTTCCTATTTTCGGATTCAAGATATTAAAAATAAGGATATGTGTTTTGATTGCAAACAGAAATGTTATAGACCATTTCAACTATTGATAAACAGTGGAGAAATAGTAAATTAGCTCTGAATATATAGTATAATCACTTGGGATTATAAATGCACAACATAGTTTATTTTTGTCACTTGCAAGAAAAACTTTATTTCTTTTTTTCTGTTAGATAGAAAACAAGTTTTGCTCGAACATAAAACAAACAAGTTTATTGCGAATAAAGGACATTAAACAAGATTTACCTGATCTACAAGTAAAATTTATCTGATAGAGGAGATCTGTACAAAAAACATGACAAAATTTTCATGCGATATAGATATTTTTTTCAGACTAGTAGATATGTTTTTCTTACATTATATCTATATAGTGTAACGTCCTATAACTAGACGAATACTACATGTATCCACCAACGTCATACATGGAATGTGACACCAACATGTAAACAGAAACTTTAACAAAAATGTATACTAGTATACAATTTAAACTTGTATTATCTCAATAATAGATCTCTATAGTTTATTGTGTACCATGTATGAGTCAAACTGGTCAAAGTTCAAAGGGAGCGGATAAAAATGAGGGTTAAGGAGGACCAGCATTAAAAGTGAACCCCCCCTCCCTCCCTCCCCCCAATATGTTTATGTGCCTATACGTTGCCAGAAATTCCAAATACATTTGTAGCAACATCATTTTGTGAAATAATCTTTTTTTGTGTGTTTGTTTAATTTGTTAACGAATTTTTGGACTCTAGACATTTACATATTGTATATAGAAACGTATATTTTTTAAGGCTGTATATGTTGACCATGCACAAGAAGTCTTTTAGTTGTTTTTATTGATTTTGAGTTGCAGATTTTATTTACGAATCTTCTCAGTTCCCTGAATTCATTAGTATTAGGGCTTAATCTTCATTTCAGCAATACGAGTTTGCAGTAGTCGGCACTTTTTGTGTTACGCTGTTATTTTACTGCTTATATGTAATGTTCGTTAAATTAGTTGAAACGTTAAGGATTTTCTACGCCCAATATAAAAAAAGATGTGATATAATTGTCAAAAGAGACCAAATCACACAGAATTTAACAATTATTAGAGGTCATCGTACGACCTTCAACAATGAGGAAACCCCATATGCAAACTCAGCTATAAAAGGCCCCGAAATGACAAATGTAAAACAACTAACGGCCTAATTTTTATATAAAAAAAATATGAACAAAAAACAAAACCAAATATGTATAACACAGCAATAAACGACAACCACTGAATTACAGGCTCCTGACAAGTACATGTATATATTGCTTCATGTTATTAGGCAGATCCTTTAAGGTTTTCAGTTTTTGGTGATCACCAGCTTCTAACTGATCATGATTTGTCCTGCTAATTTTTTTGATTCGAGCGTCACTGTCAACTCAAATGACAATATATAACGTACACAACTATAAGCCTAGTATCTTAAACGAGTTTTTGCAAATGTTTTTACGCAAAAAAAGGAAGAGGTAAATCGACAAAAATAACTAAAATAGTCACTTTTCATGAGAATTTGGTTCATTAGGATAAGGAGGAATGGACTGCCTGACCTATATGTACTAGTATATCACTAATAAAAATAATGTAACGATTTGTCATATTAAAACGAAGCCTCCAAAGATATTTGCAACTGTCTTATAAATTAGTGATTTTTGGCGCCAAATTGATTATTCTCGTCCTTTTGTTTTGATAAATTGAATATAATTTTGTATTGGTCAGAAGTCACGATTTCTCTTAAAGCTGTCATGCATTTGTTTTTTAGTGCATACGCTTTTGACATTTTCTCTTTATTAAGAATATTTTCTGCCTTACATAGAACTTGATCGAACCTCCGCACTTCATAACCGCTTTTCAAATTGTTTTTATATGAAAAGCTATACAGAAAGTTCGCAGAAACTCAAGAATAACAATAAAATAACTGTTTTTTTTTTAAATTTTCTTTGAGGTTTTGCGTCCCAGTACGTACATGTACATGTATTCGATTTCTGTAATCTAATTAAAACATCGTGTTCTTATTTCATAAGTAGGAGCAATTATCATAAATTTATTCCACTGTTCAACAAATATGTCAAGTTGTAACCACATATTAAATAAATTCCATTTCTATGTGGTAACAGTTATAGAAATATTACCGTATGTTTCTTTATCTGTGAAGCCATTCGGAAGTCTACTATTGTTTTCCTTGTGGTCAATGCCACTGGCATCCATGCCGTTCGGTTCTTTGTTCCGGGATGGTTTCTTTTTAGACTTCGGGCTCAACCGAATGAGCTTCTTGCACTTTGTTGACTGCAAATAAAAAAAAAGATGATATCAAGCAAAATTGTTGAGACAAAACGTGCATAGTTCCCGAATTATCTCATCCTCTCTATAAAGCACAATTTCAAATAAATGCCAGAATCAATTATCAAAATGTTGTTCTCAGAGCATAGCTATCTGGTTATATGAAAGTCGTGGTATATGGAAACTGAATCGGGGATTTGTTTGAAATAGAGTTGTATAAAAATCATCAATGTTCAATTGAACCACATTCTCTACAAAATAACAAATATGCAAAAGAGTACTCGGTATTCATCAAAGTGCCTGTTATTTCTGAAAAAAAACTAAATATGTGTAGGTGTAATCAAACAACTTTAACAAAAAGGGGGAGGGGACTGCTACTTTCCATTGTTCATAAACATTATCCGCTTCGAGCATATACATGTATAAAGGTAGACCATCTCAAGACTCATGAATCCTTTTGTGTTTGGTATGAAATAAATTAAAGATAAGAAATATATATATATATTAATTCAAGTATATAAAAGGAATCGGTTGATTGCTTGTTGTTTAACGACCAGTGGCAAGTATTTCGTGTATATTCAGGACGATATATATAAAATAAAATATCCCCCCTTATTTTGTCACAGGAGCATAATTTTACATGTTTTGCATTCGCATAGTTTGCTACCACTATATTAACTCTCAGAGCAAATGCATTAAAAGGCTACATCAAATTTGCAAAATACGAGTAAGCAATTGGAATTGTTTAAATTTTAATTTGTAACCCTGCCTTTTAATACAGCAATTAATTTGAAGGTTACACTGATATTAAAATAGACATAAAAGTAGAAGATTTGAAGTAATCCGGAATAACATAACATTACATAAACCAAATTACATTCAAAATAGAAATTAATCAATAATGCTTCCAACAGTCACTTAAAATAGCACAACACATCAATTTCATACTAAATATAGTCATACTTTGTATATTGAAGTTTATTTGTGGGCCTGACAAGGACATTTTTATATCATTAATAACTAAATACACTTCAAAAACATACAAAATAAAACTAATTAAATCATTGCTGCAAAATAGTGACAAACAAGTTTTCTAATTTGTTTTTATATTAACGTTTGCATTTTGCACTTTGGAATGTGACGTGAATGTATATAAACTCATCATAGATACAAGGATTGGAATTTTATATTTCCATCAGACGTGCGTTTCGTTTAAAAAAAGACTCATCGGTGACGCTCGGATAAAAAAAAAATAAAAAGGCCAAATAAAGTACAAGTTCGAAGAGCATTTAGGACCCACTATTCCTAAAAAATATAGCTCAGCTTACACCTCTTTTCCTGAGGTATACAATATATATCATATACACAAATTTTTGAAATTTTTCGTTGTTTAAAAATCTGTAACAATTTTAGGCAAAAATTGCTAGAAATGTTAATTTGCTACAAAAAAGGTTCTTACCAGTTTAGTTCTTGTATTCTGAGTTTCGGATGAATGCATTTTAAAACTTGCTCTGCTTAAAAATTTATGAAAAATCACGAATTTTCTTTTAAATCCTTCAAGAATATCACTATGCTAAGTAGATTGACAGTTCGGTGGTTTACTTTTAAATGTTGACAAGTTTTAAATTTTAAATTTAAAAGGTAAAAATAGAAATTTAAAGGTCATATTAAAAATTGTAATCCGCCGCCTGGTTAACCAAAACTCCAGGTAAGACATCTGTCATCAAAGTTCTGATCATCAGTGACGTCATCATGCGACCAACGGAGAGTTAAAATTGAAGTGAAGATGGGTCATTACCAAATATTTGGTATTAATTTATAAACTTAATTTTTTGGACTAGAAGTTTGATTACTTTTGATATACAAACGGGAATTTTATGAATATTAACAAATTAATGCCGATTGATAAAGCACTCGATGAATCAGGTTCACCAGGTGTTTTGCAGTAAAGTTAAAAGGGAAGGAACTCATAAATTAATTATATTTTATAAATGTGCACACTTAATTATTTACTAACTGCATATTGATTGACTTATATTTTATTGCAAATGCAAACTAAATTAGGCGCAGATCCAGAATTTTATTCTGTCGGGACGCTTTCATTAAATTGTATGTAGATCTTAAATGTTTGGTAATAAAAAAAGACTTAAACTAAGCCCCCCCCCCCCCCCCCCCCCCGAAAAAAACAAATATATTTTGGAAACTTGAAAACTACTCGCAAGTCACAAAGTGTTAAAACTTATGGTCCTTTGCAAAGGCAGATCCAGAAATTGTTCATATGGTCCCACTCAATTCAAAAGAGGGGGCCTGTTCCAGTGATTCTCTCTATAATCAACCAAATTTCCCCACTGGGGCCCTCTTAAACCGCATCTTCTTTGATAGCACTATTGGGGTATTCGTATTTTTTATAAAAATAAAATAAAAAAGAAATATTACTCCATATACATACATGTAACCTTATTTTAAGAACATATGAACTTGTTTTGTTTTAATCGTAAAAAGGGAATACAATATGAAAATAATCCATAGTAATAAGTCTTTGCTGTAAATGACCTTATCGAGCAATGCCATTTTAGCCAATTCTTCAGATCTTTATTAATTGCACTCTAAGTTATTGACATGTTTTCCATTTATGTAATTGTTTTGACCAAGTCAGCACACATTAAGGAGATAAAACTTGGTAGTAAACATATGCTCATGTGATGTTATGTCCTAGTCTCGGCAAAACTGTAAACAACTACATTGTAATACATGGCTAGTGTCCTTCTTGTTTATATGGACGCAAATAATATACGCAAATATCGCTCCTGCGTACCACCTCTGAAACGCAAAAATATCATCTGTGAACCGCGTCTGAAACATAAACGTCGCTCCTGCGTACTACCACAAATATCGCTCCTGCGTAACGCCAATGAAGTGAGAATTTAAAGTGTGCCTTTTAATTTTACGACACTTGGTCTAGATACATGAAGGACACGAGAAGTTTAAGGGGCATGTGCATGTGATGCCTGCTTGTTCAACACCATGGCAATAAGACATCAATACTACCAGAGGTGGGTTAAGATTTTTCCAGGAGGGTCCGTCCGACGCCCACCCACTTTTTTTAAGGGAAAACAATGGCTGATTGTGTAGGAAATCGCTGAAGTATGGCATGGGCCCCTCTTTTGAACATTTTGGGATCCGCCACTGATTGCAACAAAATAAAACCATAATTTCTATATAATGGTTAATTTGTGTTGATATGTTGATTTCTTAATAACTTTTAACCTACATGTATATTGATGAAAATCAGGGGCGGATCCAGCCATTTTAAAAAGGGGAATTCCTAACCCAAGACAAAAGGGGGTTCCAACTACATGTCCCCATTCAAATGCATTGATCGTCCAAAAAAGGGGGAACCCCGGACCCCCTCCCCCACCCCTGGATCCGAACCTGACCATTCAACCAATACATTCAGTTTCAGTCATGTATATATACACTGTACATGTATCTTCAATAAACGGTTAACACAGATATATGTTTCGCCTTTGTATTTTGCAGGGTCAAACAGCCTCCAATCAAATTAGAAGGGCAAGGGAAATCTCCCTGGAATTAAGTAAATAAAGCTAATACAAATGCATTCTAAATATTATTGACCTACATGCACTTTACTAGTGGTTCCCCTTAAACTGACCTATTAGGCTAATCCCAAACTTCTACATGTGAAAGTTCAAACTGTGTCATTGCTCATTCAACTGAATACCATATAACAGTGACCCACACCTAGTGGTTACCTTTAAATTGACATAATAATGAAACTAAGCATTAGTTTCAAAGTTAACAGACCAAACCAGGCCAAATTACATTTAACGATATGAAATGTGCAAAGGCTAATACAATTTAATACCAAATAGCATTGCCCTATCACTAGTGGTCATCCTTATACTGACCAAATCACAAACAAATGCACTGTAACCGTCTATGTTTCGCCTTTCAATTTTGTCGATGCGCCAGACAAAAAAGAATTTCGAAAATTACAAAAGTTAAACATGCATTGAAGGCCGTACTTTAACCTATAATGGTTTAATTTTTAAATTGTTATTTGGATGGAGAGTTGTCTCATTGGCACTCACACCACATCTTCCTATATCTATTGTTCAAAAATTAAACAAAGTTAACGATTGAAATACACGTTTTATAGTTTAGTTTATATATCTTCTCCGTATAAGGAATAAATCATTCCAACGGCTTAAGGTTGTATGTATAGTTTAGAAACTCAATCTCTACATGGAAATAAATAAATATATCGGACGCCTACTTGCATGAATATCTAAGTTAAAAAAGTTGCATGATAACATATTTGATGACACCAGTTTATTTTGAAACAATAAGGCATAATATTTATGGCAATCAAAATGATACGTGTAAATTTTTGTAACACGTAGCTGTCACAGGTACAAGGTTTATGCAAATTTGCAAACGTGGAACTTTTTTTTTCTTGTTCAAAGTTGCAATTGCTGACAAGGCATTGCAATGTTTCAAGGTCGACTGTCATGACAGTGTCATGTTCCAAGGTCGGATGACAAGACATCGTCATGTTACATACATGGTCAAAACTGACAAGGCATGTTGTTAAACCAATCTTTAATTTAAATTTTGTATATTAAAATTTTGATATTAACCTATATAGACTATATATACTTCAAATTTAATAATATGTATCGTTAATGTTACAATAGTGACATTATATGTGTGCATACAATGTATTATGTAGTTGCTGTTTTTATTTGGAAGAGTTAAAAAAGTTATCAAATATTAAAAAATTAAAACTTGAAATCGACGATAAAGAACATCATTAAAATTGATAATGGAAATGGGAAATGTACAAATGCACATACAGAAATTAATATGGGGTTCTGACATGGAAATAAAGCGGCTTTCGTTTGCGTTACAGGGAGTTGTAAGTTAATACAAATTACAAATTCGTTAAAAAATCGAACTTAAGGGATAAACATGCATGTGTCTTGGTCTGAATCGATATGAACTTTCTGACGTCCGAATAAGCAAATATATAAAAAAAAAAGGCTCACTACTTCGGTTTTCCCATTTTGAACTTTCTACACACGAAGAAAATGGGTGAGCATCATACTGAATGGTTAACTACCACTGATATAAAAAAGAAGATGTGGTATGATTGCCAATAAGACACTGTCCACAAGCGACCAAAATGACACAGACATTTACAACTATAGGTCACCGTACGGAGGTTATTTTCTTATAAGCAATGAAACAGTATGTGAACGTTTTTTCTAAAGTACTGCACAGGATTCAACTTTCCTTGTGCCAAGCATTTCTCATCAATATATAATGTGCAAATTCAAACTCTTTTAAAAACGATTACGAATCAGATGTCAAAACTTGTGCATGAACATTGCAAGTGAATGATGTTTTAATTAATGTTTTTATATTGTTACACATGTTAATTTGACAAATCGTGTTATAGGGTTGCTTGTTTTGACATCTTGCTAAACCGTAACGTGCGTCAATATCTGACGCTGAATCCGGAGACAGCCTGTTCTGATCAACAAACCACGTCACTTCTTGCAGGTCACACCTATATAGTTTTTGATTCTCCAGATAAAAAACACAACTTCAGAGAGTTCGATTGAAACTATATTGAAAGAAGTTAGTGTCTTAATATAAGGCGATGAATTTCAAGAAGCTCTTCAGCTCCAGAATGAGGCTATTTCGGGGGGGGGGGGGGGGGGATGAACTCGGGACTCAATTTATTGAAAATAAGTCATCTTCAGACAAATGTTCATCTATAACGGTTCGAAAGTAAGAACACTTATGAAACGAGACAGGCCTTTGGTTGGTGTCTGTTCTTTGGTCGGGTTTTCCCAATATTTCCCAATTTCTATTCTCAATTTTAGTACAAAATAGAATTAAAAGAAAAATGTTCGTGTTTTTTAATAGATTTTTAACAGACACAAATTGAAAAAGAAACAAGGCCTCTGATTTTCAAAATCGCGATAGTAAGGTATTATTTAAAAAAAAAATGAAACTAAATCTTAAATTTAAAAACATCCATTAAATCGAGAATATAGTTTAATCCGTATTATATCGTATTCTTTATATCTGTTTGACCTACAAAATCGAACATAAGCGGAAATAGATGGGTTAATCCCTCATAAAAGAAGGATTTTACTCATAATTTATGTGCTGACATAATTTTAGATTGACTTTACGTCACATTTTGAAAGGACTTGTCTAAACATTGCGCAATGATATGTTGTAATATTATTCCATCGTTGGTATTTAACATCGTTACATTCAAACAGAGGGCAGTCGATAATGAACGTAATCTTTGGTCGTTGTCAGAGTACTTCAAACAGGGGAGAGATTTGAAGGTTTCAGTACAAACAAAAATGGCATTACTCTGACCAACAAAAATAGCGTATTTTTGAATGAATAATTTTTGAATTGTGACGTAGGTGGTTTTACAAATTTACATACATATTTTTATAACCAACTGAAATCAAGTTTAATTATAATATTTTGAAGACTAACAATGTCATACAAATTTGCCTAAGTTGAGAAAGGATGACGGTTTTAGTTTATTACCCATCATGCAATCCTCGATTTTTCTATGAATTTAGTGTTATTTAACCAACTCTGTAAAGGTACAAAGAATCAATTATTTAGGATCTCTACAGAAACACTTCGTCTCAGACAATTGAGATGTTTAAGTGTCTTAAATTAAAATCTAAATATATTTTGCACCTTAACACCGTAACACACCAGACAACTAATGCTGTCCTGTTTAATATCTCTTATACTGTAAATTGCAAAATATTTTTTTCAGTTCCATTGCATATTTTACAGGCGTTTGACTGCAGTTAAACAACATTCACACGAATTCTCAAATTTCACCTTTTATCAAGTGTTAGAGGATAAGAAATAGTACATTTTTGGGGGGTTCATATTGGCTTCAGTTTTGGTCTTTTTCAGATGCGGCCTTTGGTTGTTACATTGTATATGCTCTTTAGTCGGATTGTTTCCTCTTTGACATATTCCCAATTTCCATTCTCAGTTTTATCATTACCCTGTTTATTCCTCTCTAAATATGCACATGTATTTCATAATTCATGAGTTATGAGGGGAAATAATCTATTTGTATAAGGATGGTCTACCGTGATTTGATAAATTCGGACAAAAGGTGCGATATTTACACAACATTGGACTATATAGTTATACTGATTATGATATAAAAGAAAATATGTTTGTCAACACACGATAATTGTCACATTGTTATTTGCTGATCACAAATTGTGAAATGTAATAATATAACTAGCCTTCATTAATAGTAATAATATCTACTGGCGTCTACTTCTAGTTTTACTTTAGAAAATGTAATAAATATACATGTATCGAATGTAACTACTACATATAGTAGCATACTTATATATGTTGCTGTTGTTGCAAATTACATCCATATGGGCCAAACCATCTTCGCTAGCCAAGCCGAAAGGTTACGATCCACTCCCCTATCAAAGCAAATATGGAGCGAAGGGGAAAAAAAGAAAAATACACTATAGTCTTACTATAACACAACTGCCAAGAATTACCATATAAAACTTGAAACAAAAATACATTTATGTAAATGTAACTTTTGATAAACATGGACCTCATTTTCGCAACAATAATAAAATTAAATTAAATAGTACAGAGGTGCCAGCGTGAAATAAGTGTAACTGTAAACCATCTAAAATATCAAATCTATTTCCATAGTTGAATCGTTGATCCTAAAGTTTCAATTGCATTTATATATATAAAAAAAGACAAAATATTTTATAAAATTTCCCTAAATACAAATCATAAAGTTACTTTATGTTTTCATCGTTCTTTTTGGTCTTCACGAAGACTCTTCCGTATATTCAAGCTGGTTACGACTATACTTCAGAGTTCATTCACCCTGTAACCAATATAACGAAAATAATTGTTCCCCAATTTCCCATCAAATATTGTCCTACCTTCTTAACTTCTGTTTTCATCGTAAATTTTTAGCCTCTTCCTCACTAAACTAAACTGATTAATAACCGTACTAGTACTACTAATTTCTTATAAAAAACACTCAAAGCTTTAGCTTCTTCCTCCAAACTAAACTGATTAATAACCGTACTAGAACTACTAATTTCTTATAAAACCACTCAAAAACAATCTATTTTTCAATCTAAAATCATCGATGATGAATGAAGTCTGCTATCAAAAATACTTTGTAATAGACAGTTAGTTCTAATTCTGTCATGAATGTGGGAGTTTTAGCAGTATCAAACAATTGCTGTGACGTCATCAAGTTCCGATCGCTGTCGTATTGCAGATCGATAACTCTTTTTTTTAAGCAAATAATCGTATTCACTGAAGCACTTGATCACGGTTAATTTATCATTTGTCAAACATGGGTCGGTTCGGGTTGCATGAATTCACGCCATCTTGGACCGAGAAAACATCACGCATATTTTATTATTATTTATTTATTTATTAAATAGGTTTGGCCTTATGGAACAAGGGTTGAAAATGAAAACGTCTAACCAATCAATAGATACAAATGTTAATGTTTGTCAAGTTAGAATTAATGATATTTTTCATGAACACGTACGCACGGTCAGATCTAATTTTGTATTGCGTCATGTGAATTCGTATTATGCATGTTTGATGTAAATTATGACTGACGTCACAGAGCATTCTTAATAGCAATCAATAAAAACCGAAGTACGAGCATGAGGCAAAATCAAAGGTACTTTATTCAAATGATTTGCACCACGTGACTGTCCCTTTTGACCAATTTACTTCCCTTAGCTTAAGATTGAAACTTATTTATTTTAGATTTGCGAATAATCTTGTCCTTTTCCGTCATGTATCTAAAACTAATGTATCTTTAAAAACTTCCTTTGGCGGAAATTTACAAAAATGATGAGTAATTTTAAGGGAAAGTGCTTAAAATCTGATTTTTTACGAAATATGAAGGTTGAAATCATCGTTTTTAAAAGAATTTGGTCGAAAACTTAAGAAAGCAGGTAAGTTAAAAGTTATTTAACTTTAAATATCAGTGCACAAGGTTTTTCTTTATATATGCGAACAAATCATGAACAATATCTTCTTGCATATGTATTTCTGTTTTGAATCTTGCTTTTTTACGATTTTCCGTCATTTTATATGATCTTATATAGCAATTACACTATGGGTACGCTTCCGATTTTTAAACTAGAAAGGCCAAAAGATTTCAGAGTAGACAATGTCCATTTGTACACGGACAGAAGCCTAAAATCATGTACAATTCACCTATATGCGAACAAATTGTTCATTCAACATAGGTATTGGCATATTGGTATGTTTATTCAAGGAGCTTGTATAATCCTATAGTAATGGCTGTAGTCATGATAAGACAAAATGGTCGCTATGCAAATTAGCAAATTACCAAAAATTTTGCCAAATGGCGGGATATGTTTTACGACGGAGAATCGTAATAAGGAACTTTAAAGAAAAAAATAACGTAATCCATTGATACAAACACAAGAACAGAACAATCTAAGTGTTGCAACCAAATAACACAAAAATCGAAAAAAAATGTTTTACAAGAAGTATATACATACATGTACATCTTTAAAAAAATATACCACTGTAGAATTTTAATTATTTCATTTTTTTTCTTCTTCAAAAATTTGTCAATTTTCAACAGGATTTGGATAAGAGCATGGCAGTAACATCCTCAAACCTTAGCACTAACTTTCATCACTTCATATAACTTGATGCTTGATATCCTCGTAGACCTATTGTAATATCGCATTGAATCGGAATGTTTGAAACATGTTACAAACGTCAAATTCTAAAGAACAAATATCGCAAAACAACATTGCACCCAATAAACTCTTCTGGTTCTCGGTCAAGTAAGGGAAACTTAAAGTAACACTAAGCATACGATCGGTGCAGTTTGCCGAGAGGGGGACACCTCCTTCCTGATGATTTTGTTGTGTAATGTTAAGCTAAATTAGTCAACTTCCCTACCCAATTGCATTGATTGTAGGCTTGTTTGTAGTTGCTCTCAATAAATACGTCCACTCCGGTTTCCTCTACCGATACAAACTGGCCGCCAAGAAATAGCCTAAATGCGGTGCTTACAAATGGCGTCAAAACACCAAAAATCAAAAATCAAATCAATTATAATTGACCCGGTACCAGAACGTCATACCACAGAGAAGGTACATGTACATTTTAAGGCTTTCGGAAAAATTCAAAACACCACAGAGAAGGTACATTTTATGGCTGTCGGAAAAATACAACACACCACAGAGAAGGTACATTTTTAGGCTGTCGGAAACTATACAAAATCCCACAGAGAAGGTACATTTTTTAAGGCTGTCGGAAAAATACAATACATCACAAAGAAGGTACATGTTAAGGCTGTCGGAAAAATACAAAACACAACAGAGAAGGTACATTTTAAGGCTGTCGGAAAAATACAAAACACCACAGCATGTAGTCTCATACGATATGGCATTGCTCTTTGAAGACATTGTCTATTGAACATGTACTAAACCGACTAAAAGGTGAATGCACTTTTATTTTTATATCATTTAAATAAAAAAAAAAAATAACATGCTACAACCATTGCAAGTCTTGAAATAGCCAATATCCATCAGCGATATTTTCGTATTTTGGTATACATCAGAAAGATGTTTAAAATGAATATTTTATGTGGTTAATGTCATCAACTATTTAATCTTTTTTAATCTAATTTTTTTTTAAAGTCAATAGTTTTATTATAAAATTGCTGAACATTGCAATTATTTTTGATAATGTTTTTTTTTTTTATTATTTCCTCTTGATTGTAAGTTGAGACGGAACCAATGCACTCTAGGGGGTTGGATACAACCTGAGTATATATTCAATGACTACAGTGTTTGATAAATATTATAGAAGTTTTTAAAACACATTGGGTGACGTTCATAAATGTTGAAAAAGGCCAAGGAGTTCCTATTAAATGCCTACATTTACTATACTTATAATAATGAAAGATTTTATGCATTGTAGCACCATGCTTAAACTATATATAATTGTTTCGTTGACCCCTCTTACATACTCAGAAAGGTACCCATCATTCAATATGACCACATCATTTTTGGAAGTTCATTTTTTCGAAACTCTTGCCGCACCTTTTAACACATATGTTTTCCATGAAAACAACACACACATATATCAATAGTTATAAGGTCTTTAATCACGAACTTTTTTTTTTTATCGATATACTTGTTTGTTTTCAATATGAAGCCATCAACAATCTTCTATAACGCTAGTTTCCCATGTTAACTTCAATCATTGGTCTTAAAATAGAGTTTGAATTGATTCCTTGTTTATTGACAATTAACCTTTCTAACTGTTTTCAGTAACAGTATAACAACCATTAGTGTAAGCTTCGATGGTAGCGTGAACTGGAATGATGCAATCAAAAAATGTTTTCCCATTCTCCCCGTGAATTGAAAATTGATGAATGGACGCCAAATGTCCTGCGGCAATTATTATAAATATTTCCAGAACGATTACCACCCATTATCAGGTTGTCTTCAGATTTCTCTATATAAAATTATGTATGATCAAATATGCATTTACATAAGTTATTTCTATTACATTTGATAAATTATTAGTATACTATGAGGTGTGCTGTCCAATTAAGGGACCAGAGTAACAGACTATTGGTCATATTATATTATAAATTTTTATTATAACAAATTGCCTTCTTCATTTGCTTTAATAGTATATCAATCAACTAAATCAAAATCAATCATGTTATGTACTTTGTTTAACCTATTTTAAAATTTACTTTACATTATGTTTGAAAATAATATTGTAATTATTCTGCTCATTTTGGGCGCCGTGATTGGCAAATAAAATATTTGTTGTTGTTGTTGCTGGTATAATAACATATCAGCTACGAGTCACAGTATGAATGGACGCCAAATGTCCGGCGACAAGTATTACAAATATTTCCAGAACGATTAGTACCGATTATCAGGTTGTCTGCATACTGGTATAATACAATATCAGCTACGAGTCACAATACGAAGTTTTTTTTAGGGAGCGAACAGAACGAGTTCAATAAGTCTTTATATTGTGATCGCATAGGCAGATGGATACATTTCAAAAGGAGAGGTGGAGATAGGGATTGAATCGGAGCAGTAATCAAACAACAACTTAATTACCTCATAAACAGGACATTTAGCAGGGATTTTGTATCTACAACATTGTGAGATACATATGGCTGTATGTCTTGGCATGTAATCAGAATAAGAAATTGCTTGTCACATAATTTTGGTATCTTGTTACCTGGTTTGTAATGAGCAACACGACGGGTGCCACTTGTGAAACAGGATCTGCTTTTCCTTACTCCTACCGATGCACCTGAGATCACTCCCATGTTTCGGTGGGGTTCGTGTTGCTCAGTCATTAGGTTTCTTTGCAATGTGCTGTATACTATAATTGTTCGTCTGTTGGTCTTTTTCTTTATTAGCCATGGTGTTGTCAGTTTATTTACAACGCTTCAAAAATCATTTCTAATCATTGGCATACCTTCAGTTAAGTCAGAGACACCATACTTTAACATCAATGCTTAATCGACATGTAACTGTGTATACATTGTCTGCGCTTTCGCGTACGTTACAAACAATGTTGCATTATAATGCTTAATTGACACGTAACCTGTACATGGAAATTACGAAACCTTAGTCAGCAAAACATCTATTTCTGTCCTCTCAACAGAACCAGGAGGTCTAATCCATTTAAGCGATGTGTAAATTGTGTAACGTAAATAAAATATCTTTCTATATTAAGTTACTCTCAATGATTTAATTAAGAAATTTGCTTGTACCAATCAGCTTATCGATCGCATTAGCTTTATACCTGCGATGGTCTTTATTTATCCCTTAAGGACAGCCAAAGTCTATTTGCTAGGCGTTAATACAATTTGCAAAGCCATTATACTTCGTTGATACCATTACGAGGTATTGCGCTGCTCGTTATTTCCGGTGTTCCGAGTGTTATTTACTGCTGAACTGTCATGTGTTTCCGATGTGTGGTCGGGATAGGTGATAATGTTTTGTGACAAGGGTATTCCGATTGTGACAATTTTTTTCATTGTTTATCGACACAAAATGAATAAAAGATGGAGTTGATGCTTAAGTTAGACAGTTAGAAAGTTAAAAATGTACCCATCATAAACGGCGTGGGTTCGACTATCAATTTATGTACTTTTAGCATCATGAAATATCTATATCCTTTTGATTTCTCACTAATATGAATAGAAGGAGACATCAATCCAACAAACATAGTATAGCAATCCAACACACAGAGTATGTTTTAAAGAAACATAATGATTAATCAATGTAATTTTGTCCAATATCAATCTGACAGAAATGTATATATATATCGATGTGCAATCAATAGATTGGAAGCAATGTCGAAAACCCAACTACACCAATGAAAACACAGGTTTTTGGTTTTACGCATGCTACTAAATAAAACACTTCATACCTCTTAATTCAACGTTCTGACGCAAAGTAGCCAAAAACCGCCTCGCTAATGAAAAGCGGAATAGGTAGAACATGTATATATCAAATGCACTATTTTCCTACATGCATGTACAAAATGTACAATAGCCACTATATATATGTTCAACCAAAATGATAAGACAACCAACCACCCCTTCTCCTAAACGAAGTTGGAAGACAACCTCCCCAAAACATATCTTTTTGAATAGTGTAAAAAAAAAAAAAAAACACTAAAAAACTTGACTTTGACCACCGAACCATGAAAATGAGGTCAAAGTCAGATGACACCTGGCAGCTAGATATGTACATCTTTCAAAAATTCCATACAACAAATATAGTAGACCTATTGCATACAGTATAAGAAAAACAGACTAAAACACAGAAACTTAATTATAACCACTGAACCATAAAAATGAGGTCAAGGTCAGATGACACCTGTCAGTTGGACATGTGCACCTTATAGTCCTTCCTAATACCGAATATACTAGACCTATTGCTTGTAGTACCGAGATAAGGACTTGACCACCAAAACTTAACCTTGTTCACGGATCAATGAAATGAGGTCGAGGTCAAGTTAAAACTGTCTGACGGGCATGAGGACCTTGCAAGGTACGCACATACCAAATAACGTTATCCTATTACTTATAAAATAGAATTTAACATTAAAAAAATCTTAACTTAAGCGACCTGGATATCTTTGCCGATATTTGCATTCAGTACTAGTAGCTCCGATAATATAAAGCTTACAAAAAATAATAACAAACTGGAGTTAAAAGTACAAATAATCATCAAAACAACAGGTTTTTTTCACACATATCTTATCTGATATTTAAACATCAAAATTGAATTAGGATTTTAATATTAAGAGATATCCTATAAGATGTTAACGAAAATTGAAAAAAAATAATCTTATCGCTGCTAAGAGTACAAATTGTACATTGACATGTACATACTATTTGTACCTTGTGAGACCAAGTGACAAGATAAAACCCCTTGTAAATCAATTAAGGTCGATACATTGAAGTAATAAATGATAAATAACCATATATTTATATACACTGCTCATAAGTTAAGTCGAAAACTTGTGGTAAAAAAGGCTGCTCAAGCTCGGGCTTTTTAAAATATTTCAACATATCAAAATTGTTTTGAAAATCATGATGGACACTTTATACCACATGATGTTCGCATATGACGAATTTTAATCGCCACAATTATTATTTCCGCCAGCGGAAACCCTGCACATCTAAATAAAAATTAATGTTTGCCAACATTCGTGAATTGCAATTGAGTAAAACAGGGACGAAAGATACCAGAGGGACAGTCAAACTCATAAATCAAAAATAAACTGACAAATCCATGGCTAAAAATGAAAAATAAAAAACCGACAAACAATAGTACACATGACGCAACATACAAAACTAAGAATAAGCAACATGAACCCCACCAGGTGATCTCAGGTGCTTCGGAAACTTATTTTGTAACTTATTTTCTTATATAATTATACAAGTTGCAAAAAAATCTCAGAAAAAATGACGTTTATCCTGCATGCATTCGATCTATAGGTCTATGATTGTATATTATTGTAAAAGTTAGTGAAGGTTCAAGGTGAGCCTTTAAGATTGTTATCAAAATCATTAGTATCATATTGTGCACTTAAGATAAAATACATATATCTAATTGATTTTTGTGTTCTACTTCCAGCTCAAAATAAAATAAAGATAAATGAAATCGAGACTATTTTCTTGTTTGGACATAGTCAAGTGCAAAATTGAAAAGATTTTAGACATTTTACAAAAGAGAAGCGAAAGATACGAAACTCATTAGTTGAAAATAAACCGAAAACGTCATGGCAAAATAAGAAATGGACAAAAAGACAAACAGCAGTATAAACACAGAAAACTGAAGACTGATCAACACTAACACTAATAATAACCGATTTGTTTAAGTTTTTTTTTTAATGCAGTTGTCAATATACTCTCTCTACACAGGTATACAGTGCAATGGGTGTAACTCCCTTTTCCGTTCGAATGGAGAGCAGTGGCGGATCCAGGAGGGTTCCGGGGGCTGGAATCGCCCCTTATTTTGGACGATCAATGCATTTGAATGGAGACATATAGTTGGACCCCCCTTTTTCGTCCAGGGTTGGGAATCCCCACTTTTTCAAAGAGCTGGATCCGCCACCGGAGAGTGACCAGTTATTATACGTTCTGCACATCTACGAACGAGAACTTATCGTTGGATCTCGTTCCAGAGAGAACCATGCAGTTTTACATAATTTTATACAAAATTCATATCACGAGGTTACCTTTAATAAAAAACCAATGGGACAAGTGATTATCAAAAAATTGCTATTCAATAACAGATTTACATGCTTGATTATATTTATTTCTAGCTTATTCAGAACGAAAGCAAATAATATCAATAACATGAGATTTACTTGTAAGTTACTTTTTCAAGCAAGTAAAAATACATCTGAAGTCCAGCAAATGTTATAAACAACAAACAAACGCATATACAAAATGTCCGAATTTCACAAACATAAAAAAGAGTCATTTAAAAAATCAACAATAAACCTCTGATTAGCTTCCTGTTACGAGACAGGTATTTCAATGTGAGTAATCTAGGGTTTTTACATACCCTTGGGGAATACATTGTAGCTCCCCCTTAATTTTATATCATATTTGTTTTAATTTACTTTCACTGATAATTATTACGTTGCTTATATCCATTCATTATATTCTGTGACGTCTCTTATCATGCATACGATTTTACTATGACAGTTGACTATGACCCCCTTTTCTATTTGTTAATCATGAATATTTTTTTTCGTATTGAATAATAAAAACCTCGCATGCACATTTCTTTTCCCAGAAAGATAAGAGAAAACTTAGCGGTGCTTCCGTTTTTAAAAGAGAGCGTGACACTATCTTTACAGTCCCTTTGAATTTTTTTTTTCTATGTTATGTTTACTGATTAAAAAAATAATTAATTGAATCTTTAAAAAAAAAACATGCAAACAAATAAAAAAAACATTAACAACCAAACATGAAATATCATCATGACAAAATAAAGTAAACAATACTTAACTTCAATCTACTTGTAAAATCTGCTTTAATTCAATACATTTAAATCGATCACCCTTCAAAGTATCAGTGTCTTTAAAAAAACATGCATAATGTTCTGTATTTCCTCAATCATCTCATAAATAGCATAAGACATTTTTATGCATTAGACAATTTACGAAGAAAATGAACAAATCTCATTTATAAAGATTGCATTTTGCAATATAAAATCTATATACTTACAGTTTCATTTGCCATATCCAATACAGAATAAGAAATTAATCCGAAACTAAGAAAATAAGAAACTTCTAGAAAAAACAGCTCTATTCCTTGGAATGAATTCTTTATATAACTAGATAATTAGTGATTATACAATGTTCAGCGTTACGTTCTGTGTATTGCTTTTAAACGTATATTGTGTATTGGCTCTTTCGTTATAAATAGTGGATTCTTTTTCAACAATGATGAGTCACTTATTATTGCCGATTTGTGAAGATATCTGTGCCAATTTTTCTATCTTTATTAATATACAAACGAGCAAAACAGACACTAGGTGTAGTTAAAGATTATATACAATACAAAACAAATCAGATTTCTTGATTTATTTAGATTTTTACCTCTTTCTAAGTACGATTGAACATAAAAACAATCTATAACAGTTAAGAAGAGAGAGTTGGCGCCCATTAAGTTGCTATAATACAGCTTCTGAAAGTCATTTCTTTTTATTTAACAGAACAGTGTGCCCAGGAATTTTAAGGCATGGTTACACCCTTTGCTGGAGGGTTAAATAAAAATAAGAAACCATTTTAGGAATAAAAATTCACCATCTTAACGCAACGTTAATAATTATGTATAAATACGAAGATCTGATATGATTGCCAAATAGACAATTCTACATCAGGTACCAAATGCTACCGAAATAAAGAACCATAGGTAACCCGGCGACAGGAGTCGTGACGACCTCCAATAATGATTTAATTTAAACCCCATTAGGTACAGAAAATAGCTAAGACACTGACCCCCCTCTCCCTTATGATATCGCCTGGTTAATTATTTCTCATCAAAGTAGCAACGCTTCACAATACATATAAAAAAGAAGATGTGGTATGATTGCCAATGAGACAACTATCTACAAAAGACCAAAATGACACAAACATTAACAACTATAGGTCACCATACGGCCTTCAACAATGAGCAAAGCCCATACCGCATAGTCAGCTATAAAAGGGGCCCGATAAGACAATGTAAAACAATTCAAACGAGAAAACTAACGGCCTTATTTATGTAAAAAAATGTCACACAATATAATAATCACAGTTGCGTTCAACCAACGTTTGAGATATTTGCCACTGAAACTTAAAAAATCACTACCAATGAAGATTCGAACCAAACGTTTGATACGGTAAAGGAATAACAGAGGCAATACATATACTGAGTACATATACGTCATTCCAAAGGATGCCGTCTGCGCGTGGCGGGATGTTAATCTTCGATTGCCAATTCTCGTGACTAGGAGAGATTAAGTGATGACGATTTGGGCCTGAATTATTCATAAAATGCAATATGCAAGTCTTGTGTGATATGCAGTAAATGTTCGCCTTGTCGATGATGATGATTGAGTTTTTAACGACCTTGACTGGCTATACAGCCCTGGCACGGTCGGTGTTCCCCATTTTTCCCGGTTAAAATCTTTTTATTACTATGTCTAGTTTAATCATTGCGAAATAGCGTTCGAACTGTCACAGTCGGATAACTGCCAGATAGATCATAAGATCAAAACTTCAATATAAAATTCACTTTCGCACTATGAGCACAATTAAACAATAGTCTGTTATCGCAGCAGGTGGTACGGATTATCTTAGTATGACGTCAACGAATTCGTCAGGATGAAGTAACCCGGATGACCGCATTACTACAAAGTATACCTGCGCATAAACAAATAGCACAAACACCAGTAAACATGGATTAAGCTGTAGTTAATTACTTGACTGTAACATATTTTGCACTTTAATGTGAAGGTATCAAATGCATAACTGTCTTAATTGTTTTTTACTGGTGTTGAAGAGAACAAGATTTGCGTGCATGCTTCAATTCACCCTCTGTATTGATATATTGAATAAACTGATTAATTAGATGTTGCATAATTCGTGGACGAACATTTGATTTCTTTGATATTTCGGGTGAGGGAGGGGATTTAAAAATGAATATTCTAGCCTGGTAAGAACTGAAAATGAATAATTTTTCACACACGACAGACTGACATTAATATTAGCAATTGAGTGCAATTGGCTTTTGCCAGTGCTATATTTAAAATGAAATGGGGTATACGAGACAGCAACCGAAGGACAGGTTCAAAGAGAAACAAAACTCAATTGAGTTGCAGTTTTCAAACAGCCAAACATTTTTTTTGTACAATAATTTCCCTTAAATAAATTGGAAACCAGGAAAGGTTGAGAACATATAGAATACTTGAACAGTCGTCACTAAATGTTTCAGTTATAAAAAGGGATGTCGGGTAAATTAAGAGAGTAAAAACTAAAAAGTTAGGTAGAATTATCTCCCTTTTAGACAGGTATTGGAGTGCAATAGCATAACAATTACATTTTTTTATTATGTCTGCGTGAAAATTAAATACCCATAAAATGAACGTAAAATATAATTATGTTGGTGCTCTAACTGTAGTAGTTGCTGACAGTCTAGAATATTAACTTTGTAGAGATTATAACACACTCATGTTACAATGTAGGAGGTATAGACTTGAACATGTAGACAAGTTAACAATTTTAAATTTATAAATTATAAAAAAGATTTTCTTTTCCAAAATTATGATTATTAATATTTCGGGTAATATAATCAGGGTCCATCACTAATCCCTATGCAAGAGTTTGAAACCCGGTCGAGTCATACCATTACCAAAACTTGAATTACAGAAAATTGGGTAATTGCTGTATGCTTCTTTGCTAAACACGCGGTTTTCATGAGTAAGTGCAAAGACTAGTCGGATAGCAATCACAATAATGGGTCTGGTAAGGATGGCATATTCTCACTCGTGGACTAGAACCTTGCACACTAGCACGTTTAAATCTGGTCTGGTCACTAAAAGCTTGAAAACTTGGTAATTCCTGTTTCTCCGCTTAGCACGCGGTTTTCAGGAATAAGACCAATAACTGGTCGTCTCGGAGTCGGATTATTGTGTCTGCGCATGGAAGTATTCTATTGAATACTTCCATGGTCTGGGTAAGATGGCCATGTTTTTTTGTGGACTGTAACCTTGTGAAATAGAACGAACAAATTCTGGCTCATTGTCTTTTTGTACAACGCAGGCCAGGGTTTACAATCATAATATCACGAATATCATGGTCTCGACATGAATATATACATTCAATTTGCCACTGGACGTTAAACAGTCATCTGTCCATCACTCAAAAAAACCTTAATAAAAGCTAAACAAATACCAAATTAAATGAAAACATTTATGGAATTTTGAAGACATAACTACCAGTAAAACATGTTCCCCGAATTTTGTGCTATCACTTCGTGTTTTTTGTTTTTGTTTGTTTTTTTGCATCATTCATATCGTTTCAGCATCTTTAATATTCTCAATAAATTGACCAACAATGTACGTCTACTTTTCTTCAGCATGCAACTTTAGTTTTCAAGGAAATCATTACATAGAAAAATTTATTGCATTATAAAACTCTTTGTTTTAGCATTATCTTAATTTAAATGACAAGGTCTCCCATGTCGATAAAGAGGCTTGGTCGATTCAATTAACTGTTTACTTAATGAATGTAGATTTCATTGAAAAAGAAAATAGGGATAGGCATACCATTTTTTTGCTTCTTAATGAGTAATAAAGACTTATAAAATGAGTTTATAGGAGAAAATTTCAATGTATAAGGAAACAAATCCGTGAAACATTATCCTAATGGTCCCTCAGTTGTAAACATAACATTTTATACGTTAATTGATTTCCTTCAAGTATAAGATATCATGGTAGTCTTTTATCTAAAACAAAATGTAAACATGACAGGTGTCACATATGTGGAGCAGGATCCAGAACACATGAAATCTCACGGGATTATTTTGTGAGTCTCGTGTTGCTCAGTTTTTAGCATAAAGTACACGCATAACGGCATATATTTCTGTAAAAAAAAATAAGGGAATAGGGGTTGGTATGTTGCCTACGATAATTTTTATATATATCAAATAAACAAATCTTAGAATCCAGGATTAAAATTTTGTATTTGCGTCAGACGCGTGATTCGTCTACAAAAGACTCGCCAGGAAGTGACGCTCAAATATTAAAAAAAAGAAAAAGGCCAAATAAAGTACGAAGTTAAATAGCATTGAGGACCATAAGTTCCTCAAGATTTGCCACATACAGCTGAGGTAATCTATTCCTGAGGTAGAAAAGCCAAAGTTCACAGAACAATGTGTATGCATGAGGCGAATGTAAAAATATGTAGGCAATATATAACCTGATCAAAGTATAGGATTAATTCATGAACGATTGACGTACAAGGACAGTCATTTCATGCATGGTATTACATCATATGCGGCATATGTATATGTATGTAGCATGTTACTTCACAAAGGTTTGCTATTGACAAAAAATAAATCCCCTTTAATGTATTCTTATAGTATAACATCCCTCTCAGGGACGTATCCAGACACCTTGAAAAGAGGGGGAGGGCGTAGATCTATGAAATTTATACAGAATTTATTTTTGACAAAAGAATGAAACATCATTTAAATCGATGTTAGATATTTTCATTGTTGGTGAACAAGGGAGTGTGGTATACATGTATGTCCTCTACGTTTTTTGCATTGTCATTTCTCTCAACTTCATATTATCTGGATCTATACAATGTTTGAAGGAGAGGGGCGTAAATCATGAAACTGAATATTTGAAGAAATTATTTTTGAACGATACAATTTATGCAGGCAAATCATATAAATCTGGAAAAAAAAACCCGAGATATTAATTTTTAGTGATCAAAAGGTGAGCATTAGCGTATGCCCTCTTCGTCCCTCTCCTAAAGTCCCGCCACTCCTCTGAAAAAAAACTTTACCCTATCAAAACATATATTTTGAGTCCTACTTTGGCAAATCGTTTTCTCACTAGATGATATGGTTTAGTAGACAAGCACCCATTACCAATTTGTAGGCATTTGACACAAGACATAGAAAAAAGCATTATCTACATTTTGTCAATTGAGAAATTGTTATTGAGAAAATCATCTTCTTAAATGGATTCCCATGTCGATAAAAGGGTTGGTCGACCAGTAAATTAACGAAAGTTTTATTCATTAAAAAAGGCAATCGAGATAACCAATATATTTCTAGTACTTATACGCAATAAATTGTTATAACGAAAGAAACTTCAAAAGGGAATTGCCAAAGTAAATGAAAACATATCCATGACATACTGACTTAAAGTCAACCTAGTTTGTAAATTAAATGAAATTGAATATATACGACCGACTCTTATTGAATGAATCTTTCTGAATTTGCATGAAATATTTGCCACTTGACATCAATCATAGCAGATATTTTATCGTTTCTGTTCAATTTTTCACTAGTTTAGAATCAGAAAGATTTTAAAATTGACACATTTTATAGCCTTCTGTCTTTTGTTAAAAGACTTTTTGTCGTCTTCCTATTGGCTAATACTCCCCATTTTCTTTTATTCAGAAATGATACTAGCTTGCAACAGAAAGAAATCTTTATAATATTCTTTTGTTTATACATCTTAAGATATACATGGGAGTTTAAAGACGAAAAAATAAAAGAACATATTTGGGGAATCAAAGACCGCAGTTTGGATTTTTTTTTCAAAAGTTGTAATTTACAACATTTTGAAAGCCCAGCGACGATATAGAAACTTAAGAATGATCAACAAAAACACCAACAAAACCGATGGAGATTTCAGGTGTTCCGGAATTATAATAAGTAACAATTCGATGAAAAGTTATCATTCGTCCGTTTTCTGCGCACAGACATGTTTATTTTACCATCGATCATTTCACACAACAATTATACTTGACCTATAATTAAGAATTTGATAAACGGAAAAAAAAAAACATGCAAAAAAACATTGATCAATGAGCCATAAAAATGAGTTTTAGTTCAGTTGCAACCTTATAATCATTCCACATACTACATATAGATAGCTTGTTGCTTATCATACATGTATCTGAGGTATAGAATCGACCACGAAAATTCAATCTTGATTACAAATCCATGAAATGAGGTCGAGGTCAAGTGATCAAATGTCTGGTTGAAGTATAACTTTGTAAGTATCCCATATACCAAATCTTTTTACTCTCTTACTCATAAAAAGTGAGTATTTCACTAACCCCCAAAAATCGTATCTTTATTGCAATCAGTCGCTGAACCATAAAAATGAAGTCAACAGACAACGATAAAACTTTCTTAACATGAGGCATCTGCATACATTAGAATCATTTTCATAACAGCGTTGACAAGACCCTTGCTTGACGCGCTTACTTACTGACTAGGTCAGGTTTGGTAAGAGTTCGTCTGCAAGGCAAAGGTTCTAAAACACCTTTTAATGATAAAATAATACGAATAACTAACAAAGGACTAAAACTTTTGTGTTTATTTAAATGTTGAATACGTACGGTTTCATTTTTTTCTTCTCATGCACCTGCACCTGCATGTACTTTAAATTTTTCATTCTATTTAATTACCCATTGGAAGGCCCCCGACAGACCGACTGGGCGTAAAAATCACTGTAATCGATAGCGATGACAAATAAGTTAAAGGTTAATCATTCAGTACTACATTGTATTACCAGCATAAGTATTGCGGCTGTCCACGCTGTTATGAAAGTGATATATGTTGCGGAGTAACAAGCCTTTCTAACTTTTTGCACTATTATAATTTAAACCGCCGCCGGAAGGTAATGCCTATTTATTGCACTCTGCGACTTACGTAGGTCGCTGGCGAGACAAAACATGGTTTTGTTTTTAACATTTTTGATTTATGTTGCTAGAATCAAATATCAAATTCACCAATAAAACTGTTTCAAACACGTTTTCTCGGATATAATGCAGTTCTCATAAATAAATAATAGACGCATTGTCTCCTTATTTAGCTTATGACGTCATTCACGTGATTTGATGTTGTCTGTTATCAGTTTTAAACTGTACAACAAAAGCCAGAGTTAAAATATTTATAACGAAAAGTGACGAAATTAGACTTGTTAATTGATGGTATATTATATCAAGATACAAAATATATTTGAGCATTATATAAGATTAGGAAACTTTTTTTGACAACGGAATTTCGGTACATAAATTGCTTATTTTTATTCTCTAAAGATTTCTGAAATATGCTTTATGTTCGTTTTATAGTTTTATCACAATCCAGGATAAACCTATCAGAAATGGACGTAAAACAACTAGGCTTCCATGATTGATTGATTGTTGGTTGCTTAACGTCTAGTCAGTGTGTATTAGGCTTACACATTTGCTTATTGAATTCTGAATGATTTTTGTAAAAATACATTTTTTTGTCTCTTTATGCACAAATTATTTCTTGTGGATATTTTCTCCCAATTTCAGATGTTACGCATAATCACATGACACACTAGCTGAGGCGGATTTAGGTGGGCGCCCCCCCCCCCCCCCCTCCTTTAGAAAAAAAAGTGGTTGCTTATTTAGGGAATCATTGAAGCGTTACTGGAGCGGGCCCCCCTCTTAGGTCAGTCAGTGGGTCCCCACTTATGAAAATTTCTGGATCCGCCACTGACTAGTTTACAAAATAAAAAGATATGGTATGATTGCCAATGAGACATCTGTTCATGCACTAGAGACCAAATGACATTTTCCTATAAATAAGATCTACATTGCTCATTGCCAAAAATACATTATGATGATCTATTTTTATGCTTATGGAATAAATGTTCACCAGAGATTAAAAGACATTTTCCTATAAATAAGATCTACATTGCTCTTTGCCAAAAATACATTATGATGATCTATTTTTATGCTTATGGACTAAAAAAATCTATACCGTTCATATTACTATACATTATTCTGCACTCGTGAATGTCACTTTTGAGCCAAACTACTAATGATAGCAACGTCCCATGAGTAACCTCAAGATTCATGCCTACATGTTAATCGTAGTCAATCACTCCGCTGGCGGACACTTTAACATTTAAAACGTATTTCTCCTTTAACGGTTGTATTGGGAAAATAATGAATCTGAACGGGAAGATTGATGAATTGGAATTTAAATCTATTTGAACGGATAAAAATATATAGACAGGTCTTAAATGTCAAGATTTATTTTTCAGTTAGTTGACTGTACATCCAGCCATTTTTTGTTAAGGATGTTTGCTCCTCCAATTTTTTATTTTCTTTAAGATTTTCAGAATCCTCTGGTTTTATCCATTTATTGTCATTAAAAAAAATTTGCACACTAACTCCTACTTTTCTTTTCATAATTTTATTACACAAAGTTTAGAAAGGCATATTTCAAAATTTTATAAAATTCTTGTTATATTTTCACAGTTTTTTAAACGAATAAGGTGACATTGTTAAATACTAGAGATAATCATTTCCCGCCAAATTTTCAATGACTTATATATCGAAAATGAGCACACAGACCCTTCATTTTTTTAAAACTATTTTAGTTACTTATTTTATTTATATACATGTACTATCAATTTATAATATTTAGTCTTTTAAAAAGCTTGTGTTTTTTTAACAGAGAAGCGAACATCCTTAACAAAGCAGAATCCAAGTTCAAAGACTACAAGAAATGTACTGATGCCTAAATTTTTAATGGCTTAATCTAAAAAAATACGAAATTTAAATTGTTTCCAGCTACCTTTTATTTTTATTAATTACTAGACCATTACCCGCAATGTTGCAGGTCCCTAACTGAATTAAAGAATATACTAGTAGGTACGTATTTTTTTAAGCTTTATAACTCATATTCAATTTGTCATTTGGTAAACCTTCCCACTGATTGATAGGTGCACAGTTATTCACTTTATAATGATTAATTGGATGTTAGTTGCTTAACGACTTACGTCCAGTGGCAAATATGTCATGTATATTAAGGCTTAACGTCAAGTGGAAAATATTTCACGCATGTTCAGGACAAGAATAAGTTAACAATAAATACAATAGGTAGGTTGTGCAATAAAAGAGGCAATCGATCCGGGATGAGGGTGGGGGAAATTTGGACTGCCACAGGAAAATGAGGGTTTATTGGATAGAGACAGAAAATTTGCCTTTTAACAGGCCACCTACCCTTTATAATGAAGAAGTTCATTTGTGATACTTAGTCATGTTATTACTAATATACCATCATAAGTATTTTAAAGAGTTTTCAAAACTATATTAAAAATTATCATATACGTAACTCTCACTTCTGATTGGATGACGTTTTTGTCCATTCCACTCAGTGATGAATTACTTTAAAAATTGGCTGGTTCTCTTAGGGGAATTTTCATCATGGGAGATTATAATAGCATACTAAATGACACCTCGCTATAATAGGGATGGTCGCTATAAATACATTTTAAAAAAGTTCGACTGAGCCTTGTAAGGGGATTTCCCTCAAGGGAGATAATAATAGTTTTACTAAATGGCATCGAGCTATAATAGAGACTACAACGAACATTAACAAATAGTTATATGACTGCCTGAGGTGTTTATATTACAAATGTTAGGTTGACCTTTCAAAAATATAACTTAACTATGCAACTATGTCTTGTTCGTACTGACTAATAGCATGTACTACGTGCATATGTTATATAGATACTAGTCCTTTGTGAATTCTCAGATGAATAAAATATACGAGATCCGTATGTAACATCACTTTCCTATTTATAATTCCGTTTAAAAAGGTTTTGATCAAATACAAATATAAACGTCTCGGCTCTCTTCCCACACAAAGCTGATCTCCCATGAAACTGAATTCTTCTCGAACATCAATATATTTTTTTTTATTTCAGCTTAAATAGGTATTTCCTGATACTTAGCCCAAAGGCTGACTTTGGTATATATAATATATACATGAATATATGGTAATTTTGGGCACATTTAAAAAAACGTTTAACGTTACAGGATTTACAAAAATCTCGGCATCCGTTCGGAATAGCTACGTTAAATCCATGTATGTCTCGAGTTGGGCCGCATCTACCCTTAAAAGACGTACGAAAGTCTTTAAAGATTCGTAGTTTAGATATTGCAATGGAATATAAATGATGAATACTTAGATCCCCCTTAACTTTCATCCTCCGTTCTGAAGAGTCATTTTGCAGGATCTAAGTATTTGATTTTTGTTTGTATTTCATTCAGATACATGTACGCATGCAATATTTCAGCGAAAAAATTATTAATTTTGCGGATACTAATACAAACGTGATTAATATTGCGCATCACGTTAAAATCATAATTGATTTTGCGCATACAAGTAACATTACAATCATGACTAGTTTTGCGCTTAACATTACAATGATTATGCATAGCACATATATTATTGAGCTTTAGTAAGCAAAAACTGTGGAGAATAAAGATTGAAAAATGCAAAAAGGTTGACTTCATAATAATTTATCTGACCTTGAACGCCCACAATATTACTGTTAGCAGTCGTATGAATGTAGTGTCAAACTTCCTTGATTTACCAAAGTATATATTAACTTCATGTATATATTTTGGCACTATATGTATATATTTGCAAATGAGTAAAAATAATTTTCCACTTACACGTTTTGGGTTTATTTACAGTAGCTGGCAAGATCTGGTCATCAATGTAAAAATGGCGGCAATTACAAACCACGTGTGTATATTTAACCCAAAGTGATGAAAGTTTTATGACCAATAAACTAATTAAATTGTATATAATAACGATAATGAGAAGATACTATTTCTAAATTTAACGTTTATCACTTGTTATCAAATTTAAACAAATGATAAGTGGTTATATATTCGTACATAAAAGTTTACTTTTAACAATAGTATGACGTCAGCATAGCTGTACCTTGGCACCCCAACATTAAATGGGCTGGTTCACGAATTTGTTGATCCGTCCATTTCTTGGTCGTCTCATACTTACAAAACACGGGAGTGTGTTACAACCTTTAAAAAAGGTACTACATGTAACTGTTCAGTGATCGATCTATGGGTGGGGTATCCGGTGAGGAACAATTTTTTTTGACAATCAATGTTTTTGAAAGGGGACATATGGTTTGACCCCCATTTTATCCTGAGTTGAATAGAACCCACCTTTTAAAAAAATTACTCAATCCAACATTTTAATTTTACAAAATAGGCACTCGCCGATATGAGGAACACCCTTTTACACCTGTGGCCAGGAGGGTGGGCAATGCCTAATATTGCCTTATCATCACGCCGATCTTGATTGTTAATCTTTCGTTTATCGTCATATAATCTTGATTTTCATGTTCAACCTCTCTTCGTATATTTTCAAAAGATTTATATATATATAATATGATTATGATCTTTATAAGTGCTAATGTTTTGTACACTGAGAGTTACTAATGGTAATTCATTATTTATAAACCTATTTTCAGCTCTATATAAAAACCAAGATGAACAACTAGGTTTTTAATGAAATATTCATTGAAACAATATATGGCTAGATCATGTTCTATAAATAATAAAATACAACTAAAACGCTAATGGTGAGTATTGAAATACTTTTTTAAATCTTTATTTTTTGCGCAATGTATAATTTAGGTTAACTGAACCACAATACATTTTTACTATACACCGTGTAACAGGCTCAATAGACATTTAACAAGACGAGTAAGGCAGCAACCATTTGATTTTCTGGCGGGGGGGGGGGCAATTTTTTTCTGGACAAACTTTTTTTCTCGCCTTCGGTGAAAGACAATCTATTTTTTTGGCGACAAGTCGAAAACATTTTTTTTCTTTCAATTTTAACATTACATATACATGTACCTGATATAGTGGCAGCTGAGGGTGAAACAAACAATTTTTTTTTTTCTCAGGGTCGAAAACAAATTATTTTTTTCACCAAAAACTGGAAACAAACTTTTTTTCTCCAAAAAAATCCCCCCCCTCGAAAATCAAATGGTTGCTGCCTAAGTGCAGAAATGACCATTAAACGATAGCCATATTTTTGGTAAAGCCTTATTGTCTCTGTTGGATTGGGACAGTACATGTGGTGTCTTCATTAATGTGTAGACAACGCAAATTCGGATCCGAATTGTTTTTGTTCGGATTTCAAAAAGGCATTTGTTGTAACATTTTAAGGACTGAATTCAAGATTAAAAAGTAGTTTCATAAATAGATATCTACCAATAGAACCATATTCATATAAATTATGAAAGATAAGAATAAATAGGTACGGTATTATTGCAATATAGACAACTATACATGTATGGATAAAATGACACAGGGGCATTTCCAGGATTGTTAAAAGGTTGGGGGGAGGGCATACATGTATATCATAAAACGATAAAGTATCATGCTACATATAAAAGTGAAACTAATAGAAAATGTTTACCACGATTGTATGTAATCATTTGTTTTGGCGCGTCATGTAGCTTACTTTACCGTTTTATGCCTTACACCTCCCCTCGCTGAATCCGCCACTGTGGCATAGGTCAAGAATATATAGGTCATCGAATACACATTTTAGTTACATAATTCTAGCACATAATGACGTCAATATATGTTTACACATACCTAAATTATCTATACATGTATGCACAAGATTAATAATCTAAGTTATTTATCCATTTCCTACATGCATATATACGGCTCAAACTTAAATCGCTCAAATGTATATTAGTTTGAGGGTCGTTGGGTTGATGTCTCCAGAACCGGATTTAAGGGGGAGGGGGGGGGGCAGGGGGGCAGAAAAGTTTTGGTTGGTTATATAGGGAATCACTGAAGCATGACGGGATCGGACACCCCTTAGGCAGTCAGTGGACCCCCTCTTATGAAATTTTTTAAATCCGCCACTGATCTCATTGACACACGAAGGTGGATTTTCAATATGTTAATATATGAGATTACATGACTTGTACATGCACTACTGTGGTATACTACCAAATCCAAGAACAGACTATTAAATATCGTCTGTCATGTTTGTTTCATATTAAATTAAATTAAAGTTTATTTGCAAAAAATCTCTCTTCTTCTTATTTTGTACTTCAAATTATAATTGAATAATCAATTGATCAAATTAAATCTAATCAATTGATCAAATTAAATCTAATCTAATTGATATCCTTATAATATTCAAATAAAGATAAAGTCTGGCATGGGGTAAACATTCGCCTCAGATTTAATGATGAATGAAAATTGATCTTTTATATTACCATATTATGTATTGATTCATTCCTGATTATCAGTATGCAAATTTTTAGAAAGATATTAAAAATGGAAAATATTAAGTTGTTTTCCCTCCCCCAAGACGACCATAAAAAAGGAATTTAATCCTCATTTGTTGTCTGTATGAACTGAGCCACCCCTCTTATTATTCAACATGCCATATATTTCTGGTGGCAGTCAAAATTTAACTGCCCCCTTTTTCCCAATGTGTTCTGTCTCGACCTTTTCTATTTCTATTTCAATTTCTTTTGCCATCTGTCGCAACATTTTCCGTGTTCACAAAATAAGGGTGTTGGGGGGGGGGGGGGGGGGGGGTGAATACAGCTGGGGCTGGGAGACGAAGTTGTGTCTAAGACTTGAAATGTCACAAATCCCTCAATTTTCACTCCACGAAGCTTATACTGAAATACAATTAACGTTGAAAAGTGAGAATTTTATCTAAAGAGAAATATTCAATATGTCGAATGATTTTAGAAATGAATTAATACTGTTTTGATACTATTTTAGGACAATAATATATATAGAAGATGCACAGCACGAATGTATATGTTGTCTGTAATGAAATGTTACCAAAAAGGTCTAGTCATGTTTGTTTTTAAATTCAAATACGATATTTGATATGCTATTTGTGATCAGTTTAAAAAGGGACATAGGCGGATCCAGGGGGGAGGGGGCCTGGGCCCCCCTTTCGTGGAAAAAATTTGGTTAATTAAATTGGGAATAATTGAAGCATGACTTGAGCGCCCCCCCTCCCCCCTTGAGAAAAAGTTCTGGATCCGCTGCTGGAAGACCTCTGAACAAATCGACTTCAAATAACCCATATAGCATATCATTATATAAAATTATCTCAGGTATATATCTCAATATAGAAATTAAAAATTAAACATAAACGTATTTTAACATGTGAAAGATCGTGTGTTTTTCTGTAACACGAGCTGCAACCTCTTTAGTTATACAGACATTTTACACCTATGTGTTCTCTCATTAGAATCATAAGATAATTAGCTATACTGCACTGTGACAAGGCCGAGCTGTTCAATATAAAAAAAAATCAGCGTTGCTATGGAATCGTATGACGCAATGTCATCAACTGATGATCAAACTTGTATGTGTCAATATAAACCACCCCTTTCCCCTTTCTTTGAACAGTCCACGCACCGGTAAAATTTAAACAGGTTAAAGTATACATTTTACCTATATATTAAAACAAACTTACCACGATGCATAGTCCGTTAGTAGTATTATTATTGGTTAACCAAAGCGTATAGTCTGTATCGTTATGTCGAATCAATGTTTCACATAGTGCAACCCTTGATCATAGTATACATGATTGATCGGTTAATTCAAACGACTTCTGGAGTCTCAAAACTATAATACAGGCTTATTGAACAAGTGAACTCGTCTAAATTCTGAGTATTAAGAGATTGACTTGTACAGAGAAGTTAGTCTACTTGTCTTTCGTTGTAGACAGGATGTATGCACCTATATACATGTAGACATGATCATCTATCTTGTACAGAGACTTCTGGAGTTTCAAAGCTATGATACAGGCTTATTGAACAAGTGAATTCGTCTAAATTCTAAGTATTAACAGCTTGACTTGTACAGATAAGTTAGTCTACTCGTCTGTCGTTGTAGCCAGTATGTATGCACCTATACATGGAGGCATCCGCTATTTTATTTATTTATATTTCAAGTATTAAGAGCTTGACTTGTACAGAGAAGTGAGTCTACTCGTCTGTCGTTGTAGACAGTATGTATGTACCTAAATATCACTAAATCTCACTAAATTTCACTAAATCTCACTTAATTTCACTAAATAATCCGAAGTATTAAGAGATAGACGTATACAGAATAGTTAGTGTATGTGTCTGTCATTGTAGAAAGTATGTATGTACCTATACATGAAGAGTAATCTTTTTTATATGATCGGGTTTTTTTTTGGTTTTCTGTTTAAATATTATTTATTAACGATTAATTATACTTATGAAAGGGGCATATCTGTCTATTCAGAGAAGTTAGTCTACTCGTCTGTCGTTGTAGACCGTATGCATGCACTAATGTACATGTAGACATCTTTTTTTTATTTAATTATTTTCTTAGGTTTCTGTTTGATTAATATTTATCTATACGAATATACTTGTGTTTAGGGCATAACTGTCTATTCTTCAAAATTTATTGAACACTATAATTTAGCAGGAGTTTCTAAATGGAACTACACAATGTAACTGTCTGTTCAACATGCATTCAATCTGTTATTTTTATTTGATAAAATGGATGATGAATTATATATTTCGTATGAGATGACTGTAAAAACGTATTTATTAGAAATCATATGAGCATGAAAATTATGGTTCCAAGTAAGGAAATGACAGTAGTTTTCTATTTTCTATGATTAAATACACGTAGTTGGTTTTTTTGCAATTTGATATATGAACTATTTTAGCTTATTTGTTGGGTTTTTTAAAGAAATTTCTTGGGCGCGGACCGCAATGAAAGCACCAATCAAAGCATTAACACCTACTTGGGAACCAGAACACGGTTGAATTGTTCATCTTTAAATGCTTATACATCGGGAATGGCTTATGCTGAGTTCAATTATATACCTGTACATGTATAAATGTAGGCAGTGTTGTTTAGTCGGGAAACTAAGAAAATTTTGTTTTATAAATAATGTATTTCGGTCAGACCCTGACTTTAATACACTTTTTATTCTGCAATCCAAAAGTAAATTATAACTGTTACCAGTATAAATGAGTTGGGGTTATGTAAGAATGCACGAACATGTAATCAACTACTGACTTTCGTTGATATTCTATAATTTGTCAAGAATTGACGGTTACAAAATAAACCTGCAGCCCCAAATACGGGTTTAATTATATTAATTACACTCCGATGATTCGAATGTAATTATTTAGTCAAGAGTGAACGTTAAATTCTAATCAGCCCAAAGAATATTGACAGAGTTGCACAGCTAAAATAATCCAAATGGATGAATATGATATAAAAGTATTCCATTTACGGAAATGTCAGCTGTCTTGGAAATCAAATTACCACTCGGATTATAAATGAAAATCGTTCACGGAAAATGTAAAATACGGACATTTATTGACGTAATTCGAAGTAACATTGAGCATTTGAGAAGTTATCAATGACTATAGTAAATGTTAAAGTTTGCTATCTCCGTTAAACAGTTTCATTACAACTGACAAGCTTGCTGGTTCTTAATTGAACAACACCAACCGGAAGTTTCCAAATAAAAAATGGCGACGTCGATTATCACCGTAGGATACGGTAGAATGGAGAAGATTCATTAAGATAATTTTATACTTTGCTATAAAAAATAAGTCGATCCATACGCTAATTTCTAATAAAAAATTAGGAGATCATGTAAATGTTTAATTTACACTGATTTCTAGAAGTCATGTTGTTACAATTGGACGGCTGACGCAATTAACAGACATTTGAATATCAGAAATTAAGAAATTATTGCCAGACAAGCTTGTATATTCTTAAATGGAAGTGTTATTCATCGTTAAACACTGTCCGTGTTCACGACATTGAATAACTTTACGTTAGTGACAAAAATTATGGAATCAATAACTTTATTACCACGCGGTATGCATAATCAAAACCACCAGGGGAAGTTTTAAGCCCCACTGTGACATTGAGATGCAGAAAAACAATACAGGAGCTGTTCCTTCGATTTTGTGGGTTTTTGGTGTGTTTTTCGCTGCGCATGTTGTACTTATTTTGTGTCATGAATACCCCATATACTTTGTTTTCCTTATGGTTCACTTCAAATTTATTATACGAGTTTCGAAATCTAAAGGACTAAGAGCAACTTCATTTTCGTACTCTTAAATGAAAACCACGTCACGTCATCATGGTAATAGGTCGAATTGCAATTGTTTTGGACGTACCTGTAGTCAGCCAATTACAGAGTGTAGGAGTCACTTTTGAAAATATTTATATAAAACCCAGAATGCATTATAGATTCTAACTCGTATAACTTTTATTAATTCATTTTAAAGCTCCCTTCTAAGTTTGTAATAATTGACGTTGAAAATCAACAATCAAGGAAGATAAATTCTTTAAAACATAAAATGCTGATCTGTTAAACAGAGTCATTCAGCTAATGAACTAATAGTAACGGTTCGTTAAAACATAATGGACAAATGTTGTCGAAACTGGCAAAGTTCAAATATAGAATGACAGTTTACGCAACAGTATGTACTCTGCGACCTACGCATAGAACACTGAGGGATCCAGCCATCTTTAAAAGTGGGCGGTGTTCCAAAATCAGGAAAGAAGAGGGTTCTAACTATATGTCTCCATTCAAATGCATTTGTTGTCCAAAGTAAAAGGGTTCCGGCATACCCCTGACCCCCCACCTTTTGGATGCGCCACTGAAGTAACAATTGAGAGAAACACAGGAGCAAAACATCAATCGAAACAGAAATGAATTGCCAATGGAAGTTTAGCAAACAGCAATACACAACAAATGTTTCAATAAAAATTATCTAAGTGTATAAAATGAATAATATTATATGAGAGTGTTGCCCTGGTTTTTGAATCCTGAAAACTCTACTCCACTTTTATAATCGAATGTTAAAATAGCGTCGATGTCACTTATGTCACAACGACTTGAATAAAAAGAACACATTATATGGCAATTGTGATAAATGGATGCTGTATTATGAGAGTCATTATTTGATCATTGAATCAATATGCTGAAAACAATATAAAATTATTCGATCAGGTTAAATTTCTTGCCCGAAATGATGATTTAAAGATCACAATAAGTTCAGTCGTAATGTGACATCATAGACATGCACACATTTGCGACATTATCATACACTTTAATAGATATGTTACAAGCATATAAGACCTACGTAGTAGGTCCTTTTGTCAGATTTTAGAGTCCCCAACCCCCTTTCTTTTTTTCTGAAAAGCAGCCTGGAGGTCCAAACTTACAAACGGTGTGATATGTGACAGCTCCAATAACTACTAGTATCCTGAGTGCATCTGAAATTTATATTCGTAATGTGTATTTATATATACCTTAATGCAAATTACATGCCATCTTGTGGAAAAAGGACAATAGGTCCAATATAAAGACAAATCCTCAAGTTAAATCCTGATTGGTCTACAAGTTAGTTTGAAAGTTGGTCAAGAGTGTATTTCAAATTAAAAACGTCCGCTTATGGAATATGTTTAATCCTCATGAAAAGTCCTTAAAACGATCCAGTATTATTTGTACAATTCCTTACAACAACTAACTCAGTTTGGGCGTTCACAATTGATTCAACAGCAAATATGAAACTAAGCAAAAGCATGTCAACAAAAATACTGCTTGCTTAACACCATCTTCACAAACCTTGACAAAAATAGTAAACTACAATCATCCGATAAATACCCGATAAAATGCTTCTGAAGCTTAATAATCTGATAATATATAGTAATTATACTATCACCTATCTAATGACGTACGTGTTTTTGTCACAACTTTTGGGGATTAATGATGCATGCTTACTTTTCGGTCATTAGGTAAACTTTGGCACGGCATCATGTGACCTCGGCTCTTAATCCGATTATTGTTAATTGCGTCTGACGATTAATGGTCAATTAACATTGCTATACATCTGACAGTTAACAACGATTTCGTTTCAAAAGATAATCTGGAAATAACTTTGAAAAATCAAAAACGATAGAAAAAACGATTGTCGATGAACGCAAGAATTCTTAATAAAAGAGATTTAAATATAGGGGAAATAAAAACGCTTTTACTTTCTGAATAAACTCAAACACAATGTTTAAGAAGCTTTTCTAAGACATCGTTATCAATAAATCGACTGCAACTTTGATCACATATTTCGTCATGGATTGGCAGACACAAAGTTTATTGAGCCTCGAACTAGGAGGAACAAATCTCGATGGAGCACCTATCCATTTGATATCAACTACCTTTACAATTTGAAAATGACATCGAGAATCAAATGCAATTGGAACTCCCTTTTTAATGGTCAATCATTTGACCGGGGACATATCGTTAGGCCCCCTTTTATCCTTTGTTAGGGTCCCCCGGCCTTTCATAACTGGATGGTTGTGCACCTGTTCAATGTTTAGATCTTGAATTTGACTAATAGAACGACAGGAATTTCGACTGTTATTGTATTGTTATAAGAGGATACACATGTTTGTGAAAAGTACAGAAAATCTCCACCAAGAGCTGCAAACCACAAATATATGACCCTCGGAGTTGTTGCAAATGTGTTTTAAAGTGCCGAGCCTGTTTGCGACACACTTTCTATACGTAGCCCCGGATATGACGTCACCAAACCGACCATGCCTGTGTATTTTTTAATCCGGCAAATGTAAATGGAGACACCTTTTCGGCATGGATTTTGCATCAATTTTGGAAAAGGATAAGGAGATCAAGTAATTTCTTGAATTATGTGAATACAAATATTTTGTGAATTTCGTAAAAAAATCAAGTTATTAAATATTTCAAAAAACATTTCAGAATTCAGTTATGACAACAAATCAGTGTAATTTTTTTCTTCAGAAAAATAAATGCCTACAAACAATAAAAGAAATCTATATGAATCTATACTCACAATGCAGGCCATTTCAATAGCACTCCAATGTATAAAAGGACAAGTTTAAGAGTTTAAGATAGTTTAATTTCGTTTAAATGGATCTTCTAGTCAAAGTTTTAACGTTCATTCATGATTTTATTTAAATAGATTTTCATTTAAACTTCAATTTAACAAATCCGTATTCTAAAAGTTTCAATCAGGTATGATAAGGTTAAGTTCAAACGATTTTCTAACCTTGCATTATGCGATAAATAGGTAAATTATTTTGTGAAAAATGTTTTTATAGATGTGCATGCTTCTTAAATAAAACTAGAACACACCCGTGATATTATGGGTCCGTGACTGATTTTAAGTATATAACTATGCGCAAGCCTTATTTTAGTATTAGTATTGTCATCTGAAAAAGTCATGCCGATTATAAGATACACAGTTTTTTCTCTGCTTTCAAAACTTTCTGTTTGAACCCGTCGAACTGAAACGTATCAATTATTGGTAATATTAATTATTTGGAAAGCAAAAGGTCCTTGAATGGAGTATTTTTTAATCAACAGCATTGTCCTATATTAGTTATAAAAAAGTTGGATTCTTTGATTTGCTGTTTTACGTCATGCCCTCTAACAAATTGAAGTGTATATATAGCATATTAATCCTGAATACACCGTTTAGTGGTGCGCCTGGCAAATGCGGAACGTACATATACATATATATATAAAGTTGAATTCTGTGATTCGTCGTTTGTACGTGATGACGGCTGACAAATTGGACCTCGTAACTTTAGTATTATAGATATATATACACAATGATGTGTGATCCGAATTTAACTACCGCACGACCGACAAATTACCACGTATATAGTTGTCCTCAGTACCCTAAAAGTATTTGTCATTATAATTATTAACGTCATATAGGGCTACAGCTGGGTTCCCGCTTAAGTCGCCAGGTGTTGCTACGAAATAAAATACCTCAGTTCAACAGGTCACTTTGGGACACGTTTTTATTGGTTAAACCCTTGAAGCTGGAGTGATATTTATGTATAGAGAGACAGTTGCATCGTTTGGATCTTACGTAACAGAGTAATAGGGTAGTGGCGGATTCAGGAGGAGGGTTCCGGGAGTTGAACCCCCTTTTATCTTGGACAATCAATGTATTTGAATGGGGACATATAGTTTTACCCCCCCCCTTTTGTCCTGGTTGGGAACCCCTTTTTAAAATGGCTGGATCCACCCCTGTAGGGGAGGGTTGAGGTAACAAAACACATATTTAATCCCGCCGCATATTTGCGCCTGTCCCAAGTCAGGAGCCTCTGGCCTTTTATTTTCTTATGTATATTTCGGAGTTTAGTATGACGTCCATTATCACTGAACTAGTGGATGCGGTATATGCTCGATGCATTTAAGACCCATTGCTGGCCTTCGGCTGTTGTCTGCTCTTTGGTCGGGTTGCTGTCTCTTTGATTCATTTCTCATTTCCATTCTCAATTTTATACATAAAAGAGGGACGAAAGATACCAAAGGGACAGTCAAACTCATAAATCTAAAACAAACTGACAACGCCATGGCTAAAAATGAAAAAGACAAACAGAAAAACAATAGTACACATGACACAACATAGAAAACTAAAGAATAAACAACACGAACCCCACCAAAAACTAGGGGTGATCTCAGGTGCTCCGGAAGGGTACGCAGATCCTGCTCCACATGCGGCACCCGTCGTGTTGCTTATGCGATTACAAATCCGGTAAATAGTCTAATTCGGTAGATCAAATTCGTGAAAGCGAAGGGGATTGTAGTTACGACGTAAGGAACATATCCGATATCATTTATGAAACGGTTATTCCATAACGGTCAACCAACTCGTGATGGCGTCCGTAAAATTTACGAAGGGATGATAAAACTCGAGTGTATTGCAGCATTTGTGTCTTACAGGAATTATGCGGTTTGTACTCATAGTACCCGTGTGTGTTGAGTATCTTTTGGGTTTTACACTTATGTATACACCTACTCCGGTGTGAATTGCATTATGAAAGTCCTTCAGTTTTTATAGACACAATTTTGTATCGTTCGTCGAGGTCTAAACTTATATAAACTCTGTATGGTTTTATTTGTTTGGTAATGTTTTATTATATAAAGAGATAATTCGGGTACCCGCTTGCCTTTCTTGTTTATAATTAACTCCCGTAAGTTAAGCTGCGTTCGAGTGATAAGCCTGGATTACATCAAACTGATGATAGAACGTTAATTAATTAATTGATTAGTAAGCTAATGAGATGTTTTTTGGAATATAAAACAGGTATTGGTTTGTCAATTAACTTAATTAAACAAGGTCATTAAACACGTCAATGGCTTAGGTTAATTAAAAAACGACACTAAACACGTCAAAGGTTATTAAGGTTAAATCGGTATGATTACTTAGTCTGCTCACAGTGGTACAAGATTTAGAAGGAAAGGACGATAACTCTGTCTGTATGGAAGTTGATAATAAATCGTAACTACTCGGCCGTTCTCGCTATGCAGTTATTTCTTCGTGCAAACAGAAAGGCCAAGTAGTTCCGATTGAGTTGATATTATGATCCGACCATTTAAATATTGAAAGGCTATGACAATCGACGATTGTCTTGCTCGGTATACCAGTAGGGGATTTTTTGTTATACATGTACATTTTTATCACACCTAAACATATTCAATGGCGTTTTAAAAGAACCAATCAGGCAAATTTTAACTAACCCGAATAATTTCACTCTCTTCGATCGCATCATTAACTCTGGAGCACAATGACCGCAAGGGGGCACTGTATCTATTCGAGTTATAAATATAATGATTTTTTAATTAACTCGAATAATTACAGCGCCCCTTACAGTCATTGTCCTCCAGAAGTTAATTTAGCGATTGAAAAGAGTGAAATATATCGACTAGATTATTTGGTTTACGCAATTATCAGAGAAACGGAGTTCATATAAACCCTTTGTATTTCAAAGTTTTAGTCGTCAAAATCTTTCGACAAAAAGAAGAGGCAGAGGAAGTAAAATAAGTAATATGAGGCATAAATGATGTTTTATTAGCCGAAATATAATACTATAAGTGTTGCGTGCTACTTGTATAGAAACATAAGGACAAATACGTAGAAGTAAGGAACTATAGGTCATCGTAAGTTCTTCAACAATGAGTCAAACCCACAAAATAAAGTTATAATTATGTATAATACAGCTATAATACTAAAATTACGAGGTCCAATTTGTCAGCCGTCATCACGTAAAAACGACGAATCAAAGAATTCAACTTTATATATAACTAATACTAGAACACACCCGTGATATCGCGGGTCCGTGTATAACTATGCGTATGCCTTATTTTAGTATTGGTATTGTTATCTGATAAAGTCATGCCGATTATAACATGCACAGTTTTCTCTGCTTTTAAAATCTTTCTGTTTCAACCCGTCGACCAGGAACCTATCGATTATTGGTAATATTTATAATTCGGAAAACAAAAGGGCCTGGAATGGAGTACAGTATACAGCAAAATTCTAAATACACTGTTTGGTGGTGCGCCTGTCAGATGCGGAACGTACAGATAAGGTAATAGGTAACAGGTGAATATACTATTGGCATCGGTGTCGGGTTCGATTCGGAACTTCTTAATTATTGGCAATATTAATTACGTGGAAAACAAAGGGGCCTGGAGTGGTGTAATTTTTAATCAACACCATTGTACTATATTAGTTATATGTAAAGTTGAATTCTTTGATTCATCGTTTTTACGTGATGACGGCTGACAAATTGGACCTCGTAATTTTAGTATTATAGATAGTACAAAGGTGTAGATTAAAAATTACACCACTAAGGACTGACACTTTTTGCGAACTCTGTTATAATCGGCATGACTTTATCAGATGACAATACTAATTCTAAAATAAGGCTTGCGCATAGTTATATACTTTAATTCAGTCACGGACCCGCGATGTGTTCAAGTACTAGTATAATATATAATCACTTGCGACTTATATTAGGTTTTCTCATTATATATTCTAAATATATAATACTTCACGTATATGACAATTAAAGTAAAAATCTAAAGATCAAACATTTATTTATAAAAACCAATGCAAGGGCATAATAAGGTATATATATTGTATATCTGAGACTCGTAATAGTATGTAATTAAGAGGACAGTCAAACAGAGGTTAGTTACTGTTATAGTTAATAATGATTATAGATCATTACCTTCCTAACTGACGATACTAGACTCAATATCCCATTAACAACACTAAAGACAACTTAAGCATGTTAAGTACACTGGATATGCCCTGTAGTTTATCGTCATTTGTAATGCAAGGAACCGGAAGTTCATCGTTTGCGTAAGTGCGGGAATGGCATATCTATTTTTCTCTCTCTGGACAAATATTTTGGTCAAATTTATCATAAGAAAATAAAAGTTTTCAATTTATATGTTTTATTCTCTACTCTTGAAGAACAATTCCTTAAAAAAACCATGACGGAAATAGCCTCAATTCAGCTTTTCAGAATCTAAAGGACTATGGGTACTAATCTCATTGTTCGTAGTACTACAGTAAAATGAAAATAACGTAACGTCGGCGTCATTGGTTGAAATTCAACTGCTTAGAATGTTTTGAACCAACCGCAATGTTTAGATGTACGCTTTTGAAAATGTTAACCAGAAAGCTTTAGGATCTAAAATGTCGAATTTAATGAGATGTGCCAAAAACAATAGAACTGTATTACAAGTACCATTGTCCAATATAAGAATGTTGGTGGTATTCAGTAACTGATGGAGAAGAAGTCTAGCCATTAGTGGTTCTCTCTCAACTGACCTTGTCATAAACTTAAACTGACAGTTGACGTCACCAACACCGATACATTTATAACAACATCCCCAAGTCTCGCCGTCGCGAGCTCGTTGAGGCGAGATGTAGTACCATGCCAGAGGGACCATTTTCGCAGTTTAGTACCTCCAGACAAGTCCCTTCCTCGGTTTGTTGGTTCCCTCCGTAAATTATCCAGAATGCCTTCGGAATAAACAAATATTATGATTTCAAGAATTTCAATAACGGCCCGAGGTACCAGACTACTGCCTCGGTTACAAAACCCTCTTATTTTGTTAACTTAAAAGAATGTTCGCTTGCCATGTTATTAAATTTTCGTCAGATGTTCAAACACATCAAATATAAGAGGAGAACTACGACACAGCAGAAACACAGCACTAAAATGTAACACACACAGAAACGAACTATATTACTAGTGTAACAATTACCATTTTCCTGACTTTATACAGAACATTTAAAAAAAAAAAGGTAAGTTGAACCTATTTTTTTGGCTAGCCAAACCTCCCACTTTAATGGTAATGTTATATATAACATTAAAATGGCAACGTTACATGACAGGACTACAATACTAATAAAAAGGGGGAACATATAGCACAGAGGAACACGCAAATGAAAGCTTTCAAATTAAAGGTACCAGGTTTATAATTTAATACGCCAAACGCGTTTCGTCAACACAAGACTAAAATTCTTATAAAATATTTGTTATTTCTAACTTAATGTTTTTGAGAACTTAAACTGGAAAATGATAAAGCGAGGATAAAATCAAGAGGGCATTTTCCCGCCAAAATTCCAATGGCTAATATCTCAAAAACAAGCACATTGGCCTATATATATATATATTTATTTTCCTTTATTAATCAACTGTCAATATAATATAATATATAGTGTTATGAAAAGCTTGTTATTTTTAAACTTATAGCAAACCTCACAAACCGCGAAACAGCGATGACGTTGCTTTGCTCAATTTTAATCAGCGGAGCAAAGCAGAGATGACGTATAACCACTGTTTCGGAGATATGTACCGTGTTACATACTAAGCTCTCGAGCATAAAGATTATCAAAAGCCTTGTGTTGGCTTGGTGCCTTTGATCGATTTACCTTGAAAGACATTTTTTTAACATCAAACGTTTTTATTTCATGGAAGATTTAGTTTGCAGTAAGAGAAATGAGATATATTTTCCATTTCTTAATTAGCTTAGTGCACTGACAAAGGCGTGCGGAAATGACTTATGATCATAATACGTTATTGTCCATACAAATCTATAAATTATCCATTATATTTGTTAATACTTCTTTTATGAATTTGTAGATTATTGCTCGAACCTTTTTCTGTGTCAATAAGTAAAAAGAGCATTAAGTTCATCTTTAATACTTCTGATTCTGAACGTAACTAGGTATTATTTTATGCTGCAAATTTAACCTGATATAACTACATAATCGCAGTTACACAACCGACAACAATAGCAAGAGCCTGTGTCGCTAACCTGAAATTTTGTTTACAATTGATGCATGTAATAATTCCATTAAGTATACTTTTGCTTTGGTTCTAGAGGTATGCCAACACTGCATTTTACCCCATTGTTTTATTTTTAGCCATGACGGCCATCTTGGTTGGAAGGCGGGGTCGTGTTATAACAATCTGTTAACATTACTGCAAGATTAAACAAAAAATTCCAATGCGTAGACCCTAAAGCTAGCACTTTCGATATGGTTGTAACTTGTATATGTATAAGGGAGCTACCATTTGATTTTTATGGGGGGGGGGGGGGTCTAGGATGAAAAATTATGTCTTGCCTTTTTTTAAGTTGTAATCTCTGTCCTGCCTTTTTATTTTTCCCTCTATCCGGTCCTGTTTTTTTTTTAGTTTATCCTGACTTTTTTTTACATGAATTGACATCCTGACTTTTTTTTTATTGCAAGTGTCTCATCCTGCCTTTTTTTTTTTACTCAAAACTCCTGTCCTGCCTATTTTTTTCAAATTTCATCCTAGGGCCCCCCCCCCCCTATAAAAATCAAATGGTAGCTCCCTAAAGCCGTTAATATTTTGCTGAAAGGTTAAGAAAAAGCCAATGGTGACCCTTTAGAAGCACAGCCTCTTTCGATTTTGATATTAGGCCTACGTTACCTCTTTCGTTATGGTTATTTGGCCGATTCGTGACTTGTTACAATCTATATCATGTATTAAAGATATTTGTTGCAAAAGAGATAAGTTTGTTAATATTATCTTATTTTTATTAGTTATTATAGTCTTTGATCTGTTGTTTATTGGAAGCAATAACATAAAGATAATTATATAGATATTGAGGGTCTACATGGGAGGACTATCAGTTATATGTTCTTCATTTTTTTAGGTCCACTTCCTCAACTTTTCACTATTTTTTGCCAAGTTTTCTCTACACAATTCATATTTTATCACCCTATTATTCTTTATTCTTCATTTTTTGTCATTTTTTTTGTCAATTCTTTATGTTTTAGGTGTAATACCACCATTGATTTTTCCCTATTAGTCTTTGTTAAATTGGCACTTTAAAAAAAATTGTACAGTATTTACCTTTATTTCAACCAAAGAAATACTTTGCATGTATAAAGTTTAATCCTTTCCAGTGATACAGTGAAAATTTCACACTACATTTCATTGCATATAAGAAAATAATCATCACCGGAAGTAAACAACCCAATTTTTACACTATTATTTACTGGTTACTTGCTTTGGTACCTATGTAACCTTAACGTTCCAAAATATTTTATAAGACCATCAAATAAAAAAAGAATGATGCATTCAGACATCCAACATAGATATTTACGACTCAGAAAAATTTAAGTGCATTGAAATGCAGGGTTAATTTTCTACAACTGTCAAATTCAAGGGAATATTTTTTTAGGCCTACTTTCGTATGCAACCGGATGTGGCGTACCATGATTTGGTGGTATTATACCTTTTACGCTTATTTTTCTCGATTCTGTTATCCCCATCAAGAACCCCTCTAATATGAATTCGGTATATTTTGCATTGTTTATGGTTAGTGTTCACACAAAACAGAAATATAAATAACACGTTAATTGCAAAGCGATACGATGATCAAGGCATCATTTATAGGGCAAATGTTGTTTTTTCCATTATCAGCATATAAAAAATTGATGTTACCATAACGGCCATTTACCAATGTTTTCCAATATATAATTTAAGCTCAGGTGTGTCTGATTACCACAATTATCTATATACTCGCAAATCGAGGACAAGTACTTATAGCTTCGTGTACATATTAGTACATGACCTCCCGTTCGGATTAACATAATGTGGGAATAATAAACATACAAGAGGAACCAAGATTAGTACAATTAATATGATCCCGAATTTAGTTACACATATAATCCTTAAAACCCTTTTATTAAGTTGTATTTCCTGAGGGTTTTTTCTTTCCTTTTTTGATTCAGTATCACGTTTTAATTGGAAGGAAAGGAAAAAAACAATGGAAGCATTACGGAGTATTGCACTAGTCCTCAAACACCAATGTTTTCACTTAATAAGAACCCGATATTGCCTACTAGTATTCGAAGAGCTCTCTTGTTCCCTTTTTTTTCACCCAATCGGAACCTAATACGGACCATTTAAAAGCCCTCTAATCCAGTGTTCAAATTTCATTTAATCGGAACCTAACGAGGACCATTTAAAGAGCCCTCTAATCCAAATGTTTTCATTCAATTGGAAACAAATGCAGACTACTGAAAGAACCCTCTGGTCCCAATGTTTTCATTTAATCGAACCCAATATGGACTTTTAGAAGAGCCCTCTGGCCCTAATATTTTCATTTAATCAGACCCAAAATTGACTAATTGAAGAACCCTCTGGTATCAATGTTGTCATTCGATCGGACCCAATATGGACTATTCGAAGAGCCCTATTGTCCCAATGTTTGCATTTCATCGGACCCAATATGGACTATTTTAAGAGCCCTATTGTCCCCATGTTTGCATTTCATCGGACCAAATATGGACTAATTGAAGAGCCCTCTGGCATCAATGTTTTCATTTAATCGGACCAAATATGGACATTTTGAAGAGTCCTCTTGCCCCTCATGTTTTCATTTCATCGGACCAAATATGGACTAATTGAAGAGCCCTCTGACATCAATGTTTTCATTCGATCGGACCCAATATGGACTATTCGGAGAGCCCTCTTGTCCCAATAGTTGTATTTCATCGGACCCAAAATGGACTAATTGAAGAGCCCTCTTGTTCCCAATGTTTTCATTTCATGGGACCCAATATGGACTAATTGAAGAGCCCACATGTCAAAATAATTGCATTTCATCAGACCCAATATGGACTAATTGAAGAGTCCTCTTGCCCCTCATGTTTTTATTTCATCGGACCCAATATGGACTATTTGAAGAGCCCACTTGTCCCAATCATTGAATTTCATCGGACCCAATATGGACTAATTGAAGAGCCCACTTGTCCCAATAATTGCATTTCATCGGACCCAATATGGACTAATTGAAGAGCCCACTTGTCCAAATAATTGCATTTCATCAGACCCAATATGGACTAGTTGAAGAACCCACTTGTCCAAATAATTGCATTTCATCGGACCCAATATGGACTATTTGAAGAGCCTTCTTGACCCAATGTTGCCATATGATCGGACTCAATATGGCCTATTTGAAGAGCCCTCTGGTTCCAATGTTGTCATTTAATCGGACTCAATATGGCCTATTTAAAGAGCTCTCTGGTTCAAATTTTGTCATTCGATCGGACACAATATGGACTTTTTGAATAGCCCTCTTGCCCCAATGTTTTCATTTAATCGGACTCAATATGGACTAATTGAAGAGCCATCTGGCCCAATGTTTTCATTCGATCGGAACCATATAAGGACTACTAGCATCTAAAGTTGAATCTCCATAAGTAAGACTTACATCAGCGATGCACTTAAAAAAACGGAAATATTTTCTATATAAATTAGACCGTTGGTTTACCCGTTTGAATGTTTTTACACTCTAGTAGTTTTGGGCCCTTTATAGCTTGCTGTTCGGTGTGAGCCAAATTGAATGCTGTGTGTTGAAGACCGTACCTTGACATATAATCGTTTATTTTTATAAATTGTGACTATGATGGAGAGTTGTCTCATTGACACTCATACATGTACCACATATTTCTATGTCTGTAGAGTTTAAATTGTCTACCTTTGCTTCAATGTTTGCAAACATTAACAGCATTCAACGAGGATCATTTGTAAAGTTTTCTAGTTATAAATCAAATCAAATTTCATGATTCCATCCTGAAATTTCTATGAAATATTGCTGGCAATCTCAAGTTGGAGAACGATAAATAATGTTGGAACGTACATTTTGTACGCACGGTCGTATCGTATGGACGGACAAGGTTAACACTTAATGCCCCCGGCATCTGATGAAAGCGTGGCGGGAGGGGGTACGCATGTATAATAGATGTCTTTCCTGACATTCCAAGATATTTCATATCTCGATAAATTATCAATGAAATCACATCTTTACACAAACTAAATAAACTGTAAAACAAGAAAACTGATGTATGCTTCTCTTAAGGATGAACTCAGCAGTCTTCTTCTTCCACTAATTTCCATACAACCTCTCTGTATTATCGCAAATAATTTCAGGATAAAAAAACTTTTGTCAGAATGAGATTTTCGGACTCCTTGGGTTTTCATCTAGTATGATAAAGGGTAAAATACAGTTTGCCGATATCTCATAGAAGACTTCAAAAATAACTAATAAAAGCATTCGGCAATCCTCGGTATATATATATATATATATAGAGAGAATCCGCTACTCTCCTTCTATCTTTAGATGAGGGTACGTAATCGGCCGAGTTTAGACGAATGCCAATAAAAGGTCATATTTTGGATATTTCTTTTGATCATAATCTGTGATAGAAGTTAAAAAATAATATACATGTACGTAAAAATCAAAAATTAAGACTTTGAGTTGTCATGTCACGTCTGCTTCATATAAATTCTTTAACCCGAATATAAGTTAAACTAAAACTAGACCGAAATCACTGAAATACGAATTTAGGCTATTATACGTAGTTTTATTTTCTTCTTTCTTCTGGAAATTCTTACCATTGGATCTTCAGGTAAAATATCGGTACACACTAAGCTTTGTATGTAGTTTTTTTTTTTTATTAATAAGCAAAGTTTTAACATATTTTGTGCAATAATTTGGGCGGAGTTTATGAGTTTTTAATTATTTCATTTCAAGTGATCTAATTGATAGTTCATAAAAGTTTTCTAATCTATTGCGTCATATTGCTCCACATTGTTTCGATAGGCCATGTGTTTATTATCATATTTGTTTTATATTTTCATATGTAACTATAAGCATATTATAACTCATTCATAATAAATTACAGTGACTGAAACATATGATTCGAAGCTAGTTTTTTTTATCACCAACAAATATTTTATGGTTGAAATTGTCATCGAGCAAACTAAACAGTCATGTGATTTATAGTTATAGGAAGATGTGGTATGAGTGCCAATGAGACAACTTTCCATCCAAATAACAATTTATAAAAGTAATCCAGTATAGGTCAGTGTAAGGCCTTCAACACGGAGCCTTGGCTCACACCGAACAACAAGCTATAAAGGGCCCCACAATTACTAGTGTAAAACCATTCAAACTGGAAAACCAACGGTCTAATCTATATAAAAAAAAGAGAAACGAGAAACACGTTATGTTTATATTTATATTAAAATAAAATAGAGATCGAGGAAAACCATGTCAAGGTTTTATTTAATCTCAAACGAAATCTTTAAAAGAAACAGTCTTTCGAAACATGGTTTTCCTCTTTTTATTTTACCTCAAGTCTTCATATTAAAAAATTTTCAGCGCCGTAGACGTTAAACTAAGAAAAGAACACCTTTGGCCTTCATGTTATATATTTCAACCGTCTAGAAACATACAACCTGTAACAGTTGTTTTTTGCTTGAATTATGCAATTTAAGTACAAGTGATGACGTTCATACATGCGGTAATAATTATAGGTGTCTTTATCAGAATAATTGTATACTGCAAACCCTCGAGTAGGTAAATATTTAAAAAAAGGTTTTAGCTACAAAATTGACAAAAAAGTAATATTTAGTTTTGTACACTTACACATGTTTATGCGTGATTTATAACTGATATTTCGATATAAGCAGGTTTTGTTTTAGTTCAAATGGCAAATGAAGCTAAAACATATCAATGATCTTTTATTGGCTAAAGTGATACATTATTCATTTGGCTTGCAAGTCAATAATTCAACTCATTTCAATACTTGTGCATGTAAACTTGAATTTGCCTGAATAGCATACAAAATTGTCTTAAATTTTAATTCGATGCTTTTTATAGCCTATTATACGGTATGATGTCGCTAGAATTGGTCGCTAGCTTGAGTCCGGTTATGATTTTCTCTCATTATTAAATTGATGTACCACTTCATTTAATCTCTGGATGATAGTTGCCTTATTGGCTTAAATCAACTGACTGACCTAAGGGGCCGCTCCAGTCATGCTTCAATTATTCCCTATATAATCAACCAATTTTTTCCTCGAAAAAGGGGGGGGGAACGACCCACCCTGCATCCGCCTATCATCATAACACGTCTCAAGTCTCTATTCTTTCAAATTGAATTAATGGTTTGCTGATACAATAAATAGTATCAAGAAAATGGCGCAAACAATATATTAGTTTTCCTAAACATATAGAATACAAAATTTAAGTCCCCTTCTTTCATCAAGACCCTCGTGCATGTTTTTCTGCTCCATACAGGTTGCTACAACGTCAATCATGTATGATTGACATCATATCTAATCGAAAATGCATCTAACAAAATGTATTAACTATTAATAAATATATGTAATAGATTTTTCTAACAACGACATCTGGTTCCTTAACTTGAACGTACAGATGAGGCGCTGGATTGGGGGAGCCTTTATTTTTATCTTTGACGTACGGATGAGGCGCTGGATTGGGATCCTTTATTTCTATCTTTAACGTCCGGATGAGGCGCTGGATTTTGGAATCCTTCATTTTTCCATTCTGTTCTTTTTTCTTTTAAAAAAATGTCTTTTGCCCATCAATTTCTACAGGGGCAGATTTAGGGCTAGAGCCCCCAAAAAAGGGGGGACTTCTTTATTTACTGAAATAGGTAATACTGAATCATGACTAGAGTGGGCTCTCTATTAAGCATTTAGTGGGCTCATGTTATGAAAAGTTTTTGGATCCGCTGTCACTGCTCTATTCTTTTTATTTTACATTATTAATGGAAAGAACATTACATCATCAATATATTTCTAAATGTGAAATTAAATTGAACTGGATTCTTTGATTTTCTTTGTTTTTGCAAGTGTCGAAAGGAACTCCGACTCATGTGAAAATAAGAAGAGGTCGATAAGGAGCACAACAAAATGTAGGTGACGAATACTTTCGGCCATGTACTGCAGCATCGATATTTATTTTTCGGCATATTTTCACTTCGCCCCCCCCCCCCCTTTATTCTGAACTTTTTTGCATTATTCTCTTTTCCGTAAAACCAATCAAGGACGGAATAAATTGAAAAAAAAAGAATGTGAGAAGCACATTGCATGAATCAAAATATCTTGTATAATGTTGCTTCCAAGAAATAACCAATAAGTCAAATTAACAGTCCTGCAGTTATTGATAATCTAGAAATATTTATATATATGTAACTATAGAGTAATATGAAATTCCAGGATAACGTAACATAAATCAAGCCTTGCAAGAAAAAAAAGCGAAGAGAACGGTTGAAATCTTAATTAAAAATTTAAAAAGAAAGGTTAAAGCAAATTGATTTCACTAATACAAGAAGAGAAATGCGTTTCCTTTTAATTGTTTTACAAAAATGTACTTATAAACACTATCACAAACACCTATCTGACAAAATAAATATAAAAAGTAAAAGTGTATAATGGAACCAGTGGTTTGCAGCGGCAAAAAGATTAGAATACATGTATCCTCCCTGATTCAGTAAAATTGGTTTGTATAGTGTACCCACATGTGTTGTGTACAATACTCAAATACATTCAACTCGAAATGCTCAAGTTGTTTAGCATAACCTGCCTAAAAAGATTATTTATAAAAAAAACGGTATAATCAATAAAGACGAGATATGGCTCTATTGGTCACACGTGTTGACTCATTGTTTATAGATACCATGTGAGCAAGCCCCTTAGCGGCTCTATTGGTCACACGTGTTGACATATAGGACAACGATACCACGTGAGCAAGTCCTAATCGTCTCTGTTGTTCACAGGTTGTGACTCATAGGACAATGATACATGTGAGCAAGCCCCTTAGCGGCTGTATTGGTCACACGTGTTGACATATAGGACAAAGATACAACGCAAGCCCTAATCGTCTCTGTTGTTCACAGGTTGAGACTCATAGGACAATGATACATGTGAGCAAGCCCTCAACGGCTCTGTTGGTCACACGTATTGACTCATAATACAGAGATTTAACGTGAGCTGTCTTTCGGTGGCTCTGTTGGTCACACGTATTGACTTAAAGTAGAGATACAACGTGAGCTGGCTTTCGGTGGCTCTGTTGGTCACACGTATTGACTCATTGTACAGAGATAACAAGTGAGTTGGCTTTCGGCGGCGATGTTGGTCACACGTTCATGTATTGACTCATTGTTTACAGAGATACTATGAGAGCTGGCCTTCAGCGGCTCTGTTGGTCACACGTATTGACTCAAAGTACAGAGATTCTATGAGAGATGGCCTTCAGCGGCTCTGTTGGTCACACGTATTGACTTATAGTACAGAGACCATATGAGCTGGCCTTCAGCGGCTCTGTTGGTCACTCGTATTGATTCATTGTACAGAGATACCATTTGAGCTGACCTTCAACGGCTCTGTTGGTCACACGTCAGTATTGACTTATAGAACAGAGACTCTTTGTGAGAAAGTCTTCAACCACTCTGTTGGTCACACGTGTTTGAAACATAAAACAGAGATTTCTTATGTCAAATCCCTGAGTGGCTCTGTTGGTCATCTCATTTGACAGAGATACCATTTGAGCAAAACATAGACATCACGTCGGCAAGCCCTTAGCGGCTCCGTTGATTCCATATTTTGATATTGAATATCTCCAGATGTATGTCGATCCAATTGAGCAATGTTCTTCAGTTTCAAATTATTGATTTCGATGCTAAAGTTAATTCAGCGAAAAAAAAAAAAAAGATTTGAAGGAGTTCGTTACTTAATTCAATTAATTTATGATATCAATTAACCTGTCATCTTTGATATGATAAGTTTTTTCGAATCTCTATTAGCATGGACAATTTTGTTTGTTTTGATTTCGCTAAACTGGAGTACAATGGCCGAAGTAAGCCGACAAAAATACTATTTAAACTTTATATAGTACTGTACAGAAGGTTTGTACATAGTACTTTCTTGTTGTTTTACTTCCTGGTTAAAAGATAGTACTATGTACAGAAAGTTGGTACATAGTACTATCTTGTTGTTTTACTTCCTTATTAAAAGATAGTACTCTGTACAGAAAGTTGGTACATCGTACTATCTTGTTGTTTTACTTCCGGGTAAAAAGATAGTACTCTGTACAGAAAGTTGGTACATAGTACTATCTCGTGTTTTACTTCCAAGTAAAAAGATAGTACTCTGTACAGACAAGTTTGTACAGTGTACTATCTTTTTATGGGATCAGGAAGTACGTAACCACCATGTTTACATTAGTTGAACTTCCTTTTTAAAATGTTTTGAACTGTACAGAAAGTTTATGTTCCTAGTTATCATTGGGGTTTTTTTATGAATGAAACACAAATCATTTGATTTATTATCAAAAAAAAAAGTGATATGTGTAATTGGACAAAATATGTATAAATTGAAAGAAGACAATGTTTTTTCTTCGAAAAGTGCCAAATAACATTTATACATATGCTATTTGTTTCTGAATAAGCTGCATAAAACAGAAAAACCTCTGATATAAGTGTTATACATTTTGTAAACACCACAATTAAAAAAGGTCACCAGCGTACGCGATCGGTCAAGTTAGTTTACAGACACAAAACTAAACCCGATAAAGATAACACAACAGTAATTGTAAATAAGATCGATTACATCAAAGCAGGAACAAGTCACCTCAACAGTAATCATTACTTGACAATAAATGAACCAACTACTAACGTTGTTGTCAAATCTATTAAAGATATTGTTGAAAATCTATATTGAAAAAAAGAAATAGATTCACAAACTTATAATTTCTTGAAGAATAATAACGAATCAAAACCAGGGCCCGACATTACCGTTTGTCCGATTGTCCGGGACAAGTGGAAATAGGTGTCGGGCAAGTAGATTCATCATACTACTTGTCCGATGGGACAAGTGAAAAAATCGATGTCAGATGTTAATAGATCAAATTCAAGACTTATACATTCCTAAAAATATGAATGATTGTTTTATTGATCATACAAAATGAATTAAATATTCATTGATTGAACCAGAGACATATAAACTTGTAAAATATGTCTCTGATTGAACGAATTTGAACATGCTGGCAGCCATTAACCAGGGAAAAATAAGTAAGGGGAAGGAAACCAATGTAAATGTCTTCTTAGTATAAGCCTCTTGAATTAGGAGCACCTCCATATTCATGATATGGAGTTTTACCTTAACTTTTAAATTTTTAATTAAAAAGTTTGTATCATTTGATTTTGCTTTTAGGCATAAAATTAAATTAAATAAGGTTTTATTTAATAAGATCAATATGTTAAAATAATAAGTTAAGATGTAAAAATTAAATAAAATCTAAAAAGGCAGATGTTTTACTAAAATGTTTAATGTACTTCATGATTATATATCAATGTATGTAAAAATCAAAATAAAATGTGAAATCTTGTTTGGCACCATCAATAAATTAAAAAGGTTTATTTGTAAACAAGGTGCTACCACTACTTCAGAATGAATATAGGTCCATGAATAGGAGAACCTAGTGGTATAGGAAGAGATATGATTAATGATCGACACATGATAGTGACAATGAGTCAGAGAGCTCAGTCTTGCAAATAAGCCTTCAGTCTGCAATAATAAAATAAATTTTGATGTGGCATTCATATAACATAACAAAATGCTCCCTATATTGATCTTTATTAGGTACAATCAAAGGGCAAGTGTTATTATTGCCTATAATAAGGGATGATTCCAGGTGTTTTCAAATGGGTCCCTTGACTATCAAAATTGGGAATTTTCATGCAATTGGGATTTTTTTCCGGCATAAAATCTATGATGAATTAACACTATTTTCCTGTATAAAACGGAAAATCAATCAAGTTTTACCTTTATTTATATATAATACAATGACTGCTGTAAGAAGTTGTAACATTTTGAATAATCCTGATGGAGCTACTCAGCGGATTATCAAATAATAGTATATAAATATATCATGATTACCTGATCGCTTGACATTCTGACATTCGATTGGGACGAGTAAAACTAAAGTTGTTACATGTACATGAAGTTTATTGTACTTCTTTTAGTAGTTTACATCTTAGCTATGGTAACCTTTTTACATATAGCAAATAAAAATATCCATTGGGTAATTCTAAACAACTAGTCATCTTTATAAATTGACATTGCTTGAAATTAATTTCAAATTGGACTAGCACATAAGTTCTGTTGAATTCACGAAAGCATTTACAATGGTTTAAGTCTTATTTTGGTAAGATATTTTTGGCAATTTTGTTGCTGATAAAATTATATGGGAGGTTGTCATAGTTTTACCCTAGGTGTAACCCTAAGGAACAATAAAATTTAAACATTGAACCATAATAATTTGTTTTCAAATTTTAATTGTTTGGATAATTTCCACTATTCATATCATTTTCATCTAGACTACAAAAAAGAGTAAATTCTGTATTTATTTAATATTTATTAAGTTTAATTCTCCATGAAGAAACAATAATTTTTTTCTGTGCCCAATAGCATTGTATCTTCTTAAAATACTAACCCGAACCTCAACCCCAAAAAGTTTTTTTTCTATCCTTCATTGATTTGTTTATGTCGTCCTTTATTCTAAAATGCCTAGACAGTCAGACTTTTGACAGAAATACTTATTTATATTTTTCATAAATATATTTGATAACGAGTTCTTTTAATCGATCTGCTTTGGCAATAGTCCGAGATTACTCTGACGTCCAACGGCTGTTTAGCCAGACAAGCTGGTCACACGACCCAGCTTGTCTGGCTAAACAACCGTTGGGCGTCAGAATAATATCGGACTACCTTTACGAGATCGGCGCACATTAAATTTATCAAAGGTATTGTCAAAATTAATAAGTTTTGCTCCCTGCCAAGGTCTGCTTTTACGAGACCCATGTTGGCAAAAAGCATCTGTAATCCACCTGCTGGGCGATCTGCTTTTACTAGATCGAATACTCCCATGTAACATTTTTTGGTCAAATTTATGATATTCTAACTATAAGCATGATAAGGTCTCACTTTGCTTTAAAATTACGAGACCAAATGTATTGAAAAACTTCTCTTAAACTTTTGAAAGAAAACTTACAACAATATGCATATTTACCTTATCTTAACAATCTTCCGTTGACATTATTCTTATTCGGCTTTTAACACGCTTTGATGAGAACTGCTGGAAAATTGTAAGTCAAAAACGGAAAAAATTCTGGAAATATTTTTTTTTTTTTTTCAATTGGGAATTTATTTTTACCTATTTTTTTCGGGGCCGCTGTAGGAATTGAGGGCCGCTAAGTGGCCCTAAACTATATAGTAGAATCATCCCTGATAATATACATGTATTATCAATATGGAGGATTTTCAATTATAAATTCGGACAAGTGAGTTAAGAGTTCGGACAAGTTGATTTTCTTGCAACTTGTCCGAAGGGACAAGTGAGAAAAAATGATAATGTAGAGGCCTGAAAACACGGACACATGTACCTTCTTCCAAAAATACATAAAATCAATCTAGAAATAATTAATGAGGCATTTCGAGATGGTCAAATAGTTGGAAACATAAACATTCCTTGCCGACCAATCATCAATAAGTGTAACTCTCCAACGAGAGGCATTGAAAGATTACTGGATCTTATTTTATAACCATTATTGAAAAGGCATAACTTTTACATTCAAGATACAAAAGACTTCATTAATAGAATAGAGTCACATGAGGTCAAGATGATTGCATTCTTTAATATTGCCTATGATGTTACGTCCATGTACACAAATATGAACATTGATAACTTTATAGAAGAAACGAAACGAAACGCGCGTCTGGCGTACTAAATTATAATCCTGGTACCTTTGATAACTATTTACACCACTGGGTCGATGCCTCTGCTGGTGGACGATTCGTCCCCTAGGGTATCACCAGCCCAGTAGTCAGCACTTCGGTGTTGACATGAATATCAATTATGTGGTCATTTTTATAAATTTCCTGTTTACAAAACTTTGAATTTTTCGAAAAACTAAGGATTTTCTTATCCCAAGCATAGATTACCTTAGCCGTATTTGGCACAACTTTTTGGAATTTTGGATCCTCAATGCTCTTCAACTTTGTATTTGTTTGGGTTATAACTATTTTGATATGAGCGTCACTGATGAGTCTTATGTAGACGAAACGCGCGTCTGGCGTACTAAATTATAATACTGGTACCTTTGATAACTATCCATACATTAGAATCAATTCACACACAAGAATATAATTTAAAAATTCCCAAGAAGAAAGATTTAACGGCATTTGGTAAATTGATACTAAGAAACAATGAATTTGAATTCAATGGACAATTATACGAACAAATTAAAGGAGCGCGGCGCCTATTGGTGGTATATTTTCTCCGACATGCACAGATTTAAATCTGTGTGTACTATTAATAAATATTTTAGATAAGTTCCAATGGAAAGAAAACATCAAATTACACTGTCAATACAGAGATGACGGTTTTATGGTCTTCACAGGCACATTAAAACAGGTTGAAGATTTCTTTAACATAAGCGAACAAAATTGACCCTCTACTTAAATTCACATTTGAGGTGTCTAGTTCTAGTATGACCTATTTATATACCGAAGTGTACAAAGGTGGAAGATTCCATAATAATAACATTCTTGATGTTAAATCACATATTAAAAAACTGAAACGTATCAATATTTATCGATCACTTGTGCACATCCGAAACACACATTCACAAGTATTACAGTATGTGAATCTATACGTCATATTAGTATTAATAGACATGTTACGAAAAGGTATATTCACGACGCTGAGGTTGACAATTTACTCTTTAAATGTGGGGACTGTGTCACAACACCAAAGAGATTACCTGTGAATACATAGCATTTTATTTAAAAACTGCATTGATCCTTTCGCAGGCAATTCCGTATGGAACGAAAATTCAATAACATTTATACGATTAGAAATATAAGAAATAGATATTAATAATTTCCATTATATTTAAGTAATTATAATAATACTGCAAAAAGGGGGGGGACGTTCATGTTAATGCAGTAGATGTGTCGGGCACCAGAGATACGGGGTACATACGTGTGTGAATTCTTTGGCGAGCCCTTAATATATCTTGCAAATAGTCTTAAGTATTATAATCTGTTGTATACCTACTCGTGAATATATATGTAACGATCACTTTTTTATATAGTTTAAACAAAAACAAAAAGTGTATGTATTTTGATCCAGTTGTTAGCCACCTAAATTGTTATCTAACGGGGTCTGTTTTAAACAACTAAAACACGATTTCAACTTGAGGCATGTTGCACTACTAGTATATAGAAAAATTTCGTACGACCATTTAACTTCGAAGGCATGTATTTTCTTTCTTTATTTTCCTTCCAACTTTGTCTCAATTTCAAAAGTTTCACCTCATTTCGTATTTTCTGTATAATAGTTTGTGATTGATTGATTGTTGGTTGCCTAACGTTCAGTGGCAAATATTTCATGTATGTTTAGAACAAAAAGCGGTTTGTGAAAAATATTACTCGCTACTCATTGGTTGAACAACCCTGCAGAGTTTCAAAAGCATTGCATAATGACTTAGGTTTGCATTTACATCTTAAAACAACCTTATGCAGCTATTTTGTATTTCATAAATTCCTAAAACATTTGTGAAAATTCGCCAACCGTTTCATAAGAAAATAAGAATATGAAAAAAAGTGACACCGATGACCGATGGGTCTTTCCTGCTAGGAGTTTCTCTAAAACAAATATGTTTAGTTTTTAATTAAATCTGTTGAATGGGTTCCTATTACTACCCTACCGGCGGAGGTACCAGTTGGGTTTTTTTTAAGGAGAGGGGGGACTAGGATTACATTTGAAAAAGGCAGGACGGGATTTTTGAGTTGAGTAAAGGCAGAATGAGTAACTTGGCAAAAAAAAAAGTAAAATTTAACTTGCTTATAACTTGTATAACTCTCAGCCCCTCCCTCTTTTCTAGACCGCCACCTCCTACGCGCGTACACCTTTTATGTCTTATGACAAGTTTTAGCCAGCAATGATATCACAAAAGCAATTGTCGTATAAGATGTTAAATACATAATGATGTTCTAGATAAATGTAATTTGAATTAACCAAGACGCACAGGATTTAAATATTACCTATTTAAATCTATAATGAATGTTTTGACACCGTCCCCAAATTTTAAGTCTAATTTGTCAACCTCAGCGACGAGAATATACCTTTTCGTAACATGTCTATTAGTGACATTAATGAGTTAAATAGACATTTAACTAACTAACAAGAATAAGTTAAGTGAAAGAGGATACTGTAAAAATAAAACAGAGAATGTTATAAGAAACGTTAAAAATACCACAAGCAGAAAAACAACCTTATTGAAGGCCGATAGGACAAAGAATGTCCCACTCACTCTCATTACTAAATATAATCCAATGGTAAAAAAAACCTTAGTAAGGTTATAAGAAAACATTGGAACAATCTGCAAAAAGACAAACAATGTAGACTAGCGAAATCTTCACCCAGGTGCCTATCATAGCGTATAAACGTAACAAAAATATCAAAGAATATCTTGTTAAATCAAGGAAGTAGTTGGGAGACTTTTTAAAAGGGACCCATACCAAAATAGTATAAGCAAAAAATCCCGAAACACTGTTAGTTATAATTTTAATTATAGGCAACACACTTTCATTAAATGAAATTTAAAAAAACGGTGTAAAGTCTTGAGACTTATTACGTATATATATGTTGGTTGAAGGAACCACATTGAATTATAAATAGCTAGTCTCCACAAACTCTGCTCTTGTACTTTCTGATCCAATAAAAAGATAGTACACTGTACAAACTTAATTTGCCTGTACAGAGTACTATCTTTTTACCCGGAAGTAAAACAACAAGATAGTACTATGTACAAACTTTCTGTACAGAGTACTATCTTTTAACCAGGAAGTAAAACGACAAGAAAGTACTATGTACCAACTTTCTGTAAAGAGTACTTTCTTTTAACCAGGAAGTAAAAACGACAAGATAGTACAATGTACCAACTTTCTGTACAGAGTACTATCTTTTAACCAGGAAGTAAAACGACAAGAAAGTACTATGTACAAGTTTTCTGTACAGTACTATACAAAGTTTAAATTGTATTTTTGTCGGCTTACTTCGGCCATCGTACTGGAGAGTGTGTTTGTTTCTTTATCAGTTAATTTTCTTACTATCTACACGGTGTTTGATTTACGATACTGATTAGGGCAATGAAGTACTCAATCAAGTCAATTACAATGACTTTACAACATTTTAATTGTCTTTCCTGTTCCATGTAGCACCGGGCCTAGTAAAGGTCGCGTAAGATTACGGTTAAACTTCAATGTTTATTTCCAGTTTTGCAAGTATGCAAATATCAAGTTTATGACAAGTATTGCTAAATGTTATGGAACTTGATAAAGAGAGAAAAAAAAACTGTATGGAAATGAAAAATAATGAATGAAAGATATAAATAATCAGTTCCGTGTAGTGGACCTAGTAAAGGTCGTGTAAGAACAAGTTTAACTTGAATGTTTATATCCAGTTTTGCAAGATACTATGTGCAAATGTCAAGTAAATAAGAAGTATGATTTCTTTACTGTTATAGTATAAAAAGAAAAAACACGAAACTTTTATGTAAAAAAAAAACCCGAACGAACCAGGGGCGGAACCAGTCATCTTCAAAAGGGGGTCCCAACCCAGGATAAAAAGTGGATCAACCAGATGTCCCCATTAAAATGCACTGATTGTTAAAAAAAGGGGGGTTCAAAGCACCAGAACCCTCCCCCTGAATCCGCCATTGCGAAAAAATAAATAAATGAAATATAAAATATAAGTATCGTTAACAACTGTACCTTGGTTCCAATACAATCCATGTCTAATTCCTTAATTCCTGGAAGTAGAATAAGCCGCTAGCTCCATTTCAATAAAATAAGAATTAATGTCAGTGTTATGTCCCAGATCGAATATACAACAGGTTTTTATTTCCCTAAAACTAGTTCCATCTAATAGAGAGAGTCAAAGGTTGTAGTTCAGACTGAAGTTGAATTTAATTTCCAGAATATATATGTCAGTGTTTATATCCTAGATAGAATATACAATAGCAGGTTTTTATTTCCCTAAAACTAGTTCCATCTAATAGAGAGAGTCAAAGGTTGTAGTTCAAACAGAAGTTGAATTTAATTTCCAGAATATTTATGTTTAGGATACAGCATTTGTTCAGGTGTGAACGTTTCTGTTTGTTATTGAAGTGAGCCGGCATTTTTGCTTTTAAGTTCTTGTCTTCCTGTTCGTTCTATTAACAATCTGGACAGATGCCAAAGCAGAAAGCAGATGATTTCAAAACGAATATGTAATAATAAAAGCTCCTACTGTAATTAAGGAAAAGTCAATTATCAAGGACGCACGGCTTAATATATTTCTCACTCAATATGAAAATTGTCGTTAATTAACATCTTGTTGTAATTAAGAATCCAATATCAGGTTTGTTCAGAGAAAATTGTCATTAAGAAGTTAAATTTCTTTTTTTTTTCACGACCATTGTTCGCCATGTTGTTATTTATAAATCAGGTCTTTGGACGGTTTTCTTATACAGACTGACCTTGTAAATAATTGATGGTATAATTACGCTGTAAGATAAGAGATCATAATTATGTTGCATAAGAAAACAAATGAAATCAATGACTTGTTCAAATTCTAAAAATATCCCATCTACTTATGGTATAGGGTAGGAATGCGGACGGCAAATCTTACGATAGATGAATATTACGAACGTTGAGCGTAAACGAATACTTCCTATGACTTTTGTTTTGGCCTGGGGATGATCGCTACTCTGTTTCAAAATAACAAGCTTTGAAAATATTGTTATTAACTGATCGACATTCGTACACGAAAAAAGAAGCTGAATAGGCAGAAGATTCGAGAGCCAAACAAAAATTTGGCGGGAAATAATTCTCTCTAGATTTTCAAAATTATTTTTAATCTTGGCACCTTTTTTCTTTCAAAAAGAAATATGAAAATATTTTATATTTTCAAAAATGTCATTTAAATCTATATGTAATCAATTATAGAAAGAACAGTAGAGGTAAATGGGTTAAATTTTCAATAGCATTAAATGGATAAAACCAGAGGATTCCGAATAACATACAAAATATCAAAACCAAAAAATTATTTTGGACGTCCTACATGTGCACATTTGTCTCGAGTGTCGCTTTTAATTTATATTCCCCGTTCTTTGTCCGGTATTTTCCTATATAATGTGAAGAACAAACGGATTTGATTTGATTGCAGCCACGTTTTTTTTGTCAAGTAATTTATAAATCCCATCTTCGCACCCTTGTATACACTTTTAATTCAGATATTCTGTATCAATATATACCAAACAACGAACCATTGTTTTACATAAGTTCGAGATGCTCTTTTAAATATATAAATATCTGCCTTTCATCTTCCCTATTAAAATACAATAAACAATCGGCAGATTATAATTACAGTGCATATTTGAAAAGAACAGATGCACTGTTAACGAGTAAAGCTCAAGTTTTTTTTTCTCAACTTTTCAAAAGAAATTCAGTTCACATGCAGTACTTTAAAGTGGTGCTAACGTTTGAGACATCAACTTTCAAGATGTAATACATATGTTACTTGCATTAAGATATTTGAAGAGGAACACAGTCTTTAAGACAATTACAAATCTGAAATGTTATCATACTTATCTCGCTGAAGAGGAACAGGGAGGATTTTTTTCGCTCTGTATATACGAAAATGGCAGAAAAAACATATACTAAAACTGCAAAATGAAAATGCATGGCCTTGAGCTGCATGCAAGAACTATTAAGATGTGTACATTGAGTCTTTTGTGTTTTTGTTATTTGTTTAAATGCTTAGTACCAATATCCTTTTTCTAATAATTGTCTTTCTGTGTGTTCTTATGTTGTATTGGTAAATCACTGTCATACATGTAGGTTGATGAGCACAGAGCTTGTAAAAATGTTCAACCTAGCATCATCGTGACAAAAATATACCCCTCGTCTTTTTGCCCCTAAAACCAACAGTCCAGAACCCAGTGTGTTGTTGGTCTATGTCTGCTTGTCTGGTATAACATTTTGAAATCAAATTACAATATGAAAGCTTCATAATGCCTATCTCAGATAATCTGGTCCGGATTTGGGTTGCTGTCACATTGGCAAGCTTGTATAACATTCCTACATAAATAAAAGAGCTTATGTAACAGGGAGGTGACAGAGACGTCGGACAATAACAAAAAAAAAAAGATTAAGTGCAAGGTTATTCAGGATAGATTTGATTGTTGTTCGTTTAATTTGAACGCATGCCTGTCAGTTTTAAGTAAAACTACAGGCGTTACAAAATAACGGGCATTAATGTAAGAAGAAAAGGATATTCTTCGTGTATACAGGATTTATACACGCATTAATGCCAGTCTGAATGACCCTATAACCTAGGTCTAAGAAAAAGCTTACTGTCAATTTGACGCGTGAAATTGACGCATTTTGGCAAATCTGATTAGACAGGAATAATTGGCAAACAGGTAGCATTTGATAGTTAGCATGTCACAACCAAGGTTGCTAGGCATATACTAAAACATTGGCTGTACCGGAATCATCGTCACCGATTTTTATTTTCGTTTTATTTCGTAACCTTTCCAGTGCAGTTGAGGGTGAAATAATTAAAATATTTTATACTTTTTTTTATCGGACATTTATAAATTATCATTATTATGTACATTTCACTTATACATGTAAGCATGGTATAAAAAAAACCTCGAACAGTTCAAAAATTAGAAAATATTTACTGTATCAAGTTTTTTTTATAACTGGGTATTTATTTTCTGTTAAAAACATTTTAATCAGAGCAAAATATGTATAAAGTTACATATATCACCATTTTTGCTTCATTTTATTCACTACAGACTCGTATATTTTTCTTTCCATGCGAAAAATATCTAATTTGAAATTGGATATTGGATATTTTGGATATTTTGTAGGGACAATACAAAAGAGATAATATGAACACATACATGTACAAGGCAATCAGTTTTGAATAGCAGCAACCTTTCTGAATACCTGGTTGTTTGATCACTCGGAATTAAGATACTGGTAGAGTCGCTACTATTACCATAAAAATGCACTTTTCAACCATCTGAGTACGCCAGACGCACATAAGAGTCATCAGTGACGCTCAAATCAAAATATTTATAAAACCAAACAAGTAAAAAGTTGAAGAGCATTAAGGATCCAACATTCCTATATAGAACGCGATTTAATAAATCCAAAATGGATTCAGATCAGCTTTAGGATTGGGCACTGTTTTTTCCACATGAAATGGTCTGACATTTTTAATCATTTCTTTTCAGATTTATTTGTAGATTGGAAAAAAAAGATACATTGAAAGATTTTTATTTTATATGCTTTATCGCCTCGGCGGTAGCGTGCTCGCGTCGCGTCGACGTATGGTTGCGTTGGCAGGCCGGTCAAACTAAATATAAATATTTGTCAAGATTCAAGATTGTATTTGAACACTCAGACACAGATACATGTACATGTGTAACATGAGGTTTGTTGAGCCATCTCTGTATGAATGCGCTTGCGTCGCATGTGGAAAGTTCCAGGTTTGCAGCCTGCAAATATTTGAATGTAACTAATACTGTTATCACAAATTTACATTGATACATGGATTAAGCCAGTCCATTTCAACTGTTCAGCATTTTACAAGTTGCCACTATAAAGTTGCATCTTTCGTATAGGAATGTGCATGTTTATATTAAAATGACATTAATCAAAGTAAGGATATTAATATGTCTGTTTCTGATCATCATTTGTTCTATAAAAACGAACCGCAGTTGGCAATAATATGGCGGGAATGTGAACATGTTTATTTCCCTCCAAACAATAATGTTACTATTAACGAGTGTGTTTCATCGTGTTTGGAATATATACAACTGTATTTATCACTACACTGATATTCACCCTTTGTTAAAAAATGCAAAACAAAGTATGTTTATTGTCAATAATATTATCTTTTTGTGTTAAATCAAACACATGACATCATAAAAGTTACAGAGAGGAATTATAGGTCGATGTCGTTGAATTTCTGAAAGAACTCAATTTCATGTTACAAGACGCTGGCGGCTCAAAGATTTTTGAAAAGAGGGGTACCATATACATGACGTATTACCACCTTGCACAACGATGCTTTTAATCGTATTGGTCGATTTAATGTTAAAAAATGGTTGGGAAAATATTGTTTTTTTTTTTTATCAAAGGGAGGTGTACGCACTTTACGCGACATATATTTTAGTTAGATGATGTTTTACTTGAACCCTTTGAAGGGACACCTTATTTAAGCGCAAGTTATCGGATTAGTGTGTCAACTGGGATATACTCCATATTCAGACTCTTCGATTAAGTTCAGATATGTTGTTCTGTTTGTCCTCATTACCACACTGTGAGTTGATATTGGCGGATGACTGTTTACATTCATTAAACAATTTGTTAATGCAAATAACTTAGTTAGCAATACTAAGTGTGAAAAAGGCATCGCAGTCATCTTGTGATGTTGGTTTTGGCAGCCATAAAAAGTAATTAACAATACACAGGGTTCTGTGTTTAACCAGCATGAGGGCTATTGACATATTTTTTCAACAAGAATAATATTTCCAAAAGCCTGTATGTCGCACTGTTGCACGGATACAATAAAATATATGTATGGAGTCACGTATACTTGTATGTTTAATTTGACTGAATTTCCTTTTAGATACTAGCTCTTGATTATAAACAAGTTTTGACAGGCGATGTTTGGTACAAATCCAGGATAGTATAAAACAATAATTATCAAAAAATTTAAAATCTTAAACCACAGAGTGAATGTATTGTATCCTGGCAGAAAACCCAAGTCCATTTATAAGTAAAATACGGGAAAATGGATATTTTTTTACAACATTTACTTCTGGATACTATCTTACATTGTATCACTATATATATATATATTGTTTTATTAAAGTGTGCCAATATAACATTATAATACAAATATGAAACAATATTTTCTGTCAGCCAGCCTTTATAGGCTTATGATAGATACAGGAAGATGTGGTGTGAGTGCCAATGAGACAACTCTCCATCCAAATAACAATTTAAAAAGTAAACCATTATAGGTTAAAGTACGGCCTTCAACACGGACCCTTGGCTCACACCGAACAACAAGCTATAAAGGGCCCCAAAATTACTAGTGTAAAACCATTCAAACGGGAACACCAACGGTCTAATCTATATAAACAAAACGAGAAACGAGAAACACGTATATATTACATAAACAAACGACAACTACTGTACATCAGATTCCTGACTTAAGACAGGTGCAAACATTTGCAGCGGGATTAAACGTTTTAATGGATCCAAACCTTCTCCCTTTTTCTGAAACAATAGCATAACATCACAACATAGAAAAACATACGATGAAATACCAATTGGCAGACTTAACTCAATCAAAAAACGTATGATTACACAATGAATGAATAAATTTGATCTGCGATATCTGAATACAAATGCATATGCACTGTACCTATAAAATTCCCATAGTTATCTTAATATATATATATACAAGCTTCTGTCCAAATTTGGTACAAATCCAAGATAGTGCAAGAAAGTAATTAAAAATTTTAAAACTTTACCAACAAAGTAAATGTATTGTATCTTGGGCTTAAATTAAAATATTGATTGTTTGCCCTTTACCGACCGACCCTATTAATTTGTTGCGCCTGAAAATCTTTTATTTGTATTTACCAGCAAGATTTTATTTTATTTCATTTTTTCGTTCCTACCAAAAATCTTATATTTGTATTTCCTGCTCAAAACTATTTTATCCGGAATTCTCGGGTTTTATCTTTAACGTATAAGGTCCAGTCCGTTTGATATCACCTGAGCGTTTGACATGAACACTTGCATTTGAAGTTTCAAAGCATTTGTTTGAAATCGATGTTCAGCATGTGAACGCTTCCTGAAATCACGTACGCTACTCTGTACCTTTATAAGAGCAGGGTTCATTTACAAATACGTTCGTTTGATACAAAATTATCAACGTGTGTACAAACTAATTTGTAAACGGACGTTGTATTCTATGTAGGGATGGCCTTTTGTGATCCGCAGATCAGGATGGTTATGTTAACGATGCCGCTATATTACATGATTTATAACTGATATGAATCAAAAGTGACAAAACCCTGTAAAGTGGAGAATATCTGGCAGTAAAATCGCCAAGTTGTCCATACAGATCATTTATAAATGCGATGTAAAATACGTGACAATTGTCAGAGTTTTAAGTCTTGTAGCATTTAATTGGAAACAAAGGCACACACGATGTTTTTAACACTAGGGACTTTTTCTACTAGTAATGTATGTCTCCCCGAACTTAGATCTTATCAGTATAAAGTTATCTTTTACAGAAAATCTTAAGGTAAGCATACAAGGTACGTAGTACAGAATATAAGTGCAAGTTCAGACTCTTCAAAGTTCCAGGCATATAAACGTTGAAGATATGCGGCACAGCTCTAAATAGTACTGTGCATATGAATTAGCTTCACATTCTACGTGATATTTTTTTTAAACTAATAGTCCCAGAAAACTTATTTGCAAAAACAAAACGGACACAAATGACATTATGCAGAGTTTGTACCCATAAAATAAAATATTATACCTACCTGCCTACCCATGACATATAATATACCAACTCATTCAAGTTAATTTTTTGGGGAAAAAAAATAAAATATTTTACCTACCTACTGTTTCAAAACATAGGGTCGGAAAAGGGCAAACAAACAATATTTTAATTTAGGCCTTGGTAGAAAAACTAAGTCCATTTATAAGTAAACTACGGGAAAAAATAATTTGTTTTGCAAAATTAAATTCTGGATATCTTATGATCAAAAACAGGCTTCTGTCCAAGTTTAATAGAAAATTAATCCAGAATAGTTTGAGAAAGTTATTAAAATTTCAAAAACCTTTAACCACAGAGTGAATATTTGATGACCCGGTTGGTATAAGGAATTCGGCCTAAGATTAGTAAAATTTCAGAAAGCGTGGAATTATCATGTGTCTTTGACATGTTAGACTTCCGTGCAGTGAACCACCATCAATTAAAGGTCAGAAAGCTCTTTGACCTGTACGTTCTCAACTAATTATTCTTAGGGTTGAATTCAAAATCATGTTCCTGTTATATTAGACAGTGACAGAAATTTGCCTTGCAAAAGCCTTACAAGGACCACTCGGATGGTTGTTGTAAGGGTTCGTTAACGTCATGAGAGAGAAGTGTAGCACTCATGTCTCCATCTGTACGGGTAGACTTTACATAGATAAATTAAGTCGTATAAGAAACATGTTAGAAAAATGAGTATGCTAAATTTGATGTATGCCTTTTTGTGCTTCTTCGTTACATTTGTTGTTTTTATAGTGATTAAGATGATAACACAATATTGACTGCTGTACCCCTATTTTTGACATTTTTACTCTTTGAGTATGTTTGTTTTGTTCATACTTCGTTGACAATGTAATGGAATTTGATGCGACTGTCATACAAGTGAGAGGTTTAGCTAGCTATAAAACCAGGTACAATCCACCATTTTCTACATTAGAAAATGCCTGTACCAAGCCAGGAATATGACAGTTGTTATCCATTCGTTTGATGTGTTTGGACTTGATTTTGGACTTTCCTTTTTGAATTTTCCTCGGGGTACAGTATTTTTGTGTTTTTACTTTTTCTGTACAACCCATTTGATATATTACGTCACCATTTCAACCGGGCGTGGTTTATACATCCAGAACAACCAAACGGACATATTTCATCTAGAAATAGAATAGTTTCTCCCGGAGTTTTCAATAATCATTGTATTTTCCTGACAAGTGCAATGAAAATACGTCCTAATCTTCTGAACCTTGCTGCAATTTCAACACAAAAGTCTCACATTGCTTTCATAGGGGGGATTTAGGGGGCACGAAACTCCCCTTTTGTAAGAAGAACTTGGTTAATGATATAGTGATTTACTAGGGCATGACTTGAATGTTCGTATGTTGTTCTTCATACAGAGATTAAAACACAGGGCGAATCGAGTGGGACCAAACGACAGTTGGAGAATATAACATTGAAAAAATAAATTAACAAAATTTGCATAAAATATAATATTAGCAACGCCATTTACCAGGATTACAGACAAAGTACCTCATATTATGATGTTTTCATCCGGTGGTCAAGACAGAGATATTTGAATGAAGAAAAGTGTTGTTGGCGCGCAATACAGAAATAACATGCAATGCAGAAAAGTAAAGTACCAATTGAAATAAAATGATCATTTATATTTATCAAATACTATCCCTGAATTAAATATTAATGAAAAAAATTGCTACTCACTGGAGTCAAAGCCATTAAGCAGTTCATCTTCACAAATTGTTTAAATCGGAAGCTTGGATTGTTTACTATACTAAAAATAATTAGTCACGTGATCACATATTAAAAAAATCCATTTGCCATTACGGAACAATTTCCGGACGTCTCCTTGTATTTAATTTGATCATAATTGTTATCGATTAGTACAGGTGTGTGAAAGAAAGTCAGAAAGAAAATAGATTTTCACAAATGTATATTTGCTTTACAACAGGTAAAGTGTAGGAAGGAGGGGGGATGTAATACAGGGGTCGGGTAAAATGTTGTTGACCCGGTCATATAAAATGATTATCTCTGGACCTCTCAAGTCAGGCAGACAGTAAAAAGCTATGCTGAAGAGCAATCGAAACGTTTTGGATGTGAGGGATTCATAAAGATGGAGGGGGGATGGGAAGGGGGGTTATTGTAATGTGAGTTGACCACGACCATAGAAAATAATTATCTCTGGACTCATGAAATCAGTCAGTAAATAGCTATGCTGAAGAGCAATCTAAACGTTTTTGGTGTGAGAGATTCATAAATACGCAGCCACGTCCAATAGAATAGAGAATTTTAATTCTTTTCTTCGCGCAAGGAGTCGTGCTCAGAGCATGTTATTTGCCATTATGGGACAATTTCCGGACGTCACATAGTATTACATTTAATCATAATTGGTATCGATTAGTACAGGTGTGTGAAAAGAAAGTCAAAGGGAAAAAGATTTCCACAAATAAAAACGTATATTAGCTTACCACATCACGATATGAAAAAGGGGGAGAGGTGTAATGCGGCGATTGGGGAGGGGAGGGGGAAGGGTGTGGTGGGGAGAGGGGTATTGTAATGTGAGTTGACCACGACCAGAGAAAATAATTATCTCTGGACTCCTAAAATCAGACAATTTCCATTCTCAATTTTAATAAAAGCTATGCTAAAGAGTAACAGAAACGTTTTGGCTGTGTGGGATTCATATATACGCACGTCCATTTCCAGTAGGAATTAGGGATTTTATTTTTTTCGTCGCTCAAGGAGTCGTGCTCTCTAAATCTTATTTGCCATTATGGAACAATTTCCGGACGTCTCCAAGCATGTCAGAGGGAAAATTTATTTTCACAGATCTAAACGTTTACCAGCTTTACAACAGTTATAGGTAGGGGTGTAATGCAGGGAAATGTTGTAATTCGATGTTGTATGGACACATTTTTGTTTGTCGCAGTTTCTACCATGTGACTGCAAATTAAATAATTATACACAAAGTTCAAACGAACGCCTACTGCTTTTTTCCTTTTTTTTCCTTTTTATTAAATTTTAACCGCTGCTGCCAACAGGATCTGGTATTGGGATAAGTTGTAACATTTCATGATTTACCGCCATATAATATATTCTTAGTGAGCTCGGCGACGAAAGGGTGATTATTTAGCGCAAACATTATATTTTCAATCATTAAGAACAATTTTTTAAGGCAATGCTGCATGAATGTTATGTTATTTTTTTTTTCATTTAAACCGCAAGAATACCAAAGAGTCTATTTCATTTATCATTTTTTTACCATTTTGTTATCTTTTGAAATTCATAAATTTGGTTTATGTTCACGATTTCTTTGCTCTACATTGTTAAGGGAAATACTTGGAATGTTTGATGCCATCAATTTAAGTTTTAAAAGATTGAAAGATTTTTTGTAAAGCTCCTGAATTAGGGATAAATATGGTGCAAATTGGTCCTCCTTTTTTCATTAGCCTTAAAATTTGCTTTCGCCTGATTATTAAAAATAACTGTTAATGTAGGTCAACGAAAGATAACTCGTGTGCATCATGTCTACTACAACTATAGATAGAGGTAAACTGCCAGAACAACGTTTCATCAAACGATTTTAATTGATATAGTTATTATGAGACACATGCAATATTCTAATTATAATTGAAGAACATAATCCTTTAACTGTGAGAAGTATATATTCACGTGAATTTTCTCATGAATTTGCATGCACAATAGCTGATTTTGGTATAGAACATGACCGTCTCTAGATTTCTATGATCAGGCAGTTAAAGCTAAAGCTTTACAGACACGTTTTAGCTGTGCGGGATTCATAACAACGCTGCCACGTCCATAAGAAATATAGAGTTTAATCCTTGCTGAAGATGAGTCTCTCTGCAGGTTAAAACACCTTTATGTACGAGAAGTCCATACTTGGTACCCTTGTACAAAGAATACATTGTGTCCCTCTCAAACGCACCTCATCTTATAAATGCAGTCCAAATTTTGATCGTCTGTCATTCATGTGAAGACCAACTATGCGAAACTTATACTTTTGATAATATTTATTGGCAATCTTGTCTAGTCTATACATTAAATATTTGCCACTGGACATTAACCATACAATTATACCAATTTATCGTATTTTTTTTTATCGTATCGTATAAAAAAAGAACCAAACCAACATGTGTCAGAGACCGGTTGGTGTCAAAGACCAGTCGGTGATAAACCGGAAAGTCATAAAAAGAGCTTTTAAAAAAGGAAATAAAATCAGAGGCGGATTTAGGGGGGAAGGGGGTGGGGGGGCGCCTTTCCTGTGGAAAAAACTTTGATTATATCGGGAATCACTGCAGCATGACCGGAGCGGGCGGGGCGGGCTCCCTCTAGGCAGTCAGTGAGCCCCAACTTATGGAAATTTCTGGTTCCGCCACTGAAAACATCCAATACAAAGGAGAATATCACTTTTTGATGATACGACTATGATTCTTAAATAAATTTCTGGTTCCGCCACTGAAAATATCACTTTTTAATGATACGACTATGGGTCTTAAATAAATATACTCGAATTGTTTACAATGATTTGAAGAGGGCTCTCAGATTATTTATTTTCTCTGATCATTCTTAGTAGTAACCAGGTTTCGATCTATTCGTCTAGGGCATGACGTCATAAAATAATCATTTCATAACTTTTAAATACAGTATCTTGATTTATGGGATGTTATATAGTTTCACATTGTTATGTCATTTTTTATGATTTAAACATTCAAAATATACGTACGTTGCGGAAAGAGATGGAAAAAAACGACACATAAACATAGTTTTAAACAAAATGTACAATACATCTTAGCTTTTGAAAAAGCCATGGGAATTTTTTAATTTCCCATGAGAAATGTTCTTTAAACCAGCTGTGGTGACAACAGTCACACCGGTGACATGGTGGGACTTATTGGATTTTTTTTTTATTATTATCTATCACTTTGGCAAAAAATAATATTTGATATCATGTAAACCGACAAAGTCAGATTTGCCAATTCTGGAAATGCAAATTTATCCCGCACATTATTATTCACATTTAAAAGGTAGTACCAAACACCTTGACTAAAATTAATCTGGCACGTACAATGTTCACAAAATTTTGATAAATTATTTAATTTCGAACCTTTTGGTAAAAATATAAATATTTGAACTTGAACCACATACTTTATCGGGAAAAAATGATGGATAAATATCAATTTGCAATTTAACAATAGAACACGATTAAAATGTTAAGTTGTTTTTGCAGAGTTATCTCCCTGCAGTGTCATGTATAACCTTCAGTCCTAACTGTGATTTTACTGTAAGTTAACGTCATAAAAATGCCACAATAGTCTGGGAAAACTGTTTTACTTATCTTTGGCAAACTCATTGGATGGAAGGGTGCGTTTGGTTGGAAAATATAGTGTTTAAGCATTAAATATTTTCCATTATTTTCGGCTCGCTACGAACGGTGATCTATGCGGGTTTTTTTGTGGAATTACGTCAATCCCGTTCAAAAATCCTGAATCTGTCCTATTAGTCCTAGATGGAATAGTATAGGCAAAGCACTATTTCTGTCCCTAAAAAATGTTCTCATTTCCAACCTGGTAATGTGCATTATTTTCCATCCCGATCGAACCATTTGCTTAAACTCACATATGAGTTTTACTGTATACATTTCTGAATATATAATAGTCTGGCGCAAATATAATATTTAAATCCTGGTATCTATGATGAGGTTTTTTTACCACCACTGGGTCGATGCCACTACTTTTAGAGTTCCCCGAGGGTATCACGAGCCCAATAGTCAGCACTTCAGTGTTGACATAAATTGTCATTGTATATGCTCGTACTTATAAATTTACTCTTTACAAAATATTGCATTTTTGAAACACAAAGATTATTCTAACTCAAGAATAGATAACCTAAGCTGTATATGGCAAAACTTTAAAGATTTTTTGGTCATAAATGCTCTGCAACTCCGTACTTTATTTGGGTTTTTTTAACAAGTTTTCTTCGAGCGTCACTGATGAAGCTTTTGTAGACAAAACACGCGTCTGGCGCAAATATAAAATTTCAATCCTGGTATCTATGATGAGTTTATTTACATATTGGTGTTATTGTATACATTCATATACAAGAAATAATTTATAACGTTGAGCAAACAGCAATGAACGAGTCAATCAGATCTAATGTTTACGTTGACATTTAACGATGCCTAAAATATTTATGAAAAAACAAGATAGCTTTCAGTTCTATAACATCTTTAACAATCCGATGCCGTCAGTGTAATGAATTATATATTCCATTCAACAGAAATAGAAGTATTTTTGCTCTCGACCCAAAGTACATTTATACAGATAATGTTTTTACAAATGTAATTATATCATTGATTCAGCCATGCATATACAATTTACATGTATGACATGCGGCTTAGAATTTGGACCACAAATATTTTGTTAAGAATGTTCGCTACTCGTTTTCAAAATATCGAGCTTTTTAATTGACTGTTATAAATTGAAAGTACAAAATGTATAATATCTGTAAAGGAATTAAAAAAAAAACATTAAAAAATGATAAGTGCATGTGCCTGTTTTCGGAATATAAGCCATTGAAAATTTGGCGGGAAATGGTTGTCTTTACATTTTCATACATTTAACATTGAGTTCCTTTTTTTTTTAATACAAAACTATAAAAAAAAAAAATGACAAGGATTTTATAAAGACTTTCCATGATGGCATTTTAAACTATATGAAATCAAACCAATGGGGAAAAAGTAGGAGTTAGTGGGCAAAACATTTTTAATAGCACTACATAGATAAAACCAAAGGCTTCCGAATATCTATCATATATTCACACACAAGAGGAGCAAACAACCTTAACCTGGTGAAACCTGCCTGAATTTCTGCCATGATGCTGTACGTCTACCTTCTTCATACCAAATGTGCTTGTTTCATTCTCTCACAATCCGAAAAATTTGCGAATTTAGACAGAAGTACGTTTATTGATTTTGTTAGATTAATTGGTTGGTGTTTACCGCTACTTTCAGCACTATTGCACAATTTTGTGTATGCCAGTCAGTTAATATTTGTGTTGGAAGCCTTAGGAAACCGAAACTGAAGTTCTGATCAATTGACATAGGACTTGAATACAATTTTACTTTAATTGATGAAATATATATTTTTATATTACTATATAGCATCATATAGTGTTACATAATTCATGTAGGTTTCTTTTAAAATAAAAATGCAATAATTATCTACAATTATAGTTATGTTAGTCTTCTTAATACATTTTGATAGGATACATGACCAAATGGAAGTTTTTAATGACCTTAACTGGCTATAAAGCCCTTGCACGGTCGGTGAATTCGTTGCCGCTTTTGCTTTCCGCACTTTATTCTTAGAAGTTTGGTACATGTACATGCATGCACTAATGAATTTTTGGGGTAAACTTATATTTGAACGCAGACAAAAGATACACGAGATTATGTAAATGAACACCACTAAGTTGATGCATTATAATATACCATTCTTAGGAATTGTGTTCCTCAATGCTCTTCAACTTCGTACTTTATTTGGCCTTTTGAACTTTTTTGGAATCGAGCGTCACTGATGAGTCTTTTGTAGACGAAACGCGCGTCTGGCGTATACACTAAATTTAGTCCTGGTATCTATGATGAGTTTATTCATTAATACAAGTGCGATTTTTTTGGAGTTTTTTTTAGGCGAAATGTCAATACATGTACAGTATGTGTCTACATGTTGTTAGGTCTGTTTTCCTGTCATGTTGAAACAAAGATGATTAAAATAGTTTGTATTACAACATTCACTTAGTAACTATAGCAAAAGGCTGTTGGATCGTTTGAAGCATACAGAAATTTTTGTTTTCTTTCTACTATATTTATGTACTTTTATAACTTTTTGTTTTCTTTGTGTATATGCGCTGTCTAAATGTACCACATCTATCATTACTAATAATTTCACTCATATCTCTTAATATTGTATTCTGCGAAATTCCTTAATTGACTGACACGAAAGATTGCACTCGTGGCCCTCACTTATTAAATTCCCCGGAATTTCTTAATAGATACGGAAGAAATAGAAATGACAGGTGATTAATTGGTAGAATTCAACTTTTCATCCAAGAGGCGGATTAATCTTCACCGGAAGTTAATGTATTACTAGATTTCATAACAAGTCATGAAAGATGGATCGATTTCTTACTGGTGCCATCCATACGGCTCTGAATTACGGAATTTTCATTTATAGAGGTATTATGTAAAAAGTTGTTTTTGTCAGTGCTGTACGATAGTTTGTCTGGCATTTAATCAAAGCGCCCTCTTACAGGTCATCGTAGTAATGGGTTCCGGATGACATTTTTTATTGTCAGGATAACATTGTAATACCAGAAACGAATTCGGCGATGGTTTTGACATATAAGAGCTTATTAGTTTGAGAAATGTATTCATGAACCTCGTCAGCGATTTCTTCTAAGTATTCTTCTTTTATTTGTCTACTACGGAATGTTGTGTTCGTGTTGGCATAACTACATGAACATGTAGTTCTTCTTTGGGTTTTGGAGTATTTTTTTTATTGTACGGGGTTGCTGAATTGCTGTACTACTGTCATTAATTTCTTTAATAAATCAAAATTACAAATATTTTATCCATAAACATTAAAAGGCTACCAAGTCAAGAATATGGCGGTTGTTTTCTTTTCGTTTGAAATGTTTGAGACTTTGACATGTGATAAGGAACTTTCATTTTTGAATGTTCCTTGGAGTTCGGTATTTTGTTATTTTTCTTTTTTTAACTTTCAGATTATCTTTTGGGCAAAACGTTCGAAGAAGGTACGAGAGAGAAATTTTGTTAAGTTTGGGTAATACATGTAGTAATGAACGAAAACACACGAGTCCAAAGATCAAATACTAACCACATGTGGAGCAAACTTGTCCAAACTTTGGAAGAAGTAAGTAAACGTATGAACGGATTTAATGTCAAACATCATTATTTGTCTTAACATTGAATTAGCATTACCATAACTGACTGACTGACGAAAAAGGTAACGACAAGATGTAGGAAAATAGGAGGTTATTGTGTTTAATGTTCAGCAGCAAATATTACATGAAAAGCTTAGTATTTTGAAACTGAGAAGCGAACTCCACTAAGCCAGGTTTTTTAATCATCTAGTTCATAATGCAAGTTACATGTTCATACATTTATCATGCGAAAAAAAATGCAAATCTTCCGAGTCCTGGCTCTGACCCGGCCTAGATCGAACCCCTGGCATATTCTACTCGAAGCGATTTGCCTCTACGATATCAACTAGATAATAAAGTATTGAAAAATTAAATTGCACTACACTGCGGTATTGATAATGATAATTCGCACTTTATCCACCATTCAGAATTCTACTTAACGATTTGATATAACACGAAAGTTAAATATTAAAAAGAAGATGTGGTATGATTGCCAATGAGACAACTATCCACAAAAGACCAAAATGACAGACACAGACATTAACAACTATAGGTCACCGTACGGCCTTCAACAATGAGCAAAGCCCATACCGCATAGTCAGCTATAAAAGGCCCCGATAAGACAATGTAAAACAATTCAAACGAGAAAACTAACGGCCTTATTTATGTATAAAAATGAAAAAAAATAAAGTTCATACTTAAAGAAAACCCAGAAGATAAAAATAACCCTTTAAAAATGTTATGCATATCATGTTCTTCTTCTGGATTGACCTCCATAAGGAACCATTACTCTTCCCAAACTCAATTTATTGCCCTTGAATCAATATTTTATATACCTTTTTAACCTCTATATTGATGTATATAAATAATAGTTATTGGAAACCTTTACATTGTGACAACCACCAAATCCAAATGCCTTGGATTTAAACAATTTCATGTAAAGGTCAACATACGGCCTTCAAAAATGAGCAAATGACAAAATATGAAACAATTCAAACGCAAAAGAAACAAATTGACCTGAAAATCGACCTCTTTCGTTAAAAAAATAATTCATTAAGGCAAGTTTAATTTTATGAATTAATAATGTGTATTCACTTATTTTTATTATATTTAAATATTGCATACAATAAAATTTATATTTGAAAAAAAAACCCAATATTTGCAACATGTGTGCTCCTATTTAATTAACCCTATTTTTTCATTGGCAGTTCAATTTCGTCGTCGTTAATACCCATGATCCTGGTCAACCTTAAGGTGGTACCTAACACCACAGGGAGATAACTCTGTAAAATCAGCTACGGTGACCTATAGTTGTTAATGTTTGTGTCATTTTGGTCTTTTGTGGATAGTTGTCTCATTGGCAATCATACCACATTTTCTTTTTTATATAAACGTTTTAATTACATTGTCTTGTAAAGGGATTATGAAGCTTCGCAATGATCAACATTGGTGTTTATCAAATTGCTCTATAACCAGTGTAATTCTTATGATGAAATGTTTTTTTTTTGTTAAAAATTTATGAAAATTAAACGAGCCAAATTAATTTTAGTGAAAGTGTTAGTTACCACCTTAATTGCAAGACCAACATTTTGTATTGCCATGTCCTGAACATCATGAAATAATCGCCACTGGACGTATAAAAACTGTTAGTTATGGCACACCATCTTCAATGTAAATCCACCATTTATAATTCGATGTTGTATTTTTTGGAGAGAAAAACAGCGTTTGAAAGATACATTGTACAATTTTCTTTCCACATTTGATTTTCTTATTTTTACAAATTTAATTTTTTTTTCGCTTCGATTGTATACTTCGGGAATGGATGCTTTCAGACACGCCTGCGTTCTAATGCCTTTAATTTGCAATTTGAGAAGACTCATCAATGCGTCAAGTGCACGTGCTAGTCGTTAGACAAATATTCGAAAAACTGCGAACCATTAAAAGGCCGATCAAGCAACTAAAACCAGGGTTGCGTTCAAAATCGTAGCAGCTAAAAATGCTACGTAGTGTGCTAATTGAGAGTGTAACTAGCCTAGCTGCTACGTAGATAGTGATAGCAGCTAGGGTAGCTACACGTTCAATAGTCATAAATCTACATAGCACTACGCAACATTATTAAGCTGCTACATTGTTGAATGCAAACCAGTCTATTCTATAAAATAAGTACATGTACGACACGTTTACAATATCTACGCAGATTCTATCAATAAAAACAAGATGACTGCCGGTCTAAAATTCTTGAAATATTTTCCTTTGGAAGTTAAGCAAAGAGCTATACATTTGTAAATCAACCAATGCAACACAAACATAAATCGATAAACATAGGTTTATTTGCTCTCAAATTATTCGGGGGTTGTAAGGCCAGGACGGTCCCAATAATTGATCCGTTGGGGATACCTAAGGTGGAATTCACATCTTCGAAAGCCAGTGTAAAGGTATTTCAACATTTTGCAAGGTCAAATATTGCTCCTCATTTTGAAACCTCAATGCTCCAACTGATATTGCACTGCTTTATTATAAAATCGGATTTGTTTAATTGAAATGATCTTTAATTAAGCACAATTGTACAAAATCATTCAATTCTATTTAATCATTCTGTGGAATAAAATTACGGAAATGAGTGCATGGTTACTTATCATCAGCATTGCAAATTTAGTGAAATCTAGATATTGAAACGAGTTTAATTTAAATTAAATGTCTAACGATCAATCATCCTTGGTTGATTGGGGCGCTACAAGGAATACCTTCTGAGAACCGTGGTGTATAGTGGTTAGTGCATCGGACTACTAGCACATAGGTTCCTGGTTCGATTTCCGTTCCAGGATGAAAATTTCATTTGCGAGAAGGTCTTGATGAAAGTTTAACGATGATTGTCCGTCGGAAGGGGACGATAAATGGCTTACCCGTGTTAAGAGGAAGTTATATATCTTGCACGTAAAAAACACCGTTGTAGATTTCGAAAAAAGTGTAGGCTAAAGCCGCTACAAGGCAGCACTCGCACCCGCAAAGTGGAAAAGGATTTATATGAGTCCCATTCCACTATAAATAAATATGTTTAAACTAAATTACCCTCTGAGAATAAACTCCGGTTGAATAAAAATGTATCTCAAATTGTCTGTTTATGAGGTCCATGGAGTTTGGACGATCTGAGTTATTCCCCGTTTTAGACTCTAATGCATTCTGGGTAATGTTTCCAAAACCGTACATCAAAAGCGTTGTGATTGGTTGAAAACGTGATAAGCAATAGAAGTTCAACCAATGACATAACGTTATTTGATTTTGGTGTACGAACAATGAGATAACCCATAGTCTTCTAAATACTGAAAAGGCGAAGTATTTGATATCTAACTTAGTCTGTTTCCCGGCCGTTATTTCAATGTTTGACTATTATTTGTAAATTCCGAAGGCATAATGGTGATTTCACGAAGGGGACCAACCTATATCTGAATACACTGTTTTACATCGTACAACAAACGCAAGTTTATCAATCTTTCAGTTTGTTTTTTTTTAATTTGAAGCACACAATAAGTTTTCTATTCCTTGGAAATATTTAGTGAATCAATCAAAGTCACTGAACCCAGAAATAACCGAGGAAGTTTACTGAAGCTTTAAATTGTATTTTGTGATTTGAAAATGGTCTATTCTTAAATAATATTTCCTAAAATTAATATTTAATTATATCCGCAACAAATAGTTTAAATGAATTTTATGATTAATAAAAACATATTTTTTGTGATAAAATTCGCACATTAAATTCAATATGTATCATAATAATGAAACATATCTACAAATGTATAAGCCAAGAACATGTTATTCAGTGGTTGTCGTAATTTAATATGGTTCAAAAGTATTCCTCGTTTTTCATATATATTATATTAGATCGTTGGTTTTCTTGTTGGCGTTGATTTACACTAGTCATTTTGAGCCCTTTATATCTTGTTCTTCGGTGTGAGCCAAGGCTCTGTGTACTTCATTTGACCGATAATTATTTAATGTTACACAAAGTCATTGTGACTTGGATGGAGCATTCAATTTGTCGATCTCATTGGAACTGATTTACTCGTTCCACATCTTCTTATTTCTATTCATAATCACTGACTATTGAGTGACCACTGGTTCACTCGTGTGCCGGTACTATGTAATATTCTTACTCATATGAAGTAAAATTATAGGCGAAAGTTAACAAAGGGACATTCAAGATAACTTAGATATCCAGAATAAACTTACTACCCCATGGTTAAAAGAAAAGAAAAAGACAAACACACAATTAACAGTATACAAAATACAACATAGGCAACGAAAGACTTCGTAACACAAACCCAACCAAAAGCTGAAATGATCTCAGGTGCTCCGGAAGATGAAAGTAGATCCTGTTCAAAAAGAGTAAATAAACTCATCATAGATACCAGGACTAAATTTAGTATACGCCAGACTCGCGTTTCGTCTACAAAAGACTCATCAGTGACGCTCGAATCCAAAACAGTTAAAAGGGCCAAATAAAGTACGAAGTTGAAGAGCATTGAGGACCAACAGAACTGTCTTTGGCTTGTTTCAAATATAGTTTTTATCTGCCGGTCGTACGAGAAAACCAACCGTTACGGTCCGATTTATAGCAAAACAATTAACAAAATACAAATATGACCAACAACAACCAACGAAAACCATTAATAACAGGCTTTTGACTTGTGAAGGCACATATACATTTTTTACATGAAGTGACTGAGTTAAACATGTTTATTAACGCTAAAGCCTCCCCTTACCTGAAACAATGGTATACAAAAAACACAATATAAGTACAATTGGAACTAAATGTAAAAATCGGTATCAACACTTGAACTTTTAAAAATGATAAATCAAACTAGCTGTTTCTGAAAAAATACAGTAAGGAGCAATCATTTAGTTCCAAGAAATTGGAGGGGTATGTTTTTTTTTGTCTGATTCCAAAATTCTGGATTCAGAATATTCTTTTTTTGTCATCTGCTTGACCACTATATTTTTTTTTCATCAATTTATGGTTCAGAATATGTTTTTATGAAAAAAAATCTTCTCCCCCTCTTTGAAGTTAACTAGGCTTATCTTAAACTCAAGAACAAATATTGGTTCTTACCTTTTACTGTGTCCACAACTTTTAAGCTGTTCGTTTATTTGCAATTCTTATAATCTTTAAAATATTAGTTAATTGTTCAATAAATATTGCTGAACATATGACAATCCACTGGATGCTAGTTTTTGATGTTGTAATTGGTAAATATTTCCCCATCAGTTAATATCAAAATCAATATACAGAAAAAAAATATTGGATGACTTCTGGATATCGTTGGTAATAAGTGATATCCCTGCTGATTGACACCTCTGAACGAACAGCAATTGAAATGTATACATCCGGTTTAAACATTCGGAATGCTATTGATTTTAGCATTGGATTCTATGTGAAAAAGACAAGAACGTATAATATTCGGCAGCCTAAGTAGGTGATTATTGATTGGTTTCTCGTAATACTTCTTAAGGTTTAGTGAAATATAGTTTTCCGGGATAGAATTAAAATCAAAGACAAAAAATCGTTAGCATTCTGATATAGAATCTTTTGAATTTTGAAATTATTCATAAAATAGATTTGAAACTGCCATAATAAAGAAAGTTAACAGTTTGATATAAAAGGACATCTATGTATCATTTTAAAAGAAATAAAAGAGAATATGGAGATTACCGTTTTCAATTAACCGCTAACGACCTTCATATGAGGTTAAAGATAATTCAAACTAGTTGATTAGAGATGGGTGCCACCAGTTTGGCACGAAGTTACGGAGCACATGACTTAACCCAGTTTTTGTAGAATAATTATTGCTCAATCTTGTATGTTCTGTGTTATTCTTGTTATTTTTTTTTTTATATATATGTGTCGTTTTCTTTTTGCCATGGTTTTATTATATATATCTAGTCTACTTTTGGTTTTAAGCTCGCTAAAATTTCATTGGTGCGCTTTTGTCATCACATGACATTCATCGTTCTGTTTCGTCTCGAATTTCACAATTTTTTTAAACTTTAGAACATGTGAGTTACACAATGAATTGATTACCATGCTCTGACTGTTAATGATGTTCTACACCAATCAGTTTCAGTATTAGATAGATACATTTTTAATTATTTGCTACTGGCTTTGAACTACATGTAGCTTGCGTTAACTACTATGATCATTTAGATTCTGGGCCGCGTTCAATATCGTAGCAGCTACGTAGATTTTGTCTATTGAACGTGTAGCTATTACCGGTATTATACTAGACTATAGATATTCATATCCGCTTCCGGTAGCTGCTACGATATTGAACTCAATCCTGTACTTTGTGTCTTTTGTTTATCAGGGTTTGCAAGTGCTAATGGCGTCCTCTACTACCAGCTGTTCCTGACCCATGGCAGAAAATATTTAAACGCTCACCAATCGCCTTCGGGCACCGAGCCGACCGTGCGAGGACTGTATAGCCAGTCAAGGTCGTTAAACACTTCCATGCATTTGTTTGTAACTCACCACATCGGTGAGTTAAACCCTTTTTAACTGATTTTATATATTGTTCTTCTGTATGTTGTAATGGAACACCACAGTTCCGGGTTAGCGGGAGAGTTTGGCCTCGTTTAATCCCGTTTATATGTGCGTGTTCCAAGTCAGAAACATGTAATTTATTTGTTGATGTTTGCTGTCTATACTATTTGTTTTCGTTTATATTTCAGTTTGAACATAAATCAAGAATTTAGTTTTTCTCATTTGAATAGTTGTACATTTGACATTTTTTGGCCTTATATAGCTTTCTCTGCAGAATGAGCTTATTATATATTGAAGGCCTTATGGTAACCTATAATTTTGTTAACTTCTATATCAATTGTTCTCAGGTTCATTTATATGTTTTGAAATTCAAATTGACATCTATCTCGCTCAATCCGTATTCATTATTGTAGTTAGCCTCACTGTGTGAAATTTGCTCGCTGCGTTGAAGACCCATCGGTGCCCTTATAAGCTGTGTTCTGCTCTGTGACCAGGTTGTTGTATCTTTGACACATTCCCCGTTTCCAATCTCAATTCCATCTTTATACCAAGAACTCATTAGTCATTTATAGGTTATTGCTTCTGATTAAAATAGTATTAAGGAAATGATTTTTCTAATTAAAAGAAGCTGTACATATATCCATACTGTATAAAATGTAATCCAGAAGCGTTGAATGATCGCAAAACCTCCAGTATCGATATTCCGGTTTTTATCAAAACAAGTCTGACCCTTCATTATGAAGTGCTGTAGAGAAAACTAATTTCAACACCAAGAATATTGAAGATTACTTTGTTTCCATTATATACTTTTTAGGCTGAAATCGTTTAAGCGAAAAATCGCATTTATTATTCTTTACGGCTCAATTCGTTTGTATAACGTAGAATAGACATTTTCTACACTTTCGGTGAAGTTATTCCTTTGTGAATGGAGAGTGGCAAAATCTTTTAATTAATTAGTCAAGTGAGGGCTCTTGGTTTTTCTTTATTTAATCAATGCATTAGCTTCTGCGGTTATTTAAAAATATGAGGATGTAAACGGGGTAGAATAAGTTAAATATGTGAAATTTAGATTCCTACACTGCAACAAGTAAAAATGTATATTACGAGATTTCTCCGCTATAGACATTTACGATCATTTACATTTTATTATTTAAACCGCGAGGCTTGTCGAGCTTTTTGAATAATTAAAATTCAACTGGCGAGCGTGGAGAACTTTTTTTAAGGCCTCGTTTGTTTTAATCATCGTTATAAAGTGTCAACCAAAGCTAAGAACTGACTAGAATTTTCTGTCACAAAACACCTAGATTTTTATTCTTCTTTTTTGAAGTTTGAACATGTACACGTAAGTAACTATACTTTAATTTTATCATCGTCATATATAAATCTGATGTACAGAAGTTGTCGTTTGTTTATGTAATTAATACGTGTTTCTCGTTTCTCGTTTTTTTTTATATAAATTAGACCGTTGGTTTTCCCGTTTGAATGGTTTTACACTAGTAATTTTGGGGCCCTTTATAGCTTGTTGTTCGGTGTGAGCCAAGGCTCCGCGTTGAAGGCCGTACATTGACCTATAATGGTTTGCTTTTTTTTTAATTGTTATTTGGATGGAGAGTTGTCTCATTGGCACTCACACCACATCTTCCTATATCTATTTACAATGATAAGTGATATATATATATATCGGATTTGGAAAATTAAATACTTCAGTAGTACTGTTTTATAAGATAAATCAATAATTAATATAAGTCTTTAAGTTACATTAAATTGAGTTGGCAAGATTGATTTATAAGTGGATGCCTTGTGTCCAGTGGCACGTATTTCATCATTATGCATATTATAATATAGCATAACCTGAAAGATAGCTAGTATAATAATAGCCTTTTATTTAGAAAGATTAAAAAAGGGAAATGTGAGTAAATTACTGTTGACTTTTTTCAGCAAGTAGAAAACCTCCTAGAAGCAATATTCATTTTCGTAACACCGAATTTTCGAAGATGTTCACTTCTAAGAGGTTCAAGAGGGCGGTCACAAATCATTTGTAATGCTTGTACGTCTTCTATATCATCTTGTGTGTCCTCAATCATAGCCTCGTGCTCCTTACAGCTCCATTTTAATTTTAGTTTGTGAATGTCACTTCGGAGCTTCAAAAACTTCTTAGCCAAAGACTGGTCTTCTAATCGCATTTCCACCTGTAACATGGAAGTTGACATTGAGATACAATAAATTAATTTTACAAATAACATTCTCAACATTCAAAGTAGATTCTCAACTACGAGTAATGTGCTATGCTAGTGTTTGTGGTGTTTTTTACTCATTATATAATAAAGAAGATGTGGTATGATTGTCAATGAGACAACTATCCACAAAAGACCAACATGACACAGACATTAACAACTATGGGTCACCGTATGGCCTTCAACAATGAAAAAAACCCATACCGCATAGTCAGTTAAAAAAGGCCCCGATAAAACAATGTAAAACAATTCAAACGAGAAAAGTTCGGATATAATTTCTTATTGGCCCAGCCATTTATGTTGAACAACCAAGTTAGGAATCGAGTCGATGGTTGCCGTGAATCTATTTACACCATATACAGGTTTATTTAACTCTTCGTCATCTTGTCCCCCATTTGGCTATATTTGACATAATTTTTGATTTCTTCTTTTAATGAAATATATTTAAAACATTGTGACTTGGAAAGATAGTTGTCTTATAAGGACTCATACTAATTCTTCTTATTAATATTATAAAGCTTCCTCGGGAATGCGTGGATTTGTTAACTTTATAAATAAAAGGCAACAGTAGTATACCGCTGTTCAAAACTCATAAATCCATGGACGAAAAACAAAATCGGGGTAACAAACTTAAACTGAGGAAAACGCATTATATATAAGAGGAGAACAACGGCACAACATTAAAATGTAACACACACAGAAACAGACTAAGTAATAGACAAAATCTATGAAAATAACAAATATAACATCAATACCCGGCAAATACATGCATTTGGGATAGATAGATAAGTACCGTGACACGTCTAAAAGTAATGTGAATTCACACTCAAAAATAAGAGAACACAAACGACACAACGGAAACATGTATACGTCTTATGGAATGTTCTACATACATCCTTTTTTAACGAATCTTTTTCATTTACAACTTTGCGATGATAACGTTAAAATGTAACACACACAGAAACGACGAATGATTTGATCAAAACACTTGCATGGTTAATTTGATTGGATAAACAGGTACTTATTATCTCTTTTGGGAATATTAATCATAATAATTTCATGCTGCGCTAAATTACATAATTATGTACACATAGTAATGAAATATAAAGGTATAGTCGAGGTTCGTCTTTCTGACAGTACAGTTTCGTTTTCCGACTAACCCCTTCTACCCTTTACTTCAGAAGAAAGTACATGTTATTTTATAGTGTTAGATTGATTGATAGGTTGGTGTTCAACGCCACTTGCAGCGCAACTTCAGGGTGGTAAATTTATATTGGTGTAGGAAGCCGGAAAGCCCAGAGAGACCTACAAAAAAGTACCGCACTTCGGTAAAAAAAACCTGAAAATCCTACATAAAAAAGAAAATGTGGTATGATTGCCAATCATGAATGAGACAACTCTTCACAAGAGACCAAATAAACATGAAAAAAACTCTAAGCTACGGTACAGCCTTCAATTTGTGTTTTACTTAAAACGAAATAGGGCTTTTGGTCCATGTCCCACTTTTACGGGGAAAATTTGAATGATTATATAGGGAATCATTGACGCATGTCTTGATCGGGCCCTCCTCAAGTCAGTTAGTGCCCCCTGCTTTGTGAAAAGTTCTGGATCCGCCACTGACTGCCAATATCACAATTTGAGAGACCTCACAATATAAATACCTAGTGCACGTTTATATTTATTCATGAAATGCACATTTATACCCCTAGAGGTTGAAGGCATTTACAAACAATATACACAATGGAAAAAATAACATATTAAACATCATACATGTATATAAAGTGGTAAAACTGTAATATATATACACAAAAGATTAGCACAAATTCGTCGTCGATCTATTTTGCCTACGAAAATCGAAACCTTAGTTTCCTTTAAAATAATATAAGGAAATCTCACCAATTCTTTTCGTATCCATTCCAAGGATGAATCTATTCTATTTGCTGCATCTTCCGTTAAAGGGTCGTTGTCATGCGCATAAATACTACTTTTTGTCAAACTGATTCTTCCACAAGTGAATTGTTGTTTCCATGCAACGTAACTTGGTCTTCTCGTTTTTAACTTCAGTTGGGCTGTCTTAGCCTTTAAAACCTCAAGATCTGAAGTCCTAACGTCAAAATCATTAGTCTCTTCATCGCTCGTACACAATCTGTTGTTAACGATGGTACAACTAACATTATCGAAACCATTAATAGCTGAATGGTTTTTGTTGTTTTCAAATGCTAAAGTTCTGTCATTATTGGAACGGATACATGTATGTGTATAATTTCCATTCTCAGGAGAAAATTTATTAAAGTGTACAGCAATGTTTCCACAATTACTATTATTTGAATTAAATTTTATTCCAGCAATATCAGTGGAATCGTTTTTTATATGATCCGAACATTTGGTTTGAACGCTCTCTAAACGCACTTCCGCTATTCCTTCATTTGAATTTCCAGCATGTGAAAGTTTGTCGTCTGCTGAATTTGCATCAATATCATCGTCACCATTTTCGTTTTCTAAATTCGAAAAAGTAAGATCTTCTTCAATTTTTGGGAGAGTCGAACGCCGTTTCATGAGGTCTTTCATTATTATCTAGTCGAAGTGAATTGTTTTATAATCCGTTTTATAACACCTTTTTATCGTTAACTATAAAAAGTAGATAATAAAATAATAAATTATTTAAACAACCTATATGTATACAAGTAAGTAGCAGATGGGGTTTAATGTATTTTGAATTATACATAAGTAGAATCTATATTTATAAATTAGATATCCGTCCAAATTAGTATACTTCCGACCATAAAATGTTTGGACAACTGGGCTTACATGCATTATACAAACATGAATGTGTAAGTATACAAGCCAACTATTACTTTCAAATTAAAACGTTTAATGGAGCAACCTTTTTTACTTTAATGAGGGGTAATGATGTTTTGACATAGTTAGAAAAAAAAAAGTTTTCTACACTATCTATCAAATTATTTTTTTTCAACACTTTAAAAGTATGGGAAAATCTAGATTCATAAAACAAAATTCTCACCTGCTTGACTACATTCAATATTTTTTATCATCAAATTCGACTTCAGCATATTCTGTTTTAGAATTACACCGTACCCCCGCCCCTCCCTTCTCGTTGACATTAAATGGTGGTTCCCCTATAGTCTTTTGAAGACGAAACACGGTTCTGCGAAGCTATTATAAGCTGACTGTTTTATAGGACGTAATTCATGACTTTAACTACGTGTAAATGTCAACATAAGATTGGAAGCAAGAGACTTGTTATGAAAAATTTGGGTCTTACAAAAACAATTCCGTTGTGAAAAGAATGTTTCTTACGTACAGAACAGATTGCTGATGATTATTATGTATAATTATTCTTTTTTTAGAAATGCAGATGTTGCTTAGTATAAAATTTAAGAAACAAATATTTACCACAATATATTAGTCTAAGACATGATCCAATCTTTGTTACATTAATTTGTACACCTTCAAGTTATATGTCGTCAGAAAAATAAAATGTATAGTATTATATTCATTTGTAGCTAATCACAAAAACTTTAGAGTGAAAAGTAAGAAAACAAATATGTTTATTTGTTTCAAATCACATGTTTATTAAATGTCAATAATGATACGTTTTTACACATTGTATATATATGTATGTGTCTGAGTGTTTGAGATAAAATTCAATATCATTCAATACATTGTTTCGACGCAAATAAACTGTTAACAACAAGCATGACGCTTATAAACTGTTAATAACATGATTGTTTGCATCTTTTCACGGTTAGTAACAGAACGTTTTTAATTTTAATTTCAAAATATGGAACACTTTTTTTTCAAATCTCGGCACCTTGCACTTCGTTTAGGGACCTTTCTGAATGTAAAATCCGAGAAGTAAAATGAAGCTATTGGATATTTTTACCCCCCCCCCCCCCTGTTTTTGTACACCTTTTCTCTTGCTTCCAACAGACATATAATCCCACTAACGGATTTTTTTTAAGCGTAGTAATAGTTTATACATGCAATAACTTAAGTTTCTGTCTATTTTGAAAGACTAAATGACTTAGAAGTTAACAGTTATAGGTCAACGTTAATTGCCTTCAACAATGAAAAAAACCCATAATGCATAGTCAACTATAGAGGGCCCCGAAATAACAATGTAAAACAATTAAAATAACATTTATTTTAATAGAAAGAAAATATTTTAATTGCATATCAAATATTTAAGAAATCATTATAGTTCTTTTATTAAATTATGTGATCAATAAACAACATTATTATAAAATTCAGTATAATGAGTAAGAAAACATACCTCTTGGAAAAACACCAACTGATTATATTCACAAAATTTAATACCATATAATTTATATATAAACAAAGTGCATCAATATGAAAGACGACTTAGAAATGTAAGTTCGACAATTCAATTGACCCTAATGACAAATTGTACAATTTTTAATTCGTGAGGTGAAACGGGAATTAGTCGTACAAAGAATTGTATCATTAATAACATTTCTGCACGTTGATAGTAATGTATGTAAATTTGTACTTAAATAGTGTTTACATTTTGAAAGGGCAACAAGAATGTTAAGTGGGTGGATTGTCGTTAAACTTGGTATGCAAAGTTAATTGTTACTTTCAATGGATTAAATATACATGTTAGTTTGACATAATAAGAATAATGTCACGTTTAAAAGGGAAATGTGTTCTAATTGATCTGAATTTATCGGGATACACATCCGTGAGGGTATAAGTTCAAAGGAAATGATGCTATTTTAAAGTAATTTGTTTTAATTCTGTCCATGTCATTGTCGATTTCGTTTGTGTACAATTTGAATAGTCGTATTGCAACTTTATTTATTCTCGAGGGTTTTCAATTTTTTTTTGTGTACATGAATCAAGCTGTTAGTTTTCTGGTTTAAATGTTTTTCATGTGTCATTTCTGGACTTTCAATTGCTCTCACTGTGTGGAGCGATACATTAAGTTTGTCCGCATTACAATTATTTTTGTTACCATTAAATTTTCGCGCAGCTTTTGATTACATTTGCGCGCATTTATTTGACATGTAAACTCCATTAAATGTGGTGTACGTTTTTCTCATTGATGAAGGCCATACTGTGAACTTTAGTTTAAAACTCCTACGACGTTTGTTCTTTGGTAGAGTTTTTTCATTGGCAATCAAACCAAATCTGTATATATATATACTAGTATTATGAGAAATGAGGCAAAACATGTAACCATTAGAGACACATTTTATTCTGTCAAGGATAATTTTTCTCGCTGCGTTGAATATGTATTGATGGTTTCTTGTTGTTTTCTACTAGTTGAGGAGTTGTCTTTGACATATTTTTTGTTTCCGTTACCATTCTCTTTTCTACAGGTCTTTAAATTGACATTTAGGGTCGGCTGATAAACCAAAAAAGACGATTCAAAGATGATTTCATCTTTTCAGTTTTGAAGTTTCCATTTCTTTGTAGAAACATTAAAGCAGCACCTGCATATAAGATCAGATAAGATAAGAAATATTTTATTTCCAATAGTGAACCTATTACGGGCATAATCATTTTCATTGATTTTTTATCACAGACAATAAACAAAACAAACAAAAAATAAAAATACGTTTGGACGTTAACATTTAGTTCGTTTTCACAAAAGCGTGTTTCTAATGCGAATTAAATAATTCGAATTGTCCAATTCGAATCGATTCGAATTTAAAAGGAAAGGTGTGTGAACGCGATTAGCGAATTCGATTCGATTCAATTCGAATTAAATGTCCGTGTGAACGAGGCATACATTGTTATCACATATCAAAAAAACTGTATGTTTAGTGATTATTGACCATTCACCAGAAGCAGCATCACAACCATCATAGAAAAAACAACTTTGAGTTAAGTCCTTCCTCGTGGCTGATGCATATGAGCATATATGTCTCTCAGTTGATAGATATTTGTAAGGCAGATCTACCTTCACATTGTATGACAATCTTTAGTCTATTTTATAATTGCAACATGCACTATAAAAAGTAGTAAGTTTCTTTGATAAGTGTAATATATTATTAATATGCAACGTTTCAAATATGGTGACATCTTTTGTCTAACTTAGATTTTGTAACAGACTAAATGCTTTCTTTGCAGTTAGTGTAGACAAACTTTATTGCGAAAGATATTCAAAACATAAATGTATGTATTTAAAGAGGGACAACTCTTGTCTTCCTTTGATAAAATACAATTCGGCATTAGTTGTCGCTCTTGATTCATCTACAAACGGCTTTACGGTAATTTCAATGATCTGACATTCCCGTATATATTTCAGATATACAGCAAAAAAAGCGATTTTAAATCCTGCAAACCTTGAGTCAGAGTTACATTATCAGTGGTGCGCTATCGGATGAGCACTGGACATTAGAATGATTAATAATTCATTTATGATAGTTGCGCGTTTGTTTCTACAGATTTCTAACTTATTTAGGTGGCACGGTAGTATTTCCTGGAACATAAGGGATAATGATAGCCTTTTTGGAATTTTCACCACTTTCTAACACTGCAAAAAATTCTACATTCATAGTTAACTGAAGTACTTCCATTTTACTATTCAGAAATGAATTTGAATATGTATCATGACCGTTTACTTTTTTGGCTATTTTAAGAAACCTAAGGTCACTAGTACTTTTAGGTCTTTTATGGTGCAGTGAATACAAAATTGAAAAAAATTCTCAAAAATTCATTTTCATCTGTTTGTAAAATTATTTCATATTTTTCTACACCTGATTCATCCCTCAGTTTGGGAAAGTATGTTCAGTTGATACTGTATTTTTTGTCCAATCACACTATTTAAATACATTCACCTAAGTAGGGTACACAAAAGCGTAACCTAAATTCTGGAATGCAAATACTACCGTGCCACCTTAAATGCCATGCACTACGTAGATCTGTATCATTGAAACTCTTTTTGTTCTCTCTCCCGTACTTTGGTTTGATTAAAAATCCCAATTCCTTAAAAAAAATATGAAAAAAATAGAATGAACTTTTGAATACTTAGTACATGTTATACATTGCTGAATTTTAACAGAGGCATAATCATCATTCGATTCCAGGCTTAGAAAATGCACTGTCACATGCCTGTTGTCTTTCAAGTTTAAATTGATAAAACGAGTTAACAAAATTAATGAACAAACACAATGCAGGAACGCCCAGGTAAGAAACATAATAATAATACTCTCGATATAAAAAAAAAAGAAGATGTGGTATGATTGCCAATGAGACAACTATTCATAAAAGGCCAAAATGACACAGACATTAACAACTATAGTAGTTCACCGTACGGCCTTCAACAATGAGCAAAGTCCATACCGCATAGTCAGCTACATTGTATAAAAGGCCTCTATAAGACAATGTAAAACAATTCAAACGAAAAAAACTAACGGGCCTTATTTATGTAAAAAAATAAACGAAAAACAAATATGTTACACATAAACAAACGACAACCACTGAATTACAGGCTCCTGACTTGGGACAGGCACATACTTAAATAATGTGACGGGGTTAAACATTTTAGCGGGATCCCAACCCTCTCCCTTACCCGGGACAGTGTTATAACAGTAAAACATAAGAACGAACTATAAAAATCAGTTGAAAAGGCTTAACTCATCAGATGGACAAAAATACAAGTCGAATTTCAGATTAAGAGAAAAAATATTGAACTTCAAGATGGCATTCAATTAGTATAGTCGGCTTTAAAAGCCACCCCCCTCCGCACACACACACACAAAGAACAATATATAAACTGGTCGATTGAAAAGGGCTTTTCTCTTGATATAGATACAAATACACAAAACAGAAAACAAAAGGAATGTTGTTTTTTTTCAAAAACACAGACCGGACGTAGCAGGGTATTTATACGTGTTATCTAAACAAAAATTGTATAAAATTCATTCATTATATATATACATGTAAATGTTTACAATCAAGAATATTCTCATTTAAAAAGAACAAAAACTATATCATGTACATGTACATTAACTTGCGTAAGCAGTGTTTTTTGTTCATATTTACTTGTCTTCTGGCTAAAACAACAATAGAAAACAAATTTAAAATTCATAAAATTCCTGATTATTTACAGATTGTTTTATATCCGGGGGAGGAATAAACAGATAAGTAAATATTTGATATATTCCAGATACAAGATCGTGTTTGTGGTTATATTTATTGTGACATCATATGCATACCATATATAGCTAATCTCTTTAAACATTTCCATTGTTTAAGCATACGATTGACAAAGGACAACATGAAAAGAATTCGTTGGTCATGTGAACTTCTTGTTTTGTTGTTATTTATTGCAAATTCAGAAGGTTTCTGGATGAAATTTAATGGAGCGAAAAGACACGAACTGAAGCCGGTGTCACAAGACGAACTATTGGATATTTTTGGCCTATTGGAGGAGCGAAATTTCAAAGAAGATGAAGCAAACAGGATTTCCAAACTAGATAATAATCTTGAAAAGCAGTTGAAAGATATTACTGAAAAATCAAAACAGCAAAACATGCGTGAAAAACAGCAAAATTACAAAAGTTTTGACGAAAGTTTGAGGTCAGGGAATGAAAGAGAAAGTGTTCGAGATTCACGCGTAGACAGCAGCGTCAAACATGCAGTTGGAGCAGACGACAACCGAAGAAATCTTCTGGACGCTTTGTCACGTTACATTGACGTAGGTGGCGTGACAGTTCCGGTTGTGGAATCTTCAAAATTACACGAGGCGGGGAATACACCTGAGAATAGCCCTTCAGTGATAATGCCATGGGAATTGTTAAATAAATGGTCTTATAGTTTTCACAAACGACAAGCACAGAAATAAGAAATAAACAAAGGCATTTTAGAAGGGATGAACTAACAGCGCTTTAGTTTTTTTTTGTCGACGTATTCAAATTTTGGATGATATGGAGCTTTGAAAAGTGCAACATTACAAGCTAAGTGTTTCACTCGTATGATGAGCTCAGGGCCTCCGATTTGTGTTCGTTGCCTTGTTTCACGGTACTATACATACTATGGTGACATGAAATACAATATTGTTTATCATATAACTCTTGTAATGTGTATTTTACGCTTCTAATCACGAGGACATATTAATCATATTCAAATTAATTGGAATAGATCGACCATTTCATTGTTTCATCATTTTAATATATATATATGTGCAATTTAAAATATAAATATGAGTTATGATGTTTGGTTTGAATTTGCTTCTCTTATTTTTTATTTTCCTTTATGGTTTAATACACCAGATACGCGTTTCGTCTACACGAGACTCACCAGTGACGCTTAGATCAAAATATTATTGAAACCAAATAAGTAAATAGAGGCCCCAAAATTTCCAAAACGTTGTGCCAAATACGGCTAAGGTAATATGTGTCTGGGATAAGAAAATCCTTAGTTTTTCGAAAAATGCATACTTTTGTTAACAGTAAATTTATAAAAATGACCATATAATTGATATTCATGTCGACACCGAAGTGCTGACTACTGGGCTGGCGATACACTCGTGGACGAAACGGCCACCAGCAGTGGCATCGACCCAGTAATGTTAATTATACTTTCCCAGAAAGGCTGTATCAGCAAGTTAAATTTTATACCTGTCATGACATTTTTGACTGATTTTGAATTCTCATGCTGGTTGAACCACACATTATAGCAGGACATATTTAACATTGCAACACTCTCGACCCTCTACCTCGCCCCATTTGAAGTTGCTGCATTCATTTGAGGGTCTAGATTAGGGGGGGGGGGTATTCTATAAACATTTAATTTTCACCCCTTTTTTCTCTAATCTTCAAAAAAATAACCCCTTTTTTCTCTAATCTTAAAAAAATTAGACCACGCATTTTCTCTTATTCTCTAATCTTCATTTTGTAAGGGCATAATAGTCTTTAATCATTTGACCCCCATTCAAACCCTCTCATATATCTGGCCCAACAGTGATTTTTTTTATGATTGCGAACCGATAAATTGTGACTTTGTAGGAGAGTTGTCTCATTGGCACTTATGCCACATCTACTTGTATCGACTATTGACAAAATCGTAACATTGAAAACAAAAACTAGTGCCTTACAAAAGATAACCAGTATGCTGTCTGTATGCAAAATACAACATCGCCGGAATACTGAGCAACACGAATCTCACCTAAAAACTTATGTGCTCCGAAACGGACAGCTAATCCTGCTCCACATGTAGCACTGACCGTGTTACTAATGTTAGTGTTAATCGGTGAAGAAGACCGTACTTTGGCCTATAATGGTTTACTACTAAAAATATGTTACTTGGATGGAGAGTTGTCTCATTGGAACTCATGTCGCATCTTCTTATATCTATTGACAATATCATTGCATTGAACACGAAAAACAGTGTCTTCCAAAGATAAGCAAAACACAACACCGCCCAGAAAATTTAAGCAACACGAATCCAACAAAAAACTGGGAATGACTTAGGTGCTCCAGAATTGAAAGATAATCCTGCTCTACATGTACATGTAGCACTGACTTACTGATGTTAGTGTTAATCGGTAACAAATCTTAACATTAACGTATACTTTTTGTTCATTGTAATCACTATAGATCTGCTTTTCCTATGTTGTTTGTTTATTTGGATTTAGGACATACAGGGAAAATGTGGACTTTTAAGATCTATGTATACAAAATGGTGAAACGCATCTCATTTCATCATTTCATATAACTGGGAGTTTATTTACATGAACATGTTGTACGAGGGTCTAGATTGGGTTAATAGAATTGTGAAAAATGGCCAAACAAAACTTAAAGAAACATGAAAACAGGCCAAACAGTTCTAAGAATAAAGAATAACAGGGTGCCAACATGAAAATTCCGGGAGCACCTAATATCACTCTTAGTTCTTGGTCGTGATCGTATTGCTCAGTCTTTTGTTTTCTATTGTATGTTCTGTGTACTACTGTTTGTCTATTGGTCTTGTTTTAGTCATGGAGTTGTCTGTTTATTTTCGTTCCATGAGTTTGAATGTCCCTCTGATATCTTTCGCACATTTTTTCCTTATGGCATTCTCCTACGGAATCTATAATCGGATTTCATTGGTGTATTTTTCCAAAGTGGGAGTTACATATGTATGCAATTCTTGTCGAATGAGAATACTACATTTTTGTACACACACACAATAAGGAGCGAAAGTTTAAGAATACAGATATGAAGACACCTTCAGTGTCGGATCCAGGTGAGTGTGGTCCGGGGTTGAAACCTCCTTTTTTGAACGATCAATGCATTTAAATGGGTGAATTTGGTTGGAACCCCCCATTTATCCTGGGTTGGGACACCCGCTTTTAAAATGGCTGGATCCGCCCCTGATCGTTTCCATACCCTCCATGTATACATTTACAGATATATAAATCAATTTACACATCGGTTCTATTGTTATACATAGTTTCTTCTTCTGAAACAAGTGTAAATTGAATAGATTATTAATTTGACCAGTCATGATCCTTGATTTGAAATTGACCTTCAAATGATCAAAATTATTTAAGAAGAACCAAAGAAATTTTATTCATAAAAAAATCCTATTAACATGTTTGAAGTTAACCAGTCAGCTATAGCGCCTCATTTTTATTAAATAAAACAGCGGATATAAGCTAAGAGGCAATTTAACTCTCTTTATGAATGATGCCTGGATAAAATATATACTTATAATTTGTACTGTAAAATGACTAACCCATAACTTACTATCAAAACTGTATCAGATTCAAGTTAAACAAGGATAACACATTTACATCTGTGAAAAAAATCTCATCTCTGGATTTTTTTTTATAGAATTTCTGATTTTATGCATTGACATGTAGCTGTAAGTCTGTTCTTTTTTTTCTGATAAAATGAAGATTATAAAATGATTTGAGATTTTCGCGAGGTAACATTTGTGCATCTGAAATGATCTGAAACTTCTATTTCCCTGTCCCTGTTTGATAGCTTGTTGTGATTTCAAGCAAAAAAATATAAGATAAAACATCTTTAAAATGTCGGCCAATAATACTTTCGTTTGCGGGATTGTGCTTTTAGTTTTTACAAATATGGCGGTCATCTTGGCTTTTGCGTCGCCATATTGGATTATAGAAAGTGTAAATTACGGAACCGGCGAATCGAGACACGGACTTTGGTTTGAATGTGGATATAACAGAGAGTGTGTTACTAATTTTAGACTACAATACAAACCAGAGGACCAATCAAAAGGTAATGTTACAACACTTAATTGCATGAACTACATGTACTGCAAGTTTTTTTCATCAATGCAAATAATGCGACAAGGTTGATTTTTTTTATCCCAGGCATAGATTACCTTAGACGTATTTGGCCCAACTGTTTGGATTTTGGGTCCTCAATGCTTTTCAATGCTTGTTTGGCTTTCTAACTGTTTTATTTCAGGAATTCAATTTTCGGCTCTCCCTTGACACCATTTGCGAGTATGGTCTTGAGGAAACGATGATAGTCCGTCGGACGGGGACGATAAATGGCTGACCCGTGTTAAGAGAGAGCCATATCTCTTGCACGTTAAAGACACCCTTGTAGATTTCGAAAAAGAGTAGGCTAATGCCGCTACAAGGCATCACTCGCACCCGCAAAGTGGAAAGGGATTAATATAAGTTGTAAAACTTGTTTCCCAATCCACTATAAATAAATATGTTTAAACTAAACTAACTGTTTTGATCTGAATGTCACTGCTTGAGAGTCCTATGTAGAGGAAAAGCGCGTCTTGCGTATCAAATGATAAGCCTGGTACATTTGATAACTAGTGTTACTGCAAAAGATAAAAATTCGCATTCTGATATCCGATACTATTACATGTATCTCTGCATATTTTCCCTATTTTAAGGGTTTTATGTGTGAGTGTTAAAGCTTTTCAAAGCATTCTACATATATTTGAACAAATGTTTTACTCTTAGATGTGCGTCCTTGCCCAAGAAAATAATATTCATATACATAAATGTAGTTCGTTCTTCCCCATGACTTCTCACAGGGTTTCATCACTTCTCTGATATTGCTCTCGTCGAGATTTGTCATAAATATTAAGCCAAAAACGATTGATGCTATACATACTTAAAATCTGCTAAAAGCCTAAAAGTATACTTAAGTTCATTATCGACGATTGAAATATGTGTACCCACGTGCACCCGATAACATGAAAAAAAATCGGAGCATTACAAGAGTCTCTAAAGAATTGTGGAATTCTTAGAGACGCCAATCACTTCTGGAAACATATTTAGCAGATAATATTTTCTTGAGAATTTTTTGTTCTCAAGGGAGATCGCTTGTCATAATTTTTATTCATTCGAATGCCTTAAAAAAAATTGCCAATTGACCCCCGTTTTTCTTTTCATAAATCTTTTACATGTAAAATTATAAGTCATCTGTAAAAGTGTTGTAGTTGTTATTTTTCAATTTATTTTTAGAACTTCAACTTGTCATGATAAAAGCCATTAAAAATCCAGAGAGAACATTTTCCCACCAAAATTTCAATTGCTTATTATCTTAAAAAAACAAGCACAATGACTTTATTTTATTTTTAAATTAGCTCTTTTTGGTACCCCTATCAATATATATATATATACACTAGTATTATGAAAAAGCTTGGTTTTTTTTTAAAACTCAGTAGCGAACTTCCTTAAACATATAAATATTGCTCCATGATACTTACTCCACTTTGAAAAAAAAAAAAAAAAACATTTTACATGAATAATAGATACTGGAAATGAAGTAGTGAATTTTGTTCTTCAAAATCATCAATGCAAAATAGTGTTTACCGTTCAGTGAGGCACCACTGTACACGTACAAATATGAAATACATTGAATGATGAACAGTTTTGCTCATTGTTGAAGGCCGTACGGTGACCTATAGTTTCATAAAATTTTGACTAAGTATTTATGACCTTTTGACAAAAATATAAAAAATTCAAAAAATTTGAACCAACCATTTTATCAGAAAAATTACACTGCATGGTTATATAGCAGTTTGACAACACTATAATTTTGATCATTGAGAAGCTTAATATTCCCTTAACAACACAACGTAATTAAAACGTTTAGCTGATTTTACAGAGTTATCTCCCTGTAGTGTTAGGTACCACCTTATAAGAGTTATAGTTCACCATTTAATTAAAACATTTTAAAATGAAACTTTTTAAAAACTTATTTTTAAAGTAGTCAAATTTCGGGGACTGACTACTAGTATATGGTATGGGTTTTACTCATTACTGAATGTCGTAAAGTGACCGATAGTTGTTACTTTCTGTGTCATTTGGTATCTTGTGTATAGTTTTTTCATTGTCAAATATAACATCTTCTGTAATATTCTTAAATGTATACGTATCCTCTTAGTGAATTTTAAGAGGAACGGAACTCATGATTAGAGCATATTAAGACATGCTATCAATAATTAGAAAGTCTAATGAAACAAGAAAAAAAAAATAAGTACCGTATATTCTATCTTAAACATACCTCCTATTCATAAGACATTTAAAATTTAAATAATATTAATAATAGCATACATCAAAAGATATCTAAATCGAAAAAGAACAAATATTCAACCCCAGCTTCGACCGGAAGGTGATTTTTGGTAAATGATTAATCGATATGATAGAATTATGTGTCAGTGTGGAAAAACCCCCATGATATTTAAATATAATCTAAATACTTTATTCCTTATGTAGTAAAATTAATGCCAACGTGTTACTATTTATCACACTCCCGGCTTTTACAATATAGAATCCAGGGGCGGATCCAGCAATTTTAAAAAAGTGGGGAGGGGGGAGGTCCCAACCCAGGACAAAAAAAAAAGGGGGGGTCCAACTATATGTCCCTATTCAAATGCATTGATCGGCCAAAAAAGAGGGGGTTCAACCCCAGGACCCCCCTGGATCTGCTAATGGAATCCAGAAAACGAAACAATATCGATTTGTTATTAATTCTCTACAATTTCATGTGTTTGGCGTTAGTAGTCAGTGAAGTTTTTTCTCTCCTTGCTATTACAGTTATTAAGTGTTGTCTCTATATTTAGATTTGAAGTTTTTGATTGTTAACTTCCTTTTCCAAAGATTCAATTTATATTAGTGTATTATAACATGTATACATGATGGTCTTAAGGGTTTACAGATTAAAAAAAATGATAGACAAACATTGCAGAATAAAGGGGGAGGGCGAATCTAGAAAAAATAGGCAAGTATTATAAAGTATATGATAATGGATAAATTATTAGTTGAAATATGTAAATTGATAAATTAAATATATAAAACAAAGAGAAATATGTATTTAAATAAAGAATGGAGAAAATATGGTCGGAAAAATAAAAAGAATAAAAAAATGAGGGACGTCACCCCATTTATACACAAGTTTTTTTTTTTTTTTTTTTTAACATACAAGTTTTATAGACCTTAAAGTTTATCTGTAGTGTTTATCTCAATTATTTTCACCATGTGTGTGCAAGTGTTATAGCAAATATCCCAACAAATCAATTACAATGGATGAGAAATAAAATTTCCGGAAGCTATTAATAATATAGATACACACTCATCTTGTGATGGGAAATCAAAACAATTGAAAATAATTTGTGTCAGAAATCTTCAACGAGGAAATAATACAGTCAGTTTCCATGGTTACCACTTACATTTATCGTTCTGATTAGTTAACATACAAAGTATCAAAGTATAGCCAGCGTCATCATCAACCCAAATTATTTTTTTCCTGCCATTTTGTAAACATGCAGAGCTGCGCTGCTGTCACGGGACTAATCCTGCTCGTAATTACTGATCTTGGGACAATTATAAGTTACGCCACGCCCTTTTGGGTGGTATATTCTACAAACAGGGACCAAGGATTGTGGGCTCTCTGTGAGGGGACGAATTGTCAATGGATATACGATGCTAGCTTTCTTACAGGGAAAGAATTCCACAAGGAAGGTATTTATGCATATGTTTATACTTTGAAATTCGTATCTATAGTGCCAATTAGATTAAACAAAATGATCTTAAAAGGGACACGCTGTTAGATTGTATGTTATTACTTCTTTAGACCAATAGGAAACAGAGACATAATTTGACTATAGTATAAGTGACATATTTTATATTGTATACTTATTGACTGGGTATGAGTTGAATAATAAGTTTATTGTCCCCGACGTGCAACTATTGTCCTGCGGTATACTTGATATTTATCAGGTTACTATGATAGTCTCGCTCAGCAACCCTTTAATAAAATTGTGAATGGAAATTGGTAATACGTCAACGAGACAACGACCTGACCAAACAGAAAGTATAACAAGGTAAAATGGGGGGGGGGGGGGGGGGGAGGGGTACTGTGTAGAACGTGGCTTTGGACATTGTAGTTCACGTATATTGTCCTCAATATTGTATGAAAATTATAATATACAAAATGAATATTTAACGTATCCTGGAAAAGCCCATTGTCTTGGCTGTATAAGGAAATAAATTAATTTAGACGTAGTTATATATATGTGTTTCCTATGTACGATTACATTTCCTGATTTCCATAGGACCAATTTTTAAAGATCCTCACGATTCAAATTAACAGTATCAACGCCTCATGTGAACCATTAGGCTGTCCTTTTTTTTTTACAAATGAATTGAATTTGTCTACTTAATACCGCATTTTACCATATGTAACATTTCAAGTAGTTTATCCAATTTGCTTCAGTGGAATAGAATTAAAAACGATGTTGAATAATGAATGTACACAAATGTATATGGACATTTTTCAAAATCCTTTCGGTTCTATACTTCAATTTTACTTGGTGTTATCATCTTCCGGATTTTGAATCATGTCACAAAAAAATGCTATGCTCTCTTGTATTATAAGGCACCGACCTACCTTTCATCTATTTTTTTTTATGTTTGGGTGGTTGTGTGGTGTTTATTACACGTTTTCTAGAATATAGACACATATAGTATGACCCCAACAAAGATGATTGTGCCTTGTCCGATTTTTTTTTTTTTTTTTTTTTTTTTTTTTTTTTTATCTCACACTGTTTCCATATTGATTCATTTTTATTTTCATATTGTGACGGATATATCAGTTATATAATATATATTCCTCGTACAGTCATTTGAAAATAATATGAGAGCGGAAACCATGATTTTTACAGGAAATATTTTAAAGGCACTTATATAGTACTTTGAATTTCGATTTGGTTTTTAACTGTTCAACATTTATAAATAATTATTAGTAATATTTCAATATAACGGAGTTATGACGCCCAAAATAAATAAAATCATTTTATTAACAACAAAAAAGGAACAGAGTCTGTTATGAGGTCTTTGATTTCAATGTTGTATAGACAAACGGTTTCGATGCATTCCAGGATATTCTAGATCTATTTAAACTTTGGCCTTGAATATTTTCTGCTCTTTGGTCAGAGTTTTAAATATCTTTGACACATTCCCCGTTTCTATTCTCAATTCAATTTAAATTTCAGTTTGAGCTGTATCAGTTTCATATGTGTATTAGTAAAAACGAATTCATCTCGCCAAAAATTTATAGCTGAATTTTACCAGAATTGTTTAAAAATATCAAGTTTTTCCAAATTTATATTTTAGAGAAACACAAACGCATTAAGATTCAAAGTGGTTCGCAATGAAAAAAGTATAATTCTTCTGTAAATTCAGTTTATAACTAAGTTCGCAAGTAATCAGGTCGGTCTTTTCCAACTGTTTTTTAAAGTTTGTTATGTTGTTACTCCACTAAACTGGGTTAGGGCTGGCTTGTGTTTAGCAGTAAGGGGAGTGATTTTCTCAATGTTAAAGTCATTCTTAACGTGACTTTGAGATGAAAAACAGCGACGAGAGTCGTGTTCCTTTACTTTATTGTGTTTTATGTGCGTGTAATGTTTCATGTCATGAATTAATTTACTCTAAACTTTTTTATCCATTTAAATTAGAAGCATCTTATTCCAGCAAGTGTACTATGTTTTGGTTGTAATATCACGGTTTGTGTAAATAAGTTCATGAACTTTGATAATTTTTGTATGTGTAGCACTGAGATCTTTCAGCTGGAACGCCTGTAGTAAAGACTCTTTGTGTTTTTATTATAAAATAAATTGAGAATGGAAATGGGGACAGTGTCAAAGAGACTACAACCCGACCATATAGCCAAAATAAAACCCAAACCGAAGGACACCAATATGTCTGAGTGTTAGTGATAATGGAGGCCAAAATAAACGGTGACGTATACGGTAGTTGTTAATTTATGTGTCATTTTGGTCGTCAGTCTCATTGGCAATCTTACCACATTTTTTTTTTATATTTAAAACATATCATTCGACAAAATGAGAAGTGGAAACGGAGTATCTTATTTATCTTTTGTTTAATGGATTGACTGCAAAATATATGAGCATCTTAATATTATTTATTGAAAAGTGAAAAATTGCATCTATGAAGCTTTTCATGGTAATTCTTCGGTGTGAATCTGCATTTAATATTCACCACTGGACCGTTATTTTTATAAAGAAAATTATAACTGTAGGAAGCAACTTCACAACTGTCAGATATCAACACTGAACAGAGAAAAATACTTTAAAAAAATGAGATGATACAATGTAACATTTAAAGTGTTTAGTTTTACATATTTTTTATTTTAAGTGTTTAGTTTAAAACACTTAATTTTTAACTGAAGTGTTCAGTTTTACATACTTTTTATTTGAAGTGATCACTTAACCATGTTTACATACACATATATTTTTTCGAGCTATTAAAAAGCTCATCAGCCTTTTATTTTATATACGTTTTTGATGTGTTTCTCAGATTTGTTTTCTTCGAAGTTTATATATGTTTTGATGGTCTTGTTGTTATATATATTGCTCCTGTTTATTTTTCTATTACCCTCATTCTAATAAAGTTTAGTTTATTGATAGTACAGCGTGAAGATCTCCTGTCTGATATTGTCAGTAAACCTTCAGTATATAAAACTACTTTGATCATTTTTATCTGATAATTACCAATCATGTATATTGAGGGTCTATATGCAACAGTACTTTTTTCTTGTGAAGATAATATGTTACTCACTTACCTTTCCATGTTGAGGACCGTACTTTGACCTATAATAAGTTACTTTTACAAATTATTACTTGGTCTGGAGAGTTGTCTCATTAGCACTCATACCACATCTTCTTAATTATATTTAATCAATTATAGTGGGACATAAGGCTACACTGACAAGATTATTACACGTACAAAACAGTTAAAAGTTTAATTGATTTAAATGATAATAGTCAGTACTAACGCTGTCAGTACCGATTTTACTACACCAACAGTGGTTTCGCCAGGGGGAAAAGGGTGTGTTTCAGGTGATGGAACCAGCAGTGGTAGATCGTGAGGAAAAAAGGGGGGTTGGAACCCCATTTTTATGACGACAAATGCATTTGAATGGGGATACCCTCCTCATCTACCAGTTTGAATCCCCCTTTTAAAAACGGCTGGATCCGCATCAGATCAGAAGAAGACCCAATAAGTCAAACAAATCATCGCCACTAATTTCAAACAAGCATCAGTTCTAAAAATAAAATCAAGAAATGAATGAGGTTTCCTGCTAACCCTCACAAAACCCCCAAAGTACACCCAAAATAAACTGCTTATTTTACAATGTGTTATGACTTCCGTCCTGCAGATGAAAAAAAAATGTTTGAAAATAGAGTAAATGATAGACACGTGTTTAATTCATTAGAGGTTATAAATCAGATCAGCAGCCGACACTTATGTTTGTTATACAGGTTATAGTCTCTATTAGATTGTAATCAAACTTTCAACGGTTAAATTATTACACACGCATTTCGTGAAAATGTTAATGAACTTTGAATCATGAATGGGCGTAAAAAAAGCTAAGCTCAAGTCGTACTTGCGTCTTCAAGATGAAGTCCGTTTTATGCAGAGCTCCAGGTATCGGAACTTCATTTTCTCATATATATCATTGTATATATAGGCTATAGAAAGCCATTTTCGAAAATCTTATACAATTTTTGTTATTTTCTGATGGTTCTTAAATATAAATGTAAACAGCTGCTATTGTTAAAGGTATGAACAATTTTCCGCCAAATGAAACGAAAAACTTACAGCATGACGTCAATCAAGCAACAACTAATCACTTGTATTTCTCATGCCGAACAAGTTCAAACGGTCATTTCAATAAACGCTTCGAATATTCTTTCATATAATAAGTTACTTTACATTTCAGGTTGGTTTATAGCTGTGCAAGGTCTGATGTCAGTTGGATTAGCACTGTGCTTGCTTTCACTGTTAATTGCCACAATCTCACTATGTTGCCAAAAACAGAGTTGTTCCCCTTCTGGCACGATAGCAGGACTACTGTTGACAACGTGTGAGTCTTGTATTTGGATACAAAACCGTGTTCATTTATTTTTCTCTTATAACATATGCAGCTGTGGTATGGTAACCAATGAGACAAATACATGTATCTACCAGAGACCAAATGACGCAAAATTTCACAACTAGTTTAAATTGAGTGCAGCGCACATTTTGTAGTGCTAGTATATAAGTACTTGTTCAGCTTAAAAAATGGAATTAGGGTACTGTAGCATTGATATCGCAATAATAATAAACCGCCTAAATATGTTGTCTCGTGGCCCTGTTCGTATTGAGTGCGAAATGTGGAGGGTTCGAGCACCGGGAGGGTCAAACCAAAGACTTTTAAATTGGTATTTGCTGTTTCTTCGCAAGGCATTTGGCACTAAGGAGTAAGAGCAAATACGAATTGGCTTGAAGAATACTGTGTCAGGGTTTTAAGGTGACATGCCTGTCTGAGGTCTGGTATCCTATGAACGATCACGATGAACATTCGACCAGCGTGTCGTTCTAGTACAATGCAGGGTAAGGTCCGACCATTTGATATTCTGGGGTGGGTGGGGCAGGAGGATTTGTTTTGGATCAGTTATTTATTTTTGTAAACTAAGAGGACATATTATCTTTTTTCTGCACTATTGAAGCAAGATTTTTCATTTTCATTAAAGCAAGGGACTGATTATTTATTTTTACAACTATATTTTGATTTTATAATATTCGAAAACATACATTTTTTTAATATTTGTTTATCATAAATAATACATGTAGTGCATACATTGTACAAACACAGCATTACAGTTTGGTTGTAAACAATCTCATTTAAAAGTATTGGGAAACATATTTCACCGAGCAGAGCGAGGTAAATTTGTTTTGAAGGGTTTTGGAACTGCCTAAGGCCCAAGAAGCTATAGAACAAATGATGCAAACTTATGCATTCTTGGTGTTCCCCAGATCCTTTCTTAATCTGAAAATGCAAGTTCTGTTTTAATAATTTTTTGACAGTATTTTGGTCTCAAAGCAAAATGTTTAGATACAGTGTAAGACTTAAACGTTTCTAGGGACAACATCATAAGACCAATATGCATGATAAAGCAAAAAGGTAATTCACACAGTTAAGTCTGTGGTTGCTGTTTTTTTTTTAAACTCATGATCAAGTTAATAACAAAATTACTGAATTACAAAATGAATGCAACACTAACAGAATACAGAAGGGCAATCAATGAACAAATTTTTTAAAGACAAATAAATAAGAGACTTTGATCCCTTAAAATTAAGGGCTACCTCCGAGGGAAAACAGAACTTGCTTCTTGTAATGCACTCACGGTGAACACAATTTGATATGGAGACAGGCGTTTGGTTTTGAGTTATTTATTTTAAAATCCTCCTGCCTCCTACCCCCGGAATATCAAACCAAATGGTCGTCCCCTAAAAACAAGTAATTTTAAATTAAAATGGTCGCGTCCTGAATATGCATATTTGTTTGCCGCTGGATGTTGACCAGCCGTTCATCATAATCAGAATATTAGAATAGTCGTCTGATTTGTAACTGAATGTGTCCAATATTCGAGTGTGACAGGACTACCGTGGAATTGCATGGCGCGTGATATATCTTTAGCAGGAAACACTGTATGACCCCTTTTGGAGTGCATACTATGTACATGTAGTAATTTTTTTTTTATATGGTCGGGTTGTTGTCTATTTGACACATTCCCCATTTCCATTCTCAATTTTATTATTTTTTTCTTCTTTTTGTTAACTCTATTTGCATGTTTTTGATAGTGCTGATCAATTCATTTAGTGTGTCGTAAGAACTTTTCTGATTAAGCTTTACCAGTAACTCGAATAATACTGCGCCCTCTAGCGGCCTATAGCCTTAATGTAGCAATCGGAGATAAGACGGAGATCAACGGAATATAACGACTGACATTATTCGGGTTACTTTACCAGGGGCACCCAAACCAAAAACGTACGAAGCCAAGGATATATAAGTATACTTATACTATTTTATATGTGAGGAGTTACATTGTATATGCATGACAAAAAGAGAAACCAAAAGAACTAAATTAACTTTTGGTGAAATTTCAATGATAGTTTAAAGCGTTTTTTTTAGTATATGTAAGACGTATTATATTATCTAATTCCAGTTTTAGCCATGTGTGTTGCAGTGATCTTATTTGGAATAAAAGCTTCACAAGAGTTAAAAGTGACTGTTGGTTTTGATAGTAAAACTGATGATTGTTTTGGTTGGTCATTCTGGCTTGCAGCAGCATCAGCAGCTTTGTCATTAGCTACCTCCGGTGTATATGGATGTGCGTCACGGATAGATTGAAAACGAGACTTATCTCCTGCCCATTCCATATGAAATATGGACCAGACTTAGAAAAAAGTTACTCATTCATTTTGTATTATACATTTTTATTTTTAATTCATTTTATGATTCAGGATTTTAAAATATTTAAGTATATATACATTTTTTTTGTATTTAGAATTAAGTTATAAATATAATTTCGTAAAAAAAATCTGGTATAGAATTAAGACTTCATGTTTTATTTATAGTATAATTCAACTTGTATTTGAACAAGGTTGGTGCTGTCCCATCTAATTTATAAAAAATGTCCTCCGAAAATTGTTACTTATGTTTACGTATGCAATGATCTATCATAGAGGGCTCTCATGGGGTTTTTGATTATGTGATTACTTGGTCGTTTTTTTAATGATTATTTGATTATTAAACCAAATAGTTCATGATTATTTGATTACCTAGGACTGTATTTTTAGTTTATGATTATTTGATTACTAAAGATAAGCAAATATTTAATGATTATGTGATTATATTGGCAAAAAAATGGTGATTATGTGATTACTAGGACCCCCCCCCATGAGGGGCCTCATCATAAACTAACTTCTATTTATCGGAATTTCTAGTCAATTTGCCATGTGTACAATATTTCCGACATATACATGTAAATGTAGCTTTAGTTTCTCGTTTGAATTGTGTACATTGTCTTATCGGGGCCTTTTATAGCTGACTATGCGGTATGGGCTTTGCTCATTATTGAAGGCCGTACGGTGACCTATAGTTGTTAATGTTTCTGTCATTTTGGTCTTTTGTGGATAGTTGTCTCATTGGCAATCATACCACATCTTCTTTTTTTATACTGTTTGTTTTCATTTAAAAAGTAGAGATTATCCTACATTTGTTTTGTAGTATGAAAACTATTGAGTAAACTTTCTTTCAACATTTTACATGTTTATGTGTTAATATAAATGAAGACCAACTGGGTAAAAAATACACAGTGTCTGATATATTTATTATTTATTACCTTGTATATATATGTCGATGGCATTGCCCAGATTTTTCACAGCCCAGATTTTTCACTGCATTTATGGAATTTTTCGTTTAAGGAGGTAGATCTAGCTTAAGGGAAATAACTCTTAAACTTATCAGTACGTTTGTGTCAACCATTTTCATAAATACATCCTAAGTTTCAGGGTTACATAGATTATTTCCAATCTGTTGTATGTAAATGCTTGCAATACATTGATGAAACTTGACTTTTAAAAATGTGTAACTGATTTAAAGAGTTATCTCCCTGAATCAAGGGATAACCCCTTAAATTCTCTTTTATTTGGTAATTGATGAATCCAATTCAAGCGCCATTGATGAGTCTAGTTTAGACGAAATTGTGGTCTGACATTATTTTATGTATAAACTTTATTTCTATGACAATCAAGTAGATTGTTTACCTCTATTTACGATATATGTATATATATATTATAAGAATTTCTCACATATTATTTGTGCACCTGTATTTTTATAATAAAATGCCTGATTATATTTACTTTGAAACTTTTTTTTTATTTTATGTTTTCACAAGATTCGACCTCACCGATGAATTTTATGAATCTGAGATTGCGTCAAAGATTAACTTTCATAAACTGACTAATTTCGACTGCGAATAATACAATTGAGAATGTAAATGGGATAGATAGTTATCAAAAGTACCAGGATTATATTTTAGTACGCCAGACGCGCGTCTAGAAAGAGCAGAAAACAGCCGAAGAACACCAATGGGTCTTAAAAAAACCTGCACAACCGGAGTCGAGTTATAGCTGGCTCTAAAACAAAAATTTGAACTAGTTTATTTCACAGTGTTTGCTCATAGTAGAAGGTCGTGTCATCACCTTTACAGTTTTGTACACTGTCATGTACATCTACATCACGTTGTCTATGGTCGATATTTGTCTCATTGACAAACATACATGTACGACCACCATTCTCCTAATTTGCAAATATATTCATAGCTTTAATCAAGAGGCGTCATTATGATAGCTCTGAGTTCTTATACAGATTGGTCTATTCTTAAGGTGGTACCCAACACTTTAACTAACATTAATTTGGCTCGTTTAATTTGCCGATAAAGTATTTACTTTGACCCTTTGACAAAAATATAAAAATTTGAAAAAAATTTGAACCAACCGTTTTATCAGAAAAATTACACTGGTTACTAGTATATAGCAGTTTGACAAACACTTATTTTGATCATTGAGAAGCTTAATATTTTCTTAACAACACAAATTAATTAAAACATTTAGCTTATTTTACAGAGTTATCTCCCTGTAGTTTTAAATACCACCTTAATGTCCTTTTTTGTATTGACTGGCTCTTTCAACATTTTGGTCTCGAGCATTACTGAAGATGTATTAATTGTCGAAATACGCATCTGGTGAATACACATTAGTACCGCTTATGTGTTTACTACCACTGGGTCAATAAGTCTGGACGGTCGACTGTTAGTCCCCGAGGGTGTCACCAGTACTAAAATCCTGCCTCAAAATTATAGATATTGTTAGATCATTAAAGTTCATTGTTATACATTTTTATATTAATTATACACAATTTAGATTAAGAAATACACTTTTTCGTGAATAGCTCAGATTCCTTTTCTGGATTTTGCATTTTTTCAATTCTTTTTACTTTGATCAGATCTTCTAAGATAATTTTTTAGTTTCGGATTATTAAATATTTACGCATCTGGTGCAGAAAAAAATTATACCGTTGTTGTTACGAAATAGTGAACATCATAGTTATACCACATCTTCTTATTTTTAAATTAGAAAATCTCTTTCGTTGACACCACCATGGCGAAAACTGAACGACGACAAAAAGACGAACAAATTCACAAAACACCAATTAAAAGAAAAATAAAAGACCGAAGAATACAAACACGACCAATAACCGGAGATGACTAAAATACATTTCAGTTGGTCATTGGCAAAAATGACAACATCAACAATAAGAAACTCATACAATGCACGAACACAAACAGACATATGGAAATCAGCTTAAAAACTGTACCATGGTGTGAGAATGTATAAGATCTTTATTTCTAAAAACATTATTATTAATTTATAAAGACACATGTACATAATCTGTCGTTTAGAAATCAAATTTGGTTTAAAAATTGTATATTTGTAAAACTTTTGGGCAACGGGAGGCAACTCTAAACACAATTACATTTTGTACATGAGGACGAAGAAAGAATTAACGTTGGACATATTTAAGAAAAGTCAGGAATACATCTCAAAATATGACGTTTCAACTGTAATTACTCAGAACAATCATATTTGATTTATAATTGAAACTGAGAAAAAATAAGAATTTCTGACTTTATTCAAAATTATATGATGTTAAAGAAGTATTAAGTCTGGTACAAGAACCGTTCGATATTATACATGTATATATGTTTAGCCACAATAACTTGCCAACATATGTTAATAAGGCAGCAGCTAGTCTATAAAGGTAAATAATATTATACACTATTCCAACCCATAACTCATCAACCTCTAAACCGCACGAGTCTAAAAAAAGAGGCCAGCAACAAACTACAGATGTATCTTGCGATTGGCTCATCTTCCTTGCAAGTGTTATTCTTAGATTTTATCATTTACCTACATGAATTTGGGACCCGTCTGCATTTCTATCATTTGACTTGAAATTTGTTGTAGACCAGAATATCCTGATTTTTTTTCGCTCCTTTAAATTGAAGTTTGAGATGTTTCATTTCGATGACTTCTACATAACGTGTTCGGCATTTATAGCCGACTATATACGGTATGGATTGCTCTCATTATTGAAGTCCGTACGGTTGACTACTACATTTACATGTTCGTGTTGTTTATTCTTTAGTTTTCTATGTTGTGTCATGTGTACTATTGTTTTTCTGTTTGTCTTTTTCATTTTTAGCCATGGCGTTGTCAGTTTGTTTTAGATTTATGAGTTTGACTGTCCCTTTGGTATCTTTCATCCCTCTTTTACATCATTTGAAGTTTTGTGGATACTCATTGGCAATGATAACACTTCTCCTTATGTTTGTGTTACACTGAAGCATATTTATTGAGTGGGTATTCTTAATGTACCAAAGAATTGAAAGCCAGAAATTTATAAACCAGTTGATGTAGAAATATTCGGATCTATGAGAATAAAAGGCACCCAACACATTAAGAATAGTCAAATTCATTTATGGAAATATCTGATGGAATTTTGTATTAGTCATTTGTTTATAATCATCAACTGAAAATTTGGGAATTAAACTTGTTCCCGACTTTGAACTAACATGAGCAACGCGACAATTGACATATGTGGAGCAGGACCTGCTTACCTTCCGGAACACCTGAGATCATCCTACGTTTTTGGTGTCGTTTGTGTTGCTTGGTCTTGAGGGGGGATAGGAGCGGTCCTGATACCTAAATCTCGGGCTTAAAAACATGAAATCCCGAAATCTCGGCTTGAAAAACAAAATACTGGGGTCCCGGTATAAAAAAAAATCCCGAATTTCGAAAGGGTCAATCCCAAAATCCCGAGCTTAAAAGCACCCGACCCCGGAGTTCCGATAAAGGTCCTATCACCCACAGTTTTCATTGTTGTGTTCGTGTTGCTCGGTCTTTAGTTTTTTCTATTTTGTGTTTGTTTACTATTGTTATTTTTTTACCTTTTTCAGCCATAGCGTTTTAGTTTTATTTTCGACTTATAAGTTTGCATAACCATTTGATATTTTTTGCCTCTCTTTGAGACATTTGCTATTAATCATGCTTCAAAATGTAGTACCTACCACTGACTTCTGAATTTTATTGAGCTTCAAGCAATGGTATTCGAAGATTTAGAATCTAAGAAAGGAACCAATATCTTTAATTTGTATATAATTTATCATTTCGAACTGGAAACTATTAAACAAAAAAGTCATGTAAAGCCGGACTAAGTAAATGCATAAGAGTCCCAGTTTCTATTAATGTGTTGATTCATTGCTGAATTTCACACAGAGTTATCTAGCATTGGTTGTTATGTTTGAATTAAAGTCTGGCTCTTCCAAAAAAAATGCAACTAAAGGATTACATAAAAAAATAAATGAAGGATAAAAAACTTCATTCAAATAGTTTGGGGTTGGGGTGTCAAAAGTTTTGTTTAATTGACATCGATTTTATATATATACTTATTGGTCAATCAATTTTTCCCAAATTAAGTTAAGAGGAGGGTAGGGGGTCAGTGAAAAAACTATATGAATAATTTTTTTTATCCTATATTGAACTTTTGATGTCGTCCCTAAACGGTGTTTTTTGTTGACCTTAGCGGAACTTGTTATTGTGACCTTTAACGGCGTTTTCTTGTAGACTTTAGCGGAGGTCATTTTGTGGACTTAAGATGAAAGTTTGTGGACTTTTGCGGTGTTATGGACTTAAGTGGAAATTTGTTGTGGACTTTTGCAGTGTTTTGGACTTTAGATGAATTGTGGACTACATGTATAACGGTGTCACAGTGCATATTTATAAAATTTAAAATAATCAAACCCACCAGTACGTGTATACTGATTTTATTATCTTATCACCCGGCAAATAAATAAAACATTTGTTTTACAAATATATACGAAAAGACTCATTAATCACACTTTGGTCTATATCATGTGATAAACGATATAACTATTCACGATGGTCTGAATGGGGAATATTATCGATTTTTTGTGTGTTTTTTTTAACGCTACTTTTAGGCTGTTTCGTGAATCAGTTTTGTTGCGGCCCGTTTTTATTGGTGGAGAAAGCCGGAGTGTCCGTAATAAATCACCGACCTTCGATAGGAAAACTGATAGTCCTAGTCAAATATGACCAGAGGAGTCGAGTACACCCACAAGAGCGGGGTTAGAAATCACAACCTCAGTGTTGACTGGCTAGTGATAACATTAGTAACCCCTAGAACCCTCGGCCATCGAGTTACCTTTAATAATAATAATTACATTAGAAGTATGTTCCATTATAATATGTTCTTCTGATTGGCTGCATTGCAATCTCGCGTAATTCCTTAAGCAACTTCATTACACAAAAAAAAATATCATTCATTATGACACGAGGTTCCACAATAAAGTGCACTGGTGAATGAAATAAAAACTCAGTGATAAAAATCGTGTTTTCATGATCCTAGTTGAAAAATGTGATTTTAAGTATTGATAGCTCCTATTTGTAACTTCATCGGGTTGCAAAAATGTGTTCCGCGTTTCATACAAAATGTACTTCGGTCAACGCTTTTACATCCCAATGAAGTTACAAAAAGAAGCAATCAATTCTTAAATACATAGAGAGTAATTATGTACAAATAAAAAAAAAAGTATAGAGGAACTGTTCAAAATATAAAGTATAGAGAAAATAGACCAAAATATAAAGAACAAGGAAGATGACATAAAAATACAAGAATACAGAAATGAAGATCCCCCTTCCAGATCCCCCTACATGTACAGGACAAGGTATATTAAAGTAAATAAAATTAATTGAAATGTATATGTTTGTTATCTGTTATCGCAAACCACATTAAGTTAAGTTATAAAAACAAGTAGTATAAATCGTCTCAGTTAAACCATTTCAACATTATTTAGGCTTCTCAGGATTGGTGTCGAAATGCATTGGAAGTGTTGTTTTATTGTTTGGGTTCTTTGTTGGTGTTCTACTACTTCTTTTCTGGTCTCAAATTCATCCACGGATCCCCAATATCAGCAGTTGTCACAACAGCAACACGAATTGGAGCAGTTAGTTAACCAGATGAAATATGTTCTGCTGGCTACGAAAGACAGACTTGAAGTCTTGGAGAACTCTCAGACTGGTTTACCGACAATGGAAAAGTATAATGATACAGACATGCGCAATGAATTAGAAAGTTTGAAAAAACACTATACCGTGCTGCAATCGGAAAATCAGAATTTGAAACAAGGTTTAAGTGAACTGCAACTTAATTTTACCGACACAAAGCTTAAGAACAACGAATTCGAAAGTTTGAAAAAACAACTTACTGTGCTTCAATTGGAAAATCAGAATCTTAAAACAAGTTTAAAAGATCTACAACATAATTTTACGGACACAAAAACCAAACTTGAGCATTTGAATAATGTTTCGGTAGAAAACCAAAATTTGAAAATCAATTTTAGCATTTTGCAACATCAAAGTATTTCGCTTGAAAGGAACTTTGCAGACTTAAAACATGAATTAAATCAGACAAAGAAATATTTAGGGCATTTTGAAACCGACATGAGAAACGAGATGAGGCAAACAAAGAATTCGAGTCAGATGTGCAATTCAAAATGTTCAAATGTTTTACATTTATTAAATACACTTGATACAAAAACTGGAAACCAATTCATGAACTTAACTGGAAGAATTATCAATGCCGAGAATAACTTTAGTTTTATAAATAGTAAATTGAACCAGATTGAACAACAGAGCGCTAGTTTAAATATCAAAGTTGCTGGAAATGATCAAAAACTTACTGCGCTCGAAAGTCGAATGCATTCCCAAATTCAACAAATTAACCAGAACTATAGTACAAGTGTCATCGCAATTGATCACGCCATTGATAACTTAGAAAGAAAAACCGACAGTGGAATTACAAATCTTACTGGTAGGACAGTTACTCTTGAACAAAATTTGGGAACCATAGACAATAAAGTAACGCACGCATTACAGAGTGTAACATCGTCAACTGAGAAAGGTAATATACATCATGATGTATATCGCGTTGTTAATGAAATATTCACAATCTTTTCTCAAACATAACCTCATGTTAATCTCATCAAAATCTCACGTTCGATGAGTTTGAATTGTTTTTGTCCCTTTGCGTAAAATATTTCTAAGGTTTCCTATTTGAGTACGTGCTTGGTTACCATATAAGTAGGAGCAGGATCTGCTTACCCTTCCGGAGCACCTGAGATCGCCCCTAGTTTTTGTCGGGGTTCGTGTTGTTTATTCTTTAGTTTTCTATGTTGTGTCATGTGTACTCTTGTTTGTGTGTTTGTCTTTTTCATTTTTAGCCATGGCGTTGTCAGTTTGTTTTAGAATTATGAGTTTGACTGTCCCTTTGGTATCTTTCGTCCCTCTTGTAGAGTGTATTTGATAAAATTAAACAAGAAAGCCTCTCAAAAATGTACATTATTGATTTTCATGATTTTGTGCCAAAGCTCCAGTTAATCATATTTTGCTGATAATAGTTATTCTAACTGTGTTGAAGACCAACTGTTGACCCTGGACATTTTCAGCTCTTCGGTCGGGTTACTGTCTCTGTTTAACACATTCCTATTTCGATTCTAAATTTCATGTTTACCAGATAATATCAAGATACTTTCAGAGATTATATGTACTATCATTCCCGGATCTGATGAGGTTTTTTCTTGCTCGTTAAATAGTTTGTCGCTTTACATTTGTGTGTTGGGGACTGAACGATTGATTTGATTAGTTATTTGCACAAAAATGTCGGCATTCACCTCAAAATCTAACCTTTCCCAGTATCGAAATTCCCCTCGAACATAGATAGTCAAAATAGTTACTCGAGTTGAATCATGTGTATATCATCAGAAAAGACACTGATGTTTACATAAAACTACAGGGAGATCACTCTTAAGATATCATCTGAACGTTTCAATCACGTTCTTTTATTAGGGAAATATTAGGCTCCTAAATAGTCAAAATAAGAGTTTGTCAAACAGCTTTAATATATCCAATGATTTTTTTTCCGATAAAGGCTTAGTGTTTGGTGCAAATTTTTAAATGTTTGTTTATTTGTCAACCGGTCGAAGTAGATATTTTGTCAAAATTTTATGAAAATGAAACGAGCCAAATTAGTTTTAGTCAAGGTCTTTGCCCACGTTTCCACTTTAAACATACTAGGCTCATAATTTAGTGCACCAGACGCGTGTTTCTGCTACTAAAAACTCACGAATGACGATCGAATGAAATAAGTTAAAAGGCAAAAAACGTACTAAATTAGAGCAGTGATGGTCAAAACTTTCGGAAGGTTAAAATAATAATAGACAGGAAGTGACGATATAATCCTTCCTGATCGAGTCTTTACATTGGTGGTTATTGGTGAGTGTGGGTCTGAATTCCCGCTCTTTAGTATAATATACTCTCTTTTTTTAGCTTAATTAATGCTTATCGGTTTATTTTTTTTCTTGTCAATGTTTTTTATATATATTTTTTTCTTTCAGTTGGATTTACCGCCTGTGCTAATACAAGGACAGTAAATGTAGGATTAGGTATACCATTCGACGATATAAAAGAGTCTCATGGAATCCATAACCTTGACCAACTCAAAACTAGGGGAGAATTCGTATGCGAGAAACCAGGGCTCTATCTCATATCTGCACATATTAGTTCTCAGAACCCAGGAGCTGATTTTAGCATAAAAACAAATAAAATGGACGTAACGAGAGTTCAAGTTGTACCTTTAGCACCGCCCACAAATACACAAGGAAACTTACATACCGGAAGTGGATTAGTCATAGTGGAACTGGATAATTCCGACTATGTGTGGATTGAGCCGTATTCTAAAAATATGAAAGTGTGGTATTTTTTTTCGTGCTTATCAATTGTAAAGTTAAAGTGATAAATATATAAAAGTTGAAACACTTTTTTCGGAAAAAAACGGATAATCATATTTTCATGTTCTGTAATTATTGCCCTTTAAATTGAAGATTGATAGACGTTAAAGTTATTTTCGAAAACAATTCAGTATAAAAAAAGAAAAGATGTTTTTTAACTCTCGAATAAAAAGACTTTGAGGCCGAAACTCATAAGTTTTAAGTTGTTATAAAAAATTATTAACATTTTATAATTCTTTGTCCTTTATGTTGTGGAATTTTTTATTGGTCAACACGATAATGCAATAACTTGTCTCTCGGAGAGCAACGCGATATATACCGTGAGTTTCGCACTAGTATTTACCAATATAAATCTGTCATCGTAATATTTCATTTGAACTATGGTGGCTACATGTCTCGAAGACACTCATATCTCATTTTATAATTTTTACTTAGTATGATTAATAGCACTTGGTTGTAGATTTCGCCTTTTTAGGAAGGGAAGACCATCTAACGCTTGTTAATTATACGAATGAATAGATGCGACAGACGTCGATTACTTCCGTTTACTAACACCATTTCGCACCGAAATTTCTTTTTGTTTTCAAAAAGGTTCGCTTACCTTTCTGTACTTTGAAAGCCATTTTTTAAATGATCAAAAGCTGTAAAGTGATCTTCCGATATAAGACTGATATATACATGTTTTGATTTCTATATTAAGAGAGTTTCTTTTTTTCCCGGAAATAAGATAATAATTTATTTATGACAAGCATTTGATTACAGGATATGAAAAAGAATAGTGACGGTCACCATGGTAACTAGTCACACGTAAAACATATAGCAGTATCTTACAAAACTAATAAAATGTAACGATTACCCAAAACCGTTCCAATATTAGATTGATTATTCACCTCGTTCCTTATCTGCTGAACATGCTGACTGGGTGACAAGGGGACTTAACCCTTCATTATCAACGTTTTGATAGGTCAGAACAATGAAGAATTATTGCATTATTTCTTGTTCGATGTAACAATAAAGATACGATTCATCATAATCCAAAAGACAAATATGTTGATTTATCAGCATATGGCCTTCAACAATGGAAAAATAAACCGCATTGTAAGTTATGTATATATATTTAATATAAAATGAATGGGCAGTTCAAATAGCAACTGATTAATGGTTTAAACAATAACAAGAATGAGACACAGCATCCATAATAACCCTTGATTCACAGGCAATAAAGAATGCGGTAGAGATAAACATGCTTTTTTTATATATATAAATAAGGCCGTTAGTTTTTCTCATTTGAATTGTTTTATCGGGGCCTTTTATAGCTGACTATGCGGTATAGGCTTTGCTCATTGTTGAAGGCCGTATGGTGACCTATAGTTGTTAATGTTTGTGTCAGTTTGGTCTTTTGTGGATAGTTGTTCTCATTGGCAATCATACCACATCTTCTTTTTTTTTTATATTATATCTCTTTGACACATTCCACATTTCCATTCTCAATTTGATTGAAAGTGCCCGACCTTTCGAACAACTGTTTGACAGAACGACACAAGAACAAACAGTTAAAGAGCGCTTACAGCTACCTCTCGTTTACAAAAGAAAATTTGCAATCATTGATTTGGAAAATTTACAAACGCCATCACGAGTTGGTTGTCTTTTTTTGCGTAACCCCAATCATGTTGTCCTTTTCCCTCTCAGGTGAACACATGGAAGGAGACTGCTCCTCGAATTTGCACTTAAAAAAGTTAGAAACACGGCGATTACCAGGTTCTGTTTACTTTTCAATAGCAGATGAGATATACTAGAATAGATATAGGAAGATGTAGTGTGAGTGCCAATGAGACAACTCCTCTCCATCCAAATAACAATTTAAAAAAAGTAAACCATTATAGTTCAATGTTCGGCCTTCAACACGGAGCCTTGGCTTACACCGAACAACAAGCTTTAAAGGGCCCCAAAATTACTAGTGTAAAACCATTCTAACGGGAAAACCAACGGTCTTATCTATATTAAAAAACGAGAAACGAGAAACACGTATATATTACATAAACAAACGACTGTACATCAGATTCCTGTAGAATGTTTGTTTTGATGAAGTTTGAATATCCCTAAGTTTTTTTTTCACCTTTTCCTTTTTGTACAGTTTAAAACTAGAGCAGGTCCGCAAAGCGGGTGGTGGAGGTGGTGTCCCGTCATTTTTTAAAGGGAGATTTCCAACCATATGTCCCAATTCAAAAAAAGCAATGATAGTAAAAAAGGGAGTTCCAACCTTCATAATTATAGCCTCACCGATCCGCCACTGGAAATAAATCTGGTTTGTCGTAATCTTTCAACTTAACAATCATGATAATATCTTATTCAACATAATTTACAGTAAGTGCAATCAGCTTTAACCTCCTAACAAGTAACATTATATATCCTGTAAGTATGCTTCTTCGATCGCTAGCCAAGGATTACGATCCACTCCCCTATTCTCCACCCTTGGCGGATTTAGCCAACTTTTGTAAGAACAATGTTGCGCCATCTATCGGTCAATTAAGTCACGCCCATTCCGAATACATTATTCTAAGCCAATTGTACGTAGTTCTTAGAGGTCATTGAAGTTCAGAAGGAAAATATTTAAACAAGTGTCACCAAATAACGTATTTTGCTATGAGGATGAAATAAGAAAACATCGGGAGGTTAAGGTCAAAGTAATTCCCCTAAAAAATATATGTTCTATGTAGTTATCTAGTTTTAAACTGTTCCAAGTTACTGTGTACTTAAAATATATATAAATATTAATTTAGTCAGAAAAAACTTAAATGGTAGACAATTTCAAGTCTCTCAGAATGACAGAGGGATACCAATCATGATGACAACTATACGTGCAATAATAATCAATGGTGGGTATCTACCCGAACTAATACGCAGATGGTAACGGAAGCCTTTTGAAATATTTAATCACTTACTACATAAAAAAGAGAATGGATATAGGGAATATGTCAAAGAGACAACAACACGAACAAATAGCAGACAACAGCTGAAGGCCACCAATGTGTCTTTAACGCATTGAGAAAATCCCGGTCCTCAGCTGACCCGTAAACAAAATGTGTACAAGTTCAGAGAAAATGGAGGTCACATTAAACTCCAAAACATATAAATGAACTAAAACAATAAAGAAAAAACACACAAGACTTACAAAGGCCAAAGGCTCTTGACCTAGGACATGCGGCTGGGTTAAACATGTTTTGTGAGATCTCAACACTACCCATATCTCTCTAGCCAATATAGAATAAAAAAGCACATAGCAATATGCACAGTAAAACCAAGTTTAAAAACATGCAAACAAAATGTAATGATACATAAATGGAACAAAGGACTACTAGCAGTAACTGTCTTGCCAGCTCCAGACTCCAATTAAAATAATTGAAAGATTATCGTTTCCATAATAAAAAAATAAAGTACAATTCCTCCGGCTAGGGGTTTAGCGTCATACCATTATCATAAAATATATGAGAAGAACTTAACCCGTATCAAGCCAACAAATAATAAATGTTTTGACTAGTTTGTGATATCGAACACCATGTACTCATATCAGCACACCAGATAAGAGATCTGTGAGGTGTAAGAAAAACTTCCATTTTTGCTATCACAAGAGGAAAATTCAGAAGAAATAAAGAAAATTCAACGTCACAATAAAATTACGACCAATCATTTGCTGAGAACAAATTTTTCACTAGAGAATAGAAATATTTTTTTCACACTGTTCAGGAAATGTGAAAACAGCATGAAAATTAGAAAAAATTGAATAATCAACCAATATATCAGCTTATTTGTGGGGACTAACGTTCAAATTGATTTTTCATGTTATTTTGAGAAGCATGATTGCATAAATACAACGTCGTGACGTACATTTTACTAAGGAACTCATTTCGAGCAACACAAATAGCACCACATTTGAATCGAGATCTGCTAACCCTTCTGCATGTTCTGGAACACCTGAAAATCAACCCCAGCGCAGTTTTTGTTGATGATTCTTTAGTTTTCATTGTTGTATGTCTTTTGATTTGCCGTGGCTTTGGCAGTTTGTTTTCGACTTATGAGTTTGAATTTAACTTTGGTATCTTTCTCCTCTCTGGTTTATCAAAGTTTGGGAATCCTTCAGCTATTTTACACTTCATTTGCAACGGCATTATTTCAAAATGAAAGGGACCGAAATGGTTATCAAAGTAAAATGGACCAGGATTATAATTAGTCTTTATAAGACTCAGCAGTGACGCTTAGATCAAAATAGTTATAAAGCAAAACAAGTACAAAGTTGAAGAGCATTGCTGACCCGAAATTCCAAAAAGTTGTGTCATATACGGCTAAGGTAATCTATTCCTTGGATAAGGAAATCCTTAGTGTATCGAAAAATTAAAAGTTTTGTCAACAAGAAATTTATTAAAATGACATATAATTGATATTCATGTCAACACAGTAACTCCTTGACCTCAATTCGTTAATGACGTTTTATCTACAATTGCGTATTTTTGATTCTAGAGTTTCATTCATTTAAATATAAGCGTACTCATTATCACATTTCTATTAGATTTATTGGTATACTAGTAGATGCACAATTTAATCTGAATCAGGAGTACATGTTTCAATGACACTATGATAAATGGTAAGCGGAAGAAGGGATCCCGTAGACCGCCCTACGTCACGATTCATGAATTATGCATATTCTATTTATAGGCTATTTTTAAACGATTCGGAAAATACTAATGCTAAAAATAGAATTTTCTTAACATGTAAAACTATCTTAAAAAAAACGATGCAAAATCATTAAGTTTCATGGAGGGTTATTTTCGTAGAACGTGATCGCGTTTTTTTATTTCACGTTCAACGTGTTTTCACTTTTTTATTTTACGTGCAGTCGTGCAAAACAGCTAGGTGTTCAACATGTTCTGCTTTTGTACTTTTTATACGTGCTTCGTGATTCAAATATAAAAAAAGAAGATGTGGTATGATTGCCAATGAGACAACTATCCACAAAAGACCAAAATGACACAAAAATTAACAACTATAGATCAACGCACGGCCTTCAACAATGAGCAAAGCCCATACCGCATAGGTCAGCTATAAAAGGCCCCGATAAGACAATGTAAATCAATTCAAACGAGAAAACTAACGGCCTGATTTATGTAAAAAAAAATAACGAAAAACAAATATGTAACACATAAACAAACGACAACCACTGAATTACAGGCTCCTGACTTGGGACAGGCACATACATAAATAATGTGGCGGGGTTAAACATGTTAGCGGTATCCCAACCATCCCCCTAACCTGGGACAGTGGTATAACAGTACAACATAAGAACGAACTATAAAAATCAGTTGAAAATTTTAAAGGCTTAAAATGCTTATTTTGCTTGCTCAGTATTTTTCACAAAAAAAAACCACTAGACAGGGATCGTCAACATGCTCAAGAACGAAATTGAATTAATTTTGTTTCCGTTATAAGAAATGATAAGGCGGTAAGGCCAATGATGTTGTTCCTTTATTTGCATTTTAAAAGTTAAGAATATCTTTCATGATACACTTTTTTAAACGCTGTAAATTATTTAAATCATAAATGTGTACACACTAAATAGGGAATATTAAGTAAAACAGAGAGTTCACATGTACAAGAGGACAGTGACTCAGTCACAAAAGGTTCACCTTAAAGTCTTTATTTTTTCTTGCAACTTTCATGACAGAAACTATTTCACGTTCAACGTGAAATGGTGTCTTAAATAGGAAATTGTTCCGCATTACAGTAGCATATATCATTGTGCCCTCATTAAGCAAATACAGTCATATTCCTTTTTAAGATATATATAATATAGATACTTTGATGTAGGCAAATTGAAAAAAAAACATGTAGCTTACACGTTCTTAGACACGAGACATTTCCTTTACAGGGTGTGAGGGGGTTGGGGCGGGGGTGCTGGTCTTCGTTTCCACTGTTAATTGTTTATAATGAAGCTACATGTTCTATTAGGGCGTTCTATAGGATCTTCTGGGCGGTCTACATGATCCCCTGTTGTCTGAACCTTATATTTTTACTATAGAACGTTCTATAGGAAATCCTATATTGTTTGTTTATCATGTATATAACGAAAAGACGTTCTACAGGAACATCTGGGCAGTCTATGGGATCCCCTGTTTTCTGAACATTATATATAAACTTTAAGACGTTCTATTGGATACCTTATTGTTTGTTTTTGATGTCTCTACTAGAGGACTTTCTACGGGATCCCTTGGTCGGTCTGTGTGACCCCCTGCTTTCTCAACATTATGTATCTACTACAAGACGTTCTACAGAATCCCCTGTTGTTTGTTTTTCAAGTAAATACTATAGGGCGTTCTACAGGATCCCTTGGTCGGTCTACGGGATCCCCTGTTTTCTCAACATAATATATCTACTATAAGACGTTCTATACGCTCCCCTATTGTTTGTTAATCAAGTATATACTAAAGGGCGTTCTATAGGATCCCCTAGGCGGTTTTCAGGATCCCTTGTTGTCTGAACATTATATATCTACTAAAGGACGTTCTACTAGACCCCCTGTTGATTGTTTTTATGTTTATACTATAGGGCGTTCTACAGGATCCCCTGGGCGGTCTACAGAGTCCCCTGTTGTCTTTACATTATATATCTACTATAGGACGTTCTATAGGATCCCATATATTGTTTGTTTATTATTTATATACTAAAGGGCGTTCTACCGAATCTCCTTGACAATCTACTCGATGCCCTGTTGATTGTTTTAATGTTTATACGATAGGGCGTTCTACCGGATCCCCTGGGCGGTCTACAGGATCCCCCGTTGTTTTTACATTATATCTCTCCTATAGGACGTTTTATAGGATCCCCTTTATTGTTTGTTTATTATTTATATACTAAAGGGCGTTCTACCGGATCCCCTGGGCGGTCTACATGATGCCCTGTTGATTGTCTTTTATGTTTATACAATAGGACGTTCTACAGGATCCACTGGGCGGTCTACACGATCCTCGTTTGTTTAAAAATATATTTCTACTATAGGACGTTCTAAAGTATCCCCTGTTGTTTGTTTTTTTATTTATATACTAAAGGGCGTTCTACAGGATCCCTTGGGCGGTCTTCAGGATACCCTGTTGTCTTTACATTATACGTGTACTAAATGGCGTTCTATAAGACCCCCTGTTGATTGTTTTTCATGTTTATACTATAGTTCGTTCTGCAGGATCCCCTGGGCGGTCTACAGGATCCCCTGTTGTCGTTACATTATATATCTACTATAGGACGTTCTATAGGATCCCCTATATTATAAAAAAGAAGATGTGGTATGATAGCCAATGAGACAACTATCCACAAAAGATAGTTTGTTTATTATTTATATACTAAAGGGCGTTCTACCGGATCCCCTGGGCGGTCTTCAGGATCCCTTGTTGTCTGAACATTATATATCTACTATAAGACGTTCTATTGGATCCCCTATATTGTTTGTTTATTATTTATATACTTAAGGGCGTTTTAAAGGATCTCTTGGGCGGTCTTCAGGATCCCTTATTGTCTGAACATTATATATCTACTAAAGGACGTTCTATAAGACCCTCTATTGATTGTTTTCCATGTTTATACTATAGGGCGTTCTACAGGATCCCCTGGGCGGTCTACAGTATGCCCACTGCATGAAATGATACGTTTACAAAATTTATTCATATATTAAATTTCTAGTTTTGAATTTAAGGTCTGATTTATGAAGAATTATTTTAGTAGTTTATTAAAGTTTCATAATTTTGTTAAATTTCTTATTTTCTTAAGTTTAATTTCGATTTATGGGTTATTAAATTTGTTATTTATTTGAAAAATAATACCAGTTTAAATTTGTTATTTAAAAGGTTTAAATCTAGTTTATCGCCGTTAAAGTTTTCGTTTAAACATACGTTTATTTTTTAACAAACTACTAATATAAGACAATTTAACTGAAATTTAATTTGGAGTAAATAACAAGTTTAAACTAATAAACTTTCGTTCGGTAAATTTGTAATTTAATGCCAGTTTCCGTAACTTGTTTAGTTTAAGTATCTTGTTTTTTTTCAATGATTACTTCTTTTTCTCAAGGGTCAACAAATTAAGGCTCAATACTGTCACGACAGATGAATACATATTGCACAAAATAAAATGGAGAGTTAGTAAGAAAAAAAGACGACAAAAGTTACAATCGGGCTTATTATAATTGTTCAAAAAGAAAAAAAAAGAAAATCTTTCGTTGCAAAAATATCAACAACTAACGTAAATAATTATTCAAATCTTGAAAATTGGCAAATCTTTAGAGATTGTCAACCAAGTATATGTCTTCGTCAGATTTCCATGGCCATTCTGGTTATCTTTTTATTTTTCTCAATAACAGAAAATACAAAACACAACAAATAACAAGAGCTCTATAAATAATGGCTAAATTTCATCGTTTGTTTTTATCGTTTTATAAGGAATAACTAAGAAATGAATAGTTTAAAAAACATGTATTTATCGAAGTACATAAACACAAATAGAAGATATTTTTAGAAACAAGCAGTTTTGGTTATCCCCCTTATTATAGACTAAATATATTTTGCATTTTGACATTCGTCTTCCATTTGATAATTCAAATTCAAGTATTTTATTGGACAAAGCACATATGATACAATGCGTATTCCAAGATATAACCACATTAAACATGACAATTTATGCACATAATAGTTATTATAATCATATGTATACGAATATACAGTGCACTTTGTCAGATATTTCTTAAAGATCGTATTACTTTAAAGTTTTTTAATAATATTCAAAATGGGATGTAACTCATTTTGTCATCAGTCATATCTGTTTCAGATGAAAATATTTATTTCTAAAATAAGTTATCTCCCATTACATTTGAAAAGCGTAAATATTAAGATAACATTTTATAAACATTTCTTTTTCTTCTTTTATGTTTATATTCAACACTGTTTTACGGATGGATGGATAATCCTTAAGAAAAAATTGACCCATACTAGTATAAAAGGGTCCAATAAGAAAAGTAAGAGCTGTTTTAGCGCAAATTTCAAAATATTCACGAAGTAAACGGGATTTTTTCTTTTTTCCAACTTCAAGTTGTCGTAGTTTGCTACTGACTCTTTCGCAAATAATGTTACTCGTTTGTACACCATATTTCGCTTTTCCGTAAGTGGACGTTACGCGGGTGCATTTTATTTGCGCGCATTTTGTGATTACATTTCTCTTATTTCCTATGAGTTAAAAAACGATGAATATTTAAAAAAATAATTGTGCATTATGACGACCTGATTTGAAAAAAAAACAAAGAAACAATTGCAATAAATTCAGGATCTTCTTTTGGAATCATACAGTGAAGATCACTTCTAATCTCCCGATAGAACTGTAAGAATAATCTATCCTAGGACAGTTTTAGATAGAACTGACCAAATCAGTTCTAGGTAGAATTGTCTAGATCAGTCTTTGGGTTGATTGATTGTTGGTTGCTTAACGTCCAGTGGCAAATATTTCATGCATATTCAGGATGATCAGTCTTAGGATAGAACTGTCTAATGTCTAAAACAGTTCTAGTCGTATAACTGTGAGCAGACCTGACCAAATCAGTTATAATCGTGGAAATGTCGGCAGAAGTGACTTTATCAGTTCTTACCGTAGAACTATCAACAGAACTGTCTAAAAGTTTTCTAGCCGTAGAACTGTCCAAACCTGTCAAGATAGTATAGAGCAGTTCTAACTGACGTCACTGCAGTTATGGGCATATATATATATATATAACTCGTCTAAACATCAACCCAACAAAGTTAGATCTGTAAATTTGCTATCGCAAATTTTTGGTTCTTCCCTCGCCGGGATTCGAATATATGTCCAATGACGTCACATAATGTGTATATATATGTGTGCACCTTATCTACTATTGTACCTATCTGATCAAGTGACAAAGAATCAACTTTATATCCCAGTTGTAGGTTCGAGAATGCATTCTAGTAAAGTAACTTTATAAATTTAGGTCAAAGTTAAAGATATCAATATACTAATAACTTCAGCAATTTTAAGGAAACCTATTCAAACCCCCCTTTTTCTCCTAACTCCTAAACGGTTTAAGCAATAAACAACAGAGCCAATCCAATGTTGTACGTATATTTGTAGTACTATTTCAAAAAAATATACTCAATACACTCAGTATACACAAGTTATTGTTCGGATACCAGAAAAAAACTTGTTTCCACTTCCTCTTTTTGCTCTAATTCCAACATGGAACCATTATCACAAAAGTCAATCAATTTAAGGTGGCTCGGTCCTATTAGAAGTTTCTGTCAGAAGCCCGAGGTCAGAAGTGACGTATTTTTTTATATTTTCATCTTTACAAAGAGTGAATCAACTTGGTTGAAAAAAGGGGGTCCCGGACCATTTAAGCTCAAAATATTATTTTTAAATAGATAGGTAAATGCATCGATCATTTTTCGTCAACATCTCTATTTTCCCTATCATTTCTACGGGGAAAAAAAACTTTCTTGTTTGGTATGGAAACTTGTGGTACAAATTCAGAGAGGTTCATTCACTTATATTTTCGAACTAGTCCCAGACATTGCTCATATCAATCTTTGATTTATGCTTCATAAATATCTGTCATTTTTTGTACATGCGTATAAAAGAGCGCTTACAATGCAATATTCCCATAAAACTATTATTTCTGAAGCCTAACACATTTTAAAAACTAGATGTGTCAAAGCGACACGAACAACCCCGTCTCAAAAAAGTTAAAAATCAGGAATTTCAATGTGGACATTGTGGACACATGTGGACACAAACATAATAGTAGTCCTACATATCAAAAATCAGCTCAAATTCTAGAGGCATATAGAAAAAAAGTCTGTATATCTGATTTCTAACAATTTTCAAAGTTGTTTAACCTTCATTTTGGCAAAAATAAGCGGAGCAAAACAAAACTTTAACTTGATCTGTAACTCATTGTGGTTAACTCACATACCACGAATCAGCCCAATATCTGAAAGCATCTAGAAAAAAATCGGCATAAGTGCGATTTTCAAATATTTATCAAAGTCCTTGGCCCGAAATTACAGAAAAAAATAGCCGAATTGGACAAAACTTATTCTTGAGCATCATGGGTAACTCACATACCAAAAATCAGCCCATATCTGAAAGCGTTTACAAAAAAGGTATGTATAATTGTGCTTTTCAACAAATATCGAAGTTCAAAGCCCGTAATTTCGGTAACAATTAGCGGAGCGGAACCAAACTTGAACTTGACCAAGCTGTAACTCATCATGGTTAACTCACATACCAAAAACCAGTCAAATATCTGAAGACGTTTAGAAAAAAACCCGTTAAATGGTTTGTTGCGGAATATCGGAATAACGAAATTACGGAAAATACGGAATTACGGACAAGGATAAAACTATATGGCCCCGAAATCCTCGTACGGACCCTTGCTGATGATGTATCTCTGATATACATGTAAGTTTGATAAACATTTGGAAAAAATTATACAGATGAGAGGGCTTTTAAACTGGGTGGCCGGAAATTTTGTGATGCGGGATTCACACAGCGCTGATCATTGCTCCCGTTTGAGATCAGACACCGTAAACACGGAAAGTAAAAAAGTCGGCCTACTATCCTCAATGTCATGGAATGTCCTATTATTGACCGATCGCTGTAGTATACGTTCGTAACATATTCCTACGGCTTAGAGAGGTCCAAGTGAGGTGACTTTTAATAGGAATTGAGCAAATTCGATTTGTCTAGTCGGATTTCAATCGTGATTATGTCGTGACAGATTCTGCTGTAAATAAAGGCAACAGTAGTATACCGCTGTTCAAAACTCATAAATCCATGGACAAAAAACAAAATCGGGGTAACAAACCAAAACCGAGGGAAACGCATTAAATATAAGAGGAGAACAACGACACAACACAGAAACGGACCAAGCATCAGACAAAACACCACGAGAATAACAAATATAACATGAAAACCAAATACATGAATTTGGGATAGACAAGTACCGTGCCACGTCTTATCGCAAAAATAAAAGAAAACACAAACGACTCAACGTTAAAATGCAACATACACAGAAACGAACAATAATATAACAATGGCCATCTTCCTGACTTGGTACAGGACACTTTTAAAGGGGAATAAAAGTGGTGGGTTGAACCTGGTTTTATGGCATGTCAAACCTCGCACTTTAATGGCAAAGTTAAATATAACATTGAAATGACAACATAATATTACAGGACTACAATACAAATAAATAGGAGAACATATTAGACAAAGAAAAACATGATTAATAGATAACAAAAAGCATCAAGTTTAAAATTCAATACGCCAAAAACGCGCCTTGTCCACACAAAACTCACCAGTGACGCCCAGATATAAAAGATCGAAAGTAAAAAAAGTACAAAGTTGTACAGCACTGAAGATCAAAAGTTGAAAAGGTTTCGCCAAACACGGCATTGTAACAGTTACAGTATCGGATCAAAATCGGAACAATGTTTTGTGTTTTTGGACGGTGTCCTGTGGAACGGGCATGATCTGGATAGATTTGTCATTGGTGTTTTTTTTTTGCGAACTGAGTCAAGATTGCATCCCGAATACGAACCTTCCGAAACAGTCCAGTAATTAATACGAAATTCGGCAATATACACTCTTTTGAGTTCGGACAATTACTGAACACGATACGATTGAGTCTAGACTTTTGTTCTGTGACTTTCTGTCCGTTTACCTAAAATATTTGTATAATGACCTATCTTGATCTCTCTCTATATATACTAACATTTCCCAACGAATATCTGGTGCATGGATTGTTCTTCTTGATCCCTATTCGAATTTTATTGACCTTCAAAAGTTATCGCATCGAAAGTTGAATCAGTGCCAAGCAAGATAGACACCCGAACATTTTCGTTAAACGAGTCAAATCCGTCTTCTGGTTTCTTAATCGATCTGTGTTAATCATTTTGATTGAGTCTGATCGACAATGTGACTAGGGGGGCACTTCCTATGTAATGACTGGTAGGGATGAACCGCTGGAATAGGTCACTATTTCATGCTTCATGATATACGAAAAGGGTGAGAAATTCAGATTAAATATATCAATAGGTTGATTATCACTTGCTGGATATATATTATAAGTATCTAAAACTAATCAAATGTTACTGTTTATTTTTAATGCGGTTAAACCACAGTCGTAAATACATCAGCTATTTGTCAAACCAATTAAACTCTATTTATTCAATGTGGTATTTCCACTGAGATTAGATATAGGAGCAATAAATCCAATCATTTTGACATTTCCACCTCATTAACATTGAAAGGTTTGCATACATGAAACATTAGAAGAAATTCCATAGCATAGTGTCAGCATCCTTCAAGCGGGAACGACAACTCAGTTTTTAATTAATGTAAACTCAGTAAAAGTGATATTCTCTGAAGTGTTAGGCAGCAACCATTTGATTTTCGGGGGGGGGGGGGGGGGGGGTTGCTATGTTTTTTTTTGGAAAAAAAAGTTTGTTGCTGCCTTACTACAATTATCTGATAAAACATTATCTATTGTCTTTGCAAATTGAAATTTCTTCATAATTAAAGTTATAAAAAAGCAAAAAGAAGAGTGAAGAATTTATTGGAAAAGCAATGTGTGATTATTGCGACTGCGTTGCTTCTAAACAAAAACGTAAAATGAGCGGGACCTCAAAATTTTTGTAAACTCTAATGTATCAGAAGATGAAAAATATCCAAATATATCTATAGGTCTGTTTTTTGTTCATTAATATATGAAAAGGGTGGGGTACTTGATGTCTCAGCTGCTCACCCCTACAGAAGTGCCCCCCCCCCCGGGCAATGTGAACCTTACTTTGTTATTAAACTCGATACTTAAACATTTAACTAATCTTTTCTTACTCGATGTTTGACTTTCATACCGCTAAGTACTCGATGATGGGCTCTCTTTTACGTGAAACCTACCTGGACTATATTTTTAGAACTTTTTTTGCAGTCAAATTGGCAACTTTTGAATAAAATGTAAGCCCAAATTAGCGGCCCTAACCTAAATTAGTAGTTTAATTAACCACAAAGGTAAAAGAAATATTTGTAATGATAATGTTTTTTGCAAAACATAATACCAAGACGGGCTATTAAAATGCAAACAAAATTTACACAATTATGCATATACCTATGTTATGGTATGCTACGGATCGATACCGAAGCCGTACAGAAACATGCATGTATATAGATACATATAAAAAGAAGATGTGGTATGATTGCCAATGAGACAACTATCCACAAAAGACCAAACTGACACAAACATTAACAACTACAGGTCACCACACGGCCTTCAACAATGAGCAAAGCCCATACCGCATAGTCAGCTATAATAGGCCCCGATAAGACAATGTAAAACAATTCAAACGAGAAAACTAACGGCCTTATTTACGTAAAAAAAAAAATTAACGAAAAACAAATATGTAACACATAAACAAACGACAACCACTGAATTACAGGCTCCTGACTTGGGACAGGCACAAACATAAATTATGTGGCGGGGTTAAACACGTTAGCGGGATCCCAACCCTCCCCTTACCTGGGACATTGGTATAGCAGTATAACATATGAACGAACAATAAAAATCAGTTGAAAAAGGCTTAACTCATCAGATAGACAAAAAATAAGTACAGTTTCGATCAAATTTTGTCGATCTGCCTGCTGTCATTTGAAAGAAAATTCCAATTTATTTTCAAGGAAGCCCTATTGCCAGTAAGATTTTATTGAAATATTAATGTTTATAAATATCAAAATAAACAGACATTTCAAACAAGTTTTTCCAAAAAGACCCTTTTAATTTTGTTCATTTTTTGGAGGTAGATGTTAGCCAATAAGACTTCATATACCTTCAGTGGCGGATCCCTAATTTTTTATTAGGGGGGCTGGGGCGCTGACTGACCCAAATCTTTTTTCTTCAGAAAACGGGGAGGGGGCGGCGGCCAAGAACCCCCCCCCCCCCCCCACCGAATCCGCCTATGACCTGTCCCTTTTCAAATATTCTTTTTTAAACATGATATATACCCATGTATATTTCCAAATATTTGTATAACAAAATGAAGACCTACACCTATATAATGATCTGATATGCTCTACATTGCCACTCCCTCTTAAAACAAAGCTTATCAACAATTGCAAATTCCAACAGTCTATTTTAGATGTCAAATGGGTGCAAATTTCATAATAATGCCGGAAACATCTGACACATTTACAAATGTGATTTTAACCGCAACACAATAAATACTAGCATCAGACACTTAATTAGAAATAACCCTGACCGTTTTAAATTTCCCACCCTTTTCATATATTAATGAAGCTTGAAAGACTTATTCAAGCTATTCCTATATATAGCCTTTCCCCCTGGGGATTATTGGATTAATAAGTTCCATTATAAGAATAGGGAATTTAACTAGCGGATCAAGAAATGTTATAAGTGGGGCCCACTGACTGCCTAAGAGGGGTCCGCCCTGGTCATGCTACAGTGATAATCAACCATTTTCCCCCAGAAACCCCGGGGGGATCCCTGGCCCCCTTCTAAATCCGCTTCTGAATTTTAAACATCCTCTTTTATAATTTTGACGACTTCTCTCCCAAAAACTACAGTTAAATATGCTTTTCGATCGTCTTTATTGTAGCAGGCTATTCTTAATACGACTAAACTTTTATCTTCCAAAGGAAATCATTCAATTTTTGAATGTTGACCTTGCTATAGAAATTTTATAATTTTTGTGCACAGTTGTGCACATTAACAACGCTCCAGTCTTAACACTTATCAGTAACTACGTAGTACTACATAACTTCAAATTAACATGTCATTTATATCAACCCCATGCAACTAGGTACACAGCTGCATTCAATGAAACATGATCAGAGATAAAAATAGATGTATATTCTGAATCAGATCCTTTCTTTTCGATACAACATATAAACGAGAGAAAAAAAAAGGGGGGGGGGGGGGGGTCAGAAGAAAAATGATCTTTAATTTTAAATAAACTGATGTATGCAAATTGCAAATTCAATTAAACGCTATCAGTGATTACTCATCATTTGTATCGATCAGATCTGCATTTCTTTTGCACCGATTTTTTTTATTACATTTTCGCCGAATTTGTGTTTCGTTTGTGCTGTTTGTGTACTTGTAAATTACAGGTTCATTTTGATCATTATAAATCTCTTCCGTTAGTACAGAAGTTATGTATTGTCAATCATAACATGTATCTAACTGTTGTAACATACTCACGGGGGGAGGGGGTGGAAGTAGGCTTCCGAGCAGGATTATAAAAAAGAAGATGTGGTTGCCAATGTAACAACTCTCCACAAAGACAAAAATGATACAGAAATAAACAACTATGGGTCACCGTACGGCCTTCAACAATGATCATAATTAGCTATAAAGGGTCCCTATATGACAATGTAAAACAATTCAAACGAGAAAACCAACGGCTTTATTTATGTACAATAAATGAACGAAAAACAAATATGAAACACATAAACAAACGACAACCACTGAATAACAGGCTCCTGGCTTTGGACAGACACATATCATGATACATAATGTTTCGGGGTTAGACATGTTAGCGGGATCCCAACCCTCGCCCTAACCTTGGACAATGGCATAACTGTACAAAATAAGAACGAATTTAGTCAATTTAAAAAATTACTAGTAAAAGTACATCCATGAAAATTTACACCGTTATTCTTACAGTTTTCAAACGCGTGCAGCTGACCAGCATTGAGGTGGCTAACTTGATGTTCAATATATATAAGTACAACATCTTAAAATGCATGAAATTGTCATCCGAGACGGATTCGAGCATCAGACATAATGGCAAACGTGAAGCACTCCTCGTTTTCATGATGGGGAAAGGTCACCGAAAAACTGCAGTAGCCATTAACCAATTTCACTTGAGTTTTCTCTATACTCTGTGCTTAGCCCATCAGACTGACCCCCCCCCCCCACACACACACACCAGTTACTTCTGCGCCAGATAAAAACCACAACATAAAATTGAGAAAGGAAATGGTGAATATGTCAAAGCGACAACAACCCGACCATAGAGCAGACAACAGCCGAAGGCAATCAATGGGTCTTCAATGTAGCGAGAATTCCCGCACCCGTAGGTGTCCTTCAGCTGGCCCCTAAAAATATGCATAATAGTACAGTGATAATGGACGTCATACTAAACTCCGAATTATACACAAGGAACTAAAATTTAAAATCATACAAGACTAACAAAGGCTAGAGGCTCCTGACTTGGGACAGGCGCAAAATTGCGGCGGGTAAAACCGAATCATGGTCAAAAAAAGTTAAAAGGCCAAATAAAGTACAAAGTTGAAGAGCGTTGGGTACCAAAGCGCTCTCATGTCGACAATTTTGACAGATATTTATAAAAAATATATTCAATGTCTATACGAGCAATATCTAGTATAAGTTCGAAATTCATGCAATACTGGTCACTTTTCTTTCACCGTCTGAGCCATTAGTGACGATTCACCTCTGATATAAGCTTGATTCACAATTGACAAGAACTTTACATGAAAGGGCTAACAAACCAGGTGGCTAGACAGAAACACGGACACATTCGGAAGCCCATAGAAAAGTTCCATGTCCACCGCAACGTATGTCGCGTAGGGTTATACATTTTAGAATTATAAAGAAGAACATTGCTGACTGCCAACCTTTCCACCAAAATATATATTGGAGCGATATAATTGACACGATTACTTATAAGAACTTTTTTTTTTTTACATGTATGTACTAATTTCCGAAGTCTACAAAAATGAATTCCGATCGTCATCCCGTTCACAAAAATATAAAAGTACCGCTTATATATGATGACTAGTATCACACAGTCATGTTCCATGGCGAACGAGGCGGGTGCAAATAGCATAAGAAGTGGTTTTTTTTTAAATTATTATTTGACCTTGATGTGTTAACGTCATGTTTCTAAAAATTTAGGCGAAGGAAAGAAATATTTATTGGCGAAAATGAAAAGATGTTCTACAAATGATTTAGAAATACCATGGCAATTCATATTTAAATGATTATAGTATAAAATTATAACAACCTTTTAGGAACTGTATATGCATGCACAAGATCCCCCAGCTATAGTTGATTTCTTATTTGAAATCCAATTATTAGTAAAAATGTATAAGAATGTATATATTTTGAAAAATAATAAAATCCTATATAAACATATAAAAGAAGATGTGGTGTGAATGCCAACGAGACAACTCTACACAAAAGACAAAACTGACACAGAAATTAACAAATATACGTTACCCTTCGGCCTTCAGCAATGAGCAACGCCAATACTGCTTAGTCAGCTATATAAGGCCCCGAAATGACAATGTAAAACAATTCAAACGACAAAACTAGCGGTCTATTAAACAAAATTGAACGAAAAACAAATATGTAACATATAAACAAACGACAACCATGCATGTACTGAATTACAGACTCCTGACATGTGACAGGAACATACTTATATCAGGTGGCGGGGTTAAACAAGTTTAGCGGGATCCTAACCCTCACCCTTACCTTGGACAATGGTATATCAGTACAAAATAAGAACGAACTATATATATATACAACTCGTCTAAACATCAACCCAACAATGTTAGATCTGTAAATTTGCTTTCGCAAATTTTTTGTTCTTCCCTCGCCGGGATTCGAACCCATGCTTCTTTGATATCGTGACACCAAATCGCCTGCACTGCAGCCGTCCCGCTAGACTACACGACCACCTGGGCTCTACAATAATAGAGCTTTCGCTGGGCGTGTGTTACCTTTCCTCGTCAGTTTTAATCTAGCAGCGTACTACAGTACATTATATATAAGGCATGAAGATGTTATAAACAATTGAAAAAGGCTTAACTCATTAGATGACAAAACTACAAGTGGACGTGGCCTGGTACTTGTACATCCCAACAACAAAAAGATACTAAGTGCAGATCTTATAGTACTCGCAGTTAACTTAACAGCTTGTTCAAACGGCCAGTAACAACTAATCATCTTAGACTAATATGGACTTGCACATCACTATTATGCGTATAAACATCCCAGTTGCGGAACTAGAAATATTCATAAGTGAGATTCAGTGACTTCCGAAAAAGGGGCTTGTTCCAGTCATGTTTCGGTGCTTCTCTTCATAATAAACAACAACAAAAATCACAAAAAGGGGGAGCAGGCCACCTGCCACCGGATTTCCTTGATTCGCCTCTTCATCCTACAAGATATCAAGGTCGTTGCTTAAAAAATGTAGGAGTAGCTCTAGATGCTTGTAATATACATAATTCTTAAGATTTAACTCGGTCTTCCTGGCATTTAAGAATATTTGACAAAAATAAAAATGCCGAGGTATACATGCATGAACATCTCAATTGTGTGTTCAGGCAACCTCTGAAATATTAAAACTGTAGTTCAACAAATCTTGGAAGAGGAAGCAGGACAAACCATGATCTCTCTCTTTGCGTTTTATAATAAAATGTATCCAACTACCTTGCATTTTGAGGATATTTTACTTAAAATGTTTCAGTTGCAACCGTCAAAAACTGGACGAGGTGATAGTCAGACAAACCAATCTATAGCTGGACTAACAGACGAACGGGTAGACGAACGAACCTGTAAGCGATAAATTAATATACCCTACGATGAAAGTGGGGTCATACAAATCAAAACCTCATAGTTCTCAATTTGCTTAAACAGTTCTCTTCAGTTGTATAACCATGAATTCTAAGATTTCTTAAACCGTTCCAAATTTAAGTCTCTGAATTGAAAATTATTTTTCAGGGATCCGATGGCTGCTTTCTGTCAAATTCGTTTTTTTTTGTTTTGTTCTCGTTTTCACATACTCTATGCTATTGTTTCACATTTTGTCACATCGGTACATTCTATAAATTATTACATATATATTAGTACACTTCGCATGTGTTGGTTTATTATCGAAGGTTGTACTTCGAGCTTACCGATTGATTCGACGGGAGCATGGACAGTTACAATACATGTGTCAGATCGGAAATTATACAATATTTTCTGTTATTTCCGTATTTTGCGTGGAATTCTCGTCGCGTTGAAGATCGTTGAAGACCCATTAGATGACATCGGCTATTGTCTGCATGTTTTCGAGTCGTTAATTGTCTCTTTTACATATTCCTATTTCCATTCTCAATTATGAATTCCAGATTTCAGCAGAACTGGAAACATGATAGTATATAGGGAATCACTGAAGCATGACTGGAGAGATCCCAACTTTAGGTCAGTCAACAAAAAGTTAACAAAAGCGCCTAGCGCCACCAGCTCCGTTGGTATATTTAATAGAAAGATAATATATAGTTGTTAACTTGTTATATTTGCAAATGGGGTAAATAAACTCATCGTAAATACCAGGATTGAAATTTTACATTTACGACAGACGGGTATGTCGTCTACAAAAGACTCATCAGTGACGCTCAAGTAAAAAAGTATTAATAAGGTAAAATGAAACTGACCATTAAAACTTCAAAAAGGGCAAAGCGCAAACATTTTTTTTTAATTTTCAACGCTATCTTCTTGACCACAATAAGTGTTTTCATCAAAATTGGAAATGATTATATTTTTTAAAGAAAAATCTTTACCTACGTCGCATTATATACAATTAACAAGTTCTAAATATACTGCTAAACAAAAGTTAAGCAACTAATACATTTAAGTCAAATTTTATCTTAATTTCTGTCAAGTTTTTCCATTTTCAAGTAAAGAAAATCACGCAATATGGTTCACTTTCTTTCCTGTAATAATTAGATCTCTTGTATACTTCTAACACACACACACACAGACAATAGGTGTTGTTTATTTGTTGAAATATTTGATTAAAATATGCGCTGCTGAAATTATTTTACTCAGTATAGTATATATAGACTTGTATTCCAAAGACAAATTTATATAATAACTTTATTGCAAAAAACATGAAACCCTGACGGGTTAAAATGCAAACATAGTACAATGTATACACAAGTGACAAGAAACATAACTATACATGATAAATGTTTTTAAAAAGTGAAGTTGATATTAACAACATATATCTATATATAGATGTATATAATAATTGACCAATGTGGACCTTATTTTCGCAATTCCATAGATTGCTTTATATAGTCTACAACACTAGACAAAATATCTTTATTGGGATCTAGAATAGTTTTAAGTTTAGAGTTTGAGTCAAGCTGGTTAAAATTAGGATAATGGGTTTTAATTGCATTTATAAGGGAATGTCTTACATTACTGTTAATTTGGCAATGAAGGAAAAAGTGTTCCTCATCATCTAAAATTTTACAAACTTTGCACAGTCTGTGTTCTCTTTGAATTTTTTTATAACGTCCTAATTCAATTTCCAAATTATGATCACTTACACGTAATTTTGTTAAAAGCTGACGACTATTAAAATTGTTTAGATTGTGCAGGTAGTCCTCAAATTTAATTTCATTTTTAAGTTTACTATAAAGATAAAGTTTTGAACTGTTATCAATATTTGAAAGTTTTTGAAGAGTGATGTTATTATACTTTTCCTTCACTATACATTTAAAAGTTTTTTTGAGTGAATTTTTTATAAGTTTAAAAGGTTGATCAGAATCAACATATTGTTCTTCATCAATATTAAATTCTTTAAAAATATGCTTGGCAAAAGTGTACCAAGTGTATATTCCATCTTCAGACATAGACTTATTTACTGCAAAAGCTTCTTTAACAAGAGGGTTTATTTCATGGCAGTTTATTCTACAAAAATATAATAAAACTTGAGTTTTAATAAAAGAGTCAAGTGGAAATCGTCCTAACTCAGACTTTGCAGCTATATTACATGAGGTTTTTTTAATTCCAAGAACAGTTTTACAAAATTTATGATGCACTTTCTCAAAGCTGAATCTATCTGTCAATGATAAAATATCACAGTTAGTTCCATGCAAAGTGGCTCTATTTATGGCTCTAAAAATTGAGTAATAATCTTCCATAAACCAGATCTCGCTATTATATAAAATTATGGGTTTAATAAGTGAATCAAATAATTTACATGATAAATCAACAGGGACATGATGAAAATTAGACATATATTTTTTTTAGTGAAAATAACGCTTTAAGCGCTTTTTTGGATAGTTCATGTGTAGATCTCTTAAATTTTCCTTTATTATCAATAATGTTCCCAAGAAAATTATACTCTTTAACTTCAGTTAACTGATTTTGTTTATAAAAAAATTTTGACTCAAAAGAATTTCTAGAATGAAAAATCATAACTTTTGTTTTATTTGTATTTACAGTCAGCTGCCATTTGTAGCAATATTTTTCCAGTTTATTCAAAGCAGATTGTAAACCATTTTGTGATTGTATATAGATTGTAAACCATTTTGTGATTTTATATATATTGTTTAATTTTCTGTGGTGTTTGATAATGACCCAGTGACCTACAACATTTATGATAAATAAACCACATGTTGTGCATATTGGCAACGCTTCTCAGTAAATCAGTATAAAAAGTATGAATCATTTGTTAAACTAGTGTATAATGTGGTGTGGAATAATTGGTAAAGTCAAAGATATCCGGCTATTTGAATTGACCCGATGAGCTAACATGATGTTGAATTGATTTTGGAAATAATACACTAATCCATTATTTTAATTTTATTTCTAATACTGAAAAAAAAATATGGTCCATCATAGCACAACCAAGTAAACAAGTGTCCATTAATTTATACTAAAATCAAAAAATCATAGAACATTCATATTCCGACAAAATGAAGATAAATAGAAAAAATCGTTTAGGAGGGGTATGCGTTGTTGATGTTGTGCAAATGGTATGAATAATTCCCCTATTCAATCCTTCTTCTGGCAAATTATTTGAAAAAAGGAGGGCTTTGATAACTGTTACCCTAGCTTGCCCTACAACATAATGCATCCCCAAAGAATATAGATTTCATATTCATATAAGTCTGAAAATTAAACCCAATATAGTTATGGAATCAGATTTTTTAGGCTGACAAATATTTTTTGTCATTTTACATTTCAATTTGCACAGGTCTGTCTACATGTTCACTAGTTTTTCAATCATTTACTGGTCTGGTTTTATTTTCACAAGTCTCTCTTATAGACCCCTAGTCTGTCCATATGATTCTCAACAGTCTGACTATGTGTCCACAAGACTTTTGTCTCTACGTTTTCACCGGTCTCTATGTGTCCGTCAGTCTGTCTCCGTGTCTACAAGTCTATCTACATGTTTTACCGCCATGTTACGTTTCTAACAGTTTGCCTTCATGTTCTACACGTTCGCCAGTCTGCTTATGTATATACCATTCTGGCTACAAGTCTTCAAGAATATCATTTCAAATTCTGAAGATGATGATATTTCGCATAGTAAAGTCGTTAATACAATGTACCAGTACTTTAGGGTCGACATCAAAAAAGCAATGAAGGATAAAAAACTTAATTCAAATTTCTGCAAGTTTTGTATAAATTGACATCGATTTTTACATATATCCTTATTGGTCAATCAATTTTTCCCAAATTAATTTAAGAGGGGGTAGGGGGTTCGGTGAAAAAAACTATATGAATTAAGTTTTTTACCCTTCATTGAACTTTTGATGTCGTCCCTTAGTCTATCAGTTTCCATCTTCATGCAAGACTCGGGTCTGATGAAGGTTTTTAAACAGTTAAAGATTCATCAACACACAATCCTATTGACTGAAGTCAGTCTTCTCGGTCAGAAGCAAAGAAATGCCCGATTAGCGCTGCTGAATTTCCCCGGGGCACGTGGAGGACCAGTAGATATCGACACACCAATTTCAGTTATTCGACGAAGAATTTAAACACATATCTCATTTAACACAAACATTACACAATATTATAATGTCAACATGGAGTCAGTAGCTGAGGTAACATTAAGTTAATTTAAAAGTCAATATCTTGGATAACTCTGATTTCTGCATACAGTTTAGAAAGCATATATCACTGTCATGAATCAAGGATTTATATAGTAAGAAGGTTCTTGCTATCATCGGTACTTTGGGATAGGACAATTTTTTTACCCTCCCCCTTTTTTTCAATATCCGTTATTCTTTCGATTTCTTTTAATTAACTCTCTTTAGTAATATATACGTGACCGCTGTGGATAGTAAACTTGGAATATATAGTAAATAGCAAACCAAGTATTTTGTAGTCTATTGTCTTACACTATGGAGTATGTCTTAAACAGCGATTTAGAACAAATATCAGTATGGTCTAAAGATTGGCTTATTAATTTTAACCCTAATAAGACTAAGGCTATGATATTCGCCGGCCATACTTCCCCAGATGATATTGAAATAGAATTTCAAAACCAATTAGGAGAATTTGTCTCCTGTCATAAACACTTAGGGATTACTTTTGATTCCAATGGTAAATTCCATGCACATATAGAAAATATGTTAAAGTGTGCAAGCACAAGATTAAATGTTCTTAAAAAATTGAAATATGTATTGAATAGAAATTATCTTGCTCGTATATATTTAACTTTTATAAGACCCGTTATGGAATATGCAAGTGAGTTATGGGATGGTTGTACTCAACAAGCAGCCGACAATTTAGAACATGTTCATTTAGAAGCAGAGAGGTTAGTAACTGGGTTGCCCGTGTTTACTAGTCGGGAAGCTATATATTTTGAAACTGGCTGGCATTTGCTTGTGGACAGAAGAAAATCCAGAAAGCTTAATATGTTCTATTCCCTACATAATGGGACTGCCCTTGATTGTCGCTGTGGTTTAATGCCCCCGCTTGTTGGTTAAGTATCTAACTACAATTTGCGAAACAGTAATAATTATGTAGAACCCGGTTATAGACTAGACATAACGTACCAGAGGCGGATTTAGGGGGGGGGGGGGGGGCAGGGGGCCCGGGCCCCCCTCAGTTTTGGGAAAAAATTGGTTGCTTATATAGGGAATCACTGAAACGTAACTGGAGCGGGCCCCCTCTTAGGTCAGTCAGTGGGCCCCCACTTATGAAAATTTCTGGATCCGCCACTGCGTACGTCAAAAAATGTAAATATTTTTAAACGAAAGATGAAGTCCAAATTGATACAGCCACCTTCCTATTTTAGTTGTTGGGATAGAAAACTTAGTATCATTTATACACGTTTGAGAAATATGTGCAGTTCTTTAAATTCAGATTTGCATCGTGTTAATATTAAACCAAGTCCCGCATGCAGCTGTGGCTACCCTGTTGAGGATAGTATACACTTTTTTTTTGGAGTGCGCTTTGCACAACGAAGCAAGAGAAATACTGTTTTCAAAATTAGAAAGTTATACTATATCCATTGAGCTTAATTCTGTTAGCTGGTGACGGTGACCTTTCCTTTCAGCAAAACAAAGACATTTTTGAGTCCGTACAACCTTATATCAGAATGACACAAAGATTTAAAACAATCAATTAACATTCCAAATTTCTACTTTACAACCTTTCACTCCAGTCCAGTTGTTTTATTATTATTCCTTATTATATTGTATTTTTTTTCTTTTTATTTCTAATTTTTGTTTGAAGTATGTATTACATGCATTCCTACTATGTTTTCCCCCCGCCATTATCTAATGTGCTACTTTTGCAAATAAAGTATGTTTGAATTAAACTGTAGTGTATTGATGTTCTAATGACTCAGACAGACGCAAAAAAAATAATAATAGAAAACTAAAAAAAATAACAGATTTTGGAAAAAAGGGTCGGTTAAAAAAAATTATGTCTTGTCCCCAAGTATACCTATGCGCACTATTAAAGCAATAATTTGAGAAATATATATTAAGTGTTATACAAATGTGTGAATATTATGAGTCCAGGTAATTCGATCAACTTGATTTATGTATGAAAAATTATATATTTTATTATCTGGTCATGTCCCGCGGTTTTTTGTAATGTTGTTATAATATAATAACCATGTAAGTTAAGACCAAAAAGTAGACCAGGAAAATACTTTATTATCTGTACTAGTTAATTTCTGAAGATCATGTGTCTGTCATTTATTCTGTTATTCACATCCTTTAAACAATTATAACAGCGTGTATTATCTCAATCTATCAACTAGGATACATTATTTTATTTGGCTTAATGATATATTACTGGTATTTAGTGCGACCGTGCACCTTTCGGTTGCCTCGAGTGTTTTCTATATAGCAATCTTTAACTCGTCATGTTGCGGGATTTTCAAATTCGAAAAGAAGAAGAACATTGGGGAAGAACAGCATGATTTTCGATTTGGTGACCGTATTACTTACAGATAATTATACATTACATAACCTTACACAATCAATTTACTTTTTATGATTATTCTGATATGCATGCCCATATATGTTATTCCCAAAACCTTTAAAAAGGAGGAATCCGGTTCAGGTCGTGCAAACCCAATTATTTTTTATTGTGAATAATTACAAACTGCGCTGAAGTTTTTAATGATTATTGGATAATTGACCTGTTCTATAGGTACATGTACCTAACTTACCAGGTGACAATACAAGTTGAACCCTTGAAATTGGTATAAATTCAAATGCTTAGTGATATATAAAAAAGAAGATGTGGTATGATTGCCATTAGGCATTATGGACTTTGCTCATTGTTGAAGGTTTGTACAGTGACCTATAGTTGTTAATGTCTGTGTCATTTTTAGAGTCTCTTGTGGATAGTTGTCTCATTGGGCCAAAGGGACAACTGTCCACAAGAGACCAAAATGGCCAATGAGACATGTCCACAAGAGACCAAAATGACTTAGCTGCGCAACCGTAGCTCATAGGTCCTTATGTTAATTTTGACTATTTGCAGACCATAACATAAGGACCTTTGAGCATAGATGGTCCGCAAATAGTCAAAAAATAACATGACCTACATGTATGAGCATAGAAGGTCCGCAAATAGTCAAAAAATAACAAGGACCTATGAGCTACAGTTCCACAGCTAAAAATGACTCAGACATTAACAGCTATAGTCACCATACAGCCCTCAACAATGAGCAAAAGCCCATACCGCATAGTCAGCTATAACAGGCCTCGATAAGTACCGATTATCAGGTTATCTGCATGTTGATATCGTAAAATATCAGCTGCAAGACATCATATGAAGCTTTTTGACGAGTGAGCATAGCGAACGAGATCAAAAAGCATTCACATGATGTCAAGCAGCTGATATTTTCCAATATCAATATGCAGATAATCTGATAATCAATTTATCAGGCTATATTTGCGTGTTTCAGAAGTGTCTTCTTTGTTTCACCAGCACACACAGATGATTTGATAAGTTCGGGTCAAAGTTATTAACGTCGGTTCAAACATTATGACGTCGCTGATACATGTATGTCCGGGTCAAAGTTAATAAGGCCGGGTCAATGTATTTGACGTCACAAAGACATGATACGGAATAATATTAAGAGCTGAACAGAGTGATATAGACAGTGAGACGACCGATAAGACATATGTAAAACAATTCAAACGAGAAAACTTAAGATATGTGCATTGTTCATCATGTTCATATTGTATATGAAGATTAATAAGATTAAAGTAAACAATGTGGTATGTTTCCAAAATAAAAGCTATCCACCAATGACCAACTGATGTCGATGCAATTACTAGCCATACAAATGATACATACATGTTGGTCACCATACTTCCTTCATTTATATTATGACTTTTGAGTAAATTTTTGCAAACATGGCAAACCTGTACATGTACATGCTGTTTATATACATATTACTACAGTTCAATGACTCAAGTTTTAAATGCATAAGCTTAAGGTCATAACAGAATTTAAACTAACTATCATAATTGTATGAACATCATGATGAATATTTACATTCTCTCAAAGAGTTTTAATTTTACTTAGCTAATACAGAAGATGATGGATTCCCCAACAGAAATCTTGATGATCGAACGATTAAGGTGAAAAAATTGAAGAATTGCATCAATTGTTACAGAGAATCGATTTGCAAGCAGAAACAGGTGCTCAAATATAAGGGAATACAACAGCCATCCATGATCCTTTACATGTAAAGGTATTATATTGTATATACACTGTATACATGTATATTGTCTACATTTTCTGAATTTATGATTTTTAAAAATCTTTCAAAAGATATAAATGTACATTGTCATGTCATGTCATTCAAATAGAGACGTGCACACTGCAATTGTCTTTGATAAAAGATAGAGTTACATGTTACTTTTGTATGCCTTTTTAGTGTTATCAGCTTATATACTTGTTCAGTATTGTAAAATCTATAAATGTACCTTATATGTACATGTATGTTGAAATGTCTGTCGGAATATATACATAAACATGTAATCATAATGTTTCAAAAAGCCAAACATTGTAATTATTTTTTGGGGCCCATTATAGCCTTTTGTTCGGTGTGAGCCAAGGCTCCATGTTGAAGGCCGTACATGGACCTATAGTTGTTTAATTTTATAAATTGTTATTTGGATGGAGAGTTGTCTTATTGACACTCACACCACATCTGCCTATATCTATAATATATATATATTGGGAATCCTCTACACCCTGTAAATTTCCTTTGCTTAGACTAAGTTTAACAAATATAATATGCAATGTTTATGATATATACTAGACTTGCTTGAAATTTTTTAAATTCAACTAATTATCTCCTGGCAATGCACATTTAGTTAGGGAATTTTTTATGTTTTATTTTGCAGTAAGTAGCTGTTCATGATGCTTAAAGGCATATACAATCTAGTCTGGGCATGTAAAACAGCAGCTGGTTCTATTTTGAAGTAAGCTATTTAGTGATTACATCAATTTCACATGACTAGACCAAGTCTTGGGATAAATTAATAGTACTCATTGTCATGATTGTACTAGCTTTTTATTGTTTATATATTTTATGTAAAATACTGTTAGTTGAGGCCTGCAAAAATAAATTTATAAGGTGATGAAGTGTGGTTGCCAATGAGAGAAGAGACATCTAACAAATAGCATGAATAGAGTCATGGGGGATTGAATTATACTCTTTTTACAATTAAGTGTCACAAAAAAAATTGCAGGAAAAAAAACAACAAAAAATAAAATTAATTGTGTATTTAGTACAATAAGCCAAATTTGAAATTTTTCACATTTCTATTGATTAAATATTACTTTATAAATCAAATTATAAATACATATAAGGTTAAGTTAAAAGGGCAGTAATCCAATTTCAGATTTTTTGTTGTTGGTTATATTGTATAAAGCTGATTGTACTATTTACAAATACTTCTCATATGTCAAAAGAAAACACAATTGCTGTACCTAATATTGTGATTTATATTGAAATTAATAAAGACAACAAAGAGTTATTCAAATAACAATCTTCCTAGGGGAAAAGGGAGTGTTACATAATTTTAGACCTCCATAGTGGCCCAAAGACACATCAAACACTCACCAAAATATAAGCCTGAACCCCTGAGGGGATCACACATCAAATGATAAAAGTTGTATATATTCTACACAATAAGAGCAAACAATGAAAGTAGGAGTTTTTAAATATAAACTGTCAGATACAAATTAATAAATGTTTTAATGTTGATGAATAAATCACAATGTGGTTAAATAGTTGTAATAAAATGTAATGTCAGCCAACAATAGTAGAAGGGTTTTATGTTTAATGATTCATGCTTTTTTTTGTTCATCTTTATATCTGTTCTGGTCAGGATAGTTGTTGATGAAGTTAATGACCAATCAACTCAAAAATAGATACACATGTGCCTTATGTTATAATCTTTCTAATGATAGATTAATGGTTTTGACCCCAATTTCATGGTCCATAGAAAATACAAAATTTATCATGACTTCTAGCTATTCTTTTAATAGAGTTATGCTACAAGATATTTTTGGGTCACTCATTAGAATATTTTTTAAAAGGGTAAATGTTTATGATTTGATTACAACTGCATTAAGATAGAATAATTGCATGCAGAAAATTATTTCTTTTGTCATATAGATATCAGTTAGTCAATTTAATAAAATTAAACATTTTTTAATTACTTTATTGCAGAATCTACAAAATAGAGCTAAGGTCCTTTAAGCCAAGAAACTGCTAGTGTCTGAAGAGGACAATTTAAGACAGGACATGAAAATTGATTTAATGTCAAGTTGGAACAGTGATTCTGTAAATAAACTCGCCTGATCACAAGACCTCAGATTTGACTGAATCTTACATGGATAGACCAAAGTCATTTACTAGACTGTAAATACTAGAGGCAGCTGAAAGCACAAGGCACAAAGCTGAGGTCCAAGTAAATCAGAGAGGCCTTGTCACAAGAAATGTACAGAACTTGCATGGTTTTTTTCCTTAAGGGTATATGACAAAATATTGAGATATATGTCAATGAAAATTACTTTGAATTTAAAAAAGGGCCAATTCAATGGTACACTTTTGGAATTTGCAAGAACAAAAATACCTTCATGTTTACTTTTGAAATATAGTTGACAATCTTCACTTTAAGGGGAACCTCTGAAAGTAAGTCCAATGGAGGGGTTTGGTTTATTGAATTCAATTATTTTTTAAAGAAAAACAGATGAAATATTGCTCTTTAATTTCAACATTTGCATTTTGCTATTAAAATTATTTACAAGTGCAGCATATCCATGACATCAGATTATGTTATTGTGTTTGGTTAAGCTACATATTTCTTTTTACTTAAACTTTCTGTTGACTTTACTAGTTAATAAAATGCTGAATAATAATTTGAGTGTGGCTCATTCCAGTGTCTAGTATTTCCTGTCAATTTTTTTGTTGATTTAACCATATTATTTATAATCCCTTGGTCAAAGGGAGATAACTTATTGTATTTACACATTAAAATGCTGAATAATAATTTGAGTGGCTCATTCCAGTGTCTAGTATTTGCTGTCAATTTTTTGGATGATTTTACCATATTATTTATAATCGCTTGGTCAAAGGGAGATAACTTATTGTATTTTCACAATAAAATGCTGAATAATAATTTGAGTAGGGCTCATTCCAGTGTCTAGTATTTGCTGTCAATTTTTTTGATGATTTTACCATATTATTTATAATCGCTTGGTCAAAGGGAGATAACTTATTGTATTTTCACAATAAAATGCTGAATAATAATTTGAGTAGGGCTCATTCCAGTGTCTAGTATTTGCTGTCAATTTTTTTGATGATTTTACCATATTATTTATAATCGCTTGGTCAAAGGGAGATAACTTTTGTATTTTCACATTAAATCATCTGCGAAGAGGATTATGTAAAATGTGAATTGTTGAAAACTAATTTTATGGTTCAATAAAATCAAAATAAGTTACTGCCATTCATTATAAATAAATTTCTATCAAAAATAAGGCTCAAAGAACTTTTTATATTACTAATATTAACAATAACAATGTACACACATGTTGACGTGTCAATACACAACGTCAGAGTGGGTGTGTCACCATAAAATGTAAACATTGAAAATAAAACTGATACTTTTAACTAATCAGGAGACAGTTAATACACCAAATATTTTTTTAAACCTATAAACTTATTATTTTCTTCAAATTTTAAGGTGCCTATGTTTGCTATTTGTTATAACCCTATTGTTATGATTCTTAAACCATCTATACAAGTAAGCATGTTGATTTGTCACTTACCATTATTTTATTGATTAGTTTGAATTTGATGAGGTTCTTCAATGTAGAACTGGACTTATTTAAACAAAAAATGTTTTGTTTATTTGTTTGATAGTAAAATTGTATAACAAACATTTGACATTTTATTTAATTTATCATCAAAACAACTATTTTGTCAGTATCTGAATAAAATTAATTTGTTAGATAATTTGTTTCTTTTATTTAAGTATATACAAAGGGAGATAATTCAAAATTGTTTTCATTATTCTGACCTGATGAGAAGTCATGAAAATAACTATGCCCAAGACAGGATGACAATAAGAAAATGCTGGAAATTGTTGTGTATTGTTATGCTTTGTCCGAAAGTTTTTGTTATCTCCTGTATTATTTATTGCTGCAATTGTCAAAATCCAAATCACACATAGAGATAGCCTTGTCCTATAGTTTATATCTGGTGTTTGTGTTTTGTGTATGTCTTAGATTCTAATCCTTCAAGTTCTTATACACATTCAGATGCAGTGCCATTCTTTACATAAAGGTAAAAGCATACTTACAAAGTGGTATTGAGCTTTGCAAATGAATAACAGTCTTCAATGTTACTGACAAATTATACGTTTGCACATTGCCATATGAAACCACAAATATTATTCTACTGTAAATATACAGATCAGTAATCCATGCCTTTTAAGTCTTATACTTTGTAAATATGGATCAGAAAAGTTGGAGGATCAATTTTATTTGTTCAGTAGCTACAAAGTTATAATCATTGACACTTCCTGTTTTTCCTAATATTCGTTATTTATTTAATTAGATATTTCTAAACCAGATATTTGGGTTAAAGTAAAAATAAATCCCCTACATCCCTTTTCCAAAAAAAAAAGCAGAGGGACAAATTCTTCTTTTTCTTAATTTTTCATTTACACTATTGTTTTGTAAGTACATCAGTTATACAGGATTATATTGACTTTAAATTGCATTAAACTTGATGGAAGTTCTAATTTAAATAAGTCATAAACAAGAAATTTATTTGAATTTACATGAAATTAAATTACATAATTATTCAAATTTAGTTCATATTTAAATTTGAAATTTATTCAAATTTAATTTATGTTCAATGATCTTTAAATCTGAAATTTATTCAAATTTAAATTATATTAAAACTTCTTTAAATTTGAAGTTTATTGAAATTTAATTTATGTTAAAAATTCTGTAAATCTGAAATTTAATCAAATTTAATTTATATAAAAAATTCTTTAAATTACAAATTTATTCAAATTTAGTCTATAATTAAATTTTTTAAATTTTAAATTTATTTAGATTTAAAAATACCTTTAAACTAGGTTGAAATTTGGGAATTTATTTGCAATATTAAATTTAGTTTAAATCTATAATATATTAGAAATTTTCCAGCGAAGTAAATGCATAATATTTTTTGTAATTTGAAATTTAATATGCATAATACATGCATTTAATTTTATATTAAATGCATCATTTCATGCAGTGGCCCTGCTGATTGTTTTTTTATGTTTAAACTATAGGGCGCTCTACAGGTTTCACTGGACGGTCTACAGGATCCCCGTTTGTTTAAAAATATATAACTACTATAAGACGTTCTAAAGTATCCCCTGTTGTTTGTTTTTCATTTATATATTAAAGTGCGTTCTACAGGATCCCTTGCGGATTCTTCAGGACACCCTGTTGTCTTTACATTATATATGTACTTAATGGCGTTCTATAAGACCCCCTGTTGATTGTTTCACATGTTTATACTATAGGGCGTTCTACAGGATCTCCTGTTGTCTTTATATTATATATCTACTATAGGACGTTCTATATGTTCCCCTATATTGTTTGTTTATTATTCATATAGTAAAGGGCGTTCTACCGTATCCCCTGGGCGGTCTGCAGGATGCCCTGTTGATTGTTTTATATGTTTATACTATAGGGCGTTCTACAGGATCCCCGTTTGTTTATAAATATTGTCTTTTATAAGACGTTCTTAAGTATCCCCTGTTGTTTGTTTTTCATTTATATGCTAAAGGGCGTTCTACAGGATCCCCTGAGCGGTCTACATCATCTCCTGTTTTCTCAACATAATATATCTACTATAAGACGTTCTATAGGATCCCCTACTGTTTGTTAATCATGTATATACTAAAGGGCGTTCAATAGGATTCCCTGGGCGGTCTACAGGATCCATTTTTGTCTTTACATTATATATCTACTATCGGACGTTATATAGGATCCCCTATAATGTTTGTTTATCATTTATATACTAATGGGCGTTCTACCGGATCCCCTGAGCGGTCTACAGGATGCCCTGTTGATTGTTTTATTTTTATGTTTATACTTTTATACCAACCAAGTGATCCTATAGAAAGCCTTATAGTATAAACATGATAATTAAACAACAGGGGAACCTTTAGAATGTCCTTTCTTAAATGAATAATTTTCATTAACAACAGGGGACCCTGTAGACCGTCCAGGGGATCATGTAGAACGCCCTATAGTATAGACTTGAAAAACAATCAACAGGGGTCTTATTAACGTCTTATAGTAGATATATGATGTTAAGACAACAGGGGATCCTATAGAACGTCTTATAGTAGATAAATAATGTTGAGAAAACAGGGGATCCTGCAGACCGCCCAGGGGATACTGTAGAACGCCCTATAGTATAAACCTTAATAACAAACAACAGGGGATCCTGCAGACCGCCCAGGGGATACTGTAGAACGCCCTATAGTATAAACCTTAATAACAAACAACAGGGGATCTTGTAGACCGTCCAGGGGATCCTGTAGAACGCCTTATGGTATAAACCTGAACAACAAACAACAGGGGATTCTGTAGAACGTCTTATAGTAAATAAATAATGTTGAGAAAATAGGGGATCCTGCAGACTGCCCAGGGGATACTGTAGAACGCCCTATAGTATAAACCTGAATAACAAACAACAGGGGATCTTGTAGACCGTCCAGGAGATCCTGTAGAACGCCTTATGGTATAAACCTGAACAACAAACAACAGGGGATTCCGTAGAACGTCTTATAGTAAATAAATAATGTTGAGAAAACAGGGGATCCTGCAGACCGCCCAGGGGATACTGTAGAACGCCCTATAGTATAAACCTTAATAACAAACAACAGGGGATCTTGTAGACCGTCCAGGAGATCCTGTAGAACGCCTTATGGTATAAACCTGAACAACAAACAACAGGGGATTCTGTAGAACGTCTTATAGTAAATAAATAATGTTGAGAAAATAGGGGATCCTGCAGACTGCCCAGGGGATACTGTAGAACGCCCTATAGTATAAACCTGAATTACAAACAACAGGGGATCTTGTAGACCGTCCAGGGGATCCTGTAGAACGCCTTATGGTATAAACCTGAACAACAAACAACAGGGATTCTGTAGAACGTCTTATAGTAAATAAATAATGTTGAGAAAATAGGGGATCCTGCAGTCCGACCACGGGATACTATAGAGCGCGTATAGTATAAACCTGAACAACAAACAACAGGGGATCCTATAGAGCGTCTTATAGTAGATATATAATGTTGAGAAAACCGGGGATCCGGTAGAACGCCTATGGGATCCTGTAGAACGCCCTATAGTATACACTTGAAAACAAACAACAGGGGATCCTATAGAACGTCTTATAGTAGATTAATAATGTTGAGAAAACGGGATCCTGCAGACCGCCCAGGGGATACTGTAGAATGCCCTATAGTATAAACCTGAACAACAAACAACAGGGGATCTTGTAGACCGTCCAGGGGATCCTGTAGAACGCATAATAGTATAAACCTGAACAATAAACAACAGGGGATTCTGTACTACGTCTTATAGTAAATAAATAATGTTGAGAAAATAGGGGATCCAGGGGATACTGTAGAACGCCCTATAGTATAAACCTGAATAACAAACAACAGGGGGTCTTGTAGACCGTCCAGGAGATCCTGTAGAACGCCTTATGGTATAAACCTGAACAACAAACAACAGGGGATTCTGTAGAACGTCTTATAGTAAATAAATAATGTTGAGAAAACAGGGGATCCTGCAGACTGCCCAGGGGATACTGTAGAACGCCCTATAGTATAAACCTGAATAACAAACACCAGGGGATCTTGTAGACCGTCCAGGAGATCCTGTAGAACGCCTTATAGTATAAACCTGAACAACAAACAACAGGAGTCATATATAACGTCTTATAGTAGATATATAATTATGAGAAAACAGGGGATCCTGCAGACCAACCAAGTGATCCTATAGAAAGCCTTATAGTATAAACATGATAATTAAACAACAGGGGAACCTTTAGAAGGTCCTTTCTTAAATGAATATTTTTTTATTAACAACAGGGGACCCTGTAGACCATCCAGGGGATCATGTAGAACGCCCTATAGTATAGACTTGAAAAACAATCAACAGGGGTCTTATTAACGTCTTATAGTAGATATATGATGTTAAGACAACAGTGGATCCTATAGAACGTCTTATAGTAGATAAATAATGTTGAGAAAACAGGGGGATCCTGCAGACCGCCCTATAGTATAAACCTGAACAACAAACAACAGGAGATCCTATAGAAAGTCTTATAGTAGATATATGATGTTAAGACAACAGGGGATCATGTAGAACGCCCTATAGTATATACTTGAAAGATAAACAACAGGGGATCCTATAGAACGTCTTATAGTAGATAAATAATGTTGAGAAAACAGGGGATCCTGCAGACCGCCAAGGGGCTACTGTAGAACGCCCTATAGTATAAACCCTGAACAACAAACAACAGGAGTCATATAGAACGTCTTATAGTAGATATATGATGTTAAGACAACAGGTGATCATGTAGAACGCCCTATAGTATATACTTGAAAGATAAACAACAGGGGATCCTATAGAACGTCTTATAGTAGATAAATAATGTTGAGAAAACAGGGGATCCTGCAGACCGCCCATGGGATACTGTAGGTAGCCCTATAGTATAAACCTGAATAACAAACAACAGGGGATCTTGTAGACCGTCCAGGGGATCCTGTAGAACGCCTTATGGTATAAACCTGAACAACAAACAACAGGGGATTCTGTAGAACGTCTTATAGTAAATAAATAATGTTGAGAAAATAGGGGATCCTGCAGACCGCCCAGGGGATACTGTAGAACGCCCTATAGTATAAACCTGAATAACAAACAACAGGGGATCTTGTAGACCGTCCAGGAGATCCTGTAGAACGCCTTATGGTATAAACCTGAACAACAAACAACAGGGGATTCTGTAGAACGTCTTATAGTAAATAAATAATGTTGAGAAAACAGGGGATCCTGCAGACCGCCCAGGGGATACTGTAGAACGCCCTATAGTATAAACCTTAATAACAAACAACAGGGGATCTTGTAGACCGTCCAGGAGATCCTGTAGAACGCCTTATGGTATAAACCTGAACAACAAACAACAGGGGATTCTGTAGAACGTCTTATAGTAAATAAATAATGTTGAGAAAATAGGGGATCCTGCAGACTGCCCAGGGGATACTGTAGAACGCCCTATAGTATAAACCTAAATTACAAACAACAGGGGATCTTGTAGACCGTCCAGGGGATCCTGTAGAACGCCTTATGGTATAAACCTGAACAACAAACAACAGGGATTCTGTAGAACGTCTTATAGTAAATAAATAATGTTGAGAAAATAGGGGATCCTGCAGTCCGACCACGGGATACTATAGAGCGCGTATAGTATAAACCTGAACAACAAACAACAGGGGATCCTATAGAACGTCTTATAGTAGATATATAATGTTGAGAAAACCGGGGATCCGGTAGAACGCCTATGGGATCCTGTAGAACGCCCTATAGTATACACTTGAAAACAAACAACAGGGGATCCTATAGAACGTCTTATAGTAGATTAATAATGTTGAGAAAACGGGATCCTGCAGACCGCCCAGGGGATACTGTAGAATGCCCTATAGTATAAACCTGAACAACAAACAACAGGGGATCTTGTAGACCGTTCAGGGGATCCTGTAGAACGCATAATAGTATAAACCTGAACAATAAACAACAGGGGATTCTGTACTACGTCTTATAGTAAATAAATAATGTTGAGAAAATAGGGGATCCAGGGGATACTGGAGAACGCCCTATAGTATAAACCCGAACAACAAACAACAGGGGTCATTTAGAACGTCTTATAGTAGATATATAATATTGAGAAAACAGGGGATCCTGCAGACCAACCAAGTGATCCTATAGAAAGCCTTATAGTATATACATGATAATTAAACAACAGGGCCACCTTTAGAATGTCCTTTCTTAAATGCATAATTTTCATTAGCAACAGGGGATCCTGTAGAGCGCCTAGGGGATCCTGTAGAACGCCCTATAGTATACACTTGAAAAACAAACAACAGGGGATCATATAGAACGTCTTATAGTAGATAAATGATGTTGAGAAAACAGGGGATCCTACTGACCGCCATGGGGATACTTTAGAACGCCCTATAGTACAAACATGAACAACAAGCAACAGGGGACCCTTTAGAACGGCATATAGTAAATATATAATGTTGAGAAAACGGGATCCTGTAGACCGCCTAGGGGATCCTGTAGAACACCCTATAGTTTACACTTGAAAAACAAACAACAGGGGATCCTGTAGAACGTTCTCTTAGCCTAGTAGATACATCAAAAACAAACAATAGAGTATCCTCTAGAACGTTCTATAGTTTATATATAATGTTTAGAAAAACAGGGGATCTCACAGACCGACCAAGGGATCCAGTAGAGAGTCCTCTATTATAAACATGATAAACAAACAACAGGGGATTCTATAGAACGTTCTCTTAGCCTAGTAGAAACATAAAAAAAAAACAATAGGGTATCCTATAGAACGTTTTATAGTTTATATAAAATGTTCAGACAACATGGGATCCTTTAGTATATACATGATATAAAACAAACAATATGGAATCCTATATATTTTTTCTCTCCAAAATTACAGGGCCCATAAAGGGCATAAAATCAGATACAATTGATTTCCATAATTGGTAACAACAACAATAATAGAGGCATATACATATATATTTTGAATATAAGCATTGGTCAGAATCAAGCCAAAAACCATATATATATATTGTGAATAAAAGAATAATAAAATTACATTATATATGTATTTATTCTCAAATTGTTTACTTGACTTAGTGTCAGTGTTCATACTCTTTAATTCAAAACAGTCACCAATATAACAACCCAGTTTTTCCATAAGAGTAACATTTTTCTGGGTCAAGAGCCATAAAAATTTAGAAGATTTATTCAAATTTATAAAATTATAACAATTGTTAGAAATGTCTTGGAAAAAATCGTCCCTTTGAATATCATAAAGAGGGCATTCTAATAAAACATGAAGATTATCTTCAACTTTACCGAGTGAGCAATTAGAGTTTGTTCTTAACATACTGGCATAAAGAACTAATTGATTGGTCAAAATTTGGTAATTCAATCTCTCTCTGAATATAATCCCTTCTTTCAAACTTTCCAGTCTATGACAATATTTTAACATTGATAAAATTATAGTAAAATACATAGGAAATCTACCAATCTCATATGACATTACAGCTATATTACTTGACTTTCTGTTTACACCAAGAATATATTTCACATGAGCTTTTTCAGAAGAATCCTGACCAAAAAATTGTTCCTTAAGAACGTTCTATACTATAGTAGATACATATATATAATATTCAGACAACAAGGGATCCTGGTAGACTGTCAAGGGGGTCCTGTAGTACGTCCTTTAGTGTATACATGATAAACAAACAATATAAGGGATCCGTTAGAACGTTCTGTAGTAGATATATAAGGTTCAGACAACAGGGAATTATGTAGAACGACCAAGGGAGCCTGTAGAACGCCTTAACAGTAGCTTTATTGCAAACAAGTAACAATGGTTCCTATAGAACGTTTAGCTATAGTAGAATGGTCAGACAACAGGGATCAGATTACAGATTCGTTTTAAACATCCTCTCACACTCATGTAAAGCCTTAGTACGTGTAATATGTTTAACATGTGTTAGATACATCTTTTTTTCAATTTGCCTACATAAAAATACTCTTTTAAACGGATAATAAAATATTATTAACTCCATAGTATATCCAAGGCCATGGGACCACGTGCATGTGACATTTGTAGGTCTTTAATTAACATAAGTAAGGCACTAAGTAATATACTGTTTATCATATCTATATGACATGTATCATGTGTATTTTTATAATTGTATATACATATTTGCACAATGATATATGCTACTGTAATGCAAGTGAAAGATACTGCAAACTTTGTAAAGATAAAGTGGAAGATGAAATTCATTTTCTTTTACATTGTCCTCTATATAAAGACCTTCGAGAGAAGTTTGATATTTACCTTAATAATGATGATGATATTAAATCAACGATCTATTTACTTAATCCAGTAAATCTAGTTAACACCAGACAAATATGTAGTTATTTAAGTCAAGCTTTTGAAGCTCGTAATAATAATCTAATGTCAGTTGGTCTACCATAAGTATAATACTATGTAATACTGTGATATTATATATATAATTGGTACTTCAAATGTTTTCTTTATGTTGTATTTGCATAAATTGTCATGTTTAATGTGTTTATATCTTGGAATACGCATTGTATCATATGTGCTTATTTGAATTTGAATTTGAATTTGTAATGCGGTACATTTTCCTTTTTTTCATGTGATAAAAAAATAAATAAAGCAAATTCACCGTGTTACATGAAAGTTAATGATTTTGAATCGTGTTTTTTTTTTTATAGTTGTACATGTTGAGAATATTCTATTTTTAGAATAAGTATTTTCACTTATTACGTTTATAAATAGCCTATAAATAGAATATGCATAATTCATGAATCGTGACGTAGGGCGGTCTACGGGATCCCTTCTTCCGCTTACCATGATAAATGTAGCGTATAAACCAAGAACAAATACAGGCATTGCGTTACATTTTCCGGAATTTTAATGTTAGTGTTGACGTTAATTATTGAACTAAACTATTTGAGTCACGATAAAAGCTATTCTCACTCTGCAACATGTCTGATTATATGCTTGAATAACAGCGTAATACTATCATTGTGACAAGTACTTTATGTATATTCAATAATAACAGTGTACTTAGATGTTCTAAAAGAATATGTCTAGTTCAGAAGCATTAAGGCAGCTGACCATTTAAAATTGTTTTGAAAGCTTATATTAAAGGCAATTATAAATTCGGTCATTGCCTGTGTGTACCTGTACTAAAAGGAAATTACAGACATATATATAGGTGCGGTTCATTTATATACATAAAGTAAAATTGACCTCACGCAAATAGATATCAATCTTTTAACCTATATTTCAGTTTAAAAAATATCGCTATGCAACTGTAAGTGTTTGAAAATTGAGATGATATAAGAACCCTACAAAACTGATCACCATTCATCTTTAATTTCGTATTTAAATTTTCCAAAAGCAGTCAAAGTCTTCGGCCGTGTTCACACCAAACGCCGTGTACAGTAAACATGTTTACAATTAGTTTTATGTAATGGACACTGGTTTCACATTAAATTCGTTCACATCTGTACACCTTGTTTAGCTACCTGTACATAAGATTTGTTCACACTTGTAAACTATATGTCATTTAAATGTTCATTACGTAGAACTGAATTCAAAGTTTTAGCACAATTTTTCTAGCAGTACGGGAACGACCATTTGACTTCAAGAGCATAAAGAGGGGGGATGGAAATATTCCGATCCCCAATTTGATACAAAAAAATACGGTCATACAGATGATAAAAAAAAATCTGAATCAAGAGTTCCCCCATACATTATAGTGTTAAATATTGAAACAAATCATCAGCAGCGGAAAAAAACCGAAATAAAAACGTACGCGCGAAAAAAAAAATAACCCTCCCCCTTTTTTTTTAAGTTAAGTGGTTGCTACTTTATGAAAGCCATTTTTATAATTTGAAGTAGTATGAATATACTAGAGATGCCTCGATTACGTATTAGAAAACGTTAGCTGCAGCAGCGTGCTTACAGCCGAAAAAAAGGATTGAGATAATAGTTTATAGAGGGGGAGGGAGGGGGAAGGGCTTAGAAATATTTTTTTTCCAAAACAAAATCCATAGGCCACCACCCCACCTCCTGCCTTTATGTTTTAAACTCAACTATAATACCCCCCCACTCCCCCCCCCCACGAAAATCAATTGGTTGCTGCCTTATGGGTTTGGCAAGGATGCTGCTTTGAGTCTTGATCAAGGGTAAATAAAGTACGTTAAAAAAATTAACAAAAAAACCCTGTAAATTTTAGACAACAATTTCTGTAAAGAACTATACTAATAATTATCAAAAATATCAATTTTACTCAAAAAAAGTTTTCTCCTTAACAACTAAATGTCCTAAATGCCTAGTTCTGTGTACACTTAACCTACACAAGGCCTACATTGACTATCAACTGTGTGTAGATAAAACATGATTTAAACTATGTGTAAACATTGAGTTTTTTTCAATGTGAACGCAATTGTGTTTAGTTTACGTGTGAGTTACACTAACACAACACCGAATTTAGGTCAATGTGAACACGGCCTTATACATGTTTATGTATACGTGCTCTTGCATAATGTGGATTTCTTTCCAACGCAGCTAATACATAGTTGTAGAACTAAAATTGATAATATATATTGCATGTATTGGGAAATTCAAAGAGACAACAACCCGAAGTTCAGTAAATATGGACGTCATACTAAACCCCAAAACATATAAATGACTATAATTAACAAACATACAAGTTGTTTATCAGTGATCTTTTGGTATTGAGCATGTTTTTAATTTTAATACCACTTGTAGGGTTTGACCAATTATATTTTTATGTGGTCACTAAAAGAGGAACGAAAGACAACAGAGGGACGGTCAAATTCATAGATTGAAAATAAACTTACAACGCCATGGCGAAATATAAAAAGACAAACAGACAAATGATAGTTCAAAAGACAAAATATAGAAAACTAAAGACTGAGGAACACGAGCCCCACCAAAATTGGTGGTGATCTCAGGTGCTCCGGAACGGTAATTGTTTTCGAATAGGCTGCACATAAACTGAATAATTGTAAGATTTAACCAATTTCTGTAATTTAGTTCTTTTTTTATTTCGATATTACCAATATTTCTCCTATTAGTTCAACAGAAAAAAAGGACATTAACAAAAATGTATGCTTTTTTCGAAGGCAGATTGTGAGCGTAAATGCACGGTGACCCCATTTTTTTATTTCATTTTTCCATTAGGTATAAGATAAAGTTAATTTATAGAAAAATATAGAGAAATCCTATATTAAATAAAAAAAATGATTTAGACCCGCAAGCCCCCTTAAGTGAATTTCTTTTTCTTTATCTTTATATAGGCGTTATATATATAAATGAACCAAAATAAATGAAACAATGCTTGCCTTCGAGTGTTTATTTATCTGATTTAACAATACTTATCTTTTTTTTACCTTTTACTTGTAATTTCTGTTCTTCTGTTTAAATGCCTATCTTAAAACCTGTATTACACTTTTTGTATTTGTACGGTCCTCAATGTTATACATTTATTTAATAAAACAAACCGATTTTAATATTTTGTTTCCCTAATTATGATTATTGAGAAGCTTCATATTTCCGTCACAATAAAAAGTGATTTAAAAGTTCAGCCTATTGTACAAAAATATATCCCCATAGTGTTGTGTACAACCTTAAACTGGCTTTTCAGCAGTTAAGGTTTGTGGACTACCAACCAGTCTTACTTGTTAAACTTACACTAGTGAACCATTTTATAAGATAAGATTTTTTTTAAGAGATTCAATACTTGTTCTTATGCCAGACCAATAATTTCAATCCGTTGAAAATAAACTCATCATAGATACCAGGACCTAATGTAGTATATACGCCAGACGTGCGTTTCGTCTACAAAAAACTCATCAGTGACGCTCGAATCCAAAAAAGTAAAAAAAGCCAAATAAATTACGAAGTTGAAGAGTATTGAGGACCAAAATTCCTAAAAGTTTTGCCAACTACAGCTAAAGTAATATATGCCTGAGGTAGAAAAGCCTTAGTTTTTCAATACACATTTTGTTGTACATTGTATTTTGATAATATTGCAGATATAAGCTATTTTAAGCTATAGCTATTTTCCGAGATGTTATTAAAGCATTTACTTTTCAAAGACGTTTTCAACACATCTCCTTTATCTAAAAGTTTCGATTTGTCATTGTTTACCAGATTTGTTCTCAGGGTTGACATGTTTACAAGTCCAGTGACTTATTGTCTCTATGAGAAATTTGCTATGAAAGACAAAAATAATATGTATGATAGTTACTAATTATCAAAATAATTATGACAAATCATCATGGAATGAATACAATTTACTCAAGACGTCCATTTTTTCTGAACTAGTACACAATTTTATCTAGAGGCAAGCTGATAAACACCTCCGAGTGCAAGATTTTCGCGCTGCGTTGCAGACTCATTGTTGGACATCGGCTGTTGTCTCCTCTTTGGTCGGGTTGTTGTCTCTTTGACATATTCTGCATTTACATTCTCAATTTTAATTAATTCATTCCTGTGTTTAACAGTAAAGAAACAAAAAGATTGACTAGACGAAATCATTTATTCTTCATTGTAAAAATAATTAATGGAATACATACAACTAATCAAAACACTTAAACTGCAACTTTACACTTTCAATCTGTTTTCCTTTTTGTGACATTGCATACAATTATTATGATTTTGTAGGTTTTAATATTAGATTAGAAAGGTAATTTAGACTGATTGCCTATGCATCAACGACAACAAGGAACAAACTGCTTTCGTTTAAATATCTGATAAGATTATATAATTGTTTACCACCGATCGTTCTATTTTCTTGCTGAAACGCTTTAATTTTTCATGTCAGAACATTTGATAGTTTGTTATGTGGTATGCATTGTGCTCAGTATTTAAGTTTGTACAATAACTTATAGACGCTTTGTATAATAATTTTACTATAAATTATGTTTTTGATATAAATACCAGATATCTTATTTTAAAAAAGGTAAGAAGTGAAGCAATTTAATTATGTTAATGGATAAAACCAAATTAAAAAAAAATATTAAAAAATCCAGGAATAATATGTAATAAATGTAATACACAGCAACAAAAGATAAACACCGAATTTTAGGAAACCGGAATTATATCAGTCAAACGTGGTAGGTGGCGGGGTTAAACTCTTTTGCAGGATCCCAAATCACCTTAACTTCTGGTTGTTGTTTAAACAATGCATCATAATAATATACAAAAATCAGTGGAAAGGGCTTAACTCATTAGATTGACACAAACCACATAAATCAACTAACATAATTATAAAAAAAACCCACATATTATGTCTGAGAGTACGCAGTTACTAAAATAATCATAATGTTTACAACTGCTCTATATATGTTTATATCGGTGTGTTTATCAGTAAAGGAACCAGGAAATTGACTTGACGAAATTGTGTATTCTACATTTTGTTTTTGCGGATATTGTTTTTCTCCATTTGCAGATTCTACAAAATGTATTTATTTATAAAGCAAGAGATATATTTATAAAACCCTAACTTTAATTTATTTTCCTTATAAGAATTGAATCATCTATCATCATTAAACAAGTAAGGAAGTTTGAAATTGACTATCACATCAAATATTTAAAGTTATTTTAGTATGCGTAACTAATGAAAAAAATCAAGAAGTTCATTAAATACTAAGATAAACATTAAGTTATGATTAACTATATACAATGAAATATAATGCTAGATATTATTTGTTTGGTTAATTATAACGAACACAAATCGAAATGAAGAGGAAAACAATGGAGGAACAGGAACACTGAAGTGGAAGAAAACAAGCGTTAAAACAAACAGACACGAACTATTTGATTACAACTGTGAAATTCCGGACTTGGTACAGGACACTTTAAGATAAAATGGAGGGCTGAACCTGGTTTTATAGCTAGTTAAACCTCCCGCCTTATGGCAATGTTAAAACAATATCTCTAAAACCCAAAATATGCTCTTTTGGATTAAACATGTTTAAAAATGATATTTTATATGTACGCACACATATGCTTCATTGTCAATCTGATCATTTTACAGTAATTGATATACAAAGAAGAAGAACAAGCAACAACATAAATAAAAGTTATACAATGCCAGGGCAAAGAAAAACAAACACAGAAACCTTAAAAGGATAAGCATGAAAAATTGTTACACTAATTTGTTTTCGTTCATTGTTGAATACATGTACCAGGTAAACTATTATCTTAACATTTGCGAAAGCTTGACATTCACTTATCTTTTAAGTAAAGTATAATACACAAAATCTGAATCGTTTTAGAATTTCAAACATTAAAATGCAATGATTGAAAAAGAAAGGACAGGGTTTTAAGTTTTGCATTTGTGTGTGCGTGTGTATATTGCCTTAATGAGTTATATCTTTTTTTTTAAATGCATTCCAATTGAAGAGTTCTGAAATTAAAGTAATCATACATTGTATTCCCCAACGGATTATTGTCGGGATAATGCGCCTTATAGGCGAGTGACTTTAACCATAAAATTAAATTTTTAATGCACCTACCTAACACACGGCTAAATTATATATCATTTTCAAGCTACACATCTGTACCATCTATTTTGCCCGGTCGTAAAAAAATCGTACGGTGCAATTTCCGTCAAATCGAGATCAAAGGCCAAGGACGAATAAGTGCATATTTTCGAAGATTTCAGCCTGATTGCATTATATGACTTTTATATACTGAATTCACATATGCAAACAATTCAAACTTTTAGCAGAGAGATTAACAGTCATTATTCAAATGTATTTTTTAATATTTAAAGCGTGTTTTGACAGAAAGCACATGTTTCCTGAAATTCGAGTAAAAGTTAACAAAATGTGTGAAAATCCAAATTTTTCTTTCTGATGCAACTGCTAATCACTTAAAACTAATTAAAACCCTGTAATGACTATCAAAGAAGTTTTTGACATCATTAAATTTACTAAAATTATGCTTACTTCTAATCAAACAGCAAATCATAACAACTCATACAGTTGCCCAAAAAACCGCCATCTGCGAAAAGACTGCATTTAAGCATTTCTTCCTAGTTAAACATTGTATGTGGTCAATGTAAGATTTAATAAACAAATTCTTAAGAATCTGAAAAATGTAGAGCATGTGCGCGAATCATCTTATTGCTTGAAATAAAGGGGATGAAACTAAGAGATTGCAATCTGCATTGTAAATACCAGTCTGAAATAATCATATTTTCACTTTTCAAATTGTTTAATTTGTAGCTTCATTAGAAATATTGATGTAGTGAAAAGACCTTTTTATTTATTTTATGTGAGTTGAATATTTAGACCAAAATGAATAAAAATAAAATTGATGAAAATTGAAATTTCAAAGAATTTCAAAAAACTAGTAAACACATTATAAAACTTGATTTCTTAATGGGTGGAAATGCGTTGTTCATTGTTTACATGTGTTAATTCATAAAATAAGAATAATTTTGAAGAAAAAACATCCATTTATACGCAAAGATTCTAGTTACAACTAGACTTCCTGAATAGATTGGATGACTTGTTCATTTTTCATACGAGGATGACTTCATGCAAGAGATTCTGATGACGACTGAAAAGAAGCTAGCATTATCGTGAAACTTCACTTTCCACTATATAGATGATGTCATCTCACTGAATAGTGCAAAATTTGTGACAATGTTGGACTCGTATTTTCCATCGCAATTGGAAAAAACAAGACTCAACAGATTTAGTTTACTCCATCACGTATCTTGAAATCGATGATGAGGGTTGGTTGAGAAAAAGTTTTACGACAAAACAAATGTGCATAAAACAACCATAAAACACCCCTTACTACAAAATTATTTACTTCTCATTTCTATCTAACAACAATATAGCAACGCCTGCATATCTATACTACTAAAGGAGGAGACCGATTGTTTTGTGCCGCAACTCCTCTGAAATAAAGGCAACTATAGTTTACCGCTATTCAATAGTGATCAATCGATTTACTAGTAACTGAAATAAATCTGGGTCACAAAGCAAAAACTAGGGAAACGCATTAACTATACATGTAAGAGGAACACAACGATATAACAGAAACACTGAACTGCAACAAAAAACCACGCCAAAATACAAAGAAACAGAATATTCGATACCAATTGTCATATGCATGACTTGGTACATGACATTTGAAGAAAAATGTTGGTTTAAATATGGTTCTAAACCAGAGTTCAAATGCAAAGTTGAAATCAGCCCTTTGAAAATTTCATGGACGCCACTACGAGTTGGTTGACAATTATGAGATATCTGTTTCGCCAGATGACGACTGATAAGTTCCATCGACGTAACCAACCGAATAAGGCTTGGCATCGAGTTTGGAAATACATGAGCCACAAGACGGGTGAAAGAGAGCAGTGGTGAAGTGGTTAGTGCATCGAACTACCAACCCAGAGATTCAAGGTTCGATTCCCGTTCCGTGATGAAAATTTCAAGGCCTGATTTTTCAGCTCTTCCTAGACACCATTTGTGAGTATGGTCTTAAAGAAACAATGAAAGTCCGTCGGAAGGGGACGATAAATGGCTGACCCGTGTAAAGAGAGAGCCATATCTCTTGCACGTTAAACACACGTTTGTAGATTTCAAGAAACAGCAGACTAATGTCGCTACAAGGCAGCACTTGCACACGCAAAGTAGAAAGAGATGAATTTAAGTTGCAAAACTTGTTTCCCAATCCATTATAAATATATATGTTTAAACTAAGACGGTTGTCACATGTGGAACATAATTTGCCTACCCTTTGGGAGCCCCTGAGTTCACTCAATTTTTTTTTGGGGCGGTTGTGTTACTCAATCTGTACTTTTATTTGTTGTGTTTTGTATACTGTTGCTTGTCTTGTTCGTTTTTTGCCCGGCTTTGTCAGTTCGTTTTTAATTATAAGTTTGATGTCCCTTTGGTATATTTCGTCACTATTCAAGTAGTAAAAAGTTTTAAAATGATAGATCAGTGAAGCTAAATGTATCATGATAACGATTTGGTTCTATATATATATCACCGTGAGCACATTAAGTAACTTAGTATTTTCGCGGATATTTGTCTTATTGCGTTTATCTTCTTCAATTTACTTTGAGGTGATTTTTTGGCCGATTTTCATAACTGCAATTTAATGTCTTTAAAGTCAAAATAAAATACCAAAGGGACAACCAACATTTCAAACCATGAATCAAATAAAGTTAATTAAAACCATGAACAAAATAAAATTTAAGTCCAAGAGACGAACAACAGTCCACAAAACACAACATACCATGAAAACGATCACCCCTAAAACAGCAAATGATCTTATAAGGTCAGGAAGGGTATTTATTTTTTTCATTTTGTCATTATACACTGCTTATAGTATTTTACACACACAATGACATGATTTTGTAATTTAAAAGCGTATGTAGAAAATTCTCAAAGCATCTTTTATTCAAATAATTAAAGCGAATAAACTTCTAATAAACACATTTAATATGATTTAATATAACACGATTTTAAACTAAATAATTAAGATGCAGCCGTATTTCATTTAGTTCGTTTACATCCCGCTCTAGACAACCAATGTGTTCGCAAAGTCTTGTTTGCATTTAAACATAATTACAAAAAGTAAAAACGTCTGACTTAATAAAAAACAGTTTAACCTCAATTACCTCGCATATATATATTATTATGAAATCTCATTCTCCTCACTGATATTCACAATTAGCGATGTGCTATTTTAACATAGATTAACAAAATGATCGCTATTTGAAGATGGTAGATTTTTTGGCAACTGCAAACACTTCAATACAAGGCTGTTCTATGAAAAAAAAATAAAAAATAATTACATCTTAAAATTACAAATTTCAATTTTCGGGAAATTTTGCGCATCGAATTTCTTTTTTTTGTTTGATTTGGAAATTATGTATCATGTTCCATAAAGTTCATATGATCTTTTGAAAAATTGTAGGGTACAAGAATTAGAAAATAGCTTTAAAGTTAATAATCGCAATTGGATTTTTTTTCATGATCTTTGACCTTGATTTAACAGAAAATGCACCGTACGAATTTTTTTCGACCGGACAAAACAGTAAGTACAGATGATCAGTTTTCGAATGATATATAACACAGCCGTGTGTTAGGTGGGTGCATTAAAGTCGTTAGCTAAGCGTCTTTTTTTAAATAAGTCACTCCCCTATTACGTGCAAAGCACATAAATGGTGTTTAAAACGATAGAAAATCTTAAATAGGCGTTATTTATTTTGTATAATAGAATGATCTGTTTGGGCAACACGAAATAACTAAATAATAGCACGCGAATTTCTGTATTTAATTTATTAGTTTGTTTAGACAGGTTACAGGTTACGAAAAATATGACTTCTGAACGAAAGCCTTAATTTTCGTTGTCATTTTGAACCATTTAGTAAGACAACCATCAATATAAGCAAGACGATTAGTGTGACGGCCATAAACAAATTTCAAATGAAAAAGTGAAGGCATCTATGATATCGGTACACAACTAAACGTCACTGGGAACTAATCACTGCGCATGGTTAAAAAATATCTGCTATAGGATTATTTTTTATGTACTTTTTTTTAAATTCATATCATTAGACTAAATCATTGTTGATAATAGTTCTAACCCACTTTCGATTTAAAGATACGAAATTGTACAGTAAGGTCGGTGATGTAGACGTCACATATAACTTTGTTGTTACTTATATTGCTTTCGGTTTACTGTCGATGATTATATATACAACAATTTATATATTCGTATATCAATCGGAATAATTTTATTTGTTTGTTAGATTAAAAATTTGTTTATTTAAAAAAAAAATCATTGACCTTTATGCGTGTTATGTCTTATTATCTTTGTTGAAAATTAACCCTTGGAGCGACTTGTTTTAACATTTATTTAGCAGATACGTAGTTTTGTGTTATTTGTTTAAACATGAGCAGATACATTTGTACGTCTTTTAGTATAATTTCTTTTAACAAGAACAGAAAAGCATTCTTGTGTTGTTTCAATTAAACATGTTGTCTTCGATTATTTTTTATCGTATATCTTCTGTTTCGTTTACTACATTTATTCAACCTGACAATAACTGCACTTTAAGCACTGGTGTATCAAATTGTTATAAATTTTTCCGTCTAAATACTACTAAATGATTAGATCCATTTTAAAATATAAATTTTCGTTAACCAAAACAAATAAGTTATACCTAGTTTGAATACATGGATTAAGAACAAACCTTGTGCATAAAACAGTCATGTGATGCTTTTTAAGTGTTACAAATTGAGGAATGAAGTTTTAAGTGTTAAACATTGAGGAATGCAGTTAAATCTCATTATTTTTTCATTACCAATATTACATAATATGCATTATTAGTTATTACCTAACGGCTAAACGAGTACTTATAATTTATTAAAAGTTTTTCATTTTGATGTAATTTACACATTGTAATTACTTGTTGCACTTAGTGTTTTACAGTTACTTATAGTAAAATGCATTTCTCTAAATAAAGACAATCCTTAAGGTAAGTTTAGATAATATGTCAATTTAAAAGACCTTAATTTGAAGTTAAAATTCATTTCGTCATGTGAAGATAAATATGTGCATAGATATAGAAAGATGTGGTGTGAGTGCCAATGAGATATCTCTCCACCCAAATAACAATTTATAGAGTAAATAAGTATAGGTCAATATACGGCCTTCAACAAGGAGCCTTAGCTCACACCGAATAACAAGCTATAAAGGGCCCCAAAATCGCAAGTATAAAACCATTAAACGGGAAACCCAACGGTCTGGTTTATATAAAAAACGAGAACGAGACACACCTATACATTACACAAAGAAACGACAACTACTGTACATCAGATTCCTGACTTCCGAAGGGTGCAAACATTTGCAGAGGAATGTAACATTTTCATGGTACCAAACCTTATCCCTTATTCTTAAACAATAGTATAAATCACAACATGGAGAAGAATACTATAAAACGATCGGAAAGTTAACTCATTCAAAAAACATAAATGAACACATAATAAACAAATACATTTGATCTGCGATACATGCACGTAAATACATAGTAAATACAATATTAGGGACACACATTCAAGGCCAGAAACCAAACAAATAAGTCCAAGCAATTATTTTTATCAATCTGTTTATACATGATATGAAATAAAACATACAATATGTTTTGCCATTGAAAAAGATTTCCCCCCGTAAAGGATGAAAGACAATGTTATTTTCCTTCTTTATATGTATATATCTGTTGTAACTGAAGAAATTTCACTATATAATAGAAAATACCGTCAATTTCTAGTTAATAGATTATTTGAAAGTAACTAATCCCATTTTATCTTCAATATGAAAAAGTGTTGAATGATCACATTTCGTATTGTTTTGAAAAATGTGAATTATAAATTGTCCTTGAGCGTGGGTTTAGTTTCCATATATAAATCTAAAAAAAAAATAATCATTCAATCCCGTTAAAGAAAGAAACTAAACTACATTTAATAATTTCCTTGTCAGGCAGTTATCTTATTATAAAAAATATAACTGTGTAGGAATAAGTTATGGAAATAATTTCTAATGCATGATCAACGATAAACGAGAGTTTTCATGACATTTTCTCCGTCAAATCTTTCACGAACCGGTTATTGCGGCTCATATGTAATGTTTCATATCATTGTTACTTGTTAGGATTTTATGATGTATGTGCATATATTGTATTCATTCTCAATGCAAAAGAAATAACGACACTTGCTCTCATTTTTTCTTGTAGTTTTCCGGATGCAATATAAAAGCATTACATATTTTCATTGAATCTACTGAACAAAAAAAAAAAGAGTGTCCAATCAATTTAAATACGTGAACATATATATAGGGGACCCGCTGCTTCTGCTTATGATATACATAAGTTTGAGAAGAGCAAATACACACCAATGTATGTGTTCTATTTGTTGCAATCAGCGTATTTAATTGATATTTAATCTACCTTATCATTGAATTATGCACTTTTATTTCCTGTTTTCTGATCGAAGTATTAATTTGATTAAAATATGATCGTATTCTCTCTATTAAAACCTCATATGATACAGTGAACACGTTTGTAAGTGATATATACTTCCTGTTTCCAAACAATGAATTTTTCGAAAACTAAGGATTTTCTTATCCCTTGTATAGATTACTGTAGCAGTATTTGGCACAACTTTTTGGAATTTGGTTCCTCAATGCTTTTCAACTTTGTACTTGTTTTGTTTTATAACTATATTGATCTGAGCGTGACTGATGAGTCTTACTTAGACGAAACGTGCGTTTGGCGTATCAAATTATAATACTTGTACCTTTTAAACTATTTCCCATAAAATAAAATAAAAATATCTTTCTAAGTTTGCATTATATACATCTATTATATAACTCGACATAATAGTGTTCAATACTAAAGTCACACAAACTACAACTAAACAGCAAATATTTTCATCTATAGTATTGATTCCGCTGCCACACATATTTATAAGTGAAAAAAGCAATTTGAATAAATTTGGGGTCAGCTTATTTTATGTGCGTCATTTTTACATTTCAGTATACAAAGGAAGAACTGTATAATACATTTACAACAATATTAAAACACAATTCGCATCAGTTTAAATTAACAGCTTGTCATCGTGTTATTCAAAATATTTAATCGTAAACAAATATCAGTATTTTTATACCTCAGACTGACTCGTAAAACAAAAATGTGTTTCTGCATCGACCAAAACTGACCCTATTTGCTCTTTTTTTTTTATGTAAATCTTATAATCGCATAGTAAATCATGTTATATTTTATGTCAAGATTGGTTGTTATAGTATGACTGCAATATTGCAACACAATGACTACAAAATTTTGTATCGTAAACACATTTCAGTAGTTTTGATTCCACACTCGGCATGCTCGTATAACAAATTTCGTCTGCATCAACAACACTTGAAATATTTGCACTTTAATATGTCAATCTTATAGTTGCTCAGTCTGACTACAACATTTTGTCTGCATCAATTTAGAGTACCAGGGTGTAATTTTTTTATTTAAGATATTAAGATTTTTTTTTCAGTACCTTTGATACATTTGGCTGACTCGAAGAACAAAATGCATTGTCTGCAACAACCAATATTTACAACTTTTGCACATAATTGTGTAAATCTTATAGTCGCATAGTTAATTAGTAATATTCTTTATTTCAGGATTGATTGTGTAGTACAAATAACAACAATATTGGAACACTCTTGACTACAAAATGTTTCCTGCATCAACTTACGGCGCCATCCTGTCCTCTTCTTATTCATGATATAGTATCGTTAATAAAATCAGTAGTTTTGATACCCCAGGCTAGAATAGAATGAGAGCTCTGACTTCAACATTTGATCTGCTTCAATTAAGAGTGTTTGTATGCCCTCTTTTTAATCAAAATATTGATGTTTGAATTTAAAACAAAATCATTTAACGGCATCACCAAAAATTGTTATGACTAATTGTACTTTATATTAAAAAATATGAGAAGTTTCTATTCCTGGAATAGTATACTGTGCTTGTAGCTTACCGGCCATGGGCAAATATTTCATTGATGTTCGGAACGAGTATATGTTTTGGACGTCCCTGATATCATTGATAATTGGTAGGGATAAACCTGTAAATTGTCTAGATGGTACATAAATATACAACACCTTATATATCCCTGACCTTATACTGTACAATTTATTTTGGAACATTTGGCAAAAACAGATTTGTTATTCCTAGACAAAAAGGTGAATAACGATGAAAAAGCCATGAAGAAAAAATGCATGGGCTAATATCTAGGAAGAGACTGTTAAAAGTGGGAAACGATGCAACGTAAACCATTATATTTATATCCTGTCCTATCAAAATAGTTTTCTGATGCATAGGACAACATTTATATCTGCCTTCTAATTAAAAATAAACCCAACATCTCCTGTTTGTTTTAATAGCTGTGTGAATATTTTTCGATCAGAAGTGTAGTATTCTATAGCTGTGGTTTGTTGGTTTAAGCATCGGATTACCAATACATAGGCCCCTTGTTCGATCCCTGCTCTGGGACAAACATTTCAGGAACTGAATATACCGCTCTCCCTTGACACTACTTGCGAGTATGGTCTTGAGAAACGATAAGAGTCAATAAGAAGGGAACAATAATTAGCTTACCCTTGTTAAAAGAGGGCCATATCTCTTGCACGTAATAATACTCACTTGAAGATTTGGAAAAAGAGCAGGCTAATGCATCTGCAAGCCAGCACCCCCGCCCGCAAAGTGGAAAGGGATTAATAGAATTTGCAATAATCTGTTTCCCAATCCACTAAAGATAATTATGTATGTCAGAAAGTTGTCTCATTTTGAATAATATCACTTCTGAATCTACTTAGCAGATTCAACAAATCTAAAAATCAGGATCACTGACATTAGCGAAAAGTACATATTCATCAGGATATTTATTTCGAATCGTAAATAGGATGTACCAATGGAAACATTGCACGTTATCCAATTATTGGCCCTTCAATGCTGCAAAATAAATGAGAGTGTTGAATACACAAAATAAGTTTACTAACAAAATTACAAAAATAAAGTTAACGTGCTATTTTATATTTGTTCTTAACAACATGAACAATTAAAGCATTTTATGTATAGTAAGTACATAAAATGTTGTTTTCGTTTACAGAGGCACTATCTACGAGATGTATAAATAATTTAATATATTTTTTCTTTTGCTCAATCAATAATGAAATGCAAATAGTGAAATAAAAAAAAAAGCTTTTAGCAGCTAGTATGGTTTTGTCTTGTCAAAACAAGCTTAAAACATTGATTATGAATTATTCAGTTACAAACAAATAATTCGACCTCATTGAATCCGTATTCATCTGAACTTCAATTTAACCCCTTAACTTGAGATGGATAACACGTGAATTGTATGTGTAAAGTTATTTAAAGTAAAAGAATGTCAACAATGAAATTGAAACAAAAATAAAACATTTGATTGACTGATTCTATCCACCAAAATTCATTCTAATACAGGTAAAATCGATGATATATATTTATTTTTCATCTAAAATATGAAATCAAATAGACCTAGAATAATCCAACAGCACGAATTTGCTTAATCTGTTTATATCTTCAAACATACATTTTTATGTATTTGCATCGCTTATATGGTCATCACATGACTTTAAAGGTCAACTCGATAATTAATTAGATGGCGTCTGGACTGAAATACACACGAAACAACCACGTATTTTCTATATACTATGAAAAATTTGCTATTATTTACTATAATTCAAATAGTGTACTGGTGTGACTTTTAATATATCAGTGACCATTTTATATAGTAATTAAAGTATATATAGATATGTATTTATATGTATGTTCATAGTATACAGAAAAACAGAAAGAATAAAAATCGGTATTCGGAAAAAAGGGGGAGGGCAAAAAAAATGAATGTGCCCATTCCCCAAGTACCTTTGCTTTTTGATACCTTCCCTGGAATTCTCAAGTTATAATATTTTTATACAGTTTACATAAGCTCTATTTCCCTGCGATTTTGCGGGTGTGTTATAGTAACAATAATAATAATGATGATAATAATACATGAAATAATGATGATAAAAAATTAAAAAGATAATATTATAACAAATTCTGTATTTTTCATGTTTAAGAAATGTTTTTTAGCATATTCTATTCTTATGGTTTGAGTTTTGTAGAAATAAGAAAAAAATGTAATTTGAGTATATTATACAAAATTCTCTTTTGATGAGGTAAATCTGTGTTTTTGTTCGACTTTTGTAAAACTAATAACCACTGATGCCACCAGCTTTTTCAAAACTAAAAAATCAACTTTTTAACCAAAACAAAAGACATTAATTGTTTCATTCCATATTCTAAGAAAGTACAGAGATAAAAGTTATGTAATGACAAGTAAAAGTTCACTCAAGTCAATTGTTCATTAAACTATTTTGAAATTATTATACACGTAAAACCACGCGACGTTTTGCGCGGTTTATATTCGTTTGCCATTGGGGAATATTCTTATTTATTTAAAATCCAATTCATATAGAAAAACCTACTAGAGTTCTAGTAATATGGAATAAACACAAATACAAATGAATTACTGTCATGCACATTTTGTTCAATTTAGATGATTATTTTTCAAATTACCTTCTTTCACAGATATATGTTTGAAGTCGAGTGCAAGCTACATCAGTCCAGTAACTATTATGAAAGTCGTTTGTTATAAGGCAGTCTTCTCCATTTCTATCGTTTGGTTCTCCTGGATACCAGTTTGAGTACGAGAACGGCTGTGCTGTTGATGCCCACTCCCATTTACCCTCCAAAAATTGGTCAGTTCCGTCCAACCAGAATTCGCCTGAAAAAGATCTCAATATAGTATCGAAATCATCTGTACAAAGAACAACTTTGTCTTGATTCATCTCTTAGTGTCAGTCCCCGATGATCCTATTAGCCGAATTAATACCTCAGACATTGGAGTATGAGTGCCACCAAGGCCTTTATTTTCTCCTGCAATATCGAATTTCGCTATATCATTTCACTACAAAAGTCAAAAAGTCTGAAAAGACCAGTTTTGTCTTGATTTGCATGAACTTTTACTTGACATTCTCCAAAAGTATGACTCGTGTCTTAATTTTCCTTGACAAATTCTCATTTATATCAAATTTGTATGAAATTTACGCGACATATTCTTGACATTCTGAATATAGTCTTGAAATTTCTTGATTTTTAATTTTTGAATATTTAGAATGTCAAGAATATGTCAAGACATATTCAGACATTATTTAGAATGTCAAGAGTATGTCAAGACATATTCAGACATTATTAAGAATGTCAAGAATATGTCCAGACAGATTGAGACAAATTTAAGACAGTCAATAATTCGTCGAGACTAATCCAGACTCTTATCAGATGATACAGGAAGTGTCGAGAAATTTTAAGACAATGTTAATACTTTTAAGACACTCGTCAATAAAAATCAAGAACCTTTTTAGACAAAATAATACTATGTCAAGATTTTTTTTAAATAATGCAGACAAATTAAGAATGTCAAGTAAAAATTCATGCAAATTTAGACAAAAACTGGTCTTTTCAGACTTTTTGACTTTTGTAGTGTTTGTAAAATGTTATATTTCATATGTTAAATATGCAAATTTGTATGGACGTATGCTTATGTCTGCAACTCTTTATAATAAACCTACAAAATTTCAAGTTTGAAACTTAATAGTATTCAGCTATATTGCCTCTTTAATGCATTTGTAACCTGTATTTCCGTCATATACAAATTATATGTAAACCATCCTTATAACAAATCATAGTTATCCGTGTTTGTGGCTAATGTTGTGCGTAGCAGACACTTTTAGAATAAATTGAAACAGTAAGATAGTAAGATTTAACAGAAATGCATACGTATGACAACTAAGTGTTTGGAAAGAGGACTAAACTTCTTAATTGGTAAATTGACATTTTTTTATCTTGTAACTGTGTCATTTCAAAGTTAAAAATTAAGAAATACTTCATGAAAGCTATAGATTTGTTGAAAATTTACACATGGCCCTGGCCGTGATATTCGGATTTTATCCTGAGTGTTAGAGGTGTAATATCACTAATTTGAATGACGATATGTTTGCTATGAATGTTGGTAATAACCATGATAAACCGAGAAAAATAAGATATATTGTTTTGTTACATGTTGATGCTTTTAATGGCTAAGAATGATCGAATACGATTAATTTTACAAAAACATTAAAATGTTCTTTGCACATGGTTAATGAATGTGTCTCAATAATAAATGACATTGGAACTCTTCTTTTAATGTGTAAAAGATATCAATGTACGGTAAAATGGTCATTAATTGGTTTTAGTACATGTTTTCTGGTAACCAGGAACTTCTGCTGTATAAATGACCATTCGAATTATCATTGGTGTTGGCAAATACATACCAAATGATGCCACACATATTGCTGGTAATATTTTCAAGTGTTTTGAAATATTGGGCATGGTGTTTTTAATGTATAGATATAGAAAAAATTCTAAAAAAAAGAATATGATATTGAAATTAAAAAGTTCTAGAGATGTTAAAAATCTAGAATAATCAGCAATATTGTACAATGTTGTAGTGTTGAGTTAAATATTCATAACAAAACAATATTAAACATATAGGGGGAATATATATATTAAGTTTAAATTAGACGGGTGTATGAGACTTGCTGCATTTGCAATTTGAATTAAAATTAAGGACGTAGATATTGTTTAAAAATAATTATTGTTGTACAAGGACTTATTAAAACAAATGATTCTGTTAATTAAATACGCAAATCCTATTTGCAAGATTGTAATGTGAGATTGCTTCCCTGAAACAAAATAAAGTGGACGGTATGAAAGAAAAGAATTTCACGAGATGACGAGTTTAAAATGTAGTTTTCCTATTGGATATATGTAATATGTTATTTTAAAATGCCCATTAAATGTGGATTTAATCATGATATATGCAACTAAAACTTAATTTTATAAATATCGAATTCGCCCAAGGTATGACCATCTTATTGCCAGGGTATAACAAGTATGCATGGACATTACTTTTGTACAATATACAATGATGTTTTTTAATTGACATTATTCTGATTCAATTTCTGGACAAACGTTTCTTCTGAAAATTTCAAAGGCTTATATAAGTAGGGTTATTTTCAACAGAACGGGCGGAGCTTATATTTGAATTTGCACATGGAAAGTCTTTTTGAAAATATGTGTGATAAGGATGATGGCCGTTATGATTAGAATTGATTTCGTATCACCTATCAGTGTCACGAAACGCATATACAATAGAACTGAGTCTATGATATTGGACGAATAACTGAACACTTCATCAATGAGTTTATCCTTAACCCTGTCTTTAGATGGACTGGTCTTCAATAATCGAACTTCTTAAACCTCGCCCAGTCAAGTGAAACAAATCTAGTAGTACATATGTTATATAACCACGAGTGTTAAATTATTGCGTTGCTATTTTAGGTGAATTTAACACAATCAATTAATAGTTCTGACCTGTCAGTTTGGAAATTTCTGCAGCAATGAATGCATTTTCCTGTTCTGTATCGATGATTACCAATTCAGCTGAGTGTGCTCTACACACGGACTGTAAAATAAATATTCGATTACATATAATCTATTCATTGTAAATATATCAACTGAAGCTGTCATAACTTCAATTGTTTCGAAATTGTATGTTAAAAATCTGTCATTAAAGAATGTGCATGTTTTGTTTGGGTCTACTTCGTATTTGGTGCTCTCCAACCAAAATGTGTATTCCGGTTTCTAATTTATACGTTGTTATATCACAGTACAAAATTGAAATTCATGTTGTTTTGGAGTATTATGACGATGTGTCAATTAAATGAATTTCAAAATTTATAGTTGGTAAATTTAAAAAAAATCATACTATTAACTGAGTGTCCATTTATTAGGAAATTTCTAGACAATCACAGTATTCCAATGTAATGCTTCGAAATGTAGGAAATGAGGCTTATATGTTTATTGAATTTCACTTGCAATTATACTGACGAAATATGAAACGCAAAACGAATAACGAAAACAAAGAAGATGAATTACCGATGCTGCAACCCAGGTTCTTGAATCAGAACTAAAGAAGTAACACTTGTTTCCAAACTGTATCCATCCAAGTTGGCATTCTGAGGCAACTAATGGCCATCCATAAACTGAATAGTAATATGAGTTGTAACATTGATAATATGCATACATGTTTAATTAAGTTATAAAGATACAATGGTTAAGCGTTTTTTTCTTGAGAAAAAGAAACCATGCTCCACGGTGCATTGATAAATCTAAGATCACAGTTAATTGGTAAAAAAATAAAAGTATAACACAGCAAGTCTGCCTTTAAAGACATTTATAATATCAGGCATCTACGTATTAGTTTTGTGTTTTTCACAAAATAACACATATTCGAAACATATTTCTAATAAAATTGAAAATTAAAATGGAGCATGTATCAAACAGACAACAACTCAACCAAAAAGCATAAAAAATTATATAAAGTTTATATGTAGGACTCTAAATTGCGATGGTACTCTAGAGTGCGATGGTCACGCTAAAGTGCGATGGTCTACGATAAAGTACGATGGCGTTTCACGCTTTAGTGCGAAAGTAGTTTGTTTGCCTAAGTACGATGTACCAGAAGGGAAAGGCTCGAAAGAATTACAAAACGTTCAATTCAAGAACATTCAATGTAAAAAAGTGCAGAATCTCTAGTATTATAAGTTAATACTAATGTTACACTAGTCTTTAAAAAGTGAATGATTCTAAAAGACCAACCACAATAATTTCTAAAAAGGTAATTTAAGTGTCGAACTGTATTGTATACCATCGTACTTTAGCGTGACCATCGTACTTTAGCGTCTCCGTCTCACTTAATAGTCATACATATATATCAAATATATTACCAAAATTTATAGCAAGAACATAATTCTAGATTTTATAATTCCTCTACAAACAAGACAAGAAAAAACAAAGGAAAACTAAACTATAGGGTCAGCAAAAAGAAAACAGGGATCGAAACTTAACCGGAAAGGTCCTACCTTTTATTCATTGATCTTAACAATGACTACCTCTCAGCTACCAATTAATACTATAGAAATGCCTATTATGTATATATAAAGGTACAAACCATATATGTCCGTTGTACCGATGTAGATTGAATGATATTTAAATTATAAAAAAAATACCTTTTAATTGTAACGAATTGATAGCCGAGAGGTTTCGTCTATATGTTTATGTCAATCACACATAACAGAGTTCAAAGACGGGTCTGACACCAAGAAAATGCATATGGAAATAACGTAGATTTCTAAATTAATTCCATTGCAGTAACCAAAATCAAACATGTCAAACTTAATGAAACTAGGCACACAAAGAAAACAATAGAATACAATTTAATGAGTTTATATCAGCGACAGATTTATGAAGCTTCGATTCTAGATCCACGGTCAATGAATAAAACGCCGTCACGACATGATTAAAATTTTGAATAAATTCAATGTCAATCTAAAAACTGTTCAATTATCTAAGATCAGGAGTCACGTTGGATAACCTTATTTCTATTTAAGTGTAACATCGATTTCAATAATAGCCTGTTTACCGTACAGCCTTCAACTTAGAACTATCTCTCTTCTTAAAATAGAAGTTTTACGAATTCTATAGATAAGAGAATTGTATCAAACAATCTACATTATGTTTCAGACATTGTTTCAGCAAGTTTCCAAACGTTAGCAAATGTCTAATGAAAGCAGTAATCAAGAAAATGTAGCACTACAAAACGTCTCAAACCTTGTGTTGACCTACACAAAGGAGATTTGAACCGACTTATCTGACGTCATCAGAAGAAAAATAATATATTTTCCGTTTGATATTACTTGTTATCTGACGAATTTAACGAACAGTAAATTAAACTGTTTTTTTTTATCAGTATGATGACCATTGTATACGTACTCGGACAGCAAAAACTTTGAAACAGTAGATGTATACTTTACTCGATATAAAAGATAAATAGCTATAATAAGATAGATACCGAAAACATTGAAGCGTCATGTTTCAACTGATTATTCAACTTTATTGAACTTCTAAAAGCTTAATTATGTATCTTAATATACAACATTCAAATATATGACTACATTGTACAAAAAACATATAAGACACCCTTAAACCTTAGATTGTAGTCAGTAGCCCACATACAAACGTGATGATTCTCGGTCACCCTATACACTTCTTTGTAAAAGTTTACATGCTAGTACATTATCCATTAAGAAATTTGGTATGAGTGCCAAAGAGACAAGTCACAATGTGTAAACTTTTAAAAAAAAATGCACTAGAAATTGTGTCAACAGGTCAATCAAACACAAAGTACTATTTGAGAGTACTGAAATCAAGTGAAAGAAAAAAACAAAACATTTGCTATTAAAACGTCATTCATCAGAGAGCTTTAAAGACATGGGCAGTCAGAGACATGTCTTGTGCAATGCAAAAAAGTATCATCAGGTCAAGAATCTTTTAATAACTTGAATTATGATAGATATAGATCATGTAGATAAAGCATTCCCTATATATAAATTGAATGTGTTTGTGTATTTATATATCTCCCTTTAAAAACATCATTTAATTTAGCTAAAAATACAAATTCAGTTATTTAACTAGTAGATCACAAAGTCTATATGTTTGCAAATGTGAACAATATTGAATATCAATAAGTTTGTTTCCGCGCTTTGAGTACAATATAAGCATAAGAATTAGTATGAGAAATAACGTTTTCTGAAACCAAGGCCTCATTTACCAATCGAATTATTGTATCTTTGAAAGAATTCAATAATACATGTAATAGTTTTTTTCAGTTATTTAAGGACAACTACTGCGGTTAATGTTAAATTTATTGAAAGTAAGTTCCTTTGTGTAATTTTGGTAGTATATTTAGAGAACTTTGAATCATTAAACATACAAAACACCATTAGGATTACGGTTATATTGCCCATTGACTACCTGTCAATATACTTTATCGGCACAACGTACATATATGTTGTCCAGAAGTAAACTCAAAACTCAAATATTTCTTTACATTCCTAGTAAGTGTATCTTGAATATTGCAGAGTTTCAGCAAATAAATTTGCAATTTGTTTAAAAAACAACTTAAATAACAACTTAATTAAATATGAACACTTTTTAGATAAAATTGTGTGGAGTGTGGGAGTGGGTGTAGATAGTGGAAAAATCATCATGTTAATACCCATCAAAGAACATGAAGATAGCCATTATAGGTCAAAGTACGACCCTCAACACGGAGCATTGGCTGACACCGAACAACGAACCTTACTCTGGAAATGAATATCATATAGTGATATGTGACGAAGTTTGCATAATGATATTACTCTCTTTTTTTTTTTTATTATAAACAATAGATCAGCAAACGTATAATTTATACGTTGTTTAATATTTAGATAATGTTTTTTTTGTTTACCGTTAGACTTACATGTATTATTACCTAGCCGTTTATCGACAATATAAATGAAATCAATAGAAGTTTAAGATGTTCTCTTGTCAATATTTTGTCATAATGACTGTTTGAAGTTTTTTATACCCAAAATCGTTCACGAACTTCAAGGGATTTTTTAAACTGCTTGTGTGATTGTCTTGGTTTCTTTATTCGTACACTTACAATATTGTGATTCTTTTGTAGCGTGAATTATCTTTGGAGGTCGATATTTTTGTTATTTTACTTTTTAAAAAATCACTACAGTAGAACATACTTATTGCCGATAACATCTAAATGATCTATTTAATAATTAATAAAAAAATACATTTTGCGTTTGGGTTGATGTTTTAATGTGTGACTTTGGCAAAAACAAAATGGTCAATCGGCGCTGGAATAAAATCTCTCTTCTTAATATAGAAGTTTTACAAATTCTATAGATAAGAGAATTGTACCAAACAATCTACATTATGTTTCAGACATTGTTTCAGCAAGTTTCCAAACGTTAGCAAATGTCTGATGAAAGCAGTAATCAAGAAAATGTAGCACTACAAAACGTCCCAAACCTTGTGTTGACCTACAAAATGGAGATTTGAACCGACTTATCTGACGTCATCTGAAGAAAATGATATATTTTCCGTTTGATATTACTTGTTATCTGACGAATATAACGAACAGTAAATTAAAAAAAACACTACAGTAGAACATACTTATTGCCGATAACATCTAAATGATCTATTTAATAATTAATAAAAAAAGACATTTTGCGTTTGGGTTGATGTTTTAATGTGTGACTTTGGCAAAAACAAAATGGTCAATCGGCGCTGGAATAAAATTGTAAAATTACAAAAATACTGAAATTCAATAAATTCAAAACGGAAAGTCAATTACTTAATGCCGAAATCAAATGGACAAACACATCAAACGAATGGACAACAACTGTCATATTCCCGACTTTGTACAGATATTATCTTATGAAGAAAATAATAGATTTAACCTGGTTTTTGTAGTAAGCTTATCCTCTCACTTGTATGAAAGTCGCTAACAATACACATATAGTTACAACGATGTTTGAATAAATCAGACAGATATAATAGATAGAAATGTAAAAAATAGGGATACAGCAGTCCATGTTTTGTTAGTATCTTATTCACTGTAAAACAATTAGATATAAAACAGTCATTTTACCTTGACACACTGAAAAAAAGACTGAAGGACAACTGTTTGCTATTATGAGTTTGATTCTTACATTCAAAATTTAAATGTTTTTAACATGAGATAAAAATGTAGATAGCATTTTCATATAGAAAAAAAATACACATACATTTGTATCGGTCAATTTATTCGAGGTAATCATGGTAATGCAGTAATTTGAGAGTATGGAACACTATTTTGTGTCCAATTTAGACCGTTTATTCAAATCAAATGGAGTAACACAAGATAAAAGCGTCGATTGACACCTTTTTTGCTGTCAACTTTATTTTTGATGCAAAAGCTTAAATTAAAAAGTTAACATACCCAAGAAACATAAGATACAAATGTACATCATGTTGCCAATGTCTGAATTTCCAAAACAGATAAGACACCCTCATGCTTATGTTATAAATAGTCGCCCACTTACAATCTTTGTGATGGTAGATCATTTCTTATCACTTCACTAAACGTTTACAAGATCGTCATACTTCTTTTGTGATATAAAAAGTAAAATCACAAAAATCACAAAAATACTGAACATAGAGAAAAATCAATTCGGAAAGTCCATAATAACATGGCAAAATCAAATAACAAAACGCATCAAAAACGAATGGACAAGAACTGTCATATTCCTGACTTAGTACAGGCATTTCAAATGTAGAAAAGGGAGAATTAACCCTGGTTTTATACCGCTAACCCCCTCACTTTCATGACAGTCTCATCAAATTCCGTTACCTTTACATTGATGCGTTAACTAATCAGTCTCAATAAATCAAATAGTCAAAAAACTTGAAGATGAATCACTCTACATGTTCGATTGTATAATTGTTTATAGTGTACAGCAAACAATTGATGATATATATGATTATACGAATTTCCTCTTTTAGGTGAGGCATTTTATTGCTTGTGAAGATAAACATATACCTGCTCTAATAAACGAAAATAAAATATGCTATAGTAGTGAGTATTTTAATAAGTACTGATAATAGACTCATCATAGATACCAGGATTAAATTTGGATTTTCGGCAGACGCGCGTTTCGTCTACAAAAGACTCATCAGTGACGCTCGAATAAAAAAAACCCCTTAAAAATAGTAAATAAAGTATGAAGTTGAAGAGCATCGAGCTAACTTTATCTATTTCTGAGTTAGAAAAGCCTAAGTAAAATTATAAGTTTTTGTGAACAGTTAATTTATAGATATGACCATATCAATGAAAATATATTTCAGCATAGACGTCCTGACTAGTATAAGTTTTCTATGTTGTATCTTCCGTACTACTATTTGTGTTTGACTTGTTTATTTTTAGCCATGACAGTTTATTTTCAATCTATGAGTTTGACTGTCACTCTGGTATCTTTCGTCCCCTTTTTATATTTATAAAAACATTTTAATTGTAATTAATTGGTAACCGAGAGGTTTTGTCGATACGTTAATACCAGTCACACATAACAGACTTCAAACCAGGTTCGACACCAATTGGAGGCATACGGAAATTACAAAAAGATGAAGGTAAGTTTTTAAATTAACTCCATTGGTTGATAGAACACAGTAAATTAACCAATTCAAACATGTCAAACTAAAAAGAAATAGGCACACAAAGGAAACGATTTAATTTAATTTGCAAAGTTTATTTCAGCAACAATTTTGGAAGCGTTGAATCTAGAAAAATAATCTACGGTAAATGAATAGGCCGACGTCATGACAATGATTAGAATTGAAAATAAATGCGATGTTAATATAGAAACTGGTCCATAGTTCTGTAATCTAAGATCAGGAGTCACGTTTGATGACCATATTTCTGTTTCAGAGAAACATAACTTTCAATAATAGCCAGTTTACCGTACGACCTTCAACTAAGAACTATCTTTCTTCCTGATATAGGAGTTGGATATTTTCTACAGTTGAGAAAATTGTACAAACAATCTACTCACAAGGTCATGTTTTTTCTCTGACTGTTTATGACGTCTTTACATTAAATCCATTGGATGTTGGATGAGTACGGATTGATAGTTTAGTCTAAGATGGATGATTTTTTTATTAGTTGTTAGTGGCTCTGAACTAGCTGTCAGATAACTGCTAGGACTCTCAGATCTGTTTATTATGTCTTTTTTGTGTCGGGATGTATAAGTACCCGGTCACGACACTATTATGTTTGTCCATCTGATGAGTTAAGCCTTTTTCAACTGATTTTTATAGTTCGTTCGTATGTTGTACTGTTATACCACTGTCCCAGGTTAGAGGGGGAGGTTGGTAGCATGTTTAACACCGCCACATTATTTATGTATGTGCTTGTTCCAATTCAGGAGCCAGTGGTTGTCGTTTGTTTATATGTAACATATTTGTTTTTCGTTCATTTTTATTACACAAATAAGGCCGTTAGTTTTCTCGTTTGAATTGTTTTACATTGTCTTATCGGGGACTTTTATAGCTGCCTATTTGGTATTGCCTTTGCTCATTTTTGTCGGTTGTACGGGGACATATAGTTGTTTATGTCTGTTTCAATTTGGTCTTTTGTGGATATATGTCTCATTGGTTTTTCATACCACATCTTCTTTTTTATACTTTATGTTTCAGACATTGTTTCAGCTATATCTGATGAAAGCACTAAACAAGAAAATGAAGCACTTGAGTTGACCTACAGAAAGGAGATTGAACTGAATTATCTAACGTCACCTGAAGAAAGAATAATATATTTTCCGTTTGATATTAATGTTTATCTGACGAATATGACGAACAGTCAATTATATTTGTTTTTGTTTTTGAAAACAGTAAGAAGAACAATGGTTTTCGCGCTTCATGTACAATATTATCGTAAAATTAAGGATGTGAAATACCGTTTTCTAGAAGTAAAGCCAAATTGTCAATTATATTTATTTACTTATCGAATCATTGTATCTATGAAAGAATTCAATAATAGTTTTTTCAGTAGATTTATTGAAAGTAAGTTCCTGAAACAATTTAGCAATGAAATTGTTAAAAAAACAACTTAAAAATATATGAACGCTTTTTAAAAAAATTGTGTGGAGTGTGGAAGTGAGGTGTAGATAGTTGAAAAATCATAAATGTTATATCCATCAAAGTAAGCCATTATAGGTCAAAGTACGGCCTCAACATGGAACAATCAGCCTTACTTTAGAAATAAATATCATATGTGACCAAGTTTGCATAATGTTACTAATATTTTTAATCATAAACAACAGATCAGCAAATGTATAATGTATACGGTGTTTAATATGTAGATTACGGTTTTTACGTATACCATTAGACTTATTATATCCAAGCCGTTTGTCGATAATATTGATGGCATCGATAGAAGTTTTAGATGATAACCTGTCAATATTTTGTCAATGTGACTATGTGAAGTCTTTTTACACACAATCAAACATTGACCAGCAATGATTGATTTTTACACAATCTGATTGAGAGAGGCGGAATATACCAAAGAAGTCCAAATAATTAATGAAGCACAAGTGAAGCGAAATACCTTTATTGGTCATGTGTTCCGTTAGTTGATAAAGTTTGAAATTTGATTCTGTCAATTTCACCCTTTTTTAATCTACATTGGCGTTCTTTTTTTTTTAAAACGAAAACTCGAACGTCGATTCCAAACTGACAAAACGAGACGGATTATAGCAGATTCCAACGAGTATGAAGCTACATGAAGATTCTTTGGTTAGCTTCCTTGCTAGTTCAACCATGACAACATTATTAGGTATCATTATTAGGTAAGGTACACAAGCCTTTGGGTGGAGTCAATAGTTAAACAGAGAACCAATCAGAACTAGTGACATAATATAAACAAGTAATAAAACTAGTTTTACAAATCAGTTTAAAACAAAATTTTCAATCTAAATTTAAAATTTAATGATAAGTCACAAGCATGTTGTAGGTGTGTTTGATTTGCCGATTTTATTTCAATCAATTACTCAGTTCATTTATAAATCCAGCTATGTGTATGTACTATACAATGGTACAATTACGGCATAAATATAAGGTTCATTGTGGCCTTTGAATGACGATTTTTTTAAAAACCGCAATAGTATAAAAACAGCAGATATTAAATGAATAATATATACGGGCCGTTTTGTACATATACAAAGGGGAAACTTCGAGTAAGCATTATTATTTATAGTTTCATTGCATTTAAAAATTAAACAGGATTTTGTGGCAAATACACCAAGATTTTTGTAGAAAATTCAGATATTTTTGTTATAAAATTTTAAGCACAGACTACTTTCTTGATTTTCTATGATGTTCTAGTAGGCGAGTGACTTCAACCATAAAATTAAATTTTTAATGCACCTACCTAACACACGGCTAAATTATATATCATTTTAAAGCTACACATCTGTACTATCTGTTTTGCCCGGTCGTAAAAAAATCGTACGGTGCAATTTCCGTCAAATCAAGATCAGAGGCCAAAGACGAATAAGTGCATATTTTCGAAGATTTCAGACTAATTGCATTATATGACTTTTGTATACTTAATTCACATATGCAAACAATTTAAACTTTTAGCAGAGCGCTTAACAGTCATTATTCAAATGCGTTTTTTAATATTCAAAGTGTGTTTTTGACAGAGAGCACATGTTTCCTGAAATTCGAGTAAAAGTTAACAAAATGTGTGAAAACCCAATTTTTTTTTCTGGTGCAACTGCTAATCACTTTAAACTAAGTAATACCCTGTAATGACTATCAAAGAAGTTTTTGACATCATAAATTTCCTAAAAGTATGCTTACTTCTAATCAAACATCAAATCATAACAACTCATACAGTTGTCCAAAATACCGCCATCTGCGAAAACACTGCTTTTAAGAATGTCTTTCTATTTAAAATTCTAATGCAACAACGTTTGTAACGTTCATTTTGATTGGATAACGTCACTTTCTTACATGGCATCAATTGACAATTGATGATATGGGACGTACGCGCAAGCGCAGACGGCATATGCCAGATTTTAAATACATGTTTTAACGTTGTTTTCTGTCAGTTTCATTAGAATGGAGATAACAATATTGTATTTTAAGCTCCGACGGCATCAATTTGGGATTTGATGGTCGCAAATACCCGTTTACTGTCTCCGCTAACGCGTCGCCAGTAAACTTAATTTGCGACCATCAAATCCCCAATTGATGCCGTCGGAGCTTAAAATACAATACAGTTATCTCCTAAATTGTATGTGGTCAATATAAGATTAAATTAACAAATTCTTAAGAATCTGAAAAATTTAGAGTAAAAAAATATGTGCGCGAATCATCTTATTGCTTGAAATAAATGGGGGTGAAACTAAGAGATTGCAATCTGCATTGTAACTACCAGTCTGAAATAAACATATTTTGACTTTTCTAATGGTTTGATTTGTAGGTTCATTATAAATATTGATGTAGTGAAAAAACCTTTTTATTCCTTTTTATGTGAATTGAAAATTTACACCAAAATAAATAAAAATAAATTGATGAAAATTGAAATTTCAGAGAATTTCTAAAAACACATCATAAAACTTGATTTCTTGATTGCTTGAAATGCGTTGTTCATTGTTTACATGAATTAATTCATAAAATAAGAAGAAATTTGAAGAAAAAATATCCATTTATACGCAAAGATACTAGTTACAACTAGACTTCCTGAATAGCTTGAATGACAAGTTCATTTTTCATACGAGGATGACTTCATGCAAGAGTTTCTGATGACGACTGAAAAGAAGCTATCATTATCTTGAAAATTCACTTTCCACTATATAGATGATGTCATCTCACTAAAGAGTGCAAATTTGTGACAATGTTGGACTCGTATTTTCCATTGAAATTGAAAATAAAAGACTCAACAGATATAGTTTACTCCATCACGTATTTTGAAATCGATGATGAGGGTTGGTTGAGAAAAAGTTTTACGACAAGAAAAATGTGCATAAAGCAACTCATAAAACCACCCCTTACTACAAAATTATAAACTTCTCATTTCCATCTAACAACATTATAGCAACTCCTGCATATCTATACTACTAAAGGAGGAGACCGATTTCATTGAGCCGCAACTCCTCTGAAATAAAGGCAACTATAGTATACCGCTATTCAATAGTGATCAATCGATTTACTAGTGACTGAAATAAATCCGGGTCACAAAGCAAAAACTAGGGAAACGCATCAACTATAAGAGGAACACAACGATATAACAGAAACACTGAATTGCTACAAAAAAAAAATCACACGCCAACATACAAAGAAACAGATTATTCGATACCAACTTTCTTATGCCTGACTTGGTACAGGACATTTGAAGAAAAATGGTGATTTAAACATGGTTCTAAACCAGAATTCAAATGCCAAGTTGAAATTAGCCCTTTGAAAATTTCATGGACGCCACTACGAGTTGGTTAACAATTATGAGATATCTGTTTCGCCAGATGACGACTGATAAGTTCCATCGACATAACCAAATTGCCGTCATCTCTACCGTGAATATCACCAACCGAATAAGACTTGGCACCGAGTAAGGAAATACATGAGCCACAAGATGGGTAAAAGAGAGCAGTGGTGTAGTGGTTAGTGCTCGAACTACTAACACAAAGGTTCCTGGTTCGTTTCCCGTTCCGTGATGAAAATTTCAAGGACTGAATTTTCGGCTCTTCCTAGACACCATTTGTGAGTATGGTCTTAAGGAAACAATGAAAGTCCGTCGGGAGGGAACGATAAATGGCTGACCTATGTAAAAAGAGAGCCATATCTCTTGCACGTTAAACACACGTTTGTAGATTTCGAAAAAGAGAAGACCAATGCCGCTACAAGGCAGCACTTGCACACGCAAAGTGGAAAAAAAATAATTTAAGTTGCAAAACCTGTTTCTTAATCCACTATAGTTTTAGATGTGTTTAAACTAAGACGGTTGTCACATGTGGAACATAATCTGCCTACCCTTTGGGAGCCCCTGAGTTCACTCAAAATTTGTTTGGGAGATTGTGTTACTCAATCTGTAGCTTTATATGTTGCGTTTTGTATACTGTTGCTTGTCTTGTTCGTTTGTTGCTCAGCTTTGTCAGTTCGTTTTTAATTATGAGTTTGATGTCCCTATAGTATATTTCGTCACTATTCAAGTAGTAACAGGTTTTAAAATGATAAATCAGTGTAGCTAAATGTGTCATGATGACGATTTGGTTCTATATATATATCAATGTGAGCAAATTAAGTTACTTAGTATTTTCGCGGATATTTGTCTTATTACGTTTATGTTCTTCACTTTACTTTGAGGTGATTTTTGGCCGATTTTTATTACTGCAACTTAATGTCTTTAAAGTAAAAATAAATACCATAGGGACAATCAACATCTAACACCATGAATCAAATAAAGTTAATTAAAACCATGAACAAAATTAAATTAAAGTCCAAGAGACGAACAACAGTCCACAAAACACAGCATACCATGAAAAACGATCACTCCTAAAACAGCGAATGATCTTATAAGGTAAAGAAGGGTTTTTAACTTTGTCATTTTATTATTATTCACTGCTTATAGTGTTTTACATCCACAATGACATGTTTTTGTATTTTTAAAGCTTATGTAGAAATTTCTCAAAGCATCTTTTATTCAAATAATTAAAGCGATTAAACACATTTAATATGATTTGATATAACACGATTTTAAACTAAATAAGAAACAGCCGCATTTTATTTAGTTCGTTTACATCCCGCTCTAGACAACAAAGTGTTTCTAACCAAGGTTACTTATTTCAATGTTGCCTACGATTTAGTAGCAAAGTCATATTTGCATTTAAACATAATTACAAAAAGTTAAAAAGTTTGACTTAGTAAAAAACAGTTTAACCTCAATTACCGTGCATATATTAAGTTCTAACTGTAAATATCCCTTCTTTTATTATGAAATCTCATTTTCCTCCCTGATATTCACAATTAGCGATGTGCTATTCTAACATAAATTAACAAAATGATCGCTATTTGAAGATGGTTGATTTTTGGGCATCTGCAAACACTTAAATAGAAAGGCTGTTTCATGAACAAAAATAAATAATAACATCTTAAAATTACCAAACAAATATTCCTTGACCTAAAATATATACATCTATCTATTTTTTAGCATACAAATATCGATTCCCCAAGCTATATTTTGCTTTTTGAAAAAAAAAAATTTTTTTTTAGGATTTGTGATAAATTTCAATTTTCGGGAAATTTTGCGCATCGAGTTTCTTATTTTTTTGTTTGATTTGGAAACAATGTATCATGTTCCATCAAGTTCATATGCTCTTTTGAAAATTTCTAAGGTACAAGAATTAGAAAATAGCGTTTTATTCAATAATCGCAAAAATTGAAAAAAATATTCATGACCTTTGACCTTGATTTAACAGAAAATGCACCGTACGATTTTTTTACGACCGGGCAAAACAGAAAGTAGATTCTCAGCTTTCGAATGATATATAATACAGCCTTGTGTTAGGTGGGTGCATTAAAGTCGTTAACTAAGCGTCTTTTTGAAATAAGTCACTCGCCTATAGCGTTTATTGTTTAATTGTTTACAAAAAGTCCCAAACAACTTTTAGTTTAAAACAATCGGGCTAAGTCACGAAAGTCGAGCGCACTCTAGAATGTGTACTTGAATTGGTTCATATTTATATTTGTTTAAACCAATATCTAAATTTATTAACTTGTTTTAAGGTAAATTGACTCATTGCTAGAACTGCGTGCAATATTCCTCCATCTACCAAGCACCAAGTTGCCAACTATGAAAGTGCAAAGATGATGTTGATTTTCTTTAAAATTTCCATTTGTTTAGCATTTAATCAACACAAGTGTTCATCCTCCTTGAACAAAACACAAACCGTAACTCCGCTTCTTATTTATTGTAATACAAAGATTTTTTTTAATCAATCATCAAAGACTATAAAAAATGAAATTTAATTTGCAAAGTTGTTTGGGTAAACCTGTTTGTATGAAACATACATATTATAAACAGGCTATTGATATGAGTTATTTTCATTGGATAATGAATTGGTGCTATGCTCCTCCCAATTTTAAGGTAATAATTATTTCATGGTTAACGTTGAGCTAGCAAGGAAGCTAACCAAAGAATCTACCTATAGCTTCATACTCGTTGGAATCTGCTGTAATATAAGACAACTGCTCTTGTTTCTTATTCCAAATCATCGAATCCTTTGTATTTATGTCTTTACCCTTGTAGCTATATATGTATAATGATTTCTTTAATAAAATATGTCTACAGTTAAACTGACAACACCAAATGAAATAAGGAAATTCCACGAAAAGACAATCAAAATATACAAAAATCAACATTGCAAACTAAATAATGTACAACCCCTGAAAAAAGTGTTTGCGCAGGTGCTCCGAAATGGTAAATATATCCTGATCCGGTCTTGCTGCTTATATACAAATCAGAGATAAATCTCATTCTGTGATGTCAAGAAAGTGAATTAAAAGACGGATTGTGCAAACAACATTTGAAACAAATATGTCAACATCTGTCTAACATTTTTGCATCCTCTGCATTTACTTGTAATTGTCTCGAAATTGTTGTATTTTTGTTATCGTTTGTTGATGTGGTTCATAAGTGTTCCTCGTTTTTTTTAATGTATATTAGACCTATGTTTGCATGGTTTTACATTAGTCATTTTTGGAACCCTTATATAACAGAGTCACATGTACGTTGCAATAGTGAATAAAGAATATCGGACGCAAAATATAACGGAAAAGAGAAGTAGGCTGACAAATTAAAGGATTCAAAAACGATACTACTGTCTTAACCGTTCAATGAGAAAGAATATTTGAATAATTTGGTAACGAAAAGAGAAACGCATATTGAACGGATTGTAACTATAAATTTAGATAGGAAAAATATAGAATAAAGTAAAACAATTCACCATTCCATATTCTACGTAAAAATTAAAAAAACAACTTATCAATTGAAATAGCTTAAACAATACCTACATTTAGTATACAACAACATATCAACAGTTATAAATTTATAAACAGTAGTTCACCGCTGTTCAACATTGTTGTTTGCCTCTTCAACTTGTAAATGGTTCACCTTAAAATCCTCTGAAATACCCATATCCGGTATTGGTGTTGAAAACCAAGTCGAATGTTCAGGTTAATATTGTCATTACGTTAGAATAAAATTGTAATGTTGAAGTGAAAGTATGAAATAAAAAAATAATAATATTAGAATTAAAAAAAAAAATGAATGTTGACATATTTACTTCTTGATATTTTTATTTCAAATTTCTCCTCATTTTTTAATTAGCTCATGTAGAAAGTTATATAACGAGAGAATATTTAATTATTTGAAACCTCATTGTCTTGCGTTTTGTGGCATAAAACGAGAGAATCTGGAATATTTGATATGCAGTATAATTTAAAGTCATAAGATAACTTTGTGATAATGTAGATGATTTTCCACGTCCTTTGATTGCTAATGAACAACATTTTATATAAGTATATATTAACAGTGTTCATCTATTTTACCGGTTAGCTGTCTCTGGTGCATTCATTTGTTCATTCTCAGTTCTATTGAAGAATATTAGGAAATATGATATAACAAGAACTTACTTTAAATATTTCAGATTAAAGATTAAAAGTTAATTTGTAATCAGGATAATTTGGCTGCAGAGAATATGTTGTACACTTCTTCCGTGTATTTAATTCCATTAAAATTCACCCCAATCCAGCTTTTGTTGCAAGATTAAACGCATCCCTTCTAGTTCACAAAAGTCCGAATATAATAATTTCAATTGCTCTTTTTGTATTAGCAAAACTAAAATTGTCTACATGTACATCTTTCATTTGAGTTTACAACTCTCTGGTTTGCTCCAAAAAGAGATATATTAGTGTCTAAATAATTCATTTTATAGTAATATATTATATTTGGCTTTGCGAGACAACCAACAAGAATGCATGCACCTGATAAATCATGTAAAGACTCTGTATAAGTTTCAAATCAAATACAGCTTTTTTGGCCTTTTTACCAATTCGTTGATGCTATGAGACGGGATTTCAATTACATTTGAGTACTAAGCTCACACAGGAATATTTCTTTTAAAACCTGTAATTGATGATTATAGTTTAAAACATACCTATTTGGTATCACCATTCACAAACACAGAACACTTTCATAAATTAAATTTCGTTTACTTGTATGAGTTTTTATACAGTTGTTTGTATTTGAATGAATTTCCGTTGTCCATTTTTATTCTTTTTCTTTATTTAGGCGTTTTATATACCTGTTAGCGGATTAATTTCGCGGTTTGAAAATTTTCGCTTATTTTCGCGGAAAGAACAAAATTGCCAAAATAAAGTGCACATGCAAAGCTATTGATAAAATTGTGCCAAAACAATTACCGCCAAATTATTTAGTACACCGTATTTGATGAAAAATTTTACACCAGCGGAAAACCACCACTATACGGTAAATTAAATGAAAAAAAAAATGCTTGCCTGTTTATCATTTTGTTTAGCAATAGTCGTCCTTCTTTGACCTTTTATTTATAATTTATGTTCTTCTCATCATTATACTCTGTTTAATTGCCTACCCTTAAACCTTTATTACAATGTTTGTATTTGTACGGTCCTCAATGTTATACATTCAACTAATAAAACAAAGCGGTTTAATAGTTTGTTCCTCAATTTAGATTTTTGAGAAGTTTAATATATTCTTGACAATAGAAAGTAATTCAAAAGTTCAGCATATTTTACAAATATATATTCCCATAGTGTTATGTACCACCTCAAATTGGCCTTTCAGCAGTTTTCTGAACTACCAATCAGTCTCATAAAGTTACACTTGTTTAACTTAGTCTAGTGAACCAAATTAGAATTTTGGAATTTTTATAAGAGATTCAATACTAGTGCTAGTGTCAGACTTATAATTTCAATCCGTTGAATACACATTTTGTTGGATTTTGATAATATTGCAGATATGTTAAGCTATAGCTATTTTCAGAGATGTAGTTGAGGCCTTTATCTCTCAATAACGTTTTCAACACATATCCTTTATCTTAACGTTTCGACTTGTCATTGTTTACCGGATTTCATCTCAAGGTTGACATGTTTACAAGTCCAGTGACTTATTGTCTCTATGAGAAATTTGCTATGAAAGACAAAAGTTATATGACTGACAGTGTATGATTGTTTCTATTATCAAAATAATTATGACAAATCATCTCGCTAATCAGTATTAATGGAATGAATACGATATACTCAAGACGTTCATTTTTACTGAACTAGTACACAATTGTATCTAGAGGCAAGCTGATGAACAACTCCGGTTGCAAGATTTTCGCGCTGCGTTGAAATTTCATTGTTGGACTTCGGCTGATGTCTGCTCTTCGGTTGGGTTATTGTCTCTTTGACATATTCTGCATTTCCATTCTCAATTTTATTAATTTATCCCTGTGTGTTTAACAGTAAAGAAATCAGGAGTTTGACGAGACGAAATTATATATTCTTTGTTGTAAAAATAATTTATGGAATACATACAACTAATTAAACCACTGAAAATACTACTTAAAACTTTCAATCTGTTTTTTTCTTTTTGTGACATTGCATACAATTATTATGATTTTGTATGTTGATTGTCTATGCATCAACGGCAACAAGGAATGGGCATGCGCTTGACAGCTATGGACGTGTAAAACATCTCTAACCACAAATGGGATATTATGCTGGATAACATAAAAGTTAGATGACGAAACTTGTTACATAGCTAACAGTCTGTATATGTAATGTAAAAACTTTGTAATACTTCACAAAATAATTTTATTAGAGAACTTTTTGAAGCGTCTTAAAATCAAAACAATAGCAACAACAATGGCGACCTCCATGACCAGAGAAAGTGAACACAGTTCTGACCATTTGTTAACAAATACACAATCACAATCTAATATTAGTTCACCATCTCTGAATATCAACAAAAGGTCTAATCCTGATAGTCCAGATAATCTCCCTGCAACCCAAAAACAAAATACTCGACAGATTAGGCGTCGCAACTCGCAAGGTGACCTTCGAGATATTGAAAAAATGACTCCAGCGACTCGTAAAAACATTACAGATAAGGTCATTGAAGCACTCACTAGTCCAGATGTACTTAATACTATAATTCCAGTATTGGCTGAAAAAATAAGCGAAACATTAACTCCTTTGATTGAAGAGCAGGTGAAAAAATGTATCGCAGCACACGTTGAACCTATTCAAAAGTCTATAGATGAACATGATTTTTCCATAAGGGATCACACAGTAAAAATATGCAAGCTAAGCATACGAATGGAACAAGTAGATAAACGGTTAAAAGATGATAATAAAATGTTGGACGTTTGGGATTCTGAACTGGATGCACTTCACAAAAAAACTAAGGATATGGAAAGTAGGTTAGAAAGCCAAGAGCAATATTCTCGTCGGACCAGTCTCCGTTTTCACAACATCCAAGTACCAGTTGATGGACACGGTAAAATTCTTCACCCGGTCAATACAGATGACAAAATCCTTAGTATTTGCAACGGCCAACTTGGCCTCAACTTGTCTATTGATGATATCAGTAGGAGTCACGTCATTGGTAAAGCTAAATATGGCAAGTGTCAAGTCATTGTTAGATTTATGTCATATCGTACTAGAGAAATGGTATATACAAACAAAAAATATTTGAAACACAATGAAGATGGTGTTTTCATCACTGAGAATCTTACCAAATTTCGAACAGACCTGACAAAAAAACTATCCCAGATGAAATATAAAAACCAAATACACGCGTACTGGACCGCAGACGGTCGCATATTTGTAAAAAGGGCTGAAAATAGTCGAAAGGAACAGATCAATAGCTTTGAAGACATCTCTGACATGGAACGAGACATTACTTCACCAACCAACCAACAACAATCAGAAGCTGAGAAATAAAATTAATAACTCACAATAATCTAATAAATGGAGAGTTAACTCTTAGAACAAAATTAATAAATTGTGTTTCTGGTTTTCTTTTCTGGTTCAAGCTGTTGAAATAATTGAAATACAATGCATATTGACATTTTTTTATTTTTTTTAATTATTATATATCACAATCATTTTTTTTTTCATAATATCAGAGACATATAATACATATATGTATTATATGTCTCTGATAATATTATAATAGTAAATAGATTGTTTAATCCAAAGAAAAATGTATGTATGTATGTTGGTTTTGGTTTTTTTCTTTTTAAATTTTTTTCGGTTCTTTTTTTTTTCGTATATGTTTCTGTTTAATTTATCTAAATAATTGTATTCACCTACATATTACACCATTTATCTTAAACACTCTTTGTTTTCGCTTGTCAAATTGACTTTCCTTTGTACCTTATTTCGTATATCAAAACATATAAAAAAGCCAGGGCTTAAAAGTTCAAGTATTATGAAAAGCGTATTCCCCTTTTTTAAACTAAACCATACAATGTAACAGTAAATATGTTGACCCTCTAAAATAAAAAAGGATAACGTTATCCATGTTTTAAATGCCTTTTTCACACCTAAATGAAATCAATATTAATGAACCACAAAATAATCCAAAGTTAATGACCAATTGTTCGTAAACTAGTTTGTCCGTGTTGATAAATGTACTAAGACTTCCTTTTCTTGTAAACCTTTAGATGCCTCCAGCTTTAAAGATCTATGTAAACAAATTCTTATATACCAAACAAAACATACAGTTTACTAATATATACTTCGGGTTCAGACTTGGGGTCTATTTTTTATTTATGATTATAAAAATTATTATTAACAACTTTATAATATTAAACATAATCGAAACATATTGATATTTTTTTTTAAACATAATTATCAAAGTAAGAACTGCGTTAATATAAAATATTAAACAATTAATAACATTGTAATCCCTAACGGCCTCACTTGACGATAATTGACATAAGAATTAAGTTATCGTTATGTAAATTAGGGTGCGTTCGAATAGAAAGTCCTAAACATTGGCGACTTATTGTAGAATTAGAGAAATTTGAATAAAAAAGAATGTCAAAGAGGTAGTAAGTAAATGATGTATATAATGTATATATAGATGTATTGTCGAATTTAGATATTTCGCTGTTATTATATTTATTCTTATTTTTACACTATAGAATATTTTTTTTTTTTTTTATTGGCTATTCTAAATGCTTCATAAAATATCTGTGATGTTTTCTGTTGTATTGATGTATGATTGATGTCACCCGTAGTATTTGCTATCCGTTGTGCATTGTTAAATTCTAAAATTCTTTTAAATTTTTAAGTTTGTAAAGTTCTATCATCTTATTAATATACATGCAATAACGTGAGTATAACAAAACAAAATTTATATATTTTTTTTATTTTTTTTGCTATTCTAAAGTTTCAAGTATTCAAATATTTAATAATTTCCCATTTCAGTAACAAATGATTTCTCTCATATCTCAAACCTTGTTTGTTTTGTTTTATATATTTTTATTTTTTTCGTCTTTTTTGGACTTTTCGTCAGTTAAGTGTGATGATGTGTGTGGTTTTGGTGGTGTATATATCTCGTTTTGCTGCCTGATTTTATGTAGTATGATTTCCATGTTAAAACCCAAGGGGTAATTGTATAGAACAGTATAGGGCAGCTATCGGGTTATTTAACTTATGTAGTTGCACATTTGGTCTCGGTAGTTTAAACTCACAAACAATTGATAGCTCTAAAATAGAAATATTACTTACCAATTTCAGATGTTCGTTTCTCGTCGTCTCTCTGTCACTACTCCAGAGCTTAAATCCGAATATAAATATTGTTTTCCTGCTATATGTTTTAAATTTCATTCTTATTATTGGAAATATTGAAACCAATCCAGGTCCTAGCTCAGATATTATAAATGAGTCTACCTCAAGTTTAAAAGAAACTGCCTCACTATCCATATGTAACATAAACATACGCAGTCTAAGACATAAGCTAAATTTTATCCAAAACTTTGCTGATGAATTTGATATAGTAACTATAACTGAAACTCATTTAGATCCAAGTGTTAACATTGACGATTTGCAACTTTGCTCATTTTCGAAGAATATAATCCGAAAGGATCGTAACAGTGCAGGCGGAGGTATTATAATCTATGTAAAAGATGATATATCCATTGCACGAAAAGGTGAACTCGAAAACCATATTGATGAGACAATATGGGTCGAGATTAAAGGTAAAGGTCAATCATTTCTTCTTTGTTGTACATATAGACCTGAGTGGACGGACAATGACTATTGGACACGACTTAATTATTCACTGGGATTAAGTTACCAGCTAAGCGAGAATATTGTTATAACAGGAGATTTGAACTCTGATTTATTTTCCATTCATAATAATAAATTATATGATACATTGAATCTTTTTAATCTAGAAAATGTTATAAATAAACCAACAAGGGTGACTGCACATAGTAGCACATTACTTGACCCGATTATAATCAGCGATACAATTAAATATTCAATTGCCGACGTTCTTAAATTACCGTCTGAAATAAGTGATCACGATGCTTCTGTAATATTTTTAGAATGTCCGATATTTGCAACCAAATCATTCAAAAGAGAAATTTGGTTGTACGATAAAGCAGATCTAAATAAATTTTCTTTAGACCTTGATTCTGTCAGTTGGGATGAACTTTTTTCTGATGTTGAGGATGTTGACGAGATGTGCAATATATTTACTCAAAAAATCCTAGACATAGCCAGGCAAAACATTCCAACTCGACATGTATATATACGAAACAATGACCATGGTTTGACAATGAATTAAGAAGAGATATTCGTAGAAGAGACCGTTTTCGTAAAAAAGCCTTAAAAACTAAAAAAGATTGCGATATCAATAAATACAAAAAGCAGAGGAACAAAGTAAATAATATGAAAAAAGCTGCAAAAGAAAAATTTGAAAGAAGTTTGGATAATCTTATATTAAATAACGTGGCTAACCCTAAAACTTATTGGAAAATAATGAAAATGCTTATAAAATCAAATAAAGGTTCTGGTGATTTACCCCCACTTAATAATATTATTCACGATGAAAGCATGGACGATGTAGTGTACGGAGACGACGAGAAATGTAATCTGCTAAATAAATATTTTAGTCTGATTTCTTCCCTAGAGGAGGAAGGTGTTCCTATACCCGAAATTAAGCCAAGAACAAATATTTTTTTAAAAGACTTGGTAATTGAAATAGATGAAATAGTCGATATAATTAAAACTTTAGATCCTAATAAAGCATCTGGTCCAGATGTCATAAGCCATAAAATGTTGAAAATGTGTCCTGAAAAAATAGCAATTCCCTTAAAAATAATATTTAATAAATCCCTACAACAATGCAAATATCCCACCAGCTGGAAGATTGCTAATGTAATAGCATTTTTTAAAAAGGGGGATAATTCGTTACCATCTAACTATAGGCCAATATCGCTTATAAGTTGTGTAGGGAAAATAATGGAGCGAGTTGTTTATAAACATGTCTTCAATCACCTACACAGAAATAAGTTAATATATGAATACCAGTCTGGTTTTCTGCCAAAATATTCGACAGTTCATCAGCTTTTAGAAATTTATAATTCTATATTAAATTCATTAGAAAATAAAGAAATTAGCTGTTTTGTTTTTGTGACTTTTCTAGAGCATTCGATAAAGTTTGGCATAAAGGATTGATACATAAAATGAAGTCATACGGTGTTGACGGAAATTTATTAAATTGGTTTCAAAGTTACTTAAACAACAGACAACAGCGAGTTGTTATTAAACAATCTTCCTCTGAACTTTGCAGTATTTCAGCTGGTGTCCCACAGGGTTCTGTTTTGGGACCGCTGTTATTTATTATCTATATTAACGATATTGCTGAACACTTGATTTCCTTATGTAGATTATTTGCAGATGATACATCTCTGGGCTACTCTAGTCGTGACACGACACAAATACAATCAGTGATCAGTCACGACCTGAGTGAGCTCAGCGAATGGTCAAAGAAATGGCTGATGTCCTTTAACCCAGCAAAAACAGAAATAATGTTGTTTTCATACATTGAAACTCCAGAAATGAATTTCACTTTCAATGATAAGAGGATTGAAGTTACAGACTTCCACAAACACTTGGGTGTTACATTTAGTAAAGATGCTAAATGGAACACCCATGTGGATAATATCATAAAAAATGTATCTAAACATTTAAATGTACTTAGAAAATTAAAGTACAGGATAAGTAGGAGCAACTTAGAAAAGCTTTACTTGACTTTTATTAGACCGCTTCTCGAATATGCATGTGAAGTTTGGGATAATATGGGTGTGGGTTATTGTAAAAAATTAGAACAGCTGCAGCTTGAGGCAGCCAGAATTGTAACAGGTCTTCCTATTTTTACAAGTAATAGAATTATTTATGATGAGATTGGTTGGGAAACTCTAGCTGAACGAAGAGAAAGAAGGAAATTACAATTATTCTATAATATTCAGCATAATAATGCACCAGCCTATCTTTGCAATTTAATTCCACCAACAATCCAAAGTACAGCTGTTTATCCATTACGTAATGGGAATGATTTAATATACCCTTTTTGTAGACTTTCATTAACCCAAGAGTCCTTCATACCTTCAACAATACGACTGTGGAATAACCTTAATGTGGTGACACGTAACATTGACTATTTAGGTAAATTTAAAACCGAACTAAAAAATCTTAAATTAAATTCAAAAGCCCAAGTACCAAAACATTATGACTTTGGCAATCGTAAACTCAATATTATATTGACACAACTTAGGTGCTCAGCTTCTTTTTTGAACTATGATCTTAACAGAGTCAACATTATTTCAGATCCGTCTTGTAGTTGTGGTGCTAAGTTCGAAGATTCACGTCACTTCTTTTTTTATTGTCCTAAATATTCGAATATAAGAACCAAATTATTTAATAATCTAAATTGGTTACCAGACAACTCTCTACTAAATTTGAACACCTTAACCTCCGGCGATAAGTCTTTAACTAATGTTGAAAATGAAAGAATTATAAAGAATGTATATGAATTTATTAAAGAGTCTAAGAGGTTTCTAATTGTGTAATGTAACATATTATTAAGTGCAAATACATGCATATTGTGTATTACCACTCACATCACCACACACCACCTTTTCAGAGTTCAAATAATTTATATATATATACATAATGTATTGTTTGTATGCATGCTTTGTAAATATTCTAATGTTATAAATTGTTATGGGAGAAGACTTTATAAGTTTGATTAACTTGTGTCTCATCCCTTTTGCACATTTACGCAAATAAAATATGTTTAAACTAAACAAGGAACAAACTGATTTCGTTTAAATATCTGATTAAAATCATGTAATTGTTTACCACCAATCGTTATATTTTCTTGCTGAAATATCCATACATTTTTCTTGTCAGATCATTTGATAGTTTGTTATGTGGTATGCATTGTGCTCAGTGTTTTAGTGTGTACAATAACGTATAGATGCTTTGTATTATAATTTTACTATAAATTATGTTTTGATATAAATACCAGATATATATTATCTTTTAAACAAGGTAACGACAGGAAAGAAGTGAAGTATTATTATGTTAATGAATAAAAAAAAATTTTTGGTAAAAAAAACCCAAAAAAATCCAGGTATAATATGAAATGTAATACACAGCAACAAAAGATAAACACCGAATTTTAGGAAACAAGATTTGTATCAGTCAAAAGTGGTAGGTGGCGGGGTTTAAACTCTTTTGCAGAAGCCCAATTTACCATAACGTCTGATTGTGGTTTTAACAATACATCATAATAATCTACAAAAATCAGTGGAAAAGGGCTTAACTCATTAGATTGACACGAACCACATAAAACAACTACCATAATTATAAAAAAAGAACACAGATTATGTCTGAGAGTACGCAGTTACTGAACTGATCATAATGTTTACAACTGCTCAATATATGTTTATATCGCTGTGTTTATCAGTAAAGGAACCAGGAAATTGACTGGACGAAATTGTGTATTCTACCTTTGTTTTTTTTCGCGGATATTGTTTTTCTCCGTTTGCAGATTGTTACAAAATGTATTTATCTATAAAGCCAGAGATTTATTCATAGAACCCCTACGTTAAATTCTTTTCCTTATAAGAATTGAATCATCTATCATTATTAAACAAGTAAGGAAGATTTTAAATTGACTTTCACATCAAATATTTACAGTTATTTTAGTATGTATAACTAATTATATAATGAAAAAAAAATCAGGAAGTGCATTGAATACTAAGATAAACATTAAGTTATACTATATCTACTATGAAATATAAAAGTAGATATCATTTGTTTGGTTATTAATAACGAACGCATATATATATGAAGAGGAAAACAATGGAGCAACAGGAACACTGAAGGGGAAGAAAACAAGCGTTAATACAAACAGACACGAACTATGTGATTACAACTGTGAAATTCCGGACTTGGTAGAGGATATTTTAAGATATAATGGAGGGCTGAACCTGGTTTTATAGCTAGTTAAACCGCCCACCTAATTGCAATGTTAAAACAATATCGCTAAAACCCAATATATGCTCTTTTTGATTAAACATGTTTAAAAAATGAAAAGTTATATGTACGCACACATATGCTTCATTGTCAATCTAAACATTTTACAGTAATTGATATACAAAGAAGAAAAACAAGCAACAACATAAATAAAAGTTATAAAATGCCAGGGCAAAGAAAAACAAACACAGAAGCCTTAAAAGGATAAGCAAAGAAAAATTGTTACACTAATTTATTTGCTTTCGTTCATTGTTGAATACATGTACAAGGTAAAATATTATCTAACAATGCGAAAGCTTGACATTCACTTATCTTTTAATTAAAATATAATCCACTAAATCTGAATCATTTTAGAATTTAAAACATCAAAATGCAATGATTTAAAAAAAACCCAGAGGATATGGTTTTATGTTTTGTACGGAAGCGTATTAGCGCCACTCCTTTTTTCATTTTTCTTCCTTTTGCGTAAGAACGCAAACCTTCTACGTTATAACGCAAATATTTGCGTCACAACGCAAACCTTTCCGTTATTACGCAAATATCTTGATTTTAATTATTCATTAAGTTTTGTATATATGTCCGTATTTCATTCATTTCGGATGTGATTTACTAATAGATAAAATAAAGCATACATACAAGGCCAAATCATTATAATAAATATGCATAGGAATAATGGAATAATTGAAGTGCAATTATACATAAATTCAGACTGATTTGTGCATCAGAAAAGTATATAATTTAACAAGAAAATAGATATAGTTTAGTATATAGTCATATTAAAATTGAAAGATAGAAAATAATGTCATACAATTGTGAAACCTCCAAGTCAAATAGACTAAATGATCTTTCTGCTTTAAAACGAATTATTAATAAGGAAACATTTTTTTAAATCTCAGAATATGATCAAGATTCTTTGATAGAAAGTCATTGAATTTTCATTTCAATATAATGAAGTATTTTAAAGTTGCTGGCTTGGGTAACAATTTGAATAGAGAGAACATAATTTTATTAATACAACATCTTCATTCTATACATTTATTGCCAAAGGGTAGCTTGTTTGTATCTAACCTACTTTACACAGTTCTCAAACGGGAGTTTACTTTGGAAGTATATTTATATTTGGTTATAGCTATATTAGCAGGGTGGATTTTTTTCTTAGGTATAACCTCAATTTACTCAATTTTCTTTGTAATATATATATACTAGTAGTAACATGGATATCGTTTTTGGGGACCTTTATAGTTTGTTGTTCAGTGTGAGCAAATGCTCCGTGTTGAAGATCGTAATTCGGCCGATGATGGTTTACTTTTACGAATAGTGACTTAGATGGAGAGTTTTCTTATTGACACTTATACCACGTCTTCTTATATTATTCTGCTCATAATTAGTCATTGATATGATCTAATTATTCAAGCATTTTACTTTGCAATCACTACAAAGGTGATAAATTTTAATATATACAGCCTTCTCCATTAATAACTACTGTTTCCTTTGAATCTTAAATAAGAAATAAGATAAAACAAATGTTTGCGTTATAACGCAAAGGTTTGCGTTATATCGCAAAGGTTTACGTTACAACGCAAACATAGGAAGAAAAAAAATATGTGGCGCAAAGACGCTTCCGTATTTTTGCACTTGTGTGTTCGTGTGTACCCATGTATATTGCCTTAAGGAGAATTATCTTTTTAAAAGTGCAGTCCAATAAAAGCGATCTGAAATTAAAGTAATCATACATTGTATTCCCCAAAGGATTTCTATCGGGATAATGCGCCTTCCGTGTAAAAATACATAAACGGTGTTTAAAACGATAGAAAATCTTAAATAGGCGTTATTTATTTTGTATAATAGAATGACCTGTCTGGGCAACACATTACTAAATAATAGCACGCGAATATCTGTATTAATAGCTTGTATGGACAGGTTACAGGTACTCTTCGAAAAATATGACTTCTGAACGAAAGCCTTAATTTTTGTTGTACATTTTGAACAATTTAGAAAGACAGACATCAACATAAGTGTGACGGCCATAAACAAAATTTCAAATGAAAATGTGAAGGTATCTATGATTCCTGTACACAACTAAACGTCACTGGGAACTAATCACTGCGAGTGACTAAAAAAAATTCTGCTATAGGATGATTTTTTATGTACTTGATTTTTTAAAATTCATATCATTAGACTAAATCATTGTTGATAATAATTCTAAAATTGAGAATAGAAATGGGGAATGTATCAAAGAGACAACAACCCGACCAAATAAAAAAACAACTGCAGAAGGTCACCAACAGGTCTTCAATGTAGCGAGAAATTCCCGCACCCGGAGGCGTCCTTCAGCTGGTCCCTAAACAAATATATACTAGTTCAGTGATAATGGACGCCATACTAATTTCTAAATTGTACACAAGAAACTAAAATAAAAATAATACAAGACTAACAAAGGACAGAGGCTCCTGACTTGGGGACAGGCGCAAAAATGCGGCGGGGTTAAACATGTTTGTGAGATCTCAACCCTCCCCCTATACCTCTTACCAATGTAGAAAAGTAACCCACTTTCGATTTAAAGATACGAAATTGTGCATTAAGGTCAGTGATGTAGACGTCACATATACCTTTGTACTTATATTGCCTTTGGTTTACTGTCGTTGAGTCTATATACAACAAGTTGCATATATTCGTATATCAATCGGAATATTTCTAATATTTTATTTACAGGTTCAAAATTTGTCAATAAACAAAAAAAAATCATTGACCCTTATAAGTTTTATGTCCTATTACCTTTGTTGGAAATTTTACTCTTGTGCGATTTGTTTTAATATGAGCAAATTCGTACTCTTGTGTACTTTGTTTTAACATTAGCAGATACGTAGTTTTGCATTTGTTGCTTTAAAATATTGTAATTTCTTTTAACAAGAACAGAAAAGCATTTTTGTTTTGTTTCAATTAAACATGATTTCTTCGAATTTTTTTTATCGTATATCTTCTGTTTCGTTTACTACATTAATTCAACCTGACAATGACTGCACTTTTAGCACTGGTAAATCAAATTGTTTTAATTTGTTGCGTAAAAATGCTACCGTATGCTTGAATCCAATATACAATGCTACTTTTCATTAACCAGAGTAAATAAGTTATAGCTAGTTTGAATAACAGGATTAAGAACAAACCTTGAGCATAAAACAGTTATATGATGCTTTTTAAGTGTTAAACATTGATGAATGAAGTTAAATCTATTTCTTATTTGATCATGATTATTACATAATATACAATATTAGTAATTATCTAACGGCAATGCGTGTACTTTTGATTGATTAAAAGTTTGTGATTGTGGTGTAATCTAGAGTTTATAATTATGTGTTGCACTCAGTGTTTTAAAGTCACTTATAGTAAAGTACATGTCTTTAATTAAAGACAATCATTAAGGCTAGTTTAAATATACAAACTGTTTGGCATGCCACAAAACAAGGTTCAACCCACCATTTTTTTTTATTAAAATGTCCTTTACCAAGTCAGGAAAATGGCCATTGTTTTATTATAGTTCCTTTCAGTGCGTGTTACATTTCAATGTTACACGTGTTTTCATTGTGTCGTGGTTCTTCTCTTATATTTGATGTGTTACTCTCAGTTTCAGTTTGATACCCGGATGTGTTTTTTTTTCAATCAATTTATGAATTTAGAACAGCGGTATACTTCTGTTGCCTTTATTCAGAACTTGAAAAATGTCAAAACCTTGATTTGAATATGATAACAAATTTTACTGACGCCAGCCATCTCTGGTCGTAGTTAGATGTCAAAGTCTTTAAGATTATTATAATGTATGTTATCATTTATTAGATATATATAATTTAGTCCATAATAACAGATAAGACAGGTTTGTTTATACATGAGTTCACTTACATTGTACATTGTATATGATTTTCAGTCCTTTATAGGCCATACCAAATGTTTTTTGTTTTTGTTTTCCTAATTTTTTTTTTTAAATTACTGTTATCAACAAAATCAATGTTATTTATATGTATATGTCGTGTACAAGTTGCGATTTTGTACAGGTTATAACATGACACATTGTACAAAAATATTGTACATGTTATAACTTGTATGATGCAAAAGTACAAGTTATAACATGTACAAAAGTACCTCATACATGTTATAACCTGTACAAAATATTGCTTAAAAATGGTTTTAACTTGTACAAAATTTAAAATAAATCTTAAAGAAGTAAAATATACCAAATGTACATTTAAATTCACCAATGCATAAAGAACAACAACAAATAGGCCATAACGTGTCTTTTTCTGTACAGGACAATAATCACAAAGTTTCATAAATATATGTTTCATGAATAATGTTGGCAAAATGTGTTTTCATGTAATTGTATGTTTTATGCAGTCCATCATGGTTTAAATAAGTGTGAAATATATATATCAAAATTTGTATCAATTACTCTGTTCCTCATGGGCGTCTTGAATGACAAATTTAACTATGCCTATTCTTATTCTTATTCTGATTTCCTGTTTTTTGCTTTTGATAAGGGACTTTCCGCTTATATTTTGTCTTGGAGTTCGGTTTTGATAAAAAAAGGAATTTAATTTAACAACGGTTATGATCGTTTGTTTAATGTTATTTTGTTAATGCATTTGTATTATTTAATACCATACAAGTAAGCATCTAACAACAATTCTTGATATAGTAAGTCGAATTTGAACACATATTTTAGGATTACTTTTAATTACTAACATAAAAACAGAGTAACAGTTAGTATGAAGCCAATATCTTTGAAACGCTCATCACCAAAACAAAACATTCATTAGGTAGTGACCCGCAATGTTTTGTTTAATAATACTAGTAATCGTTGATTTTGACACACTACTTTATGCAAAAAGTGGTTTCGAATAAGTGTATTGTATAAGAGCACAACCATTTTCCTGGATGTTTTAACGAAGGGTTTCTCTTTTCAATAATTTTTCTTTGTGTATATTTTTATGATTTTATGCTTTTTAATTTACCACTTTTTTCGTTAGTGTTTTATTTCAACTTTGTTAGTTTATGAGTTTCAATAGCAGCTGTTCATTTTGTTATGTTTCGTGATTGAGTTTGAATTTTGATCTTTCAGAATCACTGTGGAGTTAACGAAAAAGGGTACAAATATTGCTTATATATTGATTGGTATTATCAATCTGTTTATATATGACATGAAATAATAGGGTGACAGCTGTTTCAAAACTATTGACCATTTGACCACTTCAAACGGAGTATTGCCCTCTTTTATATTAACAATATGCTGCAATTGCTTGATTTTGAATTTCAAATATCCTTGAGATGCATATTGAAGTCAACGGAACCGAGAACACCATGCCCTTATATTGATTGGTATCAATCTGCTTATATATGACATGAAATTATACAGCGACAGCTTTTTCAAAACCATTGAAAACTTCAAACGGAGTATTGCCCTTTTTCATATTAACAATATTTTATCATTGCTTGCTTCAGAATTTTACTCTTTGAGATGCATATTGGAGTTAATGAAACCGAGTACAAAAGCTTGCTTATATATTGATTGTTTTAATCAATCTGTTTATATATGTCATGAAATTATACGGCAACAGCTGTTTCAAAACCATTGACCACTTCAAACGGTGTAAAGTCCTACTTTATATTAACAATATGTTGCGATTACTTTATTTTGAATTATAATCTTTTAGAGTCATGATGGAGTTAAAAAGAAACGAGTACAAACTCCTGCTTATATATTGATTGTTTTTATCAATCTGTTTATAAAGGACACGAAATTATACGGCAACAGCTGTTTCAAATCCATTGACCACTTCGAACGGTGTATTGACCTATTTTATATTAACAGCATTTTGCCTTTAAAAAATGCTTTTCTACCGTTTTAGGATGAAAAACACTCATGTTATTCGCCTTCTTAATATATATATATATATATATATATCTATTGTTAGGGAAGAAATCATAATTTAGAAAATACTGTCAATTTCTCGCTAACTGGTTTATTTTAAAGCAATTAATCCCATTTTATCTTAAATATGAAAAAGTGATGAATAATCACATTTTGTATTGTTTTGAAAAACATGAATTCTAAATGTCCTTGAGCGTGGGTTTAATTTCTATATATAAATCTAAAAAAACTAATCATTCAATCCCGTTAAAGAAAGAAATTAAACTACATTTAATAATTTCCTTGTCAGGCAGTTATCTTATTATATTTAGTTATGTAAATAATTCCTTATACATGATCAACGATTAACGACAGTTTTGATGACATTTTCTCCGTCAAATCTTTCACGAACCGGTTATTGCGGCTCATATGTCATGTTTCATATCATTGTTACTTGTTAGGATTTTATGATGTATGCACATATATTGTATTCATTCTCAATGTAAAAGAAATAACGACACTTTGTCAAGGTGTTTTTCCGATGCAATATAAAAGCATTACAGACATTCATAGACTCTACTGAAGGTTTGCAATGAATATGAATATATAAACATATAAATAGGACATCCGCTGCTTCCGCTTATAACATGTATAAGTTTGAAAAAATCAAGTACACACAAATGTATATGATCTTCTTCCTGCAATCAGCGTATTACATTAATAGTTTATTTACCTAATTATTTAATCATGTACTTCACTTTCCTGCCTTTTGATCAAAATAATATATTTATAATAGATATGATCGTATGCTCTCTATCAAAACATCATCTGATTCAGTTAACACATTTGTTAAAGTGATATATGCTTTTTTTATTAAAATGATTTAACTAGATTTCATATCATTTTTCGCATAAAATATAAAATTAAAAGTCTCTTGAGGTTTTCATTATATAACCGACATAAAAATGTTCAATACTCTTATATAAATAAGTTTACTTATTTCCAATGAAAATTTAAAAAGATCATTTGAAACAGTCTAGAAAGAAATTGTTATCATATTCATAAGCTAATGAAGATTCAACTTAAAGCTGATGTAAATGCGTTAGAACAGTTACTGATACATGTAGTAGTTAAATTGAAGCGTACATGTTTAAATGAAATGTTTAATGCTTATGTAGTGTCGTGGTTCTCCTCTTGTATTTAGTGTGTCTCCCTCAGATTTGTTATTTCCCAACCGATTTATGAATTTCTAACAGCAGTATACTACTGTTGCCTCTAGTCAAACAATTTCAAAAAAATCTAGATGTCATCAAAGAAATAAAATAAGATAAACACGAATACACCAGTTTTTGTATGTATTGAAATCGTTAACAAAATGTACGTACTGATATGATTTCGTTTAATACAGTAAACCGTTTTCCCTTTCACTAAGATAATGAAATTCGCCTTTTCAGAATCTAAAAGACTATGGATAATTTCATTGTTCGTACACCAAAATGAAAATAACGTTACGTCATTGGTTGAATTTTCATTCTTTAGAACGTTTTAAACCAATCACAACGTTTTGGTGTACGATTTTGAAAATATTACCCGCATGCATGATATTCTGAAACGGCAAATTCAGGATCTTTAATAACATTGGATAGTTGATGTTATGATGATTTAGTTAGTTCCGGTTTACAATAACGATGTGCGTAATGGATCGTAATGAATCTGCACTTGGCTGATAAGATTGAAATGTCTGATTCCAGTTTCTTCCAATTAGTTCCGATTAGTTCCGGTTTACAATAACGATGTTTGTAATTGATTTGCACTATGCTGATTAAATCAAACCATCTGATTACTCAGTTTAACTCCTATTTTATTAAATGATAACCTCAATTTTATTGAGTTTTATGTTCGTCTAAAACATCAAATAAAATCTAACATCATTAGAGATACTAGATCTACTACATTGTATCATATATATGGTAATTTGAATCCTAAGTTTTAATTGCTTTACCAACAAACATTTATTATCATTTCAATGTAAAAAACAATTAATTTCTTATAAATATATGATCAGCAGCGAACCCTTCGTCTGCTTAAAAAAATCATGAAAATAAAATTAATTAACTTTATCGTACTAAAAAACCATCATAAATCTACTTTCCTTTATATATTAAAAAATGCACTCTTATCGCATAACCGTATCAAATTACTTAGAAACAGAACATATTTTTTCTGTCATGTCAGTTGATATATTTTTAAAACCTTGACGACCACATTGAAGTATTTGCATCAGCAAAAAGTGCAAAATGATCAAAAAAAATTTATTCAACGTAAAATTGTGGCAATTAAACAGTAAATATTTGGTGAGTCTCTAAAAACTGTACATGGCTATTTATTACATACCATACAATGAAGGAAAATATATTAACTGTCATTAAGAATAGATATCTTACATATCAATTGGAATAGGTATCTTAACTGTCACTTGGAAATATATCTTTTGTATCATTTCGATATATATCTTTTCTACGTATACTAACTAATGCATTAAAACATTGTTTCTTGGAGATAAACTATTAAAATAAAATATAATAACAGTATATTATTATTCAAAGTAAACAAACGTGATAAGACCAAGCATTGTTATTGATTAATCTTTAAAATGACTATCAAGAAAATCTAAGCTTCCGTAGTAGTCCGGCGGCTACAAGCATATTTCAGACGAATTGTGCACATTCTGCTACAAGCATAAAATTTTGCATAGACCTTCCTCAACTATTACTCTTTTATTTCAGATAGGGAGGCATTTGAAAAAAATGTCTCACTCCCGGTAAAATCCAAAATGGTGGACGTCATACTTGAATCAGCCTAATATCGAAGGCTAGTATTTAAAAAGGTGTTATTATCATGCTACTTGCATAATATTTTGTACAAACCTTTGTTATGTAATATTTTTGGATATATTTTATAGATTATATGTTTTCAAAAACTCTACTTGCGGTCAAAATCCAACATGGCGGATATTGTACTTAAATAAGCTTATTTTTTAGGGAGGGTAATTGAAATGTGTTTTAACGTATTACTACTATCATTACATTGTGCAGGAACCTTTCTTTGGTGATTCTGATGAATACAATGTATAAGACATATGTTCTAAAAAACCCTTACTACCGGTAATATCCAAAATGGCGGACATAGAAATATCAGTTTATTATTCAAATTTTCAAGTAAAGAAAAATGATTTTTGTGTGCTGGTCATAAAAATTTTGGCTTTAAGTTATTCCTAAAACCACTTATTCTATCATGTTGTAAATGTTTAAATATAAAGTTGACACTTCCGGTAAACATATGACGTAAATTACAAAGATGAGTCCTCAACCCATTTCTTCGATGAAGAGTTTTGGATAGTTTGATTGAAACAAAATGAAATCACTATAGTACTTAAACATATTTAAAATTACTACTATATCCGTAAAAAGGACCAGGCATCTTAAGTTTCTAAGGATTGAGACATTATTGAATCCTCCGAACATTATGTCAATTTTATAGATGAATTGTTCGAATTATGAAGAAAATGACAATTTATCAATTTGCTGAGTGCTGAGCTTTTTTGTTTTCTCCCTTGATTTTCTTAAATTGCTGAAATCGTGGACCCAAATTAAGACGATAGTAATATACCAATGTTTGAGTATCGTAAATCAATATTAAGAATGTCAGCATGCACAACCCAAATAAAAAATATAAGTGAAAGTCATATAAAGCTATGTAACCATCAAATTCACAATACACTAAAAATATATAACGAAATATATTAAAACATTTTTTTGGAAATCAGGTCATTATAGGGTAGGTGAATTCTGAGCTTATTTGATCTTAATTGTAAAATAAATCACGATAACTAGAATATTGATTTTGTAATAACAACTGACTGTTCATATGTTGAACTTGATATTCTTCAGCTGTAAAAAATTACAACAAAGTTACAGGTTTTGGGATTAAAAAAAATATTCAAAAAAAACCCAACAAATGTATAACGCATTGGAACATGGTAATTTCAATAACACCTTTCTCTCTTCTTCATAACATATTTTCGTCGAAGTTTTGTTAGCGGTGCGTATATCAATAAACTGACAATTGCACACAAGTTTTGTAAACATGATTTAATTTTTGCAAAAAATCAATCTACTATTTGAAAACCTTCTAATTGTTAATTAAAGGGTTATATTTGATCAGCTTTATTTTACGAAAAATGTAAAAAAAAGGCGTTAAAATGAGGAAAAACAAAAAATGATGTATTTGCGTGGTTTCAAAATATATCAATGCTAAATTTTAGCGTGCAGGGAAATATTAAACATCCTATCCATACCTTACAGTTAAGTCGGCTTCATATCTTGACTTAGATCTATAAATTGACAATGGGGTCGGTTGAAGACAAAACTTTACGACAACAGAGATGATTTCAGCTTTCCAATTGTGAACTTTCCATTTCTAATTAGCAACATTCCAACAACGCCTGCATACGGGGTATATATCTCCCGATTGATACGATATTCCCGTGCTTGCATTTCCTATCATGCTTTTCTTGATAGAGGGTTACGGCTCACAAGGGAGCTATTAAACCAAGAGTTCCAAGTGGTGAAGTTGAAATCATCCCTTCGTAAATTTTACGGACGCCATCACAAGTTGGTTGACCGTTATGGAATAACCGTTTCATAAATGATATCGGATATGTTCCTTACGTCGTAACTACAATCCCCTTTCCTTTCATGAATTTGACCTACCGAATTAGACTATTTACCGGATTTGTAATCACATAAGCAACACGACGGGTGCCGCATGTGGAGCAGGATCTGCTTACCCTTCCGGAGCACCTGAGATCACCCCTAGTTTTTGGTGGGGTTCGTGTTGTTTATTCTTTAGTTTTCTATGTTGTGTCATGTGTACTATTGTTTTTCTGTTTGTCTTTTTCATTTTTAGCCATAGCGTTGTCAGTTTGTTTTAGATTTATGAGTTTGACTGGCACTTTGATAATTTTCGTCCCTCTTTTAATTTACACCAGATAATTTGAACAGCTTTTTCGTGGTGTAATTTAAAGTTGTATTCTGAGTTTCTGTTATATTTGTTATTTACATTTGTTAATTGTTAATGATAATAACCTTGTTATGTAAGAGTTTATGAAACTGAAATTGTGAACCACATAATATATTTTTTTCTGAAAATGAAGAAGTAAATCACAAAAATATCGAAAGCAGACCAAAATTCAAAACGGAAAGTCCCTAATCAAACATTGGAAGCCTTTGATTTTTCCACTACGGATTTGTCGTTTTGTATTTTTGTGATTTTTTTCTTCTCTCAAATATATGGCAAAAGTCACCAATCTTAAAATGCATATTGAGCACCGTTGATATTTGACCTCTGTCTAGTAAGGCTTCTCCCTAAAATGATTTTGTTATTCACGCCTGCGTCAATTAAATAAACTACATACAATAATCTCCCTATAATCTCCCTATACATACATTTTACTTTTGTGAGCAATGAATTGAAAACAATTAGTGATGAACACCTAATATTATCATTATAATTGTGATAATAATCAATACTGGGACGATAAGGTCGCTTTAGTGCGTCTTCGGTTCACCTGGAACGTAAAACGTTGGACGTATCTTCAAATTGGATATGTGTCCCATCTTATCTTGGTTCACAGACTAATATTTGAATTACAATATGTTGTTAGTACTGGGTAAGTAGAACACGTTGTTAATTAATATTCATAATGTACTGTTTGCATGTGCATAATTGCGATATGACGTAGTTAATTGATTTAGAGTTACACGTATATGTAGCATGATCCGATACCAAGACAACAATTTTATTTTTCGTAATGGTTTTAAAATAATATCATTGTTTTGATAGTACTAAAGTTTCTTGCTTTTTATGAATGCACATATATGCAGCTATCTTAACACAAAGCACCTAAACATGACAAAGGAGTAGGTCCGGTAAGGACCGATTTTGCCCTCAAATTTCAGTTTCATCTGATGAAAGATTTTGACCACTTTTTAAACACTTAAGTGTCTATTTCATATTACTTGATTAATTTATGTGAAATATTTTAACTTATTTCGTCACTGAAAACGACCCGATTCAAGCTCAAATATGAAAAATCTACCAATTATGCGAAAAAATGTCACTTTTCAGATGATTTTTGTCAAAAACGAAAGTGGCTGCATCCGTGTTCATTCTCATTCTTTATATATGTTATGTATTAATATTAAATACAACTTCCATTTCAATATTTTGGATGAACACGAATGCGGCCACTTTCGTTTTACACGGAAACCGTCTCAAATTTTAGTAAAATGCTGGAATTGTTAAGATTTCAGTAATTTAGCATAACTTAAGGGTGCCAAAAACAGCCAATATTTATGTAGCAAAACCATTCTGCTATCCAATAAATAACTAAAAATATACATTTTAACAATTTTGTAAAACTGCTATATTTTGGGGCCAAAAAGGGGTCTTACTGAACCTACTCCTTTCAAAATGAAACAGAGATTAACATATGGTCCTCAATAACGAATGTCTATAAATAAAAGCGACAGTAGTATACTGATGTTCAAAAGTCTTACATTAATTGAGATAAAACGAATTCAGGTTACAAACTAAAACCAGGGGTATGACATCAATTATATATAAGAGGGAGACAGTCAAACAGCATACTCTCCAAGCTTCGAATTCGTTGCGAGATAGAAATTGTGCTTTCAAATTTATGAAACAAACAAATGATCGATAGTCAGCACAAAAATAACAAACCTAATAAGAACAAATTAAGATAGACTCTACTACTGCAATGCTTGACCATGTTTTGTAGGTACTTGACTAAAAGTTGATGTCTCTATATTGTGTTATTAATATTGTTTCATCATCATTACTTTATCTTCCTTATTTCGTATATTTTCGTTGGTTTTAATTTTGTTTACTGTTTTAGGATGCATTTTGATATCTACAGCATCTTGGGTCCGAACAGGTATGACAGTGTTTAGTTTTTGTAAATGTATCACGTCTTGTAATTCTGATAACTTGAATAGCTGACTATACAGTGAATATTATACTCTTCACTGAACGAAGAACAGTACCTGTCGTAAATTTGATTCATATTACTGTGGATTCATTAATATTCGTTGGATACCAATTTTCGTGGATTTCGTGGGTACAAGAGAACCACGAATTTAAATGTTCAACGAATTACAAATATTCTAAAGGAATGTATGCGGACTTTGTTAAAACCACGAAATTAAATATCCTCGAATATACAGGTTTTCCTCAAACCACGAAAATTGATATCCACGAAAATAAATGAATCCACAGTATCGTCATGTAGTCTCTGATGGCTCATTGTGTTATCGACCATCATACCACTTTGCTTTTTTGAATTAGATTAATTAGTTTTTACGTTTTTAAATCAAATTCACACAATGAACTCCAATGTGCTTATTGCATGAATTTATCATGTGGGAGTATTATAATGAACAGGCAATTGTGTTCGTTTATCTGACAAACATATGATTTTACTATTTGTGCAGTTTGTCAACAACACATGTTATAGCCAAATTGTCAATTTCTCACATCTAGAAAACAAGCACATACAAACTTGAAATTTTTCATTGCTTTTAAAGTTCAAATTATTACAGTCTTCTCAAAAGCTAGTTCTGTTTAAAAAAAACACACTAGCAAACATCCTTGAAATCAGTTCAAACGTCAAAACTCATGATACAAACATCAATATAAGGTCTTTCTCTGACCAGTTGCGTCAAAGATTTAAAAATTGCATGGAGTCGTAACTTTTAATTGATGATCTCATATATCTAGAAAGGTAAACTGAGTTTTGCTATCTGTTGACTTATAAACAGTCTAAATGTATGTACACCCGAAAAACAACAAACATATAACCAATACGCTAACACAACTACTTTGCTTTAAAAAAAAGAATTAGATTGGAATTATTACTTATCGATCCTAATCTAGCACGTTCAGAGTTCAACTCTTAGTAATTTTGTGCGTTGGACTGCTTCCTTCATAAAACGTTATAAATGAAAACGTGTGTTCTGAAATGCTGTTTTTTTTCTTATTTATATCAGGGGCTGCTTTAACATGTTTTCACTGCAACCATACCGCGTCACCTAAAGATTGTAGAACGGTTGTCCAATGCGGAGATCGACAGGTTTAATATGTGATATGCTTTTCAAAAATTAATATATTTGTGACTCTGTGATATTTCATAAACATGTGCGTATAAGATTTATAGATTCAGTTGTCAAATCTGTTTCCTTTATGTCTGTCACATAAAAATGTTTAATATGAGATTAAACCTCTATTTAAAAGTTAAGCCACTATGCTATAAGATGCGTAGTATCTTTTGTTACTTTTTCCATGATTTTAAGATAAGTATTTACAATAATTATGCGTAAAATAAACTCAACAATCTGACCTTAGATATATATAGTTACTTCCTAGCAGACCGTGCATTCAAAATATTGTGAGGAGTGCTTTAGCTGGTAAAATTGATATGCCGTGTAATCGAATTAAGACATGCGCGTTACATTGACCTGTGCATGAACTGTAGCAAGTCTTGTCTTCCTCTGATAACGTGATTTAACGGTCAAGCCCTTTAAATCGAATTAAATTTAGTTTGTTGATTGTGTTTCGTAAATTCTGTGTTTGTTTAACCCCTAATGATGATTTCTTTGATAGCTGTCGTTTCAATTATCCAATTTATTAGATGATTTTTCTTTCATTATTAATTCTTTGTTTATTGATTTATAAGTCTATTTTCTAGATGAAGTATTTAAGATATGCTTATTCACATTGTATCACAGATCAAATTTATTCGTTGATTGTGTGTTTGTTGTGCCACTTGAGTTAAGTCATTCCAGTTGATATTTTGAAATGTGTCTTTCAATGTTGTGATGTCATACTTCTGTTTTAGAAAAGGGAGACGGTTTGATACTATCAACACGTTTAATTCTGCTGCAATTGTTTACACCTGTGCTTAGTCAGGAATCTAATGTTCAGTGGTTGTTTTTTATGTGGTTCCTAAGACATGTAAGAGTTTGTATTTTTTTTTTATAAATTAGACCGTTGTTTTTCCCGTTTGGATGGTTTAACACTAGTAATTTTTGGGACCCTTTATAGCTTGTACATATACATACTTATGGATCTACAATATGTCGATACCTGTAACTTAGTATTGCACAAGGTCATGTTTTTCTCTGGCTGTTTATGACGTCTTTACACTAATTCCATTGGATGTTGGATGTGTACGGATTGATAGTTTAGTCTCAGATGCATGCTTTTTTATTAGTTGTTAGTGGCTTTCAACTAGCTGTCAGATAACTGCGGGTTCTCTCAGACCTGTTCCTTGTGTCGGGATGTATAAGTACCCGGCCACGTCCACTTGTACCTTTGTCCATCTGATGAGTTAAGCATTTTCAACTGATTTTTATAGTTCGTTCTTATGTTGTACTGTTATAACCCTGTCCCAGCTTAGGGTGAGGATTGGGATCCCGTTAACATGTTTAATCCCGCCACAGTATTTATGTTTGTGCCTGTCCCAAGTCAGGAGGCTGTAAATCAGTGGTTGTCGTTTGTTTATGTGTTACATTCTTTTATATAAATAAGACCGTTAGGCTTCTCGTTTGAATTGTTTTACATTGTCTTATCGGGACCTTCTATAGCTGACTATGCGGTTTGAACTTGCTCATTGTTGAAAGCCGTAGGGTGACCTTTAGTTGTTAATGTCTGTGTCATTTGGGTCTCTCGTTGACAGTTGCCTCATTGGCAATAATACCACATCTTCTTTTTCATATATGTCTTGGGTATTTCAAATTACCATTTTTTTTTATTTGTGATTTCCAATGAATATTGTGTACTCTTGAGGTTACATGGTGACCTTGTACACAGATAACATAAGGGGAGAAATTTGATTGGTTAACTTCCATTGTAATTTTTTCTATAGTACTGGACAGGATAACATTTTACTCATGCCAAGTATTTCTTTATTTGAAACAAAGATAAATTCTGCACATTTTTTTGAAAAGTACAAATTTAATAAAGACTAATAGGGAAAAATAAATGGTGGTGTTACACCTTATATAGTTTATATCTTCTATACGGGAATATTATGAGAACAGATACCGAAAGATTCTATTTTTTTGGTCAAAATCTTATCATTATGTATTTCCGTCGAACACTTAACATTGTTTTCTCAAATTACTTTTATAATAGACGACTATCAATACACATACAATATGATCAAGTCTCCTTTTGGTGTGACATTTTTCAATGCTACATGGTTAAGAAGCTGTAATCTAGGTTATTCTCCCGGAATAAAAAGGGTACGCACCTACTTGATCCAAAATTGGTTGTAAGTAGAAACATAATGCGAGTGTTGACATGTTAATTCCTATTTCTTTATTTGCATGTTAGGAATGTTTTGTCGAGAAAATTGAAACAGACGACGGCAATGCATACTTCAATACTGGATGTAGAGACAAACAGGTTTGTAAATTCACACTATACTTACCAAATTTATACTACTTTATAGAAATGTAGAGCCAGTGTTTTAGATATATTGTGTACATTGACCACAGATTTGAATCTTAATTGAAGAAAATTATCACTATTTTCATTATAAGAATTTATGGTTAAGGTTACGCGGCAATTATTACATGCATATTAGGGATAAATAAAAGTGCCCCTTATATAATAGTATCTACTTGAAAGTTTTACCGTGCATTTAAACTGTCTCAAAAAATTCTCCAACACTGAGATAAAGCATACAGTTTTTGTGCTGCGTTGTTACAATTGTTTTAGTTTTTATATCGATTAAGATTATAACACAAAATTGACTTCAATACCCCTGTTTTGACATTTTCAACTACTATATAAACTCATCATAGATACCAGGACTAAATTTTGTAAATACGCCATACGCGCGTTTCGTCCAAAAAAGACTCACCAGTGACGCTCGAATCCAAAAAAGTTAAAAATGCGATATAAAGTACGAAGTTGAAGAGCATGCATGTTTGCTTTGTTCCAATATCGTAGTCAATATAATGGAATTTGATGCGACTGTCATACAAGTGATAGGTTTAGCTAGTTATTAAACCTGTTGAATCCACAATTTTCTACAGAAAAAAATGTCTTCACTATGTCAGGAAAATTACAAAAAAACTGAACTCCGGGGGAATATCACAAATTGAGGTTTATAACACAACTTCGTTAAACTATACATGCTATATTACAGAGATATCTTGCGAGTCAAAGGAAACCCGTTGTAGCTAGACTGCGAAATGCCTTCGAGACAAAAGTTTGTGATTCTACTTGCAGCGAAGATCATTGCAATTACGGTGGCTGTGGTGTAGATCGTAGGTTTCGTCATCTTTATTCATTATACCACAATTGATTTACCCCGTTAGTTTTTGTTAAGTATATGTGCACAATTTATCCTTGTTTTAACAGATAGAAATTATTGGCAGGAGGAAAGTTTCATCTTATAAGTACTATAGAAAAAAATCACAAATCATTTTATTGCATATAAGAAAACGTGAACGATCAAATTTTCACATCATTTGTACCTGTGTACAAGATTTAGTGTCCATGTAACCTTAAGTTTTCAAAATATTTTATAGAAACTAAAGAAGATGTTCTAGGATTGCTAATGAGGCAACTTGCTACAAGAGACCAAATGACCCATAAATTAACAGCTATATGTCACAGTTTGGCCTTCAACAAATGAAAAAAGCCCATACCGCACAGTCAGCTATAAAAGTCCCGTAAATGATTATGTAAAACAATTCAAACGGAAAAACTAATGGCCAAATTTATTTTTAAAAGAATCACAAAAACCACATACAAAATAAAATAAAAGATAAATAAGGATGCTTTGAAATGCCAAGATATCTGTTGATAGGCAAGGAAATGTGGTATGAGTGCCAAGTCACAGCTTATAAAAGTTCTTTTTTTCCCACAAAGAAATGCAGGATTAATGACCTATAACTGTCAAATTCAAGCGAACATTTGTGTTGAACTATTTTCGGAGGTAACGTAAATATTTTTACTTCGATCTGGTTGTATTACATATTTATGATTCCTATGATAGGAAGACAATATTGTTATATTTTATAACTGTATCTTTTATTAAGATTATTTTGCATTTTAGTTAGAGTTAGATCATTCAATATATAAATGAAACAACATCTCAAACAAAGGCTAACGTTAGTATAATCTAAAACGTATTGATTATCTTTAGTTATTGTTATTGGTTGAAATTGACTTTTAAGTAACTTGCGATATTTTTTGTTTGTTTCTGGAAGTTTTGATACCGCTCTGTCTTATTCGCTGTATTGTATCCCTTTTGTCCTGATCAAAACAGGAAATTCTGTTAATAGACTTTACTATACGATTTGTAATTTGATCATTATGGAAGGTCGTCTTGTGATTTACAGTTGTTTACATACACGTTCATTGAACGATATTTGAACGTTTATTCTGATGACATGCATACCACATTTCATTATATCATATATCCTACTGTAACAAATCATTTCCTGATATTTGTTACAAAAGTGTAATTAATTCTGTAGATTGTCTAATTAAAGTTATTCCTTTGGCATTATTACTATAGGGAAAATGTGCATTCAACTAATACCATAATTAAAGCATAGGTGTTGTACGAATGTCCTTATATTATTTTAATAATAACACACACTGATACCTCTATAACAAGTGTGATATGTGGTACGATTGTCAATGAGACAACTTTTCACCAAAGTTCATATGACCATGAAGACGGTGATGTTAGATATATGCATTAAATTCTCTTAAAATTATACAAAAAAAACATACGATTTAAAACAAAAGCAACCAACTACATAAGAAACCGACTACACCCAACGACAATCAAAGAAAATCGTCAACGTTTACTAGAGATCGGATATAATATACTCCAATGGATTATAGAGGGGCTATTATCACCTACCATAAAATTAACAAAACAATCAAAGAATTTCAACGGGAGACAGTTCTCTCATATAACATGTATAACAAAACCTGGAATCATAGATAGTAAAAATGATACAAAACAGGAGCACAGGAACACATTCTATCGCATCATCATAATCGGAGCAAAATATTTAGTCAATTACTAACGCTAATACTTGCATTACGTTTTATAGTATATTCCTGAACTTCAAGACAAATTCACGAATCAATATCAAACGAATGGATAACAATCGTCCTATTCCTGACTTGGTACAGGCATTTTATAATTTTGAAAAATGGTGGATTAAACCTGGTTTCAAAGCGAGCAAAACCTCTCACATGTATGACAGTCGCAGCATCAAATTAATTTATATTGTTTTTCGTGTTGTTGCAGCTCTTCCAGAAAGAGACCAACGAGGACCAATATGTTATGCTTGTGCCATGATGAAAGATCCATACCACTGTAACCAAGTTCAAATGTGTAGCCGGGATGAGGTAAACAGGTGTTGTAAACTTAAATATCGTACACAATTGGTTTTTCTTGATAATATTTAAAAAGTAACGTCAATTCAAACGTCTAAATCTGTTTTACTTTGATGTAGCCTTTTGAATCATTAAATAGATACAATAAAATTAATACAATTCATGGCTTTTGCATGAATATCTATATCAATTTACAAAAGATAATCTTATCGCATTAACTCGACACACAATGATGATTTATCATGTTTAAAGCAATAAACTTTTTGTTTTCATTTAAGCTCTGTGAGATAGTGAAGACCCCACATATCATGTTTGATATCACGTATACAGCGAAATGTGGTACTAAAGCAGTATGTATTTTTTCAAATAAATGTTCGAAGACGTTGATGTTTACAACAATTGTTTGTGTTTGACTTTATGACTTTATTAATCTGAGCGTCACTGATGAGTCTTATGTAGTCGAACGCGCGTCTGACGTTCTAAATTATAATCCTGGTACCTCTGATAACTATTCTAAATGTTTGTGAAAGTCTATGGTGACAAATTGATTCATTGAGAATAAAACTGCATCTTTATCATTGTGTTTTAATGTTTTTACTTTTATTATTAGTATATCACAATGTACATGATATGGTAGTTATTATTTAAGGGATTTCATTTATTTATTATTTTTTCAATGAATTTCATTTTTATAGTCATAATTCAAAATACATCGTGCATTTAAAATTTATATATAAAAGTTTTGACGAAAAGAAATTAAACGAAACTAAATTCTGGGTTGTTCAAACTGTCCATTTTCAACAAATTTAGTAACACTTTAACATACAATTTAAAGATTTGTTTCAGACTTAGTGTTCAAACTGTTAATTTTTAACAAACATTATATCACTTTAATATAAACTTTACAGCTGTGTGACAGACTAAGTAGTTTATCACATACGTTTGGACGAAGTCTTGAGGCAAATAGTGCAGTGAATAAAAGAGGTTTTTCATTGTGCTTCCGTTGCTGCAAAGAAGATCGTTGCAATCTAGGCTGTACAGTTCCAAATGTGACCACTACTGCAAGTAGCGCCACCACAACACCTGTTGCAACTGTAATGTCATCTACACCTCCTCACACACACTTAGCAAATAATTCCACAAATCATGGTACGTATAAAAATCGTCTAAAAGGTCTTAATACTAAAAAAATTATCTTTGTACTGTTATGTCACATTTGTTACCAAAGGCTTTATAGCATCTCTCAAATCTTTATAAAATTCGACAGCATAGTATCGTTATTCGAAAAGTAGGTTTCGTTTTCAAAAAACGCGATACATAATAATGGTATTCGTTTATGTCTATAAAAAAACACAGGCTATGTATTATGTTGAATATTTGTTAATCATGGTCCTATCTGTTTATTTAAAGGTAACCAGCTTTACCCGCTGTATTTGTTTACATTTTTTCTAAATCAGGAACCTGATCTCCGATTGTTTTTCTTTGTTGATTGAGGTTATAACACTGTGAATTTGTATGGCGCTTTATATCTTACTGTTCGATAGGAACCAATGATTCGTGTTGACCTTTAATGTTTTATTTTACAGATTGTGACTTAGATGGAGAGTTTTCTCATTGGTACTAATATCACATCTTCTTATATCTGTATTAAATGAAACAATCTATAGTAAACATGGTTCTATTTTGTTTTGACGATTTAAGGTTGCCTTCCAGACTATATATTTTACGGATCTTCCTGTTATTACTTTTCAAAGACAGCGCTGTATTGGGAACCTGCAAAGCAGTTTTGTAGACATCATGGCAGTGACCTCGTTATACTTAACGATGCAACAGAAAACAATCTCATAGTCCAGCATATTAAACAGTTAGTTGCTCAACATTTATTACCAAGTGAGTGCATTATGAATTTAATATTCGAATTGTGGGAACAATAATTTCTTTTTAGAGAAATTATGTCTCAAATAAGATAAATAGGTTCGATTGCAATGTGACTGAAGAATCCTTATCTTTCAAAATGATAAATGTATATCCCAAATTCATGTATTTGGTTTCGATGTTATATTTGTTATTGTTATCGGATTTTGTCTACTGCTTAGTCCGTTTCTGAGTGTGTTACATTTTAATGTTGTGTCGTTGTTCTCCTCTTATAATTAATGCGTTTCCTCAGTTTTAGTTTCTAACCCCACTTTAGTTTTTTGTCCATAGATTTGCAAGTTTTGAACAGCGGTATACTACTGTTGCCTTTATTTATTTATTGTCAACGATTGTGAAAGGTAGTGAATTTTCAACTTGATTGAACTCAAACATTGTCAAATTGAACTTCTGACTTGATGAAAGTGTACTGTAAACAGTGTTCAAAGATAACATTCGGTTCTATAGACAAAATGCAAAGGTAATTTAAAAAAAAAATTGCAACAGCAATAAAACAATTGGACACAAAAACTCAGGACAATTTCTGTAGTTTCCAGTTAATTTGAGCTATTGTTAAATATACAATTTGTACATGTGTTATTTAGATCACAAAATCACACTTGTCATTGCACACACTTCTTTAAAAATTGCAAATTTACCGCGTCAATAACTAGAATCTTTCGCCTATGTTAGTTTAAAATAATGGTCATCGAAGATACAGATATCTTGTTTAAGGGTGGGACCAATCGTTATCTGAATCATGCACTATTTGTAAAGTGGATACAGAATGTGTATATAATTCAGGGTGCAGAATTTTACTCGCTGAATTGAAGACCCATTGATGGCCTTTGGCTATTTTGTGCTCTAATTTCTTTTCTCAATTTCATTCGGGTCATGGTATCTTAATCATCTGGTATACTTAATTGAGTCCTGGTATCTATGATGAGTTTATTTCCAATAAACGTTGTTAGAAAAAAAAAAGAGATATTCTTTCATAAAACTCTCGATTCGTCAATTTTCTGCACATGCAATTATGACTTTTTATAACGTATCAAGTTCAGGAGTACAGATTAGTTGGGAAATCCCGTATGCTGGTGAAGTTGGTATATTGATGCTTAGGCGGGATAAATTTATTGATGTCAAATTTAGAATTGTCTCGTTTGTCATAAATACTAGTACTAAGAGGACAATTTGATATCAAATTTGCGGTTTAAGTTTAAAATGACGCGGAAGAAAGACACATTTCTAAATGGTGAAATTGAAGTCTTTACATTAAAAAATTTACGCTTCAAAAACAACTGTGGTCATCGCGGGTAGGGGAAGGTCGGGTCGGAGTTCTCGTTGATAAGAGTTTAGTTTTCTATGGTGTTTTTTTTCTGGTTATCAATTGTTTGCATTTTTGTCGCTATTGGTTTTCCAATACTGAGTTTTAATAAGATTTTGGTTGCTACCGCTTTTATCCTAGACAACCCAAATAGTTCATGTTAACAGCATTCAAAACAATATTCCTTAAACTTACATTTACAGTTTTTGTTTTACTTTTAAGACATATATTTTTTATTAAAACAAAATGTGTTGTTGGATTACGGATACATTAACTACGCATTTGTTTATATTTTGCTTTGTATATGAAAACAATCGATTTAAAAATTTGAATTGTCTTTTGGTATTCTTGTGTCCCTCTTTCTTATTCCAATTAAATGGGTGTATGTTAAATTGCTTGCTTTGCTTCGTAAATTAACTCAATTCTTACAAACCATATAACATGATAATATATTTTTAGCTAGACTACTTATTATACTTATTATATTCAGGTAATATTCAATAAATGTATTTCAAGTCTTAAACCCCAACCCTAAAAAAAATAGATTACTGTCATCATTTATTATAGGTTTTGAAAACTCTGATTTCATAAAATGTTAGAATACAAAAGTAATATTATTTCGTAATTTGATGCCAGGTGATTTGTGGGGTTTCTACATTGGTGCACATCTAGTTAACGGAACATGGAAATGGGTAGACAACTCTACAGTGACGTATGCCGACTGGGCTACAGGGGAACCAGATCATCCGACATCACAGATATACGGATCCATGTATATACCATCATCAACGTTTTATAACTATCAGTGGGCTAGCCATAAAGACATGTATACCACACAATATTTTATTTGTGAATTTAGACCAATACCATGAATATATGTATACCATTAAACCATTCAAAACATGTTTGATTCTTTTTTAGTCATAACTTGTTTAGTTTTATGTGATTTGAAGATCACGGACTTTTGAAAAATGTAGTTAACGGAACATGGAAATGGGTAGACGACTCTACAATATCGTATACCGACTGGGCTACACATGAACCGAATCATCCGACATCTCAGATATATGAATCAATGTATATACCATCATCAGGATTTTATAATTATCAGTGGGCTAGCCATAAAGACATGTATACGACACAGTATTTTATTTGTGAATCCAAACCAATACCATAAATTACCATATAGCGGGTTATTTTCGCGGGTGTAACCTTACGCGATTTTCATTCAATAAAGTATACGAAATAATTTGGTGGTTATTTTTTTGGCGGATTCGAAACTTTTATCGATACCTTTGCATGTACACTTTTAATTTGGGGGAATTTATTTGGCGAGTTTGGTCTATTCGCGAAAATAAGCTTAAAGTTACACCCTAAAAAATTACCCGTTATACGGTAAGTTGTGTTAATGAAATTTTTAAAACATATATGATTTCTTTTGAGTCTAAATTTGATTAGTGATTGATATATTAAGATCATGTCTTTTTGAAATATAACGTGTTACGAAAATTTGTATATGTAATCATGAGAAATTAAGGGGATAATTAAAATTGATCAGAAAGAGTATATCGGCATTTGTATTTTCCATTTAGAAATTGTTTATTTCATGAGTTGGTTGTGTGATGGATTAAGAAAAAAACAACAGTTTTATGTGACATGTACTCTGAGAATGAATTCACATATCTTACTAATGAAGATAAATGTATATTTGTAACACCAACCCTCTACACTGATATGCTTGATAATTGAGACTCATGATGGAAATCAAAGGTTTATGTATCATTATCGATTATAGAGATAATTCAATTTTCAATCATACATGTACGGTTTAATACATCAATTTTGCGAAAAATAAAGAGTTAAATTATTATTAATTAAATGCAGAGCATGATCTCACTATCAAGATTTCCCTAGTACGGGTTTACTTCCTACACACATATAGGTTCAGAACGATCTATCGTTTATATCTTGGTGTTACCATTTATAAGCATCATTGATAGATGTTTCCCATTTTATTTGCTGCTACACAGTACTTCGATGGTAGTTATTTTTACTGTTGTTTGTATATTTAAGTTTTGTTGGCCATTAAGTGTATCTACCTTTATCTCTATGTACTATAACTTACGAAATAGTGTTTGTTGATAATTGTGTTTGTTTTTAAAATAGCATCATCGGTCATTTTTTATCCTTGTTTCCTCTTTGTATTTTTAAAAAAAGGCAATCGATACATAAAGGATACTGAGAGCAAAATCACCAGTCGAGAATAGACCGAAAACGCCATTGTAAAAAATAAAAAAAAAACAGAGAAGACAGACAACAGAGAACAGTACAAACAACAATATATTAAAAAAAAAGCAACACGAATCCGATCAAACGTGAGGATGAACACATGTGTTTTGGGAAAGCAGGCATATTTTGCTCTAAATTAAGTTTCCTATTAGAGATCAGGTTAGTTTTAAGTTATAATGACGATTGAACTGGATCTCGAATGACAAACGTGTGTCCTTCGACAATCGGTTATCTTATAATTTGTAGCAGTCTAGGTACATGAAAGATGTTTAAAACACTTTCAAGATAAATCTATATTTCATTGAAATTAAATGAACTAAACATTTGTACAAAAACTATTTTAGCTCCGATATATTTTAGGTTAAAAACCTGGAGTATGCGTTTTCCTTTTTGACTAAGATTTTGCAATAACACGATATTTGTTAAACTGAATATATGTGAGTTCGTGCATTCAATCATTGAGTAAATTCTACCCTAATCTGATCTAATTGAAACGTCTGATTACACAGTCGGGTAACAAAAGAAAGACTTACTTTCAGCGAATGCGCAATAAACAGAAACTTAGAAATGTCACTTGAATGAACAATTAAAAAAATAAAAAAAATACATCAAGGTTTATACTAATGACTGCATAATTGGTAAACTGATCCCCCCTGGAACTATCAAATCTATGTCACTTCATATATAACTCAACGTTCCTAATAATGAGATTCAATAGACACGTGTTGCATAATCATTATGAGAGTCTGGTATCTTTAAAGCTTTTTTACAAACCATATAAAGCCAAATTAATTGTGTTGCCTTATATAAACAGACAACACTTGAACAATAACGTACATTTGTCTGTTAGTTAAACTTGTGAAGGATTTTTAGATTTTCTATACTTAAATAAGTTTCTTATACTGAAATATTTTGATGAGAAACACTTTAGTATCTATGACTATTTTGCATGGTACTAACACCAACATTAACAGTAAATTGCTGCGGGTCAAAACATTACATTGATTCAGTAAAAGTAATATATGTTATACCTGTTATATGACCCGAGAACACAGTTATATCGTAGTGCATTACTTTTAAACAAGAAATTTATATTTCAAAAATCGCACATGTTCTATCACAAAATAATATTTACAGTGTAGTCTACTACTAATAGAACAAAATAATATCAAAACTGTAGAATTTCTACCAGCTCTAACTCAAAATATTGACAATTCTATGTTAAGGGGGTCTAAAAATCATTTTCACAGCAATTGTCTTTTTACGTTACATTTTGTATTGAAGATTTAAAACTTATGTTTATCGTCGTTTTTACCTTTATAAGAGTGATTCGTGTGGACCGAATCAGTTAATTAAATTGTTTACCAAGTTTCACTTTCAATGTTGATGTTATTCTCATTAAATACCCGTACACGGACAATGCATGCGTTTTTCTACCTCTTTCTACGGGATTTTATTTGAGTTCGCATGAATACGGATTTTAAGAGGTCAATTTATTCACCTGCAAGTTAATAAGTCATTATCAATGTTTATTAGCTTAATTTGACAAAAATGAACCATTTTAGGTGAAAAATTAAATTAATTTTTCACTATTCCACTTTCATTAAAGATTGATATTTTATATATCTCGTAGATAGTGCCCCTTTAACATAACGATTCAGCACCCATTTTTTTAAACATGTAAGTTCGCCCTCTACTAAGTATGTCTTGCATGAAATATCAAGAAATAAATTTGAAAGTGTATAAAGCTTTTTTGTAACGAAAAGTGTAGATAACTAGAGTTAAAATGGAAAATGAGTCATTTGCGTTGTTTAAAAATATATATGTTTTTTTTTTTTATATTTAACAAAACGTCACCATGTACGATACATTCGTTATACGTTTCACTGGTATTAAGTTTTCATAGCTCTATGCTAATGGTGTTTTCGCAGTAAACCGGTAATGTTGAATTGAATTGGAGAATATCATGAACGGTTAATGAATACATTTATTGAGTACATTGTAATTAGAACTATGCATATTGTATATTGAATTGATGTCTAGCTAAATACGTGTTATCGGGCATATATAAAAAAATCAACACTTCGAATTATTTTCATGATTTTACTCATTGTTATTGTTAACAAAACTTTTTGAAATACGAAGGCTTTTCTACCTCAGAAATAGATTGCTGTATTTTGCAAAACTTTTAGGGATTTTTTTTTATACTCTATGCTCTTCAATCTCGTACTATATTTGGCTTCTTTTTTTTTAAATTTATAAGAGCGTAACGGATGAGTCTTTTGTAAGAAAAACACGCGTTTGGTGTAAATATAAAGTTTTAATCCTGGTATGAAGTTTTGAAATAGGTGGAAATAATTTGACATTAAAAATAAATGGAATTCGGTAATGTCGTACCCCTAACCAAAAAGATATTTCAAATGTTTTGAATTCATTTTGAATGGTCTCTCAGCCAAAAGGAGACGTAGGTCGTACAAATGAGCAATCAAAATATAGCCATATATTTAAATTGCATCGTGTCTTATAGTAAGTTATACAATTGTTCTATGCTATGACAATTTGAAATCGGAAATCATGCTTTAAATTACAAATGTAATGACAGATGAATGAATACGTAGTAGCAATAACAAACTTTTGTGTATTTCAGTTGATTTTCCATATCCTAATCAATACAGTAGTCTGTTGTTATTTATGTATTATTTTCATTTTGTTTATTTTCTTTGGTTACATCTTCTGACATCAGACTCGGACTTCTCTTGAACTGAATTTTAATGTGCGTATTGTTATGCGTTTACTTTTCTACATTGGTTAGAGGTATAGGGGGAGAGTTGAGATCTCACAAACATGTTTAACCCCGCCGCATTTTTGCGCCTGTCCCAAGTCAGGAGCCTCTGACCTTTGTTAGTCTTGTATTATTTTAATTTTAGTTTCTTGTGTACAATTTTGAAATTAGTATGGCGTTCATAATCACTGAACTAGTATATATTTGTTTAGGGGCCAGCTGAAGGACGCCTCCGGGTGCGGGAATTTCTCGCTACATTGAAGACCTGTTGGTGATCTTCTGCTGTTGTTTTTTTATTTGGTCGGGTTGTTGTCTCTTTGACACATTCCCCATTTCCATTCTCAATTTTAAATATCAAAGTTTAGCATTCAATTTAATTGAAATGTTTGTGTTGTTGAAAAAATGATTGGTAGTCTTAAAAGAATTCAATATAGCTTTGAATCAGTTTGTAGAATTTAATTTCAATTTAAACAATGAGTACATAATGTTAAAAAATAAACAGATTTATCCCAAAAATTATATTAAACTTTAACAATCCCTAGAGTATTCAGTTTACGTAAATGCCAATTAATTATATGATAAATGAGTGAAAACAGATAGACAGCTCACTCACCTTATTAGTAATAAACATACAATTTATTGGCTAGGTTTAGCATATTGAAATAATATTCTATCAACTTTAACAGAAATCAAACAAAGTCAAATTGATCATTTTTGCAAAGAATGTCCCTCAACTGGAGTTATATTCCGTCCTAAGCTTGCTGTGAAGTGAAATTTTAATTGCTATGTGTTGAAGTCTTCACTGTGACTTTGAATTGAAAAAAAATATAAGCTTTTTGGTGCATGTTTTTTTGCCTGTGCACAAGATTTGACAACCAGAGATCAAAAATACTTCAGTCTCTTACCACAAATGGACATTTATCACCAAATAGATACACTCATCATAATCAAATTCGCTTAACTTTAAGTTCTGGAATAAGGTTGAATATATGTATTTTGCAGTAATGTATTATGAGTATTTAACAGAGTTCAAAATTTCTTTATCCAGAATGCAAAATTAATCGTTGATTCAAGTTGTAACGCTGATTGTGATGATAACTACCATAGTGTTTTCCGTAAAAGAGGGACGAAAGGTACAGTCACACTCATAAATCTAAAACAAACTGACAACGCCATGGCTAAACATGAAAACAGACAAACAGAAAAATCAATAGTACACATGACACAACATAGAAATCTAAAGAATAAACAACACTAACCCCACCAAAAACTAGGGGTGATCTCAGGTGCTCCGGAAGGGAAAGCAGATCCTGCTCCACATGTGGAACCCGTCGTGTTGCTTATGTGATTACAAATTCGGTAAATTGTCTAATTCGGTAGGTCACATTCATGAAAGGGAAGGGGATTGTAGTTACGACGTAAGGAACATATCCGATATCATTTGTGAAACGGTTATTCCATAACGGTCAACCAACTCGTGATGGCGTCCGTAAAATTAACGAAGTGATGATTTCATCTCACCATTTGGAACTCTTGGTTTAATAGCTCCCTTGTTAGCAGTAATCCTCTATCAAGACAATCATGAGAGGAAATGCAAGCACGGGAATATCGTATCAATTGGGAGATATATACCCCGTATGCAGGTGCTGCTGGAATGTGACTACTTAGAAAGGGAAAGTTCACAATTGGAAAGCTGAAATCATCTCGTTTGTCGTAAAGTTTTGTTTTCAACCGACCCTCATTGTCAATTTCTAGATGTAAGTCAAGATATGAAACCGACTTAACAGTATCTGTAGTATCATTTATCTCCAGTACGATGGGACAGGTTCGTTCCTCATAATCACCAAATTTTGAGTGAAAGAACATCATCTATATAGCGGAAAGTAGAGTTAATGGATATTGCTAACTTCTTATCGTTCTTCCTAAGAAGTTCATGCCTGAAGACAGCCTCATAATAATAAAGAAACAAGTCGACAAGTAGAGGGGCACAGTTTGTTCCCATTAGAATGCCGACAGTCTGTTGAAAAACACGTCCTCCGAACGTTACAAATATATTGTCAATCAAGAAATCAAGCATCGTGATAATATCGTTTTAGAGAATTTTTGGTTTGAAACAGAGTGATTCTTTACAAAGTAGGATTCATCCCTCCATAAGACAAGATACTTGTATCTGCGTTGGCCATTTTTTTTTATGAAGCAAAGTAATACCAACTCTTTCAATTTGTCTTAAAGTTTGGAATGTGGAATACTTGTGTAAAGAGTAGAAAAGTCAAATGTTTTAATACTGTTAACGTTACAAGATAAAAACTATGTCTTAAGTTAACCTAGTGAAAAATACCCCAAACACACTGAAACCTAAAAATACAGTATAAGTTTTGTTTAAATGTTAACTATAATAAAAGTGAAGTTAAAAACTTATCCTTCATCAAACAATAATCAGAACAATAGAGATAACTTATTCCCAAATATAGTATATTCGTCTTAATTGAGTTTTTCGGTGCCTGCATTTAGAAAAAAAGTAAGCTTCCCATAAAATCAACTGATAGAAGAAAGTGTAAACTGATGTTGACAATTCGTAAAGTTAACATGGTTTGGTTTATGTCTCCACAATGAATAGCGATATATCAGAATTTAAACTGTTTGACTTCAAAATATATATCGAAATGTCTCAAAACACGATACTTACGTGGTAAGAACAAGATTAGAGAAACATAAAGTAGAACAGAAGAAACGATAAAAAAATATTAAAAACTAGATCAAACAACTGTTCTGTCACGTTTTTATCTTGTGTTTCTAATCCCATTGATCATTTGTGTTGATCCGTTTGACCTTGGTACTGTTAATAATACAGTGTTTAAACGGCAAAGAAGTTCAAATGGAATCGAAGGTTGAAATAAAAACAAAAAACTTTAATATGTGAAATATTGTATTCACTCAGTGATCGTTTAGGATTATGCTTCTCAAAATGAAACGCAATTATAAAAAACTCAGATTTTATTTAACTGCGCTGATTTTTTTTATATATAATTGCTGAACATGTTAGCATACACATAATTGTTAAAAATGGTCTTATTCTTTCTAAGAATTGAAATGTTGTATGCAAGATAAGCCTCCTTGAATTTTATTTATTACTTTTTCATACTGAAATTAAGCATTAGGTCGAAAGAACGTGATCAATTACAACATCCTGATTAAAAGTATTCTATTTTTGAAGTGCATTTTTCCTTAGCACAACACAATTGTCTAGCCGGTTATGTAAAGAGTTTAGTTAACAATAATCATCGGAGCATTCTTTTTTCCTAAACAAAAAGAGTTTGATACTTATCTATTATGCCCATTTGTCCGTTTATAAAACATCAAAAGTATTTTTGGAAAAGCCTTTGGCAAAGCGAACACAAAGTTATCGAATAAAGCAAGACGATGATTATTACACTTTTTGTACTGTATAAACAACTTCGGGGGACGAAATTGACACGAAACCTAATAGTGCCGTTTAAAGCAACAATAAACGTTCTTAATTCAAAAATCAATATCGCCAGCTAAGAAGTAAGCATTTATGTGTTGACATAACTTTTTCTGAATCGTATAATTATAAAATAACTGTTTGCAATTCAATGAATTATTTGAAGGAATGTCTACCCCAAGTCTGTCTAACATGCTGTGTATGCTTTACTGTTACATCATTCTCGTTAGGGGGCGGCTGATGAATTAAAAACAGACACATTATTTCTTTACCTGTCCCACGCCAGGCGCCCGTTGTTCAGTTGTTGCAGGTGTTGATTCAGGTCTGTCATATTTATTTTTAGAAGTTATTTTGATATCAATAATATTGGTAGTATTTTTTATTGAATTTTCTCAACAGTTTTCATGTAGAGGCGTTTGAATGCAGTATGATTTTTTTTCTCATTTTTGTAGGCCATATTTGGCCTATAATTGCTTACATCCAATTCATTGGATATTTTGTGGATAGTCTCCTTTTCAATCATACCACATCTTCATATTTTTCTATTTATTTTTGAACCTCAGATGTCTTCAACCCCGATTGAGCCTCGTTAACTTTAATTCGAGTTTCAGCGCTAAGTATTTTGCATGACTTGAATTTTACGCTTTTTATCTTGATGTGTTTATTGACAATATTTAAGCATACATTTCGTTAATCGAAATCCTTGATCAATGAGGTGAGATCGTAGCTTAATATTAGATCTCTATGAAGGGCATCACTCAAACAATAGATTATAATGTTTATGAAAGAAATAGTTCGCAAATGTACAGACAAATCGAAAACAAAAATAATATAGACTCTTTCGACTGAAAAACATACACTTTGTCGGAAATGTCATTTCGAACCCTTTAGTTATTTACCATTTATAAAATAGTTGTTTGTTTCCTAACATTTTTTAACATCACTTGTCACATCATATATGCTCATTGAATTACACCTGTATGAATTTAACTATTACAAAATATTTGTTTTTGCATCGACGAAAGTAAGAAGGAATTACGCTTATGAAATACTTCATGACAGCCGTAGATTTGTTTTCAGTCAACCATGGATTGAGCAATTATATTCGATTATTTCCCCCTGATCGTACAAATCTACGGCTGCCATGAATTATTTCGATTCGGTAATTTTATTAGCCGTGAAAAACCTATACATACAATACTGTTTTGGCTGTTCCGTTTTACCCAATTTTGATAATATTAGTAATATTATATATAGTTCAACGATTATTTTTGTAATCACATTTTTCATATATATATTTTTTTCTCCAAAATAATTGTTTCGTTCTTAGGCGTACAAGAAGCTTTAAAACCCCCGGTATTTACATTTGACTTTTGTTTACGGAAACACTTGTTTCGCGGGATTTTCGTTTTATGAAATTTTACTATGAAAAATAAATTGAAATTGACTGACTTGTTTTTTTTGCTGTAGAATAGAGAAAGTTATATTGTATCTGTTTTTTTCAAATTTGATGTTGAAAATTGAGAGTATCTGGCAGTATAGATAAGTTGGTCGTAATGTGGAACAGTCGTTTTTGTATATTACTGCGTTTGCGGTAAAGTAATATATATTGTTATTATACTGGTTGACGATAAAAGTTCGTCATATTAGAATTTACGCGAAGACATAGCATACCGATATCTATGTTCAGTGATTTCCATTACTTATTCAATGCATTTGTACATAACAGGTGTGCATTGCATTACATTGCAATGAATTCAACTGTAACATAACATAAAATTTCCCAAATCGGAACAACTTATGAATTATTAGCAAAATCGTTTTGCTGGAAACGAAAATATGTTTCATTGTGATTTCTATATTACCGGTGGCTATCACTTATTGGTTGCGTAATATCATTAGAGACAATTATGTAGAGTAATATGCAATAAATAACGCGTACTAGCTTATTGTCATTGCATAGGTGATGATAACCGATTATGCAGTAGTTTGGAGAGTACTTTTAGCAACATCTTTCAGTTGCATGTTTTAATCTGATAGATGTTTTATATAGTCATGTTGGTATATGATCTAATAAGGCTAGGGTCTCGTATATGGCTAGTGAATTACGTGTTATTGCAATTCAATTTACAGTACAAATTGAGGGTCACAACATAGAAAAAGTAATGAAAATATATGTGTGATACATTTTATAAAGATTTTTTATACTCTAAGTATAAAACAGAATACAGACTAATTTAACTGTAGAAGTGTTTATTTTAATTTTCCTTTAATGTATAACGTGGTTGTTCAGCTACTATTTGTCCCCATATAGAATCTTTTAAAACAAAAGCATTTGTTTCTTGTTTTATGTTTTAATGCAAATCAGAACAAACCTTTCAATTTCATATTAAGATCATTTTAGATATCAATTCTGCACGCACAATTGCAGTTCAGACATGTTCAATTTCTATAGGACAAAGGCTATTTTTCTTTAGCATAGAGACGAACACATGATAAGTTTTGAAATGATAATGATCCGTTGTGTATACTAACGTACCACGACTATGCTATGCATGCACTTTATTCTGAAAAGTATGTTCTTTGAACTCAAGTTACCAACTATACATGAACGCAAAATTACCATGTTAATTACTACATTTATTTCACTTGACTGGGCGGGATTTAAGAACTTCGCCAATTTAAGACCAGTAAATATATAGACAGGAGTTTTGGGATGAACTCTTCAAATAAGTGTCTAGTTATTCGTCCCATATCAGTTCTTTTGTATATGTGTTTGGTGACACTGATAGGTGCTTAGAATTCCATTATGATCATAACAGCAATCATCCTTATTACAAACATCTTCTTATATACTTTCCTTATGCAAATTAAAACGTAAGCTCCGCCCGATCAGTTGAAATAACATTGGTAATACCACCTTCTTATGAAACGATAACATTACATTTCAAATAATTTAACATAAAAACTCCTTCATTACAGTATTGATTTCAACTTATCTAAAAGTACTATATTTCCAAGTTCAGGTTACGGTAAAACGATTGTCTACAATCAAATAATATAATGAACTTTTAGGACATATACCAATTGGGTAAATAAGGAGGGTATCAGAAGCAGAACACAGATTAAATAAAAAATTCAAAACAAATGTAGAAAAAAAACGAAAGCGACCAAATATCTGACAAATGTCGAAAATATCCACAAAAGAACCATCTGCAATTACCGGTATTTTTGACCCATTGAGATCAACAAATGTCAAAAATAGTAAACATCCATTTTTTGAGACTTTTGCTATAAGTCTTAAATCCTTATAGTTTTATTTCCATAACAACTCTGTTAAAACAACTACTTACATGTAATTGCGTTTAATTTTATTTTCATCATAAAATTGAATTTCTATTTACGATGTCGACATATATTTTCAAACCTTTTAAATTTCAAAGAAACCATTGTATCATATTCATAGTTGATTTAGGTTTGATACACATGCATATTGCATTTTTGTCTAAACAATTTCGATTATCAGTAATGCAATGCTTTTAATTGTAGCATAATTTGATATAAGCTGTCAGTTAACCGTTAAGGCTGTTTAATCTTTCCGATTTCTTTGTTATTGTACTATTTTTAGAATGTATCTGATTTTTAACGTTAATTCGTAAGTTTACTTAAAAGATTGGAAATAATTTAATATACATGTAATAAGACTGTAAATATATGCGTCAGAAGTAGTGAAATAGGAGAATCCAAGGCATAGATTACATAAGTCGTTTTTGGCACAACTTTTTGGAATTTTTAATCCTCAATCCTCTTTAAATTTGTACTTGTTTAGCCTTATACATATTTTGATATGAGCGTCACTGATGAGTCTTATGTAGACAAAACGCGCGTCTGGCGTACAAAATTAAAATCCTGGTACCTTTGATAACTATAAGTAACGGTTTGAACAAAAACAAAACCATTGTCAATGTGTGAGTCATATAAATTCATCGAATCCTACAGAAATAACTTTTATATAATAGATTGATATAAACTAATATTTTGTGATGATAAGCACGTTTTAGGGTATCAACATGCTAGTTCTAATTCTGAGCTTATGCTTTTGTTTTTTAATGAGGGAATTTTTGTCGTCGAGTTCGGTATTTCAAATATCAAATAGATTCGTTTTCCTTGTATACTTTCAATGCATATGGTAGGTAAATTGTTTGTACGCGGTCTTACAAATTTTATAAGCGAGATGTTGTAAAAACTTACACAGAGTATCAATTCTTGAAATCTGAAGTAAATCATCGAGTGTGAGTTGATCAGCACTATTGTTGATTAATATACCAGCACGTCACGTTACCAGACGACATTTTGACAAACATAAGAGCATATTGATGTTTTGCGTTTCATGATAATTAATTTAATGCACTTTAAGGAATCATTGCCTTTTATTTTATGTTAAAAATATTTTCAATATATTTGAAAAGTCTGCACTTTAACAACTCATTTGTATTGTCAAGTCCATTTTATTAATTAACAAAACAAAAAAAAAAGAATGAAATGTCTATGATAATTGGTCAAATTTTAACCAATGAATTAACTTAATCAGAATGTACTCGATGGATTCTAGAACAAATAAAAACAAAATATTTTTGAAAACATTTGCAATTTAAACTTAGAGGCCTTTTATAGATGACTATGTAATATTGCCTTGTTCATTTTTGAAGCCCGTAAGGTGACATATAAATGTAAATTTCTGTGTCACTAAGTCCCTTGTGGGGAGTTGTCTGATTGGCAATCATATCATATCATCGAGTTATATTTGTCATCTGATACGTAAAGATTGGAGTTATGAAAAGCATGGTTAAATAGTTGTTTTATGTATAAGAACAAAGTGAGCATCAATCAGCTATTTTTTAGTATGTACGCTCATACTAATACTATAGATAACTATTGATTGTGTTTGAATGACGATTTCAGCGTATATATAATAGATTGATATAAACTAATATATTGTGATGATAAGCGTGTTCTAGGGTATGAACATGCTAGTTCATTGCGTAATTACGCAAAAGTCAGACAAACAGACAAAAAGCTTGAAGTGTTGTTTGTTTCGAGAATCTAAATTTAATGCAATGCAAGCTATGCATATACTGCAATTTGAGTTGTGAAAATAAGTTTACTTAAATTAAAACACAGCTAACAAGACGATTTGCCTTAAAAAGTTTCATCAGCACATCAAGAGTCAGACAAATTTTATCTTTCAATTTTCCATTTTTGGTATGGATATATCGCAAATAAGTAAAGGCATAAAATGTTCCAACTCTTTCAGGTAAAATTTTATCAATTAATTTACTATTTTAAAGTATCTTATAGTTATATGACATATCAAAGAAGATGTGATATGATTGAAAGTATGACAACTCACAAGAAGCGCCTGACGTTTCTACTTTTTTTTTTATATAAATCCTTGGATTTTAAATGTTCAGAGTTGAGTGACCACATAAATTATAGAATTCAAGATTATTGATCAGGTATGCCTCAATATGTTGAAAACAATTAAAAATGTCTCTTTTTTTCGACATATTTATCAAATGAGAAGGATATATACAAGTAAGCATATATTATGTTTCAATGTTATCCAACGGAAATCGAAAAAGATAACGAGAAACAGTATATACAGCAAAAGAGACGAGAGCTAATGATGTTCAATGAAAATAACTGGTTTTATAAAATTTTGCCTTTGAATGGCGACTTTCATTTTATGATTTACGTTGGACATAAACAGTGTATTATAAGCACATAAAATCAGCAGACATGTCATTTATAATTGTTTTCCAGTCCTTAATGTTTTAACTGCATTAAACTCATGGGTTGGAATGCATTCTGTTAATAATCTATTTAAAAAAATTATGGAACGATTGCCAATAAGACAACTTTCGACCAACGTTTACAGTTGTTTAACATTCGTTTGTTATGTATGAGCTTTAAATTTCGGCCATTCATGTGGAACTTTCGGTTTTGAGTTTTCTTCAAATTAGTACTTTTTGTATTTTTGTTATTTTACTTTTTAAATAGATTTGCTTTTCTCGTATACTCTTAATGTTTATGGTAGGTAGTTTGCTTTCTACGTTGTTCTACACATTTCACAAAAGATGTTATAAAAGCATACACTGAAGACCCTTTACTGTAGTCTGAAGGTAATAAGAGATTGTGAATGGAACAGAACAGTTGTTGATTAAAATGCCAGCACTACATGTTACAAGATGACATTTTGACAATCATTAGAGCATATTAATAGTTTGCGATACAAGGAATAGCAATTCACTGCACTTTAAAGAAACATTGGCTTTCGGTTTAAAAACAATATTGCATCATATTAGAAATGTCTGCACTTTAACATGTTTAACTACTCACTCGTATTATCAAATAAATGTCAATTTTATAAAATAACCCAAAAAAAGAAAGAATAAAACGTCTAGGTTTCATGTTCAAATTTTAACAAATGAACAACCTTTTGTTTTTATTTTCCAAATTTGTATCAGAATGCACACGATAACTCAAATAAAAAAATTAAAAAAGATATGTAAAATACACATGCAATGTTAATTAAATTAACGGTACCAATTTTCTTGCACCAGATGCGCATTTCGACAATACATGTCTCTTCAGAGATGCTCGTGGCCAAAATAATTGCAATCCAAAGCTTATATAAAAGATGAAGAGCTATAATCAAAAAGGTCCAAAAAGTATAGCCAAATCCGTCAAAGGAATCAGAGCTTTGCATGAGAGAGATACATTCCTTAATTTATAATAATTTCTAATATTTTGTAACATTAGGTTTATAGTGAAGAATTTCATTGTATTATGTACACTCACATCATTACTAAATATATTGATGCAACGCAGATTTCAACGTAACACTTACACGTTAAATCAAGATTGAATAACACTTGGTGCATATTTCGCACGACATCATATACCTATACTAAAATGACGCTACTGATCGTATCGTTATCAAAATTTTCCCTGAAAAGTAGAAATTTTTCAGTCAAATCAAGTCTTTCTTCATATTCATGCAATTTTGGCTGATCCGTAAATTCAGTAAATTCGCTCGCGTTCAATCTTTGTTGTTCAACAGCCTCTCAGACAACAATGGACAATTCAACATGCGGTTGATATGTAATAGCAACAACGAATTATTCTGCATGTTGTTTACCGAAAACGAATTGTCTGAGCAAGAATAAATTGACCACAGTGGACGAGTTAAAAATTGACCGAAACAACTAAGAGAGAAAAATCGTATATTATATTATTGTTCATATTTCAAATGCAAAATTTCTAAGTTTGTTCTTATCTTAGCTTGTGACTTTTAATTCAAATGGTTAGTACTATTTTTGTATGGGGTATATTAAATTTAACAATAGAAATGGTGTAACATCCTTAACAGAGTACCCTTTTCTAAAAGACCAGAAACAAGTTGTTTCCTTTTTCCCTTTGCCTTTTTCGATATTCAAATTTTGAAAAATAGGAAAAAGGAAACAACTTGTGTCTGGTTTTCTAAAGTCTGACGCAAATCATAGAGTAAGAGTGGATCAGCACTTTTGTTGATTAAAATGCCAGCACATCATGTTACCAGATGACATTTTGACAATATAAGAACACCAGGAAGTTTTTCGTACCAAGAATATCAATTAAATACACTTTAAAAAATTATTGGCCTTTGTTTAAAAAACAATATTGCATCATATTACAAATGTCTGCACTTCAACACCGCATTCGTTTTGTCAGTTTAATGTCTATTTTATTAAATAACAAAAAAAAAAAGATAGAATAAAACGTCTTGGTTTCATGTTGAAATTTTAACAAATGAATAAACTTTTGTTTTTATTTTCTAAATTTGTACCAGAATGCACGAGATTACTTCAAATAAAAAAAAATAAAAAAGATATGTAGAATACACATGCAATGTTAGCTTCCTCATGTGATAAATTAGGATTATGGTGAAGAATTTCATGGTGAAATATAGACGTATTATGTATCAGGCAAAGTGAGCATCAATCAAACAGTCATTTGTATTATGTACACTCACATCATTACTAAGTATGTTGATGCAATGAAGATTTCAACGTATATGTCGATGTTCGTTTTTAATAACACGTAATACCAAAGGCACATGCTCCTATATAATTTTATCATAAATAAACACTTACTCGTTAAATCAAGATTGAATTAAACTTGGTGCATGTTTCGCACGACATCATATACCTATACTAAAATGACGATACTGATTATATCGTTATCAAAATCATCTCTGAAAAATAGAAATGTTTCAGCCAAACTGGGTCGTTAATCTTGTTTATGCAATTCCGGCTTATCCGAAAACCCCGTAAATTCACTCGTAGTCAATCTAATTTGTCCAACAGCTTCTCAGACAACAATGGACAATTCAGCATGCGATTGATATGTTAATAAAAGCAACGAATTAGTCAGCATGTTGTTTAGATTTACTGAAGACGAATTGTCTGAGCAAGACTAAATTGACCGCAGTTGACGAGTTAAAAATTGACTGAAACAACTGAGAGAAAAAAATCGTATATTATATTAATGTTCATATTTCAAATGTAAAGTTTGTGCATACCCTGGTTAGTTACTTATAATTCATATGGTAGGTAATTTGTTTGTATGTGGTATTACAAATTTTACAAACGAAAAGTTGTAAAAGCCTACAGAGTACCCTTTTTTGAAGTATGAAGCAAATCATGAGTGTGAGTTGATCAGCACTATTGTTGATTAATATACCAGCACATCATTTTCATACAAGACGTCATGTTGACAAACATAAGAGCATATGCATGTTTTGCGTTTCAGGATAATCAATTTAATGCACTTTAAGGAATCGTTGCCTTTTTTATATCAAAAACAATATTGCAACATTATTGAAACGTCTGCACTTTAAAAGCTCAGTTGTATTGTCACTTTCATGTCCATTTTATTAAATAAAAAAAAGAAGGAAATGTCTATGATTATTAGTCAAACTTTAACCAATGAAATAACTTAATCAGAATGTACTCGAGGGCTTCTAGAACAAATAAAAAAAAAACAATTTTCGAAAACATATGCAATTTTAACTTAGGGGCCTTTTATAGATGACTATGTGGTATTGCCTTGTTCATAGTTGAAGCCCGTAAGGTGACATATAAATGTCAATGTCTGTGTCATTACGTCCCTTGTGGGGAGTTGTCTGATTGGCAATCATATCATATCGTCTTTTTTATATTTTTCATCTGATACGTAAGGATAATATTTATGAAAATCATGGTAAAATAGATGTATTATGTATTGGGACAAAGTAGAGCATCAATCAGCCATTTATAAGTATGTACGCTCATAATAATACTATAGATAACTATTGATGGTGTTTGAACGACGATTTCAACGTATATCGTGATGTTCGTTCTTACTAACACGTGATATCAAAAGCACATGATCATATTCTAGTACAATTTGCTATCATAAATATTTATTTTGAAGGACTATTTAGGTGTTTATACACACTGACGTGCATGTTTACAAATGTGATTTATCACGAATATACACACCATTAACACGTAATAATCAAGATTACTTGACACCTTCTGCATGTAAGTCATAAAATATAAATAAGTCAGTCAACAGCCGTCATTTATGCAATATTGCTGGTTAATCCGTACATGAGTTTAACGTATTATTAACTATAACTGAATTGACTGCAAACGAATTATCTGAGAAACACTGACCACAGTGGAAAAATTGAAATTTGACTAAACAAAATGAGAGATAAAACAACGTATATATTATTTTAAGAGCAGAGGATCTTAAGTTTGCGTTTATCTAATTATAAGCTGATTGGCAACCTGATGCGGCCATTTTACCCCAATTCGCTGGGAGCTGCCGATTTATATACTTTGACCTTTAGCGTATGGTCCCCTCCAATTCTGCCTTTGGAGACCTTAGTATGTGGACATTGCCGCGTCCGCTATATGTCTAAACTGAAGCTAGTGAACTTACCTAATTTCGCATCCCAGCCTTAGTGTGTGAACGCCTTTTGCTATTCTAACCTCATATTAAAAGTATGAGGACAGACGATGGATGTAACTGACAACTTCCCAACAAATTAGCAGAAAACATCACACGGTCACTCACACAGGTCTTCATCACAACAATAGATTCGAGCAAATACTAAGGCTTTTCTACCGCAGTCATAGATTACCTTAGCTGGATTTGGCAAAACTTTAAGGAACTTTGGTCCTCAATGCTCTTCAACTTCGTACTTTATTAGGACTTGTTAACTTTTGTGGATTCGAGCGTCACTGATGAGTCTTTTGTAGACGAAACGCGTGTAATATCATGGATGATCACAAGCTTCCACTATTCCTATTCTATTTAATTCTTAAGTTTAGATAAGATAAGATTCACAATTTTGAATAGCAAAATACAAATTTGAAATATTTATCTCGTTTCCTTTGAAGTAGCAATTGGGTAGTTCGTCTGTTTGTTATTGTATCATTACTTCAATTCAATTTAAATAGTTAAAGGGCAATATACAATGTATAATTGTGTAATCGTTTAATCGACTAAATAGTCAATTTCAGGTTAAAAAGATTTACTGCATAATGTTACGTTATCTAGTTATACCAGGACACGAACTTGTACAAGACATCAAATTCTTTTAATAAGACGTGTATTTAAATTTAATCGTTTGGTTAATTTTTGTATTATGCAATGCATGCTTGAATTTGACAAGTATGATTAGGACGAACATGAAGTAATAGAACACAAACAGTTGGTAAAAATAGTCTCTTAAATTCACCTGATTGCCAATAATAGGAAATTATGTAAGTATATCAAATATTGATATCAACTCATATTGACATTTAATTTATCTTACTTCATAGACGAATTAAACTATATTATTATACAAGAAAACCATTCTTAACAAGGCTGCACATCCTTTTATATAAAAACAAACTATTGCTTACTGTTGTATTAAATGATGTTTTATGTTTGTTCTTGTATGATGCAAAGCATGTTTTTGAGTTGACATGTATGATTAGGACAACAAGGAAGTCTAAGAACAAATCAAAAAGATAGTCTTTTCAGTAAACCTGTACTGTACTTTTACTCCTTAAATATTCGTCAGAACATGTCTAGTATGGTGCAAGTGGCTTTTTGTTTTTAAGTTGAGTGACACTTTTATAACTTAAATTATAATTTCATCACTTTCCAATGTACTATTCTGACAAAAAGTATGCAGTACAAATTGTTTTCGTAAATAACTTACCTCAATTTAATCAAATTAATGTATTTTGGGCATTTCATTTATAAACTTAATTGATAAGGTCTGAATGCAAATGTCTGGAACTTTAAAAGAATATTAAGCTGCGTATGCGTACCATGTATATTATAAATGGTGATGACAGTAAAGCTTCCTTGTTTAGTTAAATTGCATGCCATTGCAATGAATTTTCTATCAACAAATTTGTGAATGCAACTACTGACTTTCTAGTTTGGTTATACTATTGACGTTGATTTTGTTTATATAGTTTGTCACGTTTTGACGTTTCTGTAAATCAAGATAGGCTCTTTAGACGAAAAAACTGCCTTAACATAACAAACTATAAAATAATTTTAACAAAAAAACCCCAAAGAAAACAAACACACTAACAAACGGCACGATCCAACATTACAATAAATGAAAAAAGTATATTTCAAACAGCATTCAATTTCAAGTACTGAATTGAATGCATCTGATTGGGACATACACATTTGATATATATACAATAAATGTAACCTATAAAAGAATAAATCAACACTCTTACATTTCATTTGCAGAAGCAGTCTTCAATGTTTACTTCATCAGAATAAACTCAAAGCTGAACGATAGTGAAGGTCAATGCTGTATTATATCCAAACAATTGAGGATCTACATGACCAAAAAGCACCCATCCAAATGTTATTAATTTTATTTGAAACATATCATGTTGTATTTGACTGTACAGAGATATGACCTCATATCTTCGAGTACTGTGTGATGTAATAAATGATTAACAGCCTCCGCTTTTCTTCTTTTTTGTAAGCATAAAACGTAGATAAGTTACAATATTTAATCAAAAAGTACCCAAACAAATTTGTAAAGTCTTGTGGTATACAAATTATGTATAATTTGAATTTTGCGCATACAGATATGACCTGGTATGTTCAATTACCATGTAATGTTATGAATGACTACCAGCTTCCTCATTTCCTATTCTCCTTAATCTCAAATGTAGATAAGATAGAATCCTTAATGTCGAATAGAAAAATGCAAAGTTTGAATTTTTCACACGTTTTGTTAGAAGGGGCAATTGCGTAATTCGTCAAGATAATAACTCTCTCATTACTTCAACTTATATGGTCAATGCACAAACATCAATTGGTGTAATCGTTTAATCGACTTAATAAACAATTTCAGGTTAAAGAGATTTATTGCGTAATATGATGTTGTCTAGTTATACCAGGAACTGAACTGTAACAAGACAGCAAAACCTTTTAACAAGACGTGTTATACAAACATGTCTATCTTTATTACAATGCTCTTCAACTTCGTACTTTTTTTGGACTTTTTAACTTTTTTGGATTCGAGCGTCACTGATGACTCTTTTGTCGGCGTATATACAAAATTATAGTCGTGTTATCGATGATGAGTTTATTTCTTACTTATTTATAAAATGATGTGATGTGCTTATATTTGCAGTATGTAATGCACGTTTGAATTTAACATATATGATACGGACAACAAGGAAGTATTAGAACAAATAAAATGGGTAAAGATAGTCTCATAAATCAGTTGTACTGCACTTCCTTAATGATCGTCTTGAAGATCGTGTCTATTATAGTGCTTTTCGTGTTTTAGTTTAATGACATTTTTATGCATTTAAGCATCTGTTCATCGCGTTCATTTGTACTATTCTGACAGACATAATGAAATGAAAATGGTGTGTGTAAAAAACAAACGTCATTTTAATTAAATGTATGTACTTTCGAATTCCATGTATATACATTAGTGATTTGAAATGTCTGGAACTTTGAAAGAATATCAAGCTGTGAATATCAATACATCATAACTGGAGATAGCAAACACACTTTTCTGTTGAGTTAACCTGCATGACATTGCAAAGGGTTTTCTATCAACTAGTTTTAAATGCAAATACGGAGTAAATAATATACTTTTGAAGTCATATTTGTTTATATAGTTTGTCATATTTTAACGTTTTTGTAAATCAAGAAAGGTCCTTCGGAGGCAAGAATGTGCTATACGTACATGCTTATTGTTTGAGAATAATGATTATGGTGATGTTTTATCTTTCAAAACGTGAAAATATGAAAATACGTTAACTGATAAATATTACTAACATTTTGTAACAAGAACAGCCAGTCGGGTTAGAACGATGATAGAGAATCAACTTTGTGATCATGCGCTGAGAATGCAACATATTAACAAGATTGATTGGATGCTTCCTTCATAACCATTACATAATTCAAATCTTTTAATTACAATGTGAAGTCTGTTGGTTGATCTTGTAAAGCAAAGTTAATATTTTCTCTTGTGCAAAAAAAAACGCCATTGTTTTGACCTTCATATAGATCAAAATAATGCGAACTGCCAACTATACTGCTATAAAAAAAAAAAACCAGTAATATAGTGGGATTATGATTTTTTTAATTATCAACTGTTCTAGTTTTATAGCCATTGTTGTTACTAGATTGTGGAGTTATTTTAATAGCACTCTCCGTATTCAATTTTTCGATATATACCATATACAATTGAAAATTAAAATCGGGAATGTGTCAAAGAGACAACAACCCAACAATAGAGCAGAAAACAGCAGAAGGTCACTAACAGGTCTTCATATGTATATATTTCTTTAAATACTTGTAATACAAGAGTTCATGGTTTTATTTCTCATAACAACGATTAAATTTGTTTACCTTAAATAGTAAAGATTAATAACATTTTAATATTGTTTGGATTTAGAAATTTAAGTTTTTACACTCAGTCGTGTTTTTTTTTCTTTCAAGAATTTATATGAACTAAAGATTGTATGGATACCTCATTGCCTTTATGGTGTTTGACAGATTTGCAAAAACATATTGATGAAAAGATCAAATAAGGAGATTATTGCAAATGACTATCAGCTATTCAATTGATCAGATTTGAACAGCTAAAATATGGTGATAAAAAAACCACACTGTAATGAGAGCTTTAAAAAGGCCTTGACATAGCAATTAAAACAATTTAAGGTGACGCGTGGGTACAAAAATTTCTGCAAAAAATGTAACCTTCATTTTTTCATTATAAATTTTATTTTTTACACTGTCTGTATATTAGTTATTACTTTAAATCAACCTTAACATCGATTCGGTTTGGCCCCAGATGACTTTTAAAATGTTTATATCTCCCTTTGGTGCAAAAATGCCATTGTTTGGCATTAAATTTGAAAAATCTTTTTAAATCTTATCGGTGACCTATATTTTTTATTATTGTTTTCAAATAAACTGTACATCAACTAAATAACTGTAAAATTTAAGCGATTTCTGTAATTTTATTTCGATATTCCCTCTATCATGTCTATTTCTCCTATAAGTTCAACTAAAAAAAAGGACATTAACAAAAATATATGCTTCTTCTGGAGGCAGATTGTGAGCTTAAGAGGGCTCGCGGGTCTAAATCATTTTTTTTTTATTTAATATAAGATTTCGCTATTTTTTTCTATAAAATTAACTTTTACTTATACCTCATAGAAAGATGAAATAAAAAAAATGGGGTCACCGTTTATTTACGCTCACAATCTGCCTTCGAAAAAAGCATACATTTTTGCTAATGTCCTTTTTTTCTGTTGACCTAATAGGAGAAAAAGCGGTAATATAGAAATTAAAAAAGAACTAAATTACAAAAATGGCTAAAATTTTACAATTATTTAGTTTATGTTCTGCTTTTTCGAAAATAATAATAAAAAATATAGGTCACAGATGAGTTAAAAAAGATATTTTAATGCCAAAAAATGGCATTTTTGCACCAAAGGGAGATAATTTGGAGCTTTTTCAATTTTAAAAGTCACCTTGGGCCAACACGTATTGATTTTTTGGAATAACTTTTGTACCATATGATAAAGTTACAGCTTCTTAAGGTAATTAACAATGATTAATAAAATTTGTAATGAAAAATAAACGTTTGTTTTTTTTTCTGAAAATTTTATACCCGCGAGCCTCCTTAAATGAACGGTGACACTTCACTTTTCTTTTAAGTATATGAGAAAGTTCATGTATAAAAAAATATAGCGAAATCCTATATTAGAAATTTTTTCTTGATTACATGTATACCCAGGAGCCCCCTTAAACATGTTCAAAATAGAAAAGAACATGCAGATAAAAAAAACCCAGCACGATGGAACATTTCAATAAACGAAAACAAAATGTACGACAAACAGCAATCAATGACAACTTTATTTAATACAGCTGACATGGACAGACACATAATAATAAGTCTTGGTTAACAAATGTGTGAAATCTTTAACAAGAATAAAACATACTTTAAACATTTCATTTCCCAATTCAGTTTTCATGCTTCATTTTCAAAGTCGAACAATTTTGCAAGTCATTGATGTATTTTATCTAGTCAGTTGAGGTTAGATCTGACCAAAAAGTACCCGAACAAATTTTAAAGGTCTTGTTACATTGGCGTATATATATAACCTGATATGTTCGATTACTAGTACTACATGCATGTAGTGTTGTAGATGTTTACCAGCCTCCTCTTTTCCTCATGTCTTTAAGCCTAATATTACTTATAATGAAAATTTGAAATGTGTTGCATCACAAAGTCAACATGTGCTTTTTGACAGGAATTCCGTTATCTACAAATTCAACAATAAATTATTTTGGGTTTTGGTACTTTTTTCAAATATTTCTATAGTTGTGTGCTGTTATATCCTTATATACAATGACGTCTAACTCAAAACATTGTTCAATTGAAAAAATCAAATAGATCATATTAACTAACAAATCATTTAAAATAATATGGAATTAAACAAATCTCTTATACTCTTTTATTAGTTTGAAATGATTGTATTAAACTTGAGTTTCTTCAATATTTCTGCCGTGTCTTTTCCTAATAAACCATTTCCATTTTCAGAATTCTTTTTTAATGTATAAAGTGACAAAATGTTTTAATTTCCTTTATTTCTTTAAAATTCATAATCCTTTTAACCCCAAAATCTATTTTTTCTGACCAAAATGTGATAAGAATTTTATCAAGTTTTCTTATTTATAATTGAAATTTTGAATACTGATAAAATCATAATTTAATAGTTATAAAAACACCTATTGTTCTTATAAAAACCTCTATTGACATATTTTTGTTAGCGTTCAAGAAATAGGTAACACATAAAATGTTAACATTCGAGGAAGACACCGTTGAATAGTTGCCGCACCTGATTTGATGACGATCACTTTTTTACTACAGTTACAGCGCTGTTTTTGCGTAATATAACATGATATAGTTATACCAGAAAACTAACAGACAGCAAATAATTGTAACACGAAATGTAAAAATAGCAAAATAAAAGTCAAATAGATACCATAAGGTGGTACCTTTTATTACAGGGAGATAACTCTGTAAAATCGGTTGATTTTTTTTTAAAACGTTGTGTTGTAAAGGGAATATTAAGCTTCTCAATGATTAAAATTGGGGTTTGTCAAACTGCTATATAATCAGTGTATTTTTTCTGATAAAAATGGTTGTTTCAAAACTTTTGAAATTTTTATTTTTTGTCAAAGGGTCAGAGTAAATTTTTATGAAAATTTTACGAGCCAAATTAATTTTACTGATAGTGCTGGGTACCACCTTAAATGATCTTCTTGAATAACGTGTCTAGTATGGTGTAAGTGGCTTACTAGTATTGCTTTTTTTTAGATTAATGACGCGTTTATAAATTTAAATTCCAATTTGCTATTCTGACAAAAAAATGAATCGTAAATGGGTTTTGTTAAAGACAAACATCAATTTAAACAAATTGTTAGTATCTTTGGCATTTCTTGTATATACTTGAAATTTCTGGAACTTTAAAATAATATCAAGCTGTGTATGCGTGACATATGCAATATAAATGATGATGACAATACAGCTTCCTTGTCATATTAACCTGCATAATATCATTAAAAGTTTTCTATCAAGAAACGTTTTAAAACGATTTATGCATAGTTATTTTCTAACGTTTCTGTACATACACACTTTGGACACAAGAAAGTAAAATGTTGTAAACATGTTTATACTTTGAGTATGATAAAATAATTGTTTCTCTTCTATAACATATGTTTAAAGAACATATATGTAACTGCTACTTCCTAAGCCAAAAGTTCACTGGTTAAGCGAAACGCTCACTACAAATACATCCCTGCAATTCAGGAATTTTATTTTTCATCCCTAACTTTACTCTTGTTGATTCCGTCAGTTCTGATTTGTTTGTTTTCATGACATGGCTAATCACCAAATTTACCGGTTTTGTTGTTCTTTGAATAGTAGTTCCTATATAGAAATGACTTTTTTACTGCTATGTATCAACAGTATTAAAGCTTGGTTATGTTTTTTTTTCAAATATCATATATTCTAGTTTTGCAGCCATTACTACCAGATTTAATATCACATCCTGTTTTGGGATCCTTCGATACATACATTTCTTTGAATGCTTTAAATAATAAAGTTCTCATTGTAGCACTAAAATTAGTATACCCTTAGAAAGTAAAGCTCAATAGCCTTTTAATATTCTTTGGAATTAAACCTTCAAGTTTTTGTGTACTCAGTTGCGTGTTTTTTGTTGATGTTCAAGAAATTTTATGAACTATCACATTTAAGAAAATTTGTATACATATTTTGGTTAGGAGATAAAACGAGAAGGCGATTGCAAATGACTATCAACGATCTAATTGCTCGTAATAAAACAACTAATGTTCGTATGTTTTCATTATAAAAAAAACCAACAATATATCGACAGCTATTCAGAAAGCCTTGATAATACAACATATACAACAGCTTTAACGAAAGGCAAAACAAACAAACAAACAAACAAACAAACAGACAAACGACAATGCAGTAAATTAAAAGAATTATAGGACACATATCAATGGACCGGCTACTACTGAATTACATACATATGACTAATGACATACATATAACATAATAATCCATGTTTAAACAATGTGTTTTATCTCCAAGAAAATTAAAAAAAAAACATTACGTTATACATTTAATTTTCCAAAGCAGTTTTCTCTATTTACCCTCACCAAGAATGATCAAAGTCGAACTATATTGAAGGTCAATGCTGTATAAGATCCATCGAGTTGAGGAGCTATATCATGTATATGACCAACAAGTACCACAACAAATTTAAAAAAAAAATTTGTATTATACAAATCATGTCTTAATAAAGTATGTGAATTTTTCGAAAATACATATAACTTGTATATAATGTTCGATTTTAACATTTTTTTCCTCGAGCGTCACTGATGAGTTTTTGTAGACACATTGAGTTGCGCGTCTTGCGTACATATAAAATTTTAAGCCTGGTATCTATGATGAGTTAATTTACTATGTAATTGTATGGATGATCACCAACCTTCTTTACTCCTCTCCTCGTTAAGCCTCAAAGTAAGATCAAATAGAATACACAATACTGAATAGCAAACTGCAAAGTTTGAATGTTTAGATATAGGAAGATGTGGTATGAGTGCCATTGAGACAACTCGCCATCCAAATAACAATTTATAAAAGTACGCTTTTATTGAAGTAGAAACTGCGTGTTTCGTGCAGTAAGGTACGTGTTCATGACTTAAACATCTATGCTTGATGTGCAAATATCAATTTATAAAATCGGTCAATCAATCAATTCCAGGTTTAAAATGATTTATTGCGTAATAAAACGTTATCTAGTGAAACCAGAAAATTAACCTTAACAAAACAGCAAATCCTTTTAATGAGACATTGTATATTATTTCTATTTTTGTTTTAAATGATATTGTGTGTTTATTTTCGTATTATGCAATGCATGCTTGAATTTGACATGAATGATTAAGACAACAAGGAAGTCTAAAAACAAATCAAATCGCTAATGATATTTTCTTAATTCATCCAATGGTCAAAACCAGGAAAATGTTCAATAAAATTGAGAATGGAAATGGGGAATGTGTCAAAGAGACAACAACCCGACCAAATAAAAAACAACAGCAGAAGGTCACCAACAGGTCTTCAATGTAGCGAGAAATTCCCGCACCCGGAGGTGTCCTTCAGCTGGCCCCTAAACAAATATATACTAGTTCAGTGATAATGAACGCCATACTAATTTCCAAATTGTACACAAGAAACTAATATAAAAATAATACAAGACTAACAAAGGCCAGAGGCTCCTGACTTGGGACAGGCGCAAAAATGCGACGGGGTTAAACATGTTTGTGAGATCTCAACCCTCCCCCTATACCTCTAACCAATGTAGAAAAATAAACGCATAACAATACGCACATTAAAATTCAGTTCAAGAGAAGTCCGAGTCTGATGTCAGAAGATGTAACCAAAGAAAATAAACAAAATGACAATAATACATAAATAAAAACAGACTACTAGCAGTTAACTGACATGCATATCAATTATTATTACCGACTAAGATTGACATATACTTACATAAAAACGTACTTAAAATATATTAAAGAATAAATAACATTATTTTTTTTTATTTTTAAAAACAAACAGTTGAGGAGCTATATAACCAAAAAGTTCCAGTTAGGTACTCCTTCGTTACTTAAAAATGTAGGCTGCATGTGCAAATATCAATTTGTTGAACCGATTTGATATTCAATTTCATTCTCTTGAATCCTAAAATTTAGATATGATAGAATCCTTAATATCAAATAGCAAAATGCAGAGTTGGAATATGTAACACGCTTTGTTTGAAGTGGAAATTACGTAATTCGTCCAGTTAGTTACTCACTAATTACTCTAACTTGTATGACTAATGTACAAATATCTATTTGTTTAATCGACTTAATAAACAATTTCAGGTTAAAAAGATTTATTGCGTAATATAATGTTATCTAATTATACAAGGAAACCAACATTTACAAGACAGCAAATCCTTTCAATAAGACGTGTAATGAATAAAAAAACTCATTTTTACTTTTGTATTGAATGATGTGTTTGTTAATTGTTGTAGTATGCAATGCATGCTTGAATTCGACAAGTATAATTAGGTCGAACGGATAGTAATAGAACACATACAATTGGTAAAAATAGTCTTTTAAATTCACCTAATGGGAAATCGTGTAAGTTTCTCAAATATCGATATCAACTTATATTGACATTATTTTACTGCATAGAAGAAATAAAACTATCTATTTAAAAGCTTATTACATGTTTTTCAAACATACTTGTTTTTGAGGGTAGAAATCGAAAAAAAAAATGTTTAACCCCGCCGCATTTTTGCCCCTATCCCAAGTGAGGAGTCTTTGACCTTTGGTAGTCTTGTTTTAAATTTTAGTTATTTGTGTATAATTCGGAGTTTAGTATGACGTCGATTATCACTGAGCTAGTATATATATTTGTTTAGGGCCAGCCGGGGGACGGTTCTGGGTGCGGGAGTTCCTTATTGAAAACTCATCTGTGGCGTTCTGCTGTTGTCTGCTCTATGGTCGGGTTGTTCTTTCTTTGACACATTCCCCATTTCCATTCTCAATTTTATTAAAATAAATACAAAAATATATGCAAATTTGAACTGAAATAAGTCTGATTCATGGAAGTTCGTGACAATGCTACACGTAATTAGTCCTTCTGACAGGTATCAATCAAACTATGCAAATTTATATGTGTAACCATTCAAACGCACCGACTTTTTTTTTATAATTAAATGAAATGTGTTTTCTTATACAGTAAATATGTCGTAACTAAGGAGATCCTGCTTTTCTAAATTGATTGGATCAACAAATGTTCGATTACTACTGTAACAACATTATCGACACTAACACAATATTAACCCCAAAATCATAATTTTGATGTGATTGTATCAGAATTTTAATCGATGAGTTAACATTATGCATTATTTTGTAAGATTTTCTCTGTATGATGTCACGTTTATCGTTTGTCATTTTAAGACCATTGTCGTTTGATTTGGTCGATCTTTTAAATTTGCCATTCTATAATTTTGATAATTTTCAATTTCCTCTGAGGTCAGCCTGTTTGTGATTTTACTTCTTTTTTTATAACGTTTCTTTTTCCAATAAAGTTATAGATTTTTTTCAATCTCTAACGTATACTTTCTGTTTTTAATGCACTAGAATTGGAATAACAGAACTGAAGTTGACCAGTTGCAACAATTGTTTGCCGTGACAACTTTTAAATTACAGTACTGTTATTCCTTAAATAATCTTCTTAAAGAGCATGGCGATGCCTATTATGGTGCATGTCTCTAACAGTTCTTAAATTTGAATGGCACTTTCATATATTAAGTTAAACGTTTTAATTCATCATTTCCCAATATACTTTTTTTAATAAAAAGAATGAAATAAAAATGATTTTTGTGAAAAGCAACCTCGAACTAATCGAATTCATGTATTTTTGAAATTTCATGTAAGAGGTCTGATTTGATTGTATGGAACTATAAAATGATTACAAGCTGCTTATCCGTACCATATACATTATTTCACACATACGTCAACTGATAAATATTACCAACATTTGGTTGAAAAGTATAGTCAGGCGGGGTATGAGGCTAAATAATCATCTTTACGAGCATACGCTGGGAGAGCAACACATTTACAAGACTAATTGGATGCTTCCTTGATAACCATTATATAATTTTAAGTCTTTTAAACACATTTATATTTTTTTCATTTTCTACAATGCGTCTTTTTTTTCTCGTGTGCCAAACACTCATTTTTTCACAACGTTTATTTTTTTACCTATGTTTTACGTAGTTCTCTAAATAAAGAAGTTGAAAATTTAGAATTGACAAATATATATACGTGTTAAACTCTGTTTAATAAATAAATATTAAATTGTATACAAGAGCTCTGTTTAAAAAAACTTTCGCCACAAATATATCCCAATGATACAGAAACTATGAGTTATCTGTAATATATAACCTTTACAATTTGTTGTTTTTCCAATTTATGATCTATAAATTGCGTTGAGTTGGTAAACCACCAAAGTTACGTGGTGTTTGATCTTCATGTCGAATAGAGTAATGCCAACTATCCTGCTTAAAACTGTACTAAAGTTAGAATCTGATTTTTTTAATTATCAACTGTTTTAGTTTTATATGCGTACTTATTAGATTCGATCCGAGGTATTTTAATAGCACACTCCGGATCAATCGTTCGATACATACATGTCTTTAAACATGTTAAGAGGCAATGCCAGAGAAAACCAGGCAGAACTTGGAAATTTTGTTCAACAGACTTTTTGAGATAAATGTGTTTTTGTAATGTATCCACCTTGTTTTGTTGGGAAATGACATTTTAAAAAGTCATATTGGGTTATTATGTATAAAAAAATGAATTGGATTTTTCAGTAAATTTGACTGCTTATATAGGGAAATAGGGGTATTAATTTCTCAACAAAAACAGCCTACAATATAACATTGATATATATTCTAAAAGATGACCATGAATACAGCAGGAAATGATAATAACATCTTTGGTATCTGTTGATATGTAAATGTTCTAATGCAGTAAACTGTCAGGAAACAGCAGTTTGTTTTCGTCTTTTTGGTGTTTAGACATACCAAAAGTGATGCTCTTCAATTTAAAAACCGATAAAGGTTGTAACCAGCTGGTAATGTTTTGACAGAAAAATGAACTTCTGTTGTATATTTGTATACATAATTGAACATTTTGATAAGATTTAAGAAAAGTACATAACTTTGTGGTGTTGGGAAACTTATTTCCCTCACCAGGAGATTGTTGCATACATGTACGGGTGATAACTTCCAGACAGAGGTAGTTACAATATCTGTACGGGAATGAGGATTATTTATAAGACTGAAATTATTGTATTATTTGCTGGAAATGTGGAATATGAGGAATTTAAAGCCATTCGTGAGTAGTTTTTGATGATTCAGCTGGACAAATGCTGGAAATTATACAGTTTTCTCCCACCTTAAAACAGTACATGGTATATCATGGACACCAAAAGCAAACTATAAAGATCTAAATGCCATAATTTTGTGCATCTTGAAAACTGGAAAAAGCGCATCACTTTGAAGCAGATGATAGTGATAGTGTTTTAAAGAATCCTTTGCGACAGTTATACCAGTTGGAACAGGTAATAATTTAAATTATGAAAGTTTAAAATTACTTCTCGGATAAATCATGTGGCATATTCAATAATTTTAGTACATCCCCCCATTCCCTCATATTTTTAGTTACAATGTGAAATTATTCTCTGCAAATGTATGATCTGTGCTGAAAGCAATTTTATACAATTTTATTCATCATGTTTAAACATTATTTGAATAGGATAATACATGTAATTTAAAATAAAAAAAAATAAAAAAAAACTACATGTATCAGACTCAAAAGTTACAAAAAAAAGAAGATTTGGTTATGATCATGATGATTACCAATGAGAAAATCACATGTACAACTATCCTCCATATACAAAACAGACCATACATGTCTGTCACCTTATTTATTATGCTTATCATTAATATGTACATGTCAGTAAGGTATGTTCATGTGCCAAAATGAATGTACATGTAGGCAAAATGCGACTACAACTGAATACATTTGCATGTACATGTACAAACAATGTACATGTAGAATAGATAAATGTATAAAAAGATGTGGCATGAGTGTCAATGATAGATCATGATACAACTCTCCATCCAAGTCACAATTTATAAAAGTAAAGACAATCCTACAGTTATCAGGATAGTCATATGTATGTTTATATCTGATATGTAAACAGTAAGCTTAATTTGTTAAAAATCAGGAATGTCAAATTTAAATTTTCTGTAATTTTGATTGGTACATATACAGTGTACCTATATTTTATGACATATGAAAGACACACATATATTGAAAAGTGGTTATCATGATAACATATATATTTATTTATAAAAATATAACTTGTATATCAAATCTTAAGATAATTAGATTCTCAATCCACTATTTAGATGGGATCCTTTAGGACAGCAATACCTTTGTTTCATAAAATTGTTGTTTATTGTCCTTCGTGTCCTTAGAAACTAAATTAGACATGTGATACATGTATATACATGATACAATTGCAAGGATTTCAAACTTTTAACATTTAGTTCAAAACTGAAAAAAATATTTTAAAATTAGCACATTTTGAGATCTTGTCATTAGAATTTAGATACATTTGTACATGTACATGTGTGATCCTGAAGCGCATAACATATACGGTTAATTTGACTCAAATATATCAAGTAAAGTTGTTTAGTAATAAGTTAATCACAATTTACCTTTCTGCTTTAAAGTGTTCATTTAGATCATTTTAAACATTAACCTGTCCATTTAAAAATAGAATTAATCATACAAAAAAGTCTTGTAACTTTGAATGTTTTAATGTAGTAAGATGCTAACAGCTCATTATATATTTTCCACTGGTTCTTAAGATAAGAAAATAACTAATTTGATTTTAAATACAATTTTCCAAATTCAATTCAAAGAATAATTGATCACCTTATAATCTGTTATTTCTTTAAACAGATAAAAGATACATCAGATGACAGACTTACATATAGAGGAGCCTATAATTAGAGAAATGGATCAACTTGATTTTGAAGTTAACCTACTGCATTAATATGAAAATTCATAAGTGAGTACCAGTATCTCTTAAAGTACATTTTTTACATGTTTATCTATATTTTGATAAAGTACCATATGAGATAAAGTATGTGAAATCTTAAATCCTGTAAATAAACTACACATTACATCAGTACATAATGTAAATCAGAATAAGAATGCATAACAAATGAATTGTTAAACATTTTAATATGACCAGTGTCAGCTTAATTTAAGAACAAATTAAAACACAGATGACACACACATAAAAATTAGACCAAGTGTGTAATTTCCAGATATGCAAGAAGGGTTTTAATCTCTCACTACAAATGTATTTGAAGTCCTGAATGTGATATCTTCTAAAAAATTATACTAAACTTCAAATATGTGTACTTGAATATATGTATACAATATTAAAATTCATCTTATTTAATACAATTAATTTAAAACATTTTCAAGCAAAAAACTGATGTATAAATGTATAGATTGACTATTCCTTCATTTGTTTTCAGGTGACTGAGGTTAAAGAAAATCACACATGAAACTGTAACCAGTTTGGGAGACTCATACAACAGAACATTTCAATACCTATTAAGTTTTTTATGTATATGTTTGACTTTTGGTAATATTTTGGAAGTAACTTTAGTAATTGAGAGACCTCAATGTTGAAAATGCCAATTTTGATAGAGGACAATTTTAAGAATATCAACTTAGTTGTTTATGAATCTTTATCTTTTAAAATATTACTGGGTGTCTGAAAGAATATTTCAAAATTTTCTGAAACTATTTAGATATTTATCATGTTTCATGTGTTTATATAGGCAAATATTTATACATGTCATTTATGTTATGCAAGGGTTTATATGAATTTCGAAAAAGATGTATTATTATATATATGTGTTGATAAAATAAGTTCCAAATTATTACAGAATAACAGAAAATGGGATCAATTTATATTAAAACAAATCTGTTTTAAAAGGGAATGAAAAGTCAAAAATTGTATTTTTTTAAATAATTGTGTTAACATTTTTGTGCTATTTAGAAATATGTACACAAAAAAAATATAAGTATCAATGTAGTATGCCCTTGTTATTTTTTGTTTTGTGCAGTACATGCATTTGAATCTTGATCAAAATTTATGGATTGAATTACTAAACAGAATAAACTAATTGTTATGTTAACACTGTTGCTAAGTATATGTCACATTTAATCAGGCCAAGTTATCCGTCTTATTAACAAAGGAGGTTTGATATGATTGCCAATTTCAAGGCTACATGTACCTATCACAGTTTTCTTTAGGCCATAATCATTGTGATGTATGGAAATAATTATCTGTTGTCATTATCATATTCTGACTTTTATACAAACCAAGTGATGAAGATAAAGGGTGCTTCTATTTCCAAAGGTTTTGAAGAAACTGCTATGGAACACAATAAAAATCAGATGTAGTATAACAGTGGCGGATCCAGAAATTTTCATAAGAGGGGGCCCACTGACTGACCTAAGGGGGCCCCTCCAGTCATGCTTCAGTGTTTCCCTATATGACCCCCCCTGCCCCCCCTAAATCCGCCTCTGCATAATTGTAATCAGACAACTCTCCATTAAGAGACCATACAATGTAAAAGTTTATAGTAATAGGTACAGCCTTCAATAAAGAATTAAACCACTCTGCATAATCATATTTGATTTTGCAAAAACAAAGAGCATGCTTATTTATAGATTTTGTCACTATCAATTATATACGTGCATGTACTAATGTATTCATGTGGTGTCTGTCCTTGATTTGAAATCCCCCCCCCCCAAAAAAAAAATAAAATAAATAATTATAAATGGAAAAGATCCATGGTCATGATGGTCATGCCAGTTGGAAGTTCAGAATATATCAGGTTGAGAAATGAGGATCTAATCATTTATTGTTCGACCGCAAACAATTTTTGGGAATGTATAATGGTATGATGTCGTCATTGTTGTTGTCTGAAGACACATTGTTTTCCGGACAATACCTTCTGTTTAAATTAATAGATATCTATGAAATTATGTTATAAGGTTCAATTCCCCTAAAGGAAGGTTTGGATAAATTTGGGGATGATGGTCCTTGGAACACAACAGATTGTCTTGAGGTGCTGCACACATGTGCCAAATATCGAAAGATTTTGTCAAAGGGCAAACAGATAATGCTCCCGACACAAAATTGTAAACAAAAGTCATCTTTTAAAATTGAGGTCAAAGGTCAAAGTACAGCAAAAAATTGTATTATAGGTATCTGTGGCATTGACTTGTGATCTAGATGCCAATTCAGTGAGAATTTTCTTGCATCTTCCAACTAAGTACTTTCATGGTGAAAATTTGTACAAAAAAGGCCTACAGGAAATGAATAGTGTACATTTTATGCTTGCTATGGCAACCGAGGGAACAAAGTGGCGACAAGACTACAACTTTTTTTCTTTATTTTTTTTCATCAAAAACTCACTAAAACATGATAAATACAATAAAGATGCAAAAGTGTTTGGTATTTTGCCACTCAATCCATTTATTACCATTTTGGTTTGCCAAAGCATAATTTTCTCAATATTACAATTTTCCTTATTTTTTGCATTTTTTTACTGAATTGTTTCAAAAAGAGTAAAAAAGATACCAAAAATTGTACTTTCATTATTTTTATGCCACACCTACGATAGTGCCGCCATTCGTCTGTCCGTCCGTCCGCCTGTCCCGCTTCAGGTTAAAGTTTTTGATGAAGATGAAGTCCAATCAACTTGAAACTTAGTAACATGTGCCCTATGATATGTTTTTTCTAATTTAAATGCCAAATTAGAGTTTTTACCCCAATTTTACGGTTCACTGAACATAGAAAATGATAGTGCAAATTTCAGGTTAAAGTTTTTGGTCAAGGTAGTTATTGATAAAGTAGAAGTTTAATCAACTTGAAACTTAGTGTACATGTTCCCTTTGATAACATCATTATAATATTAATGCCGAATTAGAGAATTTATTCCAATTTCACGGTCCACTAAACATAGAAAATGATAGTGCGAGTGGGGCATCCGTGTACTCTTGACACATTCTTGTTTTAACCCAACATACTTCCATATCAGTAGTAAGTTATAAATGTTGTTTTCCTCTGGTGATGGATAATTGAAAACGGTTAGAAACTGGCTTTTCTTAAATTTTCCCAATTTTTCTAATTTTAGCATTTTTTTATCTTTTTTTTTTTTTAAATCAAAAAAGATACCAAAAATTTTGTTTTCATCATTTTTCACACCAAAATAGTACTGGACTTGCATATAGGTAGTTTATTCATTAGTGTTGTTTTCCTCTGGTGATGGATAATTGAAAACGGTCAGAAAACGACTTTTCTCAAATTTTCTCAATTTTCCCTATTTTAGCATTTTTTTACCTTATTTCTTGAAAAAAATCAAAAAGATACCAAAAATTTTATTCTCATTATTTTTTACACCAACATAGTACAAGACTTCCATACAGGTAGTTAAGTCATTAAGGCTGTTTTTCTCCAATGATTGATCATTGAAAACGGTTAGAAACTGGCATTTCTCAATTTTCCTTATTTTAGCATTTTTTTAACCTTATTTTTTGAAAAAAATCAAAAAGATACCAAAAATTTTATTTCCATTATTTTTTACACCAACATAGTTCTAAACTTCCATATAGGTAGTTTAGTCATAAGGTCTGTTTTTCTCCAATGATGGTTCATTGAAAACGGTTAGAAACTGGCATTTCTCAATTTTCTCAATTTTCCTTATTTTAGCATTTTTTTACCTTATTTTTAGAAAAAAATCAAAAAGATACCAAAATTTTTATTTTCATTATTTTTTACACCAACATAGTACTAGACTTCCTAATAGGTAGTTTTGTCATAAGTATTGTTTTTCTCTGATGACGGATAATTGAAAACAGTAAGAAACTGGCTTTTTCTCCATACATTTCAATGGAAAATAGCGGTTTGAGCCCTTATATTGAATTTCATTAAAAAAAAAAGTCAAATTCACAAAAAATTGAAAAAAAATTATATATTCCCAGTCAGTATGTTATACTGAAAGGGAAAAATATAAGTTTGACCAAATTATTTTTTTTTAGTTGAACAGTCCTGCCTGGTTTTCTCTGGCATTGCCTCTTAAATGCATGTAATTAAAAGGTTCATTGTTTTTTTTTCTCATAGTAACACTTAAATTTGTAAACCCTTATTTAGTAAAGATTAATAGCATTTAAATATTGTTTGGATTTAAAAATTTAAGTTTTTACGTACCCAGTCGCGTGTTTTTTTTTTGTTTGTTCAAGAATGTGTATGTGAAATAACAATTTTAAGAAAGTAGGTATGAATACCTCATTGCATTTATAGTATATGTCAGATTTACATAGACTTTGTTGATTAAGATATACAATAAGGCGATTATTACAAAGTACAATCAACTATTCAATTGATCAGATTTAAACAACTTAAATTTGTTGATAAAAAACAAACTGTCATGAAGCTGTTAAAAAATCTTGACGTAGCAATTAAAACACAATTAAAAAAAGGTTAAAAAAAAACCGAAAACAAAATATATGACAAACGGCAATCAGTTACAACTCAATGATGATTTTAACCAAAGCAGTTGAGGATCAAAATGACCCAAAAGTACCCAGTTTTTAATATCCTGTTTTCTGTAACATTTTCGTGTTAAAATATAACTTGATATGTTCGACTACTAGTACTACATGGATGTAGTGTTATGATGTTTACCAGCTTTCTCTTTTTCTATTGGTTTGTAGCCTTATATTACAATACGATAGAATCCGAATCATTGCATAGCAAAATGCGGGGTTGGAATATTTAACACGTTTTCTTTGAAGTTGAAATTGTACGTTTAATGTGCAAACATCAATTTGTTAAATCGGTCAACTGATTTGATATTGAATTGTTTAATATAACGTTATCTAGTTAAACCGGAAAACTAACATTACAAAACCAGCAAATCTTTGTAACAGGAAATGTAAAAATAACAATATTTAAATTATGTGTTGTGTTTATTTCTGTATTAAACAATACATGTTTGATTGTGAGAAGGGCAACAAGGAAGTCTAAGAAAAAATCAAACGATTAAGGAGTTTCGTTGCATTTCACCCAATGGTCAACACCCGGAAATTGTTAAGTATAATACATTTTAATATCGACTTAGATTGACATTTACTTACATCATAGACAAACCATGGGTTAATTCTTATATAAATTTTCACTATCTGTTAAACATTTTCAATATCTTTTAAAAATTCTATACAATTAAGTTTTTTTTTAAACATACTACTTGAATTTGGATGGAACAACAAGGAAGTGTTTGAACAAATAAAATCAGTAAAACTAGTGTCTTAAATTCAACTAATGGTCAGAACCAGAAAATCTTATCAATATTTAAGATAAATTGAACGTCAGAACAATGAAAATATAAATGGTTGAGAGCAACGCCCAGTAATTTTTTAATCGGATTTCATCATCATGAAAAACTGGCGGCAGAACATTAAAATAATTATATTAAAGTTATTCCGAAGATGATTTTATTTTTTAAATTCCAAGTAAACGGCATCGAACAATTAACACAGAACTCAATAGTTTTCGAAGGTACCAGACTTATTATTTAATACGCCGGCCGCACGTTTTGTCTGCATAAGACTCATCTGTGACGCTGAGATAAAAATCATTAAAAGGCTAAAACAAGTACAAAGTTGAAGAGTATTGAGGACCCAAAATTTAAAAAAAAAATGTACCAAATACGGCTTAGGTTATCTATCCTTAGTATTTCGAATAATTAATACTTTTGCAAACAGTAAATGTATGAAAATGACCATACAATTGATATGCATGTCAACACCGAAATGGTGACTACTTGGCTGGAGATACCCCCAACGGGACGAAAGTGTTTAATTCAAATGCTTAAGCATCATTACAATACGGACAATTCACAATTGTAGTTTCAACACATATACACTTTATTCAAATTACAATTTAAATTAGAAATAATTTCAGGAAGACAAAATAAAAAAATAAAAAAAGCATATAGAGCATGTAGAGTAACTTGATGCATATGTAAAAATTAGATAAAAGTAATTGAACTACTCATTGCTGACTACATTTTCGCTTTAGTGGGTCAAGACCTATCTGTTCAGGAAGCTGAACTGAAATAAATCTTTTTAAACAACAAGTAAAGTTGTCTTTATCTGAATTTTTAAGTTTCAGAGACATTTGAAAGTCTAACTAGCCTCTACGATAAAAATGACGTTGTTCGTGTTTCTTTTTGTTATCCTTATTTTGACGATGACGTTCACTGAACTTTTTGCCACAATATTTTCAATATAACTTGCTTTGCTCGCGCTAGCAGTGTTGGTTTTAATTTTAATATATCACTGGTAAATTGTTTGGTCAAGACAAGTGTTACCACTTATAACTTTAAAATTTTACTAAAATTAACAAAATAAACGTATTTAGGTTGGATTTGCGACTGCACTTATCTATATATTGTTCATAGTAATATATATAAGTAAACAAGCATATCGTTCGTTAAAAAAATACTTTCAAAATTTTAAACTCTCTACTATTTTCATGTCTAAATCTTCAGTTTGATAACTTTTAAAATCATTGTCCTTATGCTGCTTAAATGTAACAGGGAAATGTTACTTTATACATTTATTCATAGCAAGAGAAGTGCACGCATCAATATGAAAGATTTGTTTATTCAAACAAATTTATAAGATTAATTCAGGACTTGCGTTGAAAAAAGTTTTCATTTCAATATTGTAAAATATCTTTTTAATGTCGTAACGAAAAATATTTATATCTTTCTGTTACATTCATCCACTAATTGTCTGAAGCTATAGATGCATGTCAATATTATTGTACGACATAATATCTTCGAGTTTTTTCGCTGCATCGACGTTTGTCACAATTATCATAAAATTTATTGATGCCTTTACATTACGTTTTTTATATATAGATTAGACCGTTGGTTTTCCCGTTTAAATGGTTTACTACTAGCTATGTTGTGCCCTTTATATCTTGCTGTTTGGTGTATTTGAGACTGTACTATGACCTATAATGGTTTACCTTAACAAATTGTTACTTGAATGGAGAGTTGTATTATTTGCTCTCATACCACATCTTCTTATATCTATTAACTAGACGATAATTATTAACAAAAAAGTTAAGTTCTGCCATTAAGGGCAAATTACAGCTAATGGTCATCTTCTTATATCTCCTTACAGACATGTAGAAGTAGAAATAGTGTTCAATTCAGTACATGAATATAACGATTCGTTTAAGGAGGTAGACCTAGGTTAAGGGAAATTATCAGTACGTTTGTCGCAACCATTTTCCTAGATATATTCTAAGCTTCTAGGTTCCATAGATTATTTTCAATCTGTTTCAGGTAAATGCTTAAAACAAATTGATGAACTTGACTTTTACAAACGCTTTACTGATCTAAAGAGTCATCTCCCTGAACCAAGATCTACCACCTTAATTTATGTAAGATTATCAATGATGTTCGAATAATTCTTTTTAAAAAAGGCCAAATACTTGAGAGTTAAATAAACCCTCTCAGGACATCCATGTACCGGTCATTTATTAATCACTGGCTTATATCTTCATCATTTGGTTTTAAGTTATTGTCTTTCCTTTATGTTCAGGTTCTTTTATATACGTGATTTTTAATGTATCTTTGTCATTTCCTTCACAAATGTTATGCTCCCAACGCCTACACGTAACGTCCAAATCAACACTGTTAATGAACATATCATATAACTTTGTTTACGAATAATACAATTGTCGATTTGTATAAAAAATAGATGAACTTTATTTTTTTTGTAACATAAATAGTGATAAATTAAGAAACAAGGAAGTCTGTGTAAAAAAGTGATATACCGCTGTTAATTTTTAAAATGTTTTGCTTATTTCGATCATGTCGTTTTTTTTTGTATTTCATAGTATCACTATATTATATATGAGAGTATCCTATAAAGTAATCATACAGGTGGATCTGTTTATATTTGTAGATTGTTATAGACATATGACATCAAACACTTCTACGTTGACTTCCATTTGTAATGTGTCCTTTGTTTTAATGTCAATTTGCTGGATATACCACACACATCATTTTTTGTAAATTAAAATATCTGACCATTCAAAAATATTTAATGTTACATGTAACTTGTTATCAAATTCGGTCAAACAATTAAAGATCTGTATTACCAGGTGTGCACTTAAACGAGAAATATCATACGCAGCAAAGGACAAAAAGACAGACGCCATTTAACAAATTAAACATAATTGTCAATACATAATAGATAATGAAGTTTTAGTTTATACTGTTCATTGGCTGACTTTAGGAATAGATTACCTTAGCCGCATTTGTGTCTGCCTATTAAATTATATTACTGGTACCTTTTATAACTATTTAATATATATTTCAGTATGTATGTTTTGTTTGTCCAACAATAAAGAATAATGATGTAGGAGTATCATGATCTCGTTAAAATATTTTTAACCCCATTACATAACAGTTTGTCTGTTCTAAATCATAGACATGTTTAACGATTATCTGATGTCATATCTTAAAATTAGTTTGTATTAAGAACATTTTCATTTTGATGTATTATAATCAATTTATTATAAACTTTTATAATATATTATTTCAATTCTATAGGTCAAAGATATATTTAAAAAAAATGTCAAAGGCTATGAAATAAATATTACGTTTATTAACCAGATTCCTATTTAATTTTCACGGCGGGCTGATAAACGAACCTTTATTGTATACTTCCAGAATGTTATCACATGCTTTTCCGTCAATGTCCGTGACGTTTGTCACATGCAAATTCGTGCATGTGATTAATGAAATGACAGACGATACGAGAGCGTTTCAGACTCTTTGAAAAACGACAAAATATTGCTGAAAATCGCAAATGAACTAGGAACATGGTGATTGTTGTGATAAGTCACAAGATAATTATAATGTGTGTTTTACCAAAACAAAACTCCAAACAATTAAAATTAAGAAATTTGTATTTGGTTGTCTGTAAATCATTATCTAAAGAATGACACAATTTTGATAGTGCTTGTCTGTATTTTTTCTGCTGAACAACATATTCTACATAGTCCCTTGTTCATGACATCATGATATAGGGCTAATAAAGGGTCTGATATGAAAAAATGCCATGTAATAATCTATACTTATTGACGTCTTGAATAGAGTCTTAAATGATGGTCTCATTATAATAATCGTTTCTGTTAACATTGGTTTACTAGGGTAATCGAAAATGGTTTGTTGTTTATTGGTATATTTGGGTATTTTTTTCGTTTTGATGCATAAGTATTGACGAATACAGCAAGTGATTCATTTAATCAAAGAGATGAACAGTTGGTGTTAAAGATCACATTTCCCCATTAGTCGCATTCTGTAATGTAAAATAATCGTAAAGAACACAGGATTATGGCACTAACTATTTCATTTATCTGTTAACAAAATTAAAAATGTTTTGGTCCTCTGTAACCAATATTATAATACCAACACATTCATAGTTTATTCATTGTATGATATTGTTTGCAGTCCATGTTTTCCGAACTTGCAGGAAAACATACTCTTTATTGTATTTAGTTCTTTAAAATTTTCTCCATCCGAAGACTGAAATAGAAAGGGCGACTGTAACAATCGATATACTTCTGTTAGAAAATCAGACTGAAGTTGCAACTTATAGATTTTTTTTTAAAATCTGCTAAGGTATTTATTTTTATTAACTTGCAGTGATAAATACAATACTATCATTTAGCTCTCTTAAATTTAAACTTTTACTTTATGCATTTTTTTAAACATCGCCAATGACGATGAATCAAGATTAAATCTGGATTTAATCTACATCTTTAATAGAACAATATTGTTGAAGATTACTGACAAATACATAAGCAATGAAACTCATCCGGATAAAAGATTCTTTTTTTTTAATATGACAAAGAAGATTTCTCATAAATATCTATAGATGCCTTACAAATGAAGGTGTTTAAATTACTGTGATATACTTTTTTTTCAACATTTTTAATAAAAGAGGCAATAAGTTGAAGATTTCTATATTCCATAACAATAAAATATATATATGTCAGCAGTTTTTCGTTTTAAATGCTTTTGCCTCAGGATTATTTTAACTCATATATTGTATTGTTCTTTAAACTGCGTTGTACTTAAAAAAAAAAAGGTATAAACAAATGATTAATGCCCAAAACATTTTCCCTCCAATTAATCATTGGGTAGAAAAGATTCTTTCGTTATTATGGTGTATTACTGTTACTTTTATTGTTGGTGTTGATTAATGAACATAAAGAAATTAGTCAAAACGTTATCGTAGCTGTTACCTACATTAATATGACTAAGTGTTTGTTAAAAAGTGTTTGGTTATAACATCTTATTCGAATGCCCCTGGCGTCCATGAGGTTGCTTCTCTTGCTATATACAATATGCTTCATCCGTTAAAACAAGATCAGAAGATGAATTGTTGTACATTGAGGTTTATTGAAATTTGATTAACTTTTGCAATTTATAACATATATGAACAATACCTCTCTCCCTCTCTCTCTATCTTTCTCTCTCTGAGTGTATATTATTTTTTTCTTGTTAGATTCCCCACGCAATCATTTCTTTTGTCACTTCATATTCTACATCATATCAGTGAGATGTCTACTGATGACATATTTCTTGAATCTTTGTAGTCTTTTATTGAATCACAGAAAACAAAGATCATAATACCCTTCATGGTAACAAGATTTTAATGTAGCTTTGGAGATTTGAAAAGAAGAGGGCAAAGTTATAGAAATATCAAAAGAATCATAAGATAGATGAATCTTTATATCTTCGATGCAAACGTTTTTGGCATTAACATCTGTTATTTTATTCTAGTTCTTTTGAAAACAAATAGAAAACACTTACTTATAGTCTCTGCACGTTGTTATAAAAACTGTTTCAAAAACTATGTCTCTTTTTGGGTGATAAATAACATTCATAGATATTATGGTTTCGTATCGTACTGGTTCTTATATATATCATTCTCATAGAGACATAACTTGGGACTGTAATAAGTATAAATGCACATGGTAGGCGGGAGATTTGAATTATGATTAAGTTATAAAATAAATTGGCGGGATTATACAGAATCTTAATTTTAGTTTAAACTATTAGAAGCTGGAGGTATATACATGTTAAATATATGCTGCACGGCCCTATGTTGTGACAGTTTACAGATGGCAAAGTTGACTTGAAGAATAGCTACTGTTATCTGTGATATTTCGATTATTTCCTACTTTCTTTACAAGCATTTTGACTTAATAATTGTCGTATGCCGATTGGAACAACCTGCATATCATTGTCTAAGTCGATACATATAATCTTGCTTCGTTTCAAATTTACAATACTACAAATAGATTTACTGAATAGAATTCAGTCAGTTTAATTGAAGTCTGGAGCTGGCATGTCAGTTAACTGCTAGTAGTCTGTTGTTATTTATGTATTATTGTCATTTTGTTTATTTTCTTTGGTTACATCTTCTGACATCAGACTCGGACTTCTCTTGAACTGAATTTTAATGTGCGTATTGTTATGCTTTTACTTTTCTACACTGGTTAGAGGTATAGGGGGAGGGTTGAGATCTCACAAACATGTTTAACCCCGCCGCATTTTTGCGCCTGTCCCAAGTCAGGAGCCTCTGGCCTTTGTTAGTCTTGTATTATTTAAATTTTAGTTTCTTGTGTACAATTTGGAAATTAGTATGGCGTTCATTATCACTGAACTAGTATATATTTGTTTAGGGGCCAGCTGAAGGACGCCTCCGGGTGCGGGAATTTCTCGCTACATTGAAGACCTGTTGGTGACCTTCTGCTGTTGTGTTTTTTTATTTTGGTCGGGTTGTTGTCTCTTTGACACATTCCCCATTTCCATTCTCAATTTTATTACTATACATAATCAAGAATGAAATTAATCAAAATGAATTTACGGACCAATTACTTATACAAAGTATCGCCGACAAAAGAATTCAGCAAATATAATTTAGAACTGTTTTTAACTCGTCATGATATAAACAGTTAATCGATATAACTGTCTTTTTATTCGAGTTTTCATTTTAATATTGTTAAAGATCTTTTAAATGTCGTAGCGCAAAATATTTCTTTCTTTCTTTCTGTTACATTCATTCACTAATTGACTGGATCCATAGACGCATGTCAATGTTATTGTAAGACATAATATCTTCGATTTTTTTCGCTACATCGAGGTTTGTCACAATTATCATCAAATTTATTGGTGCCTTTACCTGACGTTTTTTTATTTGTAGATAAGACTGTTTGTTTTCCCGTTTGAATGGTTTAATACTAGTCATTGTTGTGCCCTTTATAACTTGCTATTCGGTGTGTTTGAGGCCCTACTTTGACCTATAATGGTTTACCTTAAGTATGTATTTTTTTGACATTTCGGTCATGTTCAGTTTAATTCAAATCTCATTCTGTAAATATTTCCAAAACATGTGATATAAGTGGAAATTAGCAATGAATTTGATAATTATCATAATCAAACTTAACTCTGTGAAAAAATTGTGTATTTTCAAAAAGTATTTTTTTAGTAATGAAATTTTCAAAATTATTAATAATCAAGCCAGTCTTTTTCATTGAAATTTTGAGGAAAATGGGTGAGGGGTACAAAAAATGATTTTACCAGAAACATAAACATTCTACAAAACTTAACAAGGAAGTTGAAAAAAAAATTCATTTTAATCACTTTAAACAGAAAAAAAATCACAAATTTACAAAATTGACAACTTGGTGAAAGCATCAAAATATGATAAAACTTTCTCATATTAACACTTAAATGTACCTATAGTTTTCTTTAGTTGAATTTATTCAGATTGGTCCCCTTTATCTTTATTGAAAGTAGGAAAAAAAGTGTAATTGTGGAACTGTGATTGTTTTCACCATAATAGCCCAAAGATGGATAAAAATTGATAAAAATTGAAAAATCATCGAAATTGGGTTTTTCAGAGGGTTGAAGCAAAAAAAAAAAAAGAGGCACACCCTCGTATGATTTTTTCTTCACCAAATATTTTTTTACAGTCATATATACCCAAAATTCAGGTTTAGAAAAAAAACTTTAATTCTAGAAATTTTCGGCCCCTCAGAGGTGTACATCCTAAACACATTGTAACTTGGATGGATAGTTATCTCATTGGCACTCATACCACATCTTCTCATATCTCCTTACAGACATGTAGAAAAAGAATGCTTAATACAATCATTGATACAATATAAATTGGGTATTTGTCAATAATATATCGATCGATTGATATAGTTAACAAAAAGGGGATCCGGACATATGTAAAATGTTAAATAATAGTACAAACTTCAATTGTTAGGTTTTTTTTGGAATTGGGATTCCAGAAATGTTTTTAATTCAAAATATAAATATAACGATGCCTTAAATGGATGTAAGTTCATCAATGATATACAAATAAAAAAAAGATAAAACAATACTTGAGAGTTAAATAAACCCGCTCTGGATATCATGTACCGATCATTTATTGAGTAATGATTTTATCTTAATCGTTTGGTTTTAAATGTCTTTTCTTTTCTTTATGTTTTGGTTTTTTTATATAAGTTAAATTTAATGTATCTTTGACATTTTCTCCATTTGCACCCAACGCCTACACGTAATGTCCAAATCAACTCTGTTAATGAACAAAAGATACAATTGTCGATTTGTATAAATAGTAGATGATCTTTAGTTTTTTGTAATCTAAATGTGATAAATTAAGATACAAGGAAGTCTGTGTAAAAAGAAAGTGTTTTTTGTTAAATACGTCCATGTCTATTATAAATTTAGACAAGAGTGATATACCGTTTTTATATAGTTCTAAATCGATTAAGCAAAAACAAATCCGGGTGTTAACTTCAACCGACGGAAACTCATCAACTATAATTACCATTAAAAAATAGAAATGTCAATAGAATAATGCATATTTAAACTGTATCACACCATACAATTGTATATCATCGGGGAAATAGACAAGGCATTGTACTTCATTAAACAAGAGAGCTGGTGAGTATCCGTAAAAGACACTCCCCATAACAAAGAAACAAAAAATTGGTGCACAATAATTCAATACAATGCACTGACGGCTAATCCTGTCTATGATATAAACAGTTCCCGTTAGAAGCAGTCATTTTATTTCTTTAATGTAACACGGAGAAATAACAGAAAAATATATTCCCAGCGAAGTCGTCTTGGTAGAGTTTTCTAAAATCATCATTTAAAAAATATCTCACAGCAAAGATATTGTGAGACATAACTAAAACCCGGATGACTTACAGTTAACACAAAAGTACATATGAAATGTGAATTAAGTGGCTTGTTTAATTTTCATAACACGTTGACAATTTCTTGACATAAGAACGTCATCAAAATATTAGTCTGATTTTTACAGGCTTATCTCACTGCAGTGTTCTATACCACTTTATAAATCAAGAAAATTCAATTTATAGCGTGTTGATTTTTTGTACTAGGCATAATTTGAACAATATCGTTGGTTGTTTGTCAACGAAAACAAAAGAAAAAAAAACACATTGCATCTTTGACCCAAATGGTATCGAATTACAAAAAAACACAAAATAAAATGAGCCGACAGTCACCAATATATACTTTGACCAATAAAGAGTAAATTTGTAAAAATGACTATACAATTGATGTTCATGTCAACATCGAAGTGGTGACTAACCATAGATTAAAATGAGCACGTTAAACCACCTAGGACAGCACATAAAACAGCACATAAAACCATGCATTGTCATGCGTTGATAACGCTCCAAAAGTGATGTCATAGGTAAAAGTAAAGTCAAAGGTAAATTTTTATAAAATTTGATAGAGTTTAAAATCAGATTTGTAATTATGGTATGTGATGTATAATATAACAATTACATTTTTTTAATATAGACTTGTGTAAGTAATTAGATAATTGATTGCATTATCTAGCTATGCCGGTATTTTTTCTAAATCAATCTGTAAAACAAATACAGCTTGAACGTAAAGTTGTCATAAACTAAAATATTATAGATGAACAAGGTGTTGATATAATGGTTAACTTTTAAAAAATGTGACTTTGATATAGAGTTGTCTCATTGGCACTCATACCACATCTTCCTATATGTATTTACTACGATAATTATAAAAAAAATTTCAATTCTGACCTTTTGAAACAGCGAATGGTTATACAAACTGACAAACTCAAACACTTTCAATCATCGACACGAGTGAAAATAATTGACATATTCTCATCTTCATGAACGCATTTTGTAACAATAATAAATTTATAAACTCTGGTTTTATCGTAAGTGATAACTTCCAATTCGCATTTTTTTTTATAATTCCATTATATTGAAACAACTAGGTAAGAACTCACATAGACATATTAAGAAATATTTAGCTTCTGCCCTTTGTTAGTCTTGTATGCTTTTTAATTTTAGTTTGTTGTGTTTACTATAAACGCGTTTAACCCTTTAAGGACCGGCTATTTAATTTCGCCATTTTCTTAGGCTCAATGAGGAATTATCTATTTATAACATATTTACGAAGATTAATATCCGCGTTATTTTTCTATTCGCGAAAGTCGGGAAAATAAATCGATCGCGAAATAAGTTGGTTTACAGTAATTCGTAACTGAAGTTGAGTATGACGTATAGTATACATTTTTTTTAGGGGTCAGCTGAAGCACACCTCTGAGTGCATTTAAGACCTATTGGTGGCCTTTGGCTGTTGTCTGCTCTTTAGTCGTATTTTTGTCACTTTGACACATTCCCCATTTCCATTCTCAATGTTATGGTCTGATGTGTCCATAATTTGGATTAAGTTGTTATTTTGTATTGGAATAAACCATTCACTAAGTATGATATATATTAGGTAAAGGAAAAATAAACAATCAGAGAAAAAACATCAAAATAAACCAGATGATCTTTTATAAAAATCTGTATTTATTTATGTTAAGATATGAGTTAACAGCATGTATCTTACTATACATCACAATAAACATCTGTCTGTGATATGATCCTTCAATAACATTTATATTATATACAGAAAAAGCAATATGTCACGCGTATCTACATGAACATTCTGACGTTTGCTACGGATGTAATACTGTAGTTATTAGCGCTCATCATGTTTATAACTACACATTAAAATATAATAATATCAAACATAGTCTTGAGAAATACAACCTACATTTCCCTTAACCAATTATATCCAAAAAAAATTCATTTGTGTCATATGAACAATTTGAAGAATGACACCAATGGCCCAGAATTTGAACATTTCCAGAGTACATCTATTATTTCAAACTGTCCTGATTGATTTTGTATTTGTCCCATTTTTTTAACCCTGTTTCAGATAACAATTACAGTCTTTAAATTTCAATGTTTGATAATTTCAAATGTTAATTCACTATATTTGAAAGACTTTGTTCTTTTCTCTTTTTTTGTTTTGTTTATTTCGGTCATATCATTTGTTTTGTATTTCATAAAATTACTATATAATATATGAGAATATCATATAAAGTAATCATACACTCAGGTAGATCTGTTTATCTTTTGTAGATTGTTATAGACACGTTACATCAAAAACGTTGACCTCCATTTGTAATGTGTCCTTTGTTTTTATGTCAATTTGCTCCACACAAATCTCATTTGTTCATTTTTTTTAAATTAGAATATCTGATCATGCAAAAATATTTAATGTTAACTTGTTATCAAATTCGGTGAACACAAGTTAAACACTTTAAGATCGGTATTACCAGGTGTGCATACACACGAGAAATATCATACGCAGCAAAGGACAAAAACACAAACACCATTCAACAAATTTAACCTAATTGTTAATACATAATAGATAATGAAGTTTTAGTGTATACTATTTATTGACTGGCTTTAGGAATAGATTACCTTAGCCGCATTAGTGTATACCTATTAAATTATAAACCTGGTACCTTTTATAACTGTGTAATATACATGTACATTTCAGTATGTATGTTTTGTTTGTCCCACAATACAAATTAATGGTGTAGGAGTATCATGATCTCATTAAAACGTTTTTAACCCCATTACTTAACTTTGTGTCTGCCTATTAAATTATAATCCTGATACCTTTTATAACTATTCCATATATATTTCAGTATGTATGTTTTGTTTGTCCATCAATATAGAATAATGGTGTAGGAGTATCATGATCTCATTAAAATGTTTTTAACCCCATTACATAACCGTTTGTCTGTTCTAAATCATAGACTTATTTAATGATTGTCTGATGTCATATCTTATAACTAGTTTATATTGAGAACATTTTCATTTTGATGTTTTATATTCAATTTACTACAAACTTTTATACAATATTATTTCAATTTTAGAGGTCAATGATATATTTAAAAAGTCAAAGGCTATGAAATAATTATAACGTTTATCAACAAGACTCCGACATAATTTCCACGGCGGACTGATACATGTATGCTTCCAGAATGTTATTACAGGCTTTTCCGTGATGTTAATCATATGCAACTTCGTGCATTTCCGGACATGTGTTGACATGACAGATGACACGGCTGCGTATGTCGAATGTTTGAAAAAACGATAACAAAGTGCAGAAAAACGAAAATTAACTAGGCACATGATAAGTGTAGTTCTTACAAGATAATCAGAATGTTTGTAATATCACTAAAAACAATTAAAATTACGGCATTTGTATTTGGTTGTCTGTACAATTTTAACTAAAATACAAAGAATGACACAATTTTGATAGTTTTTGGTTGTATTGTTTCTGCTGCATCACATATATATGATAACAATACCATTACATGTCATTTTTTTATATCTTAGCATAGCTACATAGTCCCTTGTTCATGACATCATGATATAGGGCAAATAAAGGGTCTGATATGAAAAATGACATGTAATAATCTATAATTATTCACGTCTTGAATAGAGCCTTTTAAATGATGTTCTCATTATGATTATCGTTTATGTTAACATCGGTTTACTGAGGTAATCGAAAATGGTTGGTTGTTTATAGGTGTATTCAGTATTTTTGTCTTTGTGATGCATAATTATTGACGAATACAGCAAGTGTTTTATTTATTCAAAGAGATAAACAGTTGATGTTAAAGATCACATTTGTTTTATTAGTCGCATTCTGCAATGTAAACTAATCGTGAATGACACAGGATTATGGCAATAACTATTTCATTTTATCTGTTATCAAAATTGAAAATATTTTGGACCTCTTTAAGCAACACATTCATAGTTTATTCATAGTATGACTTTGTTTGCAGTCCATGTTTTCCGAACTGGTATGGAAATATACTCTTTATTGTATTTAGTTCTTTAAAATTTTCTCCATCCGAACACTGAAATAGAAGTGGGCGCCTGTAGCAATGATATTCTTCTGTTTAGAAATCACACTGAAGTTGCAACTTATAGATTTTTTTTTCAAATCTGCTAAGGTATTTATGTTTATTAACTTGGATTGATAAAACACAATACTATTATTTAGCTCTCTTAAATGTAAACTTTTACTCTATGCATTTTTTTAAACATCGACAATGAAAATAAATCAAGATTAAATCTGCATTTAATCTGCATCTTAGATAACACTATTGTTGAAGATTACTGACAAATACATAAGCAATAAAACTCATACGGATGAAATATTTTTTCTATAGAAAAGAAAGATTTCTCATAAATATCTGTAGATGCCTTAAAACTGAAGATGTTTAAATGACTGTGATATAATTTTTCAAAAGTTTTATATTTAAGTATCTTTTTATGATAAAAGAAGTTTAAAGATTTCTTTATTCCATAATAATAAAATATATATCTGTCAGCATTTTTTCATATTAAATGTGTTTGCCTAAGGATTTTTCTAACTCATATATTGTATTGTTTTTTACACTGCGTTGTACAAAAACAGTTCTAAACAAAGGATGAATGCCCAAAACCTTTTCAATCCAATTAATCATTGCGTAGAGAAAACGTACTTTCGTTATCATGTTGTATTACTGTTACTTTTATTGTTGGTGTTGATTACTGAACACAAAGAAATTATTCAACACGTTATTGTAGCTAGTACATACATTATTATGACTAAGTCTTTGTTAAAAAGTGTTTGGTTATAACCTCTTATTTCGAATGCCCCTGGCGTCCATGATGTTGCTTCTCTTGCTATATACACCATGCTCCATACGTTTAAAACAAGATCAGAAATTGAATTGTTGTACATTGAGGTTTATTGAAATTTGATTAACATTTGCAATGTATAACATATATGAACAATCTCTCTCCCCTCTCTCTCTCTCTCTCTGTAGACTACTATAACTTCAAAAAATGTATATCATTTTAATTTAGCTTTGGAGATTTTAAAAGTAGTGTGTTGAGTTAAAGACATATCCAAAGTATCAAAAGACAGACGAATCGATATATCATCAATGTAAACGTCTTTGGCGTAAAAATCTGTTAATATTCGTTCTAGTTCTTTTGAAAAACATTTTCTTATAGACAGCACTTTGTTAATACAAATGTTTCAAAAACCACGTTTCTTTTGGGGAGATAAATAACATTCATAGATATAATGTTTTGTTATCGTACTGGTTCTTATATATTATCCCTATTTTCCATCTCATAGACACATAACTTGGGACTCTTACAAGTATACATGCACATAGTAGGCGGAAGATTTGAATTATGAGTTAGTAATAAAATAAAGGGCGGGATTATACAGAATCTAAGTATTAGTTTTAACTATTAGAAGCTGGGGTTATATACATGTTAAATATATGCTGCACTGCCCTATGTTGTGACAGTTTACAGTATGCATAGTGGACTTGAAGTCCTGAATATATACTATTATCTGGGATATGTCAAATATTTTCTTCTTTCTTTACCTACATGTTGACCTAAAAATTGTGTTATGACGACTGGAACAACCTGCATATCATTGCCTCAGTCGATATATATATAACCTTGCTTTGTTTCAAATGTACGATACTACTAAAATATTAACATTAATTCTAATAAACATGTAACTAATACACATAAATTTCCGAACTGATTACTTATGTAGAGTATCGCTAATAAAAGAACTCAGCAAATATAATTCAGGACTGTTCTGAATTATTCATGCTAAAACTGTACATTCGATTTAACTGTCAGTAAATTTCTTCTTTTATCAATGTACTTCTTAAAGTTACAGGTTATGAATTTTTGTTTCATTATCGGACTCCTTTGGTTTTACCAAAGACGTGTTGGCCCATTGCACCAATTGGCATGCATGACGATTCCAAAACTGAATAATAAATTTATTATAAAAAGATATTAAGCAGACGATTTGAGACCCAAATTGAGTCAATTAACGTTAACGTCATTGTCACCCACTTCAGCCATTGTATTTCAATAAAATGTCATGACATTTGTTTATTGAAAATACTTGAAAATCAGTTATTGGTTTTAAGCCTACTATACCCTTGATTAAACACATTTTCCCCATATGAACCATACAATAATCTTCGACTGTCTGCAAGAAATAAGTCACATAAAGTTAACACAGTACGTTATATATATCAAATTCTAACGGATACAAATGATTATGATATTGGGTCGATCTCCTTGTCAATTTTTAATAAATTTAGACACATTTGGCCGATGTATCCTTTCATTCTTTTCTATTTCTGACATACGCTGCTATATCTTAACTCAAGATTCAGTTACGTATCTCAACAATTCTGGTATATGCGTCCTCTAAATACGTTTGAATTTTCTGCAATGGTTCATCATAAATACAGAATAATGAGAATTGTGTGCTCAATTTGAAGTAATAATGACAGAACGATGATAATAATAATGCCAAGTTATTGATCAACTGGATGGCATGTCACCTTTCTTGGCACTTTTACTAATTCGATGCATACAATTTTGTGACTTTAATCCGTTATATTGTTTCAAAGAAGATGCTAATTAATATTAAGAAATTTGGTTGAAACCAGCCGATGTTTTAACCATTTACTAACCGACTGCAAGGCAACCATAATACTATGAGACCCCCCCCCATACATTGAATATGTCAAGAGGTTTTACTTCAACTGATGTTCTCTAAATCTACCGTTTGTATCCTGTCAATGTCTTAATCTACAAAAAGAAAAGTCTGAAAAGAACATTTGATAAATAGCATTCGTCCGAAGTACGCATCTGATTTTACCACCATCAGGCACGATGAAAAATTAAGAACTGATAAGATTTGTTTTTTTGAATTCACACCTTAAACTTTTCCCACATTTTGTTTCCAATAACATGAATAACTCAAAATTTTTATGCAGCTAATCTGGTACACACCTGTTGTTGTTTTGACAGGTATTGCGGTAAACGAAACCCACGAAAATGTCTCTCCAAGGAATAACAATGAATCCACAGTAAATAACAACGATTGATAAATCACGATTGTGTGCAATCAGAATGACCTTAAATGCTAAATTGAATTTAAAAAGTAAAATCACAAAAATACTGAACTTAGAGGAAAATCAATTCGGAAAGTCCATAATCACATGGCAAAATCAAAAAACAACTCGCATCAAAAACGAATGGACAAGAAATGTAATATTCCTGACTTGGTACAGGCATTTTCAAATGTACAAAATTGTGGACCAAAGCTAGTTCTATAGCGCTAACCTTCTCACTTTAATGACAGTCTTATCAAATTCCGCCATATTTACAATGATGCACCACATAAACAACAGCCAAAACATGGGCACATCAACCATCATCGTACAACAAATGTAATAGATACGACTGAAAATTAAAAGGACCATATTTATAAATAATGTCGTGTTTTCATGTAAATACCGAATTACTTGCTATGAGGCTGTTGATACCCTCAGGGACTATCATACATTCAGCAGTGGTATACAGCGAAAATTTAATAAATCATAACCAAATATGGCTATTATTTCTCTGCTAAAAAGATATAAATGTTTAATGAAATCAAATCGAAAAGATTTTTTTTTGCAATTATTGCCTTCATAGAGCTAAATGTCACATGTTCTTATAATTTAAAACTGTCTTTAGAGAACCAATGCTTCCAAACTTGATAAAAGAGGGACCAAAGATACCAGAGAATCAGTCAAACTCATAAATCGAAAATAAACTGACAAAGCCATGGCTAAAAATGAAAAAGACAAACAGACAAAATATAGTACACATGACACAACATAGAAAACAAAAGAATAAGCAACACGAATCACACCAGAAACTAGAGGTGATCTCAGGTACTCAAGAGTGGTAGGCAGATCCGTTGTGCTGCTCATGTTATAACAAATCCGTTAAACAGTCTAATTCGGTAATTCACATTCATGAATGGGAAGATGATTTTAGTTCCGACTGAAAAAACATATCCGATATCATCTGTGAAACGGTTATTCCATAAAGGTAAGCCAATTCGTGATGACGTCTGTTTAACTTACGAAGGGCTGATTTCAACTTTAAAATGTGAAACTTTTGGTTTAATAGCTTCCTTATGAGCAGCAATCCTCTATCTAGAAAATCATCATAGGAAATACAAGTTCGGGAATACCGCATCAATTGAGTTGATATATACCCGTATGCGGGTGTTCCTTGAATGTTGCTACTTAGAAATAGGAAAGTTGTGTTCAACCGACCCTCATTGTCAATTTCTAGATGTGAGTCAAGATATGCGACCGACTTATCTGTGTCTGTTGTATCCTTTATCTCAAGTTAGATGGGATAGATGCGTTCAACATAGTCAAATATTTTCAATTATTTAGTGAGAGAACATTATTAATATAATAGCAAAAAGTAGAGTTAAAGGATGTTGCTAACTTCTTATCTTTATTCCACAGTAGTTCCTGAAGGATCTCAGCCTCATTATAATGAAAAAACAAGTCGACAAGAAGAGGGACACACTTGGTTCCCATTGGCATGTCGGCTTTCTGTTGAAAAAACACGTCAGCCGAACGTTACAAATATGTTGTCAATCAAAATATCAAGTAAAATTTATCCCTTTCTTAGACAAGATACTTGTATCTACGTTGGCTATTCTCTTTTATGAAACAAATCAATACCAACTCATTCAATTTGTCTTTTAGTTTTGAATGCGAAATACTTGTGTAAAGCGTAGAAACGTCAAATGTTGTAATACTATTGCAAGATGAAAGAGAGTTAGATTGCATGTACTTCAAAAGATCTTTAGAATTGTTTAGTATCCACATCTGATTCACGCCACTTCTAGAAAATAAACTCATCATAGAAACTAGGATTAAATTTTTTATATTAACGCCAGACGCGCGTTTCGTCTACAAAAGACTCATCAGTGACGTTCGAATAAAAACAATGATTAAAAGACCAAATAAAGTATGAAGTTGTAGAGCATTGAAAACCAAAAATTCTTAAGGTTTTGCCAAATACAGCTAAGGTAATCTAATCCTGAGGTAGAAAGGCCTTATTATTTCAAAAATTCATAGTTTTCTTAACATTTAATGTAGTATCATGAACATAGTAATGATAACTCAAGTCAACAAAAAAGTGCTGACTACTGGGTTGGTGATACCCTTGGGGAAATGGACAGTTTTCTTATAATTTTGAACTAGGCTTTGATTTCTGATAAAATGGAGCACTTTGAAGACCAAACAATAAACTGTTTTTTGTAAGGAATTTAGGTAGTTTAAATATGTAATACAGTGATGGAAGATCCACTTCTTCATCTATAATTGAAATACCCAAGGAATATAAAACAGAACTATGATTATCCAGGATTCCTCTTTGGTAAGTGTCGTGAGGGCATTTGTTGAGTTTTCTAGTGAATTGTCAATACCTAATTCGTTTTTTAAGCAGTTTAACACACAAACTAATCCTTAACTAAATCCGTCAAAATTTTGAAGTTGTATTTCAACTTAATGGATTTAGGCTCACGATATTTCGGACCCTTCGATAACACATCGATACTATTCAACCGTTTTATTATAGTAAAATATAAAGGAGGAACATTTTAATTTTATGATCATCAAATTTCTTTCAACAAGCAACTTTATCACCGAAACTATCCTTTTTGTTTTATTAATAAAAATAAATCAAGCATAACTATTCAAACATTACAACATTGTTGAGTAATAAAAATGAGAATGGAAATGGGGAATGTGTCAAAGAGACAACAACCCGACCAAATAAAAAAAAAACAACAGCAGAAGGTCACCAACAGGTCTTCAATGTAGCGAGAAATTAAGAATATTTGTAAAAAACTCCAAATGATTTCTTAAAATGACATTACGTGTGTAGAGATAGGATTGATCAATACATTTTAATCTATAAAATCACGTCCGTTCAGAACTTAAACCTGTGTTATTATATATTTAGTACAAAATACAGCAATTTTGTATATCCAATAAAGGTTCTTTATTCCAGTCTGTATCACCTACCTACCCTGTATCACATACCCCGTATCGCATAGCTAATCCCGTATCGCATAACCCGTATCGCATGTTAAAACCCGTATTGCATACCTAACGTGACGTCATAATTCGAATGACGTCAACGTTTGACCTATGACCTCCAGTTTCTGTATTTCCTGGCATAGGAAAAAAATGTGTCATCACTTACCAAGAATGTCCAATCATTTTAACTGAAAACGATATTTTTCAAAAAAATATTACCCAGAAACTTTACGAGCGATTTTGTTAAAATAGTCAATTCAAGATGTAAAAGTATCGGAGGATTTATTGTGTATTTGGTCAAAATATTTCGTGAAGTTTGGTTTCATTACCTGATAGGCTAAACACAAATGATTGATTGAGTGATTGTTGCATGGTTGCCTAACGTCCAGTGGCAAATATGTCATGCATGTTCAGGGCGAGAACAAGTTAACAATAAATACAATAGGTAGGTCTTGTCATAATAGAGGCCATTCGGGTTCATGTTCGAGGAAATTTTGACTGCCACTGGAAAATGAAGGTATATTGGATAGGGACAGAAGTTTTGTTTTGCAACAGACTACCAACGGATCACTCAAAGAGTTGTTGCAAGGGGTTTTTAAATACAAAAAAAGTGGTACTTTCTTAACACGAAACATTGTATTTAACGTCCCCGTTCTGACCGGACTTGACTGCGAACTTTATACCAACGCATAGCCAAACGGGCGCCTCACTTTGGCACGCGTTTGACTGCCGATTGGGAGAAGACCAAGTGACCATATTTCGTTTCCCCAGTCACCCCTGGGGGGTAAACACGAATGAAAATTTTTACGACTTCAATTTTGTTAGAATAGAAAGAAATCCAAACTTGTTTAAGAAATATTTGTCTTGGTGTTTATTTCGTCAGAAAAATAAAATGATTTTGAATTATAACATCGTCAAATAAACAATAGCATTTATTAATTTTAGTAATGCTAGGACAGTATCGTTAGTGGATGTATTTTACAAGGTCTTACAAAATGTAACCGTATATTTAAAATGTAATAAGGTTAAAGGGGAAACATTACGATGTGGATATACAGGGCAAGTACAGGAAAATCAAAATGTTTTTTTCTTGCTTATAATTTTGACAAAATGAAGATCCCATGATTCTGATTCTATTGAAATATATGATAAACAGAATAATACATAGCATCGGGACTGATATTGGTTTCTCATGGTGATACAGCATGCGATACGGATTTTGCTATGTATTTATAGATTATTACATGGCATTTTTCATATGGCCCTGGTATCAGCCCTAGACTTCCATATCAAGCCAGAGGGCTTTAGCCCAAGGGCTTAATATGGGTCGTGGGCTGATACCATGGACCATATGAAAACTGACATGTAATAATCTATTTATCACATATTTTCAAGCAAGAAAAAACAAATAGCTTACATCAAGTTATGTCTGATATTTCATCAGAAATCAAGAAGATATTTAACGAAAAAACAATAAAAAAATGTATCACTCTGAGTTAAAAAAACGTTTTTATCACAGCAGATTAACAACAATTTATGAAAAGTTTCAGATATAATTAATAATAAATATCTTTATTCTAAGGTGTGGCGTCATATATTTTCTAAATTCTTTATGACGTCGAAATTTTACAAATTTTTTTGTGATTTTCACTGTTGATTTCTACTTTTTTCTTCTACAGCAGATTCGTACATTTTAAACTTCTTTTCATTGTGTTCAACTTGCTTACAAATAGTCTGTGATTTACAGGCTACCGGAAGTTAAACTCGGGGGCTTGATATGGATTTCGAGGGCTGATAACCAACCTTGACTTCCCGCTATTATTGGCCATGCAAAAACGTACGGAATTTGTGATAATATTCTATATTTAATATTTAACCTTATCAGTTAAATCTTTCACGTTGCTAAAAACCAAATTATTTAAAATGTGTTTGTATTAGCACGAAGTTTTCATTACAGCTTCGATATTAAGGAAGTTATATATTATTGCCTTAATTGATTGATTGATTGTTGGTTGCTTTACGCTGCATTAGCACAAACAGGCTATATCGCGGCGATATGGCCTTAATATATCCATGATATAATTATATGAATTAAACGTAAAATCTTTGGGAAAAAAATCACAAAAATACTGAATTCCATGGAAAACTAAAAAAAGAAAGTCCATAATAATATGGAGAAATAAAAATTTTCAAACACATCAAACGAATGAACAACAACTGTCCATATATAACCATAAACATTAAATTCGGTTATATTGACAACATTTTGTGGACCAAACACACAGACATAACACGTAAACGCGTGAGATGATGTCGTTTCATTCAAAATCCTAATATCACTGGAATGACCTCAAACATACAACCAAAAAGACCGAGCAGCAAGGTCAATTGAAAACTTCAATAAACACTGACAAAAACATAAACTATAAACCAACGGCTCATGTGAAAAATAACTTCAATTCTCCTAACTTTCTACGAATGTTGCTGCTAGAAAAAAGTGGCTGAAATCTAAATATATAATATATACTGCTTATCTCTTTAATCCTTTATTTATTATCTTTCTGAAAAAAGTCGCAAATACCAGGTGAAATATTCATTACATGTTATTTCACTTTAACAAATCTATCACATATAAGGATGCTTAAATATGTTACTGCATATATATATTACGAGATTCAAGGTTAAACCAATAAACACTCGGACTTTTCCGGTTTATCTTCGATCTTAAAGGTATTAATATGAATTAATCGTGTGATTTGTTATAATTGCGATTATATCACATCTTTATCATGTTTATAGACGTAACCTATTGTAATTAGAACAAAACATTGCAAGAAAATAACTAATGAGACAATCATCCAACGCCTTTACGCTTTGAAAATTGTCTACAGAAAGCGCATATAAAAAACCACGCATAACAACAAAAACAATTAAACTATACATCAAACTCTTTATCAACCCATGGCTTGTTTAGCATATGAATACATGTTCAACAAACGTTTGTTACATGCAATTGAATATCTTTCTTCAAAATACACGTGATACAATGTTTGAATCAACTTAAATATAAGTTTCGATATAGTACCACGACACACCGTTTTATATTGGTACAAGTAGAACAATATTAGATATTTTTTTTATTAATAAGTACAAGAGATTACTGACACAAAGATTAAAGTACTTTAAACATGCCAATGTAGAAATATTTCATCTTAAGACTTATGTTCGAGTAATTAAACTTCTGTGTAGAAATCTTTGGTCAACACAACAGATAAGTAAAACGTTGAGAAAGTAATTGAAATTAAAATAAGTGCATGTAATATAAGAACAGACAAAAAAGAGAGAGACTCACAATTTTGTGTTGTGTTTATCCATTGCTAATTCAAAAATGATTGCAATGATTTTAATATTGCGGAAAATGCGACAGGGTTATAATTGCAATAGTTTCAAATCGCACTTTGAAATTGTTTTGATTTATTAGTATGAGTATAACAAACTTTCAAATCGTATTTTAGTCCGAAAAGACAAAATCGCAATAATAAATGGTCAATCATTTCTGAATTTACGATATTCAATACGAACTTAATCGAAAATTGATGGCTACACAGACGTGAAAACAAACCCACACATATTAAATCATATGAAAAAGTACACTTCTATATCATTATATTTTCATACCATTTTTGTTTTCTGTCTATCAAACCGTTTAATGTAGTTGGGAAATGAGGGATTTATACATGAGAGGGTTGCACATATTTTGTTATCTTTTTTGATAAATGATTTATTGAAGTTGTTATGTCACTGCTGACATTCAATTTCGATATATCTAATAATACAAATAATCCTATCTTTATATAAAAAAAAACATAAAAGAAAAGTAGTTTGATAGTGTGTTTAATACTTTGAACTATTCATAGAGTATCGTTTAATTGCAAATGTTAGGTGCATACATGTGCTTGTTCGACAACAATCGAGTATCATAATAAACAATCTACTTGCCAATATTTTTCAGTTTCCAGTCTGTACAGTACGTATTTATGAACCTAAATCAGTACTATTTTGTTATATCAAATGATTGTACAGTACATTTCCATATACACTGAAGTGTGGTTTCATAGTCTAGTGTCAGCATTTTAAGTGATAAACTTGCATCCCACCTTTTCGCAACAGAGAAATAACAATATATTAACATAATTGATATGCTTTTCAAATTGTGTTTCGTCTATTTATAGAAAATATTACACACTTATCTGGTTGTCAATAAGAAACAGCTTGTTATTAATGTATATTCCGTCTAGTATTCACGTACAGGTAATAATTATGTACCTCATGAACACTTTATGATATAAAAGCAATACATAACATGTATGATCATTTATTTATATCTGCATGCATATTATCTGAGGGTTGATTATTCAGTAGTCTTCTGTCGGTTATTGGTTTTATTCTATAAATTGATTGATAGGTGTTGATGTAAAAAAACATGTAACACTTAGTCCTTAAAATCGCAAAAGTTAACGAACAATCGGGGAATTACATAGTTATATCCATAATGTAATCGGCTGGGCATGACAAAGTATAGCCACTTTCTTTTTTTTATGTTCCGATCCATTGCTTGCTACTAACAGAAAATGCAATAGAGCTATACCGATGTTTAATAGTTATAAATCGATTGAGCTGAAACAAATTAGGTCATAAAACAAATCAAGGGAAACATATCAAATATAAAAGGAAAACAACGACACAACAGGAATACTGCACGGCTACAAAAGAAATTTCAAATAAACTTTGAAATGGAATATTTGATAAAAACTACTGTCATAGATCATCTGATTGATGTCATGATATATATATATATTTTTGAATATAATCATCAATTTACATCAAATTATAATCTTAAATAAACGTGTTGATTTCCGTTTTTCAATTACCAAGTGTTTTATTGTCGGTTGTTATATATCGTCTGTTAATTATTGTGCAGCGTACACATATGTTACTTGATACGTTACTTGCGTTTTCGTTTCATTATTCATTACAGTGTATGAAATGGTCAACGCCATACGTTGTTTGTATAATCGGATTGACGTGTGTGTGTGTGTGTGTGTGTAAGACCAATAAGTAATCATAAAAGAGTGGCGAAATATACTAGAAGAGCATGTACACTCATAATTCAAATTAAACAAACTGACAACGCCATAGCTTAAACGAAAAACAAACAGACAAATAATACTACACAAGAAACAACATAGAAAAAGAAAGCAACACGAACCCCACCAACAACTGGAGTTGATCTCAGATGCTCTAGAAGTACAACATATCTTGCTCCCTATCTGACACCTAGCGTGATGCTGATGTTATTACATAATCTTATTCGGTAGGTCATATTTGTGAAAAGGTAAAGGAATGTATTCACTACATACTAAACATATCTTATATCGTCTATAAATCTGATACTCCGTAAAGGTCAATCAACTCGTGAATGTGTCTGAAAATTACGAATGGGTTATTTTATCTTCATCATTTTGAAATTTTCGTTAAAAGCTTCCTTGTCAGAGGCAACCCTCTATCAAGGAAATCATGATAGTAAATACAAGCCCGGTAATATCGTATATACTTTGGAGATATATACTCCGTATGCAGGCTCATTAGATTATAGAATCAAATCCAGATTTCATCAATACATCCGAAATGCGTTTGACACATAGTATCTGCTAATCCCTCCGGATCACCTGAGATCATCCCAAAAATATTTGATGGGATTTTAATTGCTTATTCTTTAGTTTTTTTAGTTGTGTCTTGTGTACTATTATTTGTCTGTTTGTCTTTTACTTTTTATTCGTGGCTTTGTCAGTTTATTTTCGATCTAAGAGTTTGAATGTCCTTTTTGTATATTACGCCATCCTTTTACTAGAATATTTTTGAAAATGTCTTGAGATTTAGTTTTATATTTTTAACCTACTTTACTATAATAATTGATATATCGCTTTGTTTTCCAAATGAACCAGACAACAACCTTCGATTGCCTGAAACACATAGGTACAAATGATAATGAAACGGGGTTACAATTCCTGTCAATTATAAACAAATTAAGACAGATTTGTCCGATGAAACCTTTCATCTTCCGCTATTTGTGACATATACAGATATATCTTGACTCATGATTCAGTAACGTATATCAACTTCACTTGGATTGCCTTCCTCAAACAACGTTTTATTTTCTGAAATTGATCATTTATTCAAATTAATGAGATTTTGTGCTCAATTTGAAGTTATAATGTTATGACGTAATGATGATGATTCTCAATGGATATTCAGCAAATAGCAGATAAAATGTTCATACGATTGGAATATTTAACTACTATGCACTAGACCAACATCCTAAGCTTAATTGTTAACGGTCTATGTGATAAGTATAAAAGCAACAGTAGTATAACGATGTTCAAACTCATAAATATTAGTTATATATCAACTGGAGACTTGTCAACCTTCAAGGACATGCATACCATTATGTAATACTACTTTGGATTATAGTTTCGAAGAGGAGGCACATTCAGATTCTAAAATATCTTGTTTAAACCAGCAACAATTTAATCATTTACTAGCCGCACTCTAGGCAAACACGCTACTGTGAGACCAAAGAACAGGTTAAGCATGCCAAGAGGTTGCTTTACAATTGGTGTTGTTCAAAAACTGCCATCGGTATCTTTCCAATGTCTAGAAAGTATAAATCTACAAAAAGAAAACTTCTTAAGAATCTCAAATTTGAAAACAACGATTGATAAATTGATTCGTCTGAAGCACGCCTCTTGGTTTGCCTCTGGATATACCACTACCAGGCACATCTAAATACTAAGAAATGATTTGATATATATGTGTAGCCAACCTGTTTGCACATATGTTTACATAAACCCGGTATTGTTCTGTAGGTGTACAATCAATTCAGTACATGTATATGCTGTTGTCTGGACGGGTAAATAATAACGATTGAATAAAGATTTGACTTAAAAAAATTGAGTTCAAGCAAATTGATATAAAATGCTGACTCAAACGCAATAGATAAAACTGAAAGTTAACTAAAACACTAAATAGATGATGCGATAAAAATATACTCTGCCAATATTTTGCACCAGATGCGCATTCTAACAAACAAAGTCTCTTCATTGATACTCGAAGCCAAACTGTTCAAAAATCAAATGCTGATTAAAAAGATGACGACATATAAAACAAACAACGCCAAAAACAAAAAAACAAAAGCAATGCAAGTCGTAAGAGATTATCACAAGGGAGATGCATTTCTTCATTTTGTATTTTTTGTATAACTTCTAGCATTTGGTTACAGTAAATTTGTATAACACATAATCCGTTTTCCAAGACATAACTTGGTACAGGGCTAGTGTTACCATCGAAGACTATCAGTCCACAAGTCGAGGTAATGATCCAGTCGTAGTAATAACCTAAACGTTCCCGACTCTGCAACCGTTTAAGAGCTGTTTAAATCATAAAATGTCTTTTCAGTTTAAGATAACTAGAGGCTGTTGTGCAATTTTACCCGTTTCGAATTTAAATTGAACAAAACTAACACAAACGAATAATCAAGACTGTCCTACGGATAAGGTTAAATTTGTTAAATAATTGTTTTTGACAAACAATCATCAATTGGGAATTTATTGTTCTAAATTGATTTTTTCTTGCTCTTGAAAAGGTCATATTGATCTAATCATCGGTTTTAAAAATCTGAACAATAAACCATTCAATCGTGTACAGTATGTATTCATAATTCACACTTAACTAATTCGGTTAATTTAGTAAATTGCAAACAGTTCCACTAATTGCATATTCGATTAATATATTCGACTGTTATCTTGTCAGCATTAACAACAGCATACAAATAATGATGTATTGTATTTGTTTGTTATCTTGTCAGCATTAACAACAGCATACAACTAATGATGTATTGTATTTGACTGTTATCTTGTCAACGTTAACAACAGCATACAAATAATGATGTATTGTATTTGACTGTTATCTTGTCAGCGTTAACAACAGCATACAAATAATGATGTAGTGTATTGCGCATATTATGACGTTCCTTTAGTGGACAATTTCTGTCTTATCTTCTTAACCTTTGTTGGCCTTACTGTTAATTGATGATACCATTCTGATATCTTTTAAATTATAGCAACTTTACGAAAGCGATTTGAAATGTGTTTGTATCGATATTTGAGTTTATTTTGCTCTTTTTTTTTAATTTTCACAATTGTAAACACATTCCGTATGATATAAACAATGATAAATGTTGCCTGTCTCATGTGAACATCATCCGAATAGAGCTCATACATGATTTTCGTGCAAATTAAGATTTGCATCAAGATTACGTGATTTCATGGGATTTTTATTAAAATATTTCCAAACAACATGTTTTCATTTATCATGACTTTTTATGATTCTAGATATTATTTTAAAAAGTAAAGTCACAAAAATACAGCAAAAATTAAAGTAAAACTATAACAAATGATAATAAAATATTTTGCTTTTATTGCTCTGCTAAAAAAGATGTGACTAAGAAATAAAGTCATATCAAAGAGTATGTTTTGTCTACAAGTATTGCCCACATAGAGATAAATGTCGTAGGTTTTCACAATTTGAATGTATTATTACAGAATCAATCATTGCAAACTTGATAATATTAGTCCTATAATAAAATACACAGAAGGAACATTTATATTTCATGTTCGACAATCATCTTTGAAATAGCACATGTATCACAGAACATATTCCTTTAGCTCTATAATTAAAGATAAAGCAAATAAAAATCTGCAAACACTACAAAAATGCTGAGATAACATATTTGTAAAAAACTCTAACCGACTTCTAAAAAAGGACATTACGTGTGTGCAGATAGGATTGATAAATGAATTTACATCTATAAAACAACATCCGCTCAAAATTTAAATCAGCGTTAGATAAAACCCACTGAAACTGAATTAAGCCTAGGAAATAATCTTAGTATTCATATTATAAAACAAATTAACTTTTGGTTTAACCTTACAATGTATCCGGTAAATGGGGCACGAATCTAGAAACACAGACAGATATTTCATATTTAAATATATTTGTATAAGCACGTTGTTTCCATTACTTCGACATTAATGGAATGATATTATATTGCCTTGAAACATTAATGGTATAGGGATAAAACGTAAAAATTTGAAAAGAAAAATTTATTATGAAAATACTAATGTCCATGAAAAATGTAAAAGAGAAAGTCCATATTAAATGGCGATATCAACAATTCAAACACCTCAAATGAAAGGACAACAACTGTTATTTTATTGACTTGGTGCAGGCATTTTCTTATGTAGCAAATGATGATTTAACTAGCTGAACCTCTATCTTGTATGATAGTAACATAACATTCCATTATATTGACAACAATGTGTTTACCAAACACACATACATAATAGATAAACATGTGAGATTATGTCGTTTGATTTAAAATCATAATATCACTGTGATTACAAAAATGGGAAAAAAAATTAGAAAGACCGAATAACAACATAAATTGAAAAATGCAATAGACACTGACAAAAACAAAACCTTTAAATCAAAAGATAATCATGACCATTTGACAAATTTCTTCTATTTTTCTAAATTTGTACTACGTTGTTGCTCGAAAATAGTGGCTGAAATATCTACGGCTTACAAGGTTATCTCTTTAGTGCTTTAAATATAATCTTTCTGAAAAACATCGCTCATAACAGGTAAAATATTCACTATATATTATCTCACATGAAAACATCTCACATATATTAGGATACTTGAATTTGTTTCAGCATATAAATATTACGAGGTTCAAGGTTAAACCAATAAACTCTGAGACTTTTCTTTGTTTATCTTCGATCTTAAAGGTATAAATAATAGATCATCAAGTGATTTGTTATAATTGCGATTTATATTACATCTTTATAGACATGATAGACGTTATTTATTGTAATTAGAACAAAACATTGCAAGAAAATAACTACTGAGACAATAATCCAACACCTTTATGCCTTGAAAATCGTCTACAGAAAGCGCAAATAAAAGATCAATCACAATAACAAAAACAATTGAACTATAAAGCAAGCTCTTAATAAACCCATGTGTTGTTGAACTTGTTAAAACAGGAACAACATTAACGGATGTCACACAAAATTGGCTCTATATCTCCTAAAGACATACAAGACAACGTTTTGATTATATACCTATGACATGGCTCGGTCCTTACATCCTCCTATTGTGTTATTGTGCTATGGTCAATTTGAATAATTGTATTTCATGCCAGCTTCTGTACTTGGTCTATACAATATTTTGAATTAATTTCTATGTTGGAACGGTTGTTTGTTTTTATAGTGATTATTACAATGTTGACTTCTGTAACAGATGCTCCAGAAGAAAAAACAGATCCTGCTCCTCATGTGGAATCCGGCAAAACTTTTAGGAATTTTGGTCCTCACTGCTCTTCAACTACGTACTTTATTTTTTGTTTTAAACTTTTTTTGGATTCGAGCGTCACTGATGAGTCTTTTGTAGACGAAACGCGCGTCTGGCGTATTTACTGAATTTAGTCCTGGTATCTATGATAAGTTTATTTACTACCAATGGGTCGATGCCACTGCTGGTGGAGATTTATTTCCCCGAGGGTATCACAAGCCCGATAGGCAGCACATTTTGTGCTGACATGAATTGTCATTGATATGGTGATGTTTATAAATTTACTGTTTACAAATTTTGATTTTATTGAAAAACTAAGGCTTTTCTACCTCAGACATAGATTACCTTAGTTGTATTTGGCAAAACTTTTAGAAATTTTTGATCCTCAATGCTCCTCGACTTCGTACTCTATTTTCCTTTTTTTTAAAAACATTTTTGGATTCGAGCGTCACTGATGAGTCTTTTGTAGACGAAACGCGCGTCTGGCGTATATACTTTATATAAAAAAGCATACAAGAGAAGTAGTTTGATAGTGTGTTTAATACTTTGAACTATTTATCAAGTATGCTCTAATTGCATATTATATGTGCATACATTTGCCTGTTTGCCAACAATCGAATATCATAATAAACAATTTAATTGCTAATATTGTTCAGTTCCCAGTCTTTACAGTACGTATTTATAAATCTAAATCAGTACTATTTTGTTATATCAAAGGATGGTACAGTCCAATTCCATATACACTGAAGTGTTGGTTTATAGTCTAGTGACAAAATATCTAAATGATATCTCGCCTCAAATCATTGGGAATTAATTTTATTTGTTTTAACCTTACAATGTATCCGTTTAATTGTTCAAGAATCTAGAAACACAGACACAATTTCATATTTCAATATATTTGTATAAGCACGATGTTTCCATTACTTCGACATTTATGGAATGATATTGTATTCCGTTGAAATATCAATGGTATAGGGGTAAAACGTAAAACTTTGAAAATAAAAATTAATCACAAAAATACTAATGTCCATGAAAAATTTAAAAGAGAAATTTCCTATTAAATGGCGATATAAAAAGTTCAAACACATCAAACGAAAGGACAACAACTGTTATTTTCTTGACTCGGTACTGATAGGCTTAATCATCTTAATTATGTGTTCAACGTTTCTTAGTTTTGTCGTTGAAAATTTGCAATGTTTACTGTTTAGTCGATTTTGATTATATACCTATGACATGGCTCGGTAACTTACATCCTTCCATTGTGTTATTTGCTATGTTTGATTTGAATAATAGTATTTCATGCCAGCTTCTGTATTTGGTCTATACAGGATTTTGAGTTTCTGTGTTGGAACAGTTATTTTGTTTATAGTGATTATTATAATGTTGACTTTTGTAACAGATGCTCCAGAAGGAAAACAGATCCTGCTCCTCATGTGGCATCCATCGTGATGGTCAAATTATTACAAACCCGGTAAAAAGTTTAATTCGGTAGGTCATATTTGTGAAAAGGAAACGGAATGTAATTACGACATCAGGAACATATATAATATCATCTGTGAATAGGATATTCCGTAACGGTTAACTAACTCGTGAAGGCGTCTGCTAAATTTACGAAGGGAGGATTTAATTTTACCATTTTAAACTTTTGAGTTTCAATAAAATTAAGAATGGAAATTGGGAATCTGTCAAAGAGACAACAACCCGACCATAGAAAAAACAACAGCAGAAGGTCACCCAGCATCCTTGTCAGCAGCAACTCTGTATCAAAGAAATCATGATAGAAAATACAAACCAGTAAATATTGTATCATTTGGGAGATATATGATCCTTACACATGAGCTGCTAGAATGGTACTACTTGAAAAAAATGCTCACATTTGGTAGGCTGAAATCATCTCTTGGTCGTAAATTTATGATTTAACCATAAACCTGTATGTTGTTTATCTCAAAAATTGCCTTCTATAGTACTTACCACTTGTTTGTGACATTTGTACTATATATTTGTTTTACGACGACTAGTACAAACTGCACATCGTTTTCCTAGATAATGGCCATTATTTTGTTGTGTTTCAAATGAATGAGATTGAAAATGAAATATCATTCATTTTTTTTATAAAAAACGAAACCAATAAAAATAACTTTACGGACCAATTATTATGTATTGCCTATAAAAGAACCCATCATATATAATTTAGAGCTATTTTAAACTGTTCGTGTTAAACATGGTATATTCAATATTTCTGCATTTTAAAACAGTTTTTTGTTCATAACACAATATTGTACAGACTAATGATGCTTATATTTTTTTGTCTTAAATGTTCGCAAATTTGCAGCCTCTTTGCGAACATGATTGAAAATGTGTTCATATTGGTGTGTGGGTTAGTGTTTTTCTATTTTAATTGGAGACTTCCGTTGGAACACATTCCTTATGTTCGTAGTGTTGCCTGTTTCAAGTGAAAATCACCCGAATCGAGTCTATACATAAAACTATCGTGCAAAGTTATGATTCACATCAATTGCACGTGATTTCATGTGATTTTTACTTTAATTACACCTTTTGTAAGAATTCTGGGTTTTATTGGTTGATAGCCAGTGTATTTTTTACCAATTTACTGTATACTGTTTTTTTACCCTGTCTGTCGTGATATTTGCCAAACAATACTTTATCCGACTGGACGCTTGTAACGTCACGATCAGCAATGCGTTTTTGAACGTTAGCACTCGTTGTAATTGAACATATATAGCATGTTCTTGAGGGGTATTAGCGAAAAATACCAGTTTTGAGAATGAATTTCCCTCGACTTACGCGTACGGCTCGCAAAATTTAACATTCTCTCGACTGGTATTTTCCGAAAATACTCCTCATATATCTGTTTAAAAAATTCCCCCAATAAAAACATGGTATTATATTAGCATTTATCAAATTTTATGATTCTAGATGTTATTTTTTAGAAGAAAAAAAACCCAACAAAATACTGAACTTTAAAAAATACTAATTAAATGGCAAAATCGGGAGCTCAACACATCAAACGAACGGACAACAACGGTCATATTCCTGACTTGGTACTTGGTACAGGCGTTTTGTTATGTAGGAAATGATGGTTTAAAAAGTAGCTAACTATCTCACTTATACTTGTAAAATCATAATTTTTCAAAGTTACGTTTAACATATATAAGTCTAGATTGTTTGGGGTGAATTTCATGTGAATTTTACTTTAAAATGAAATCGTTTAAATTTACATCACATTTCCATGCTGAATACAGCGAAAATTATTGCTCTGTTTAAAAAAATGTTACTTTAAAATAAAGTCAATTCGAAAAAAAATTATTGCCTTCAAAAAGCTAAATGTCGTAGGTTCTCACAATGTGAAAGTGTAACTACAGAAACCAATCCTTGCAAACTTGATTGATTGATTGTTGGTTGCTTTACACCGCATTAGCACGAAAAGGCTATATCGCGGCGATGCAAACTTTGATAATATTCGACAATTTTCTTACAATAAAATGAAAAGGAGGAACAATTTAATTTTACGTTCAACACTTATAAAAAAGGGTAGAAAGACACCAATGGGACAGTCCAACTCATCAATCGAAAAATAAACTGACAACGCCATGGCTAAAAATAAAAATATGCAACTTTATTACCGAAAATATCATTTTTGTTCTATAATTAAAAATTAAGCAATTATAAATCTGTGAACACTACAACATGGCTGAGTACTCATATTGGTATAACACTTTTACCGACTTCTAAAAATGACATTACGTGCATGTAGATAGGATTGATGAATCAATTTACATATATTAAATAACATCCGTTCAGAATTTAAATCAGCGGTAGATACAACCTACTGAAAACGAATTTAGTCTGGGAAATAATGCTATTGTTCATATTTTAAATCATATTAACATTTGTTTTAACCTTATCCGTTTAATATTTCTAGAACCGATAGCAAAGACACATATTTCATATTTAAATATGTTTGTATTAGCACGAATGTTTCATTACAGCTTCGACATTATATTATATTGCCTTGTTATATCAATGATATATAAGAGCTGTGGTAAAGTAGTTAAGGCAATTGATTGTGTAAGTTTCTAAAAATAAGTTGAATGAGTGAGCTGCTTTTAAGATAAGAGTGAGGTAGCCTCATAAGATAGGAATTTGATGTGTTTGATATTGAAGTTGTAAATTGATGTGAATGATAAATATCATATATGCAATAAAATCAAGATAAAAAAGGAATCGGATTACTAACACAAATGTTCCTGACTCGTTCCACGTTCAGGGAAGAAAATGTCAGGGACAGAATTTTCTGCTCTCCCTTGACACCATTTGTAAGTATGGTTTGAAAAACGAAGATTGTCCGACGGAAGATGACGATAAATGGCTGACCCGTGTTAAGAGTTCGCGATATATTTTGCACGTTAACTACACCTTTGTAGATTTCTTAAAAAAGAGAAGGCAAATGCGGTTACAAGGCAGCACTCGCAGCCGCAAATTGGAAAGGGTCTAATATTAGTTGCAATAACTTGTTTCCCATTCAACTATAAATAAATATGTTTAAACAAAAGATATAGGATGAAATATAAAAAGGTGATCCATTGTCACTAAATAATTATCGTCCTATTTCTCTTTTAAATATAGACATGAAACTTCTTTCGTATGCTCTAGCACAACGATTGAAAAAATCTTACCAAAACTGATTAAAGAAGATCAGACTGGATATGTTAAAAATAGATTTATTGGTTTTAATCTTAGACAGATACAAGATATCATTGATTTCACTGATTTATACAAAATTGAGGGGGCTATAGTCTTTGTTGATTTTTCTAAAGCGTCTGACTCTCTAGAATGGAATTTTATGTTTTCAGTTTTAAAACATTTTGGATTTAATGATTCTTTTATAAGATGGGTTAATACTTTATATAGTGATATTCAAACATGTGTTATGAATAATGGTTGGATATCTGATGTCTTTAAAAAACGAGGGGTATTCGCCAAGGATGTCCTTTATCTGCTTTATTATTTGTTTTATCTGTGGAAATTATGGCTTCAAGATTAAGAAGCAATACTAATTTTAAAGGTATAAAAATCAAATTAGATTGCAAAAGTCATAGTATAAAAATTTCGCAACTAGCAGATGATACTACTTTATTTTGTTGTTCTAAATATGACGTTCAAATAGCTATGAACGAAATTGAAATATTTAGTTCTTATTCAGGATTAAAATTGAATAGAAATAAAACAGAGGGGTTATGGGTAGGAAAGCTTAAATCATGTAAAGACAAAATTGAGGGAATCAACTGGAGTAATGGACCAGTTAAAACTCTTGGCATATACTTTGGGCATTGTAGGGAGGAATGTGAAAAATTAAATTGGGAAAATATAATAGAAAAGATGAATAAATTATTTTGTTCTTGGCAAAAAAGAAATCTTACTATTTTGGAAAAAATTTGATAATCAAGACACTAATTGTGCCCATTTTTACTTTTGTGGGATCTGTCTGCATAGTTCCAGAGAAATATTTAAAAGAAATAGAAAAAAGTTGTTTTAAATTTGTTTGGGATAATAAACCAGATAAAGTAAAAAGAAATTCAATTATTGGTCCATATGAAAAGGGGGGATTAAATATGATAGATATAAGGAGTTATTTCACTGCTTTAAAAGCTAGTTGGGTAAAAAGATTAGTAAATGATTGTGAAGGAGGTTGGAAAATAATACCTCAGCACTATTTTTATAATTTTGGGTCAAATTGGTTAGTGTTTCAGACAAACAGTGGGGATAAGCCAGACGAAAGCATTGAACACATCCCAGATTTTTATAAAGATATCATAAAATGTTGGAAATTAACTGGTGGAGGTCTAACAAAAAAGCCAGATACATTTACAGATATAAGAAAACAAATATTATGGAACAATAAATTTATTAAATTTGAAAATAAAGCTATATTTTTCAAAAACTGGATTAAAAGCGATCTTATTTATGTAAATGATATCATAGATGAAAAAGGCTGTATTTCTCAAGACATCATTTTAAATAAACTAAAAAATAAATCAAACTGGATAGCTAAAATTAATTTAGTAAAGAGATCAATACCAAAAGATTGGGCAGTAATTTTAAAATCGGAAAACTCTATAAAAAGTATTGTTAATATAAAAAGAAACCAATTTATATTGGAAGGTTTACCTATAAAATTAGAATCACTATCGAATAAACTTTTATACAAGTCTCTTATAAATAAAAATTTTGAACCAGCTATTGGACAAAAAAAATGGCTACGTATATTTAATATAGATGATGTGTTATATCAAAACAATTTAAACAATTTTTTATTCAGATATTTAAAAGAAAATAAACTTAAAATTTTCAGATGGAAATTACTACAACATATTCTACCTACAAAGAAACTTTTATGCAAGTGGAAAATTGTAACCAATAGCTCTTGTAATTTTTGTACACAGGAAGAGGATTATGATCACTTCTTTATACTGTGTCCGTTTTTAAAACTTTTTTGGAATAAAATAGATCAAGTTTTAAAGAACAGTAAAATAATGTTTAAGATAAAACTAAGACACTTGGTATTTGGATATAAAACTTCTGACGAAGAATATTTTGACTTTAACTATTTTTTAACAATTGTTGGTTTTTCAATTTACAAAGCCTATTACATATCTGATCAAAAGGCGAAAAATGTCAATGTTTTCTCAATTTTTCTAAATGAGTTCAATAGAAGAGCATGTTGAAAATTAAAAGTAATTTTTTAGCAACTATTAGAAAACATATGAATAGTCATACTAAGTGATATTATTTAATATATATTTGATATACAAATGTAATATGTATTTTACAACTATTCACTACCCTGAGTGATTAGTCGATTGTAACAGGGAACATCAGGAGGAGCTTGGACTCCTGAAGGATATTGTAACAAGCCAATATTTGAAATAAATATTATATTATGTTGTTAAAAAAAAAGAAAAAAAAAAAAGAAATATAAATTCTCCGGAAAAAATCACAAAAGAACCGAACTCCATGGTATATTCAGAACAAAAAGTTCTTAATCAAATGTAGAAATCAAAAATTCCAATACATCAAACGAACGAACAAAACTACCATATCCCTGAGTTAGCACATTTGTAGATGCACATTTTTGTATGTAGAAAATGGTGAATTAAACCTGGTTTTATAGTTAGCATAACCTGTCACCTGTATGACAGTTGCGACGACGTGAAAAAAAACCACATATCTATAGCTAGTTAAATAAGGGAAGTATTTTGATACAATTTTAAAACCTTTCTTACTTTTATCTATTTAAAAAGTAAATTTTCCTTGCATATTATATGTACATGAGTGTACTTATTGGATAAAGACACCAGTCGAAGCTCATGCTAAACAATTGAATTGCCACCATGGTAAAGTCCCAGTCTTCGTAGCATGATTCAATCTAAATCAATACGTGCATTTAATTTAACGAATTCTGAATATATCTTGTATATTTCGTGAGGCAAACGTTATAAGTTCAAAACTAAGATATATAATGATCAAACACAGAGGCGGTGCTTAGTTATTGTCTCGTATATGGACAACTAAATCGCCAACCTTCTTTAAAGTATTTGAACTTAAATCAAGCTTTCATAAGTACATTTTGTTATCTCAAATACATTTTCATAATATATACATACATAAAAGTAGACTTGTCATTAAAATACGAGAGTATACGTTCATTGGAAGTCGAAAACATTGTATAAATAGCCTAAAATAAACACAATATAATTACGGACAGAAAATAAGATTATTTTACAGCAATTGAAGTAGGAGACTCCTTTAACGTTTATAATTTCTGTAACTATGAGATCAAAAGGATCTATACATAAGTTCGATGATTTATGTATGCAATATAATGACCGAGTATAACTGTACGGGGGTTTGTGTACTTAAAATATGAATCTTTATGTTTTAGTCAACATTATAATAATGTTTATCCTTTTGGTTTAGAAAGTGCTGCTGCTATTTAGCCATATGTTTGGTCAGTATGGAAGCTTTCTCGGAATTAAGTATTTTTGTGATTTAACTTCTAACATATATACTTTTCTGTAAATTATTTTTTGAAGTCGAAAAACTAAGGTGTTTGACTTTTTTTGTTTCACTCCAAGTTAACGGAGTCTGTGTATTTTGAAATGATTTTGTCAGGGTAACCTAAATCACGTCAGAGATGCGTTTAGTAAGTTCTCGTTCTTTAATTCTTTTCTTGGTGTTTTCGGTGTATGTTTTCTCTTATTATTATTCCTGTTTTTGTGTATTTAATTTGAGTCTCCTAAAACATATTATTTACTTTTGAGATTAATGATTTTCAATAAATTAAAAAAAGAGAAGATGTGGTATAATCGTCTTGAGACAAGTCTCTGTAAGAGACTATAATGACTCAGAAATTAACAACTGTAGGTCACCGTAAGGCCTTCAGCTATGAGCAAATCCTATACCGTATAGTCAGCTATAAAAGACCCAAAAAAGACAATGTTAATCAATTCAAACGAGAAAACTAACGGCCTTAATTATGTACTAAAAAAATGAACAAAACAAATATGTACACGACAACCCTCTTATGTGCTTGATATTTCTTTTTAGAGTAACTCCGAATTCACGATCATAGCGCAATCGTAAAGAAATTGAGACAACGGGGTGTGCATCAGCGGGATTAATGTTTCGCAGTTATATACGTTACAGTCCGGTGTATCCGCGCACCTAAGACTTGTAACTTTACTTCATTCAACTGATAACAATAATTGGATAATATTGTGTGAACACATTCATAACATACTTTTATTTTATAAAATCTTCTGTTTGTATGGTTTCATCCTCTATATTTTTTGTAATGTGTTTAAAATAAAGGAAATCTGAGAGTTCCTCATATGTCCGGTGAATTCACGCATGCCTTCCAAAAATAGCTTATTTCAAATAAAGGAAAGATTTTTTACTACGAAATACAGCTGAGTTTGAACCAAATACACTGCCAAGGATGCAGAGCAAACATTATTTCAATCTGATATAAATAAGTATGACTTAAATAAATCAATTATAACAAGAACGATTTTGTTTATGTTACGGTGTTGATATGACAAAATCAGCTAATGCGATATCACGGGCCGCGCGGACACCGAGGACTCCACTGTACACAAACACAAAATAAGCCATGATCCATATGAATAAGAAATTTGGGAAAATTAAAATCCCTGGATACAAAAACAAATAAATAAAAAAAAACGCAGACATAAATGCTTTTATTCATTTTAATGCTGGACATATTTTATACATGTTATTGTTCATACATAACATTCAAAATTATTTATAATTTCTAGTAAAAAAGTCCCAATGAATTTGACTTCATCATTCTTCAACAATAGTAAAAACAGACCACGCATGAAAAAAGAAACCAACCGCCAGTCAAGTCAGTCTTCTTAAAAAATTAAAGCAAACACGAATCTTAAAACTAGTTTGAACACTTACCACATGACATGTACCATGCTTACCTCACTAATCCCAATTCCCATACTAAACCCAAAATAAACCCTGATATTTCAAAATACGGTGGTATGAATTCTCTTCCTGGTTTTGAAAGAACGATTCTTTTTATAGACATGAACGCGGCTGTCAAAGAAAGCACCCATAATCGTAAGTTAACCTTACGTTTACGTTACGTTTACAATCACCTTTGTGAAACACTCGTAGTTAAAATCTTACGCAATTAACAAATATATACTTATTAAGCTTCATGTAAATTATTTAACAATAAAATACATTAAATATGAAATTTGGAGTTTTACCAAAGGAACTAATAATTAAATAATAACACTGTCTGCCACACAGCATTTCGGGGACTCTCCCTCTGGTATCGTTCCTCCCTCTTTTATAGCTGACTATGCGGGGCTTTTCTAATTATTGGGGGCATTATCATGACCTAAAGTTGTTAATTTCTGTGTCATTTAGTCTCTTGCCAATCATAATACATAATCTTTTATATATAGCTATGATTATAGCTTGTTGTTCGGTGTGAGCCAAGGCTCCGTGTTGAAGGCCGTACTTTAACCTATAATGGTTTAATTTTAAAATTGTTATTTGGATGGAGAGTTGTCTCATTGGCACTCACACCACATCTTCCTATATCTATGTAGTTATTACGACATAACATGTCGTTAAAACGACATAGTGATGTCGTTATTACGACATGATATTTCGAAATTACGACATAGCCATGTCGTTGTAACGACATGTTATGTCGAAATAACGACATGCTATGTCGTAATTACGACATAAAATTTTTTTTTTTGAATGGACCTTATCGGCTTCCGTATTATTATGCTGTATTCATGTAATATATATAACCTGGTCTTTAAATATATGTCAGGTCCTTCCTGACGTATAAACATTTTCTTGATAATTTATCAAACCTATTTTAAATATGTTGAATAAATGCATAAGTCTTTTTCTGCTATCATATTCAAACTTTATTTTTTAATGAAGTCTTCTGGTATGTAATATTTTTTATAAGCTCTAGAAATAAAGACACATTAAAAAATAAAGATGGAAAGTCAAACGCATGAGTCTCGCAAAAATGAACGGACAATGTCATGACAATAAATAGAAAACGATAAAAGACATACATAGTAGTTATAATTTGTTTCCCTGCCTCGAGTGTTCACGGCCGACATCCGTAATTATTTATTAAGGATGTAAAAAATGATCTGTTGCGTCAAGATGACAATTTTGTCACCACTTACGACAGTCTGTAAATGCAGAAACATGTATTGCAATCACTCGTGAATCATTAAATATACTTGAAAGGTTCAGGTGGTGCTTATATTCAATAAATAAATGTTATTTCGGCAATCTGTTGAATTTTTTTTTTGTCAATTCGCGGCGGTTTGTGCAGCAGTATGACTTTGAACTACTTTTTAAAATATATAAAAAATGTTTAATAATTAAATAGGAAGAAGTAAGCATATAAATTGTTTTCTTTCTTATTTAATTAACATATTTAAAGGGACGTGGTAGACTTTCAGTTATCATAAACCGTCTTCTTTCTAATTTTTATTGTATTCTTAAAAGGGGAGCGGCGGTTTGTGCAGCAGTATGACTTTGAACTACTTTTTAAAATATATAAAAAATGTTTAATAATTAAATAGGAAGAAGTAAGCATATAAATTGTTTTCTTTCTTATTTAATTAACATATTTAAAGGGACGTGGTAGACTTTCAGTTATCATAAACCGTCTTCTTTCTAATTTTTATTGTATTCTTAAAAGGGGAGCAACTCCTGATAAACAATGGAAAAGTTTCACTCGTTTTATGTCCAAATTATTAAAATCTGAACACGACTTGACACGGTCTGACAACATCTTGACGTAATTTTGTATCCATGGTCTATTTTGGTTTGACACGGTCTTAACGGATCTAAACAGCTCGCCAGAAGATTCAGTCTGCTTTATCTTGACATGCCTTAACGGACTGATTTATCTAATGATACTATCGATCTGAACGGTGACTTAACGATCTAAAATATCTTGACGAATTTCTCTAGCAATAAATCCTGTCAATCAAGATGTGATCAGACCAAAATGACCGTTTCAGACTGAAATCGCGCTACTAGTGACATGAACAAACGACAACCACTGAGTGTCAGGCTCCTGACTTGAAGTATAATTTGAAACAAGAATAATCAATCTGCGAGCGAACACCAAACGAATTACTAAGGTGCAACATTCAAAATTATCAATCGAACATAAACAAGACCATTCTTAACAAATCTTCAAGTTTTATTTAGGTTTAAATCACAGCATTGCATTTGATAAAGATTTGTTTTAATTATGGTTACATGTTCTATTTTTAAGGCGATTCCTCGTTGGTCGTGTAGTTTATACATGAACCTGTTGATGAAAACGAGGCAGTCATTACAAACAAGTTTACGCTTTTCAGCAGAACAGTTAAAATAGTGTTATAAAAGTAAATGAGAACAAAATAAACCGGTACAGTGCTACTGTCTATCACGAGGATTTAAAAAAAATTCTGCATCGATTTGATAGCAACACCATCAAGACAAAACCCACTACAAAATTAAACTATATTGTCATAATCAAACGTTAAAATACTCTTTGATTAAATCGGTACGTACAAATATTTAAAAAAAAACGTACGAGATTGTTATATTATAAATACTTTTTTCATGGGTTCATGTTACCTAATGTTAATCATGTTAATGGTAATGTTGGAATACTTTTGAATTGTTGTCAAGTATTGAGGTTGCATGACGCCTTTTATCTTTGTTTGATTGTTAATTTTTCCACCAAATTTTAATATATTCAAATTCATCTGTTTTAAACATTTGTAATTTTATTTTAATCTGTTACATTTTTTTTTACATGTTATAAAATCAAATTAAAAAAAATGATTCTTGCCAGTACTGTTGTACTGTTTTATGTTTAACCCTTCGGAAATAATAGAAATTACCTTGAGCGTGGGTTGATAGTCTAGAGTCAACATATAAAAAAAGAGCCTCCCACCTTTGGGCAAAATTGAAAACAAAATAATAATATAAATATAATAAATAAAAATTAATGTGTTTATCCTGAGAACTTTATTTATGATCTATTCTTTATTTTTTAATACATTTTCCGTCTAGTACTTCCGCGTACAGGTATTCATCACATATTTTGCAAACATTTATGTATATTTGTATTGTCATTAGGATGAATAAGTCCGAAGGGGGATCAGTTGTAATTCCCAATTTTTTCGTATTAATCCCTTAATTGGTTATTTATGCATTATACACTAGTAAATTAGAGAGAAAAAACAAACAAAGACAACTATACTTCTTCCAAAATTCAAAATGTAAAGTCTTCACACACATGGTAAAATCAATAGCTCAAACAAATCAATCGATTTGATAACTGTTATTTTCCTGACTTGGTACAGAATATTTTAAGAAAAAAATGTTGGGTAGAACCTATTTTAGAACAAGTGAATCTACCCGCTTATATGGCAGTGTTTAGATAATATCGCTTTCATGACCACACTGTATGATGCAAACACTGCACAATCACACAAGAACCCTCATCAAAGATAAACGCACACTCAATTAACATAATATTCCACACACCATGTAAACCGTAGTTCAATAAATAACATCTTCTAAGAATGACAGGATATCGCAAACAGTAACGCGTACGTAAAAAAATATGCAATATTGACTTTCACAACAAAAACAGTCTCATAAAATATACTCAGACCATTTGAAAATTTGCAAATAGTGTTATGTTTAATAGGACAAAAGATTGGCAAACGAAAATACTCGAAACCAAGAGTTAGTTGAACGTGCATACCGCTTTCGTCTAACATTATTGCCAGCATAAAAGTCATATGTATATGATGTTTGATTCGAAGAAGACAGGTTATGCTATGAAATTTATTTATAAGCCTGAACATGTGGCATGAAAAATAAAATAAAATTCAAAAGGTTTGTCATTCGATATTGAAAAAGTTGTATTTTCAATTTTCTGTACTCCTGACAGCCAAAAAAAGAGAAAGCAATGCACTTTAACAGAACGATTGATATCCAGTTTATCTTTCAAAAAATGCTATAAGTGCATAACAGATACTGTATCTATTAAAAACAAATATTACATAACTCTAGAACCACAAAATGTTTTGTTTACTTTTCTATGTTGTGATTGTAAAATTTGAAACATATTATTCTGACAAAGACTTGTTTGCTCTCCTATCTCATTATAACAACGCTGGAAGAAAAAAACATTTTGTTTAAATTTAAAGGACTTTTTCAGCGTGCGTTTGATAAAGACATAGTGTGATGTGATATTAAACATTTTGATAAATCCTTACTGTTCAATTTTGCCGAAAGAAAAAAAAAATGAATTCATCAAATTCAATACACGTAGTGTTTCATAGCTTCGTGTATATCGTCTTGCAGCCTTAGTTCAAGTGGTGTTGAATTGTCATGGTAAAACAAGTATTTAACGACAATCAAAAACCGTTGTTTTTAGGTATTCTCCACGAAAACATTTGATTTTGAATTAAAAATGTAAATATGATGTTAATGAAACTGTAGAATATATAAAAAAAGTTGTTTAGCAATTTTTAATCAGTTTACGCATTATTCGTATAAATAACTTTAAGTTAAGTTAGTTCTTCCTAAACACTTTCCTTGTAAATCTAGCATTATGCAGTAGTTTCTACGATAACAGACAATTAAAAACTCCCACAAAACGTGACATAACAGACTAAACAAATTGCAATCGTGATGAAAACTATGAAGACGTCTTTTAAAAAGAAAGTCCAATGCAAGTCCCTTTATTTGTATCAAAAGAGTAAGATAATAGATCAAACTTTATATTCAAAAGTGAAATACAAAAAAAAGAAGATGTGGTATGATTGCCAATGATACAACTATCCACAAAATACCAAAATGACACAAAAAAAAATACAGAATAAGAAATAGATCACTAATAATGATAATTGAATAAGTAGACAGCTCTCTCACAAGCAAAAAAACCCTAACTGTAAAAATATAAGGGCATACATTACAGGCACTGGGACAGAATGTTTAACAATCGTCATGTTTTTGACCTGGTACAGGGCTTTAATAATTATTAAAAGGATGTACCTCTCAACCGTATGCAATTCGCATACAATTCCATTATATTGACAACGATGTGTGAACAAAATAAACAGATATAACTGGTAAACATTGGACAAGCAGGCTCTTATTTGTTATAATCTGAATCTTTATAAAAAACAGTCATAATTATGAAAAATAGTCGTAATCACTGCAAAAACATGCAAGCATTTCAACAACGAAAAAAAATGAATACAAACATTAAACAATCACACTATGGTTGCATGTATTCGAACCGAACAACGTTTAATTTTTCGTACCTCCTAAAAACAACTTAACATTAAAAACTATAATTTACCAAGACAAATAAATCAATACTATAACTTGGTATTACGGTGATAAACCAGGTCAGTACCTTGAATCTATACTTCAGGGCCATCGTATATTATTTGTGAAATGGGTACTGAATATTTATCAATGAGATGCTTTTCTTTCGATGAACTTTTAAAGACAATGTAATTGCCCTTGGTTCGTCAACTCTCTGCTAGAATACTGGTGACATTCTTTGAAGTTCTAGTAAGAGCTGCAAGCTCTTGAATACAAAAGAAGTTAGGAAATGTGTATCCCATATGCAGGTTAATTGGTATTTTCAAAATTAAAATCTTCTCATTTGTCATATATGCTGGTAACGAAATGGCCTCTTATGTCAAATTCGGGATATTTATCAGAAAAGTTACAAACTAAAATTTAAACTGACTATGCAACAACTAGCTGGTCAGTGCTATCCCTTTAACGAGGGATTTATCCAACATACCAACGGATAACTTGTTTTGAAAGTTTCATGAAGGCACCTGCTGTCTATCTTTTGGTTTTATAAATATTTTGATCTGTGCGTCACTTATGAGTCTTATGTAGACGAAACGATTTCTGGCGTATTAAAATTTTAATCCTGGTACCATTAATATCTATTTCAGATCAAATGCGGTCGCATATCAAGAGTGTTGACACACAAGAGAAATAAGAAATCATTTGAAAATCACATACCACACAATTATCTGTTATTATTATGATTAAATTCTATAAAGTATTTTGCGTGCGGGTTTTAAAGATGTTACATGTATACACCTATTTTAATATAAAAATATGAAGAACCGTTTGCATTTTGACACACATAAATCTTTATTTAACCATCATATCGGTTCAAAATAGATTTTTTTTTTAAATCATAGCCTTATATAATTGATAGACTTTTGCCGTACTTTAACCTATAATGGTTTAATTTTTAAATTGTTATTTGGATGGAGAGTTGTCCCATTGGCACTCACACCACATCTTCCTATATCTATTTTGAACTTTCATATGATAAGTTGTACGACTTAGTTATTGTGTTTTAATATATTTATGTCAGTCATGTTTGATCGTGAGAAGGCAGCAATAGTTATTATTTTTGGCGTCACGATTGTAGTCTTATATGACAAAATTCTGAAAAAAAGAGTTATATCAGAAGCAATACAAACGTCCGTTATCATGGTCATGACAGTATGCAATGGGAACAATTATTTTCAGTTTTTACTCACTACAGGTAAATTCCCTCACAAATATACATGTTACTCATTGTTGAAGGTCGTACGGTGACCTATAGTTTTCAATTTCTGTGTAATTTTGGTCTCTTTTGGAGAATTGTTCCATTGCCAGTCATACCAGATCCTTTTTGTTATGTAATAACTTAATAAGTAAAACAACAACCCTTCTGCAGTTGTTTTGTTTGTTCAAATATCCATATGAAATATATGATCATTTAACGCAATTGACTTTTCAATGAATTAAGAGATAACTGTATTGTATTTGAAGCTTTAAGGACGTCCATCGGTAGTTTTACTGTCGCAAATTTAGTTTACCTGGCGACGCGTAGCGGAGATAGGTAAATGGGTATTTGCGACAGTAAAAATACCGATGGACGTCTGCAAAGCTTCAAATACAATACAGTTACAGATGGGTGCGGTCCTAACCTTGGCAAAAGCTAACTTAGAGTTAACTTGTTGACTGCTTTCTAAGTTAACTTGAGAATTTTTAAGCAGTCAAGCAAGTTAACTTAGTCGTTGGTGGACCAGACCTACGGTCTGCTTTTTTAGGACTGCTGCAGACCTATCAACAGGTCTGTTTCAGACTAGACCTGTGGACAAGTCTGCTTTTGACCAGTCCTGAGGACAGGTCTGCCCCAAACCAGACCTGTGGACAGTTCTGCTTTTGACCAGACCTGTGGACAAGTTATGACAGTATATCGTTATAAGAGTTTGCATATCGGACTTGAACTTTAATTAAAATACGTAAACAACATTCGCATTGTTTTTCCACAGATATCATTTATTATTTACTCGCTAGACTTTACTAAATATTATTCAAATTTTCTTTTTTTTATTTGATAAACATGTATTCTTAAATAAATTAAAAAAAATGCCTATGCAATCACATAGAGTGTTTTTTCTATTAGAAGGCGGATGGAAAGGTTGTCCAACGCTTCGGAGCAAATTATATTCACGGGATATCAACAACATTGTCGACGTTGCTTCGTTCCCCGTGTTTCACCTGTCCCTTCCTTTTTCACTTTAAGCATACATTTGTACATGCATGGATATTTCCTTGTTATTGAACTTCTATTTTCCGCAGAATATTATAACAGAAATTGTACAGTGTCCGTAAGCATACGGTGTGGTAAAACTATCAACAATCTCGTCAAATTCGTCAGATTGGTCAAGAGATTTGTCTTTGCCGATTAATTGAGATAAAGGGCGTCCCAGAATTATACTGAATGCGCACTTTAATGAAATAGTTGCCACTTGAGCAAAATCAATCAACCGACATAATAGATAAATAGTATACTATTCCCAGAAGAGAACCTCTTTTTTTATTAAATCATTGTATTTAGGGTAGTATTTACAAATAAATAAACCTTATCGCTATTTGTCCGCCATTGCTGGATATCACACAGGTTCCCGTACAATTAGGATGTCATCAAACAAAATATCTGACGCCACAATGGAAAAGTGATTGTTGTATGCGTTATAAGTTCAATCGGCTGGGTCAGCCGGGATTAGCTATAAGTTGTATTAAGACATGTCAGTGTTGTTACTTTGATGATGCGGTATACTAGTTTTGTTTTACACACCATCATGAACTACTATATATGTAGTGACTGTTTTTTTGAATAAAGAGATGAAATGCTGACACTCTCATTTTATGCGGATTTTTTTTTTTGCATTTATATAGTTTCCCAATATTATTGATTACATGCTGGTCCTACTAAATACTCCTGATATTAAAAGCATTGCTGATTATCTATGAAGTTATATAGAGTTACAATTTAAAGTTCACCGATGGTCAGTTTTGGTCGATGCGGTCAAATTATTTTGTTGTAAAGTCAGCATGAGTTATCAAAACTACTGAAATTTTGTTATTTATCAATATTTTCAATAAAAAGAGGACATGCTGGTATCCTAAATGTATGCGAACAAAACTTTGTTGTTATTATATTGCAATCGATTATAATTATACATTGAATCCCAACATTAAAAATATGGCGGATTAACTATGCGAGTATATATATTTACAATTTAAAGTTCACATATGGTCAGTTTTTGTCAATGCGGTCAAATTATTTTGTTGTACCAGTCAGCTTGAGGTATGACATGTATGAAAACTACTAAAATTTTGTTACGTTCCAAAATTTTGAATAAAAGGAGGACATGCTGGTATCAGTATTTTGAGTAAAAAGAGGACATGCTGGCACCCTGAATTTATGCGAACAAACATTTGTTCTTATTATATTGCAATATTGCTGTCCATTGTATCATACATTGAATCCTGACATAAAAAATATGGCTGATTTACTATGCGGGTATAGAGATTTACAATTTAAAGTTCACATATGGTCAGTTTTTGTCAAATGATTTTTTGGTTCAAGTCAGCTTGAGGTATGAAAACTACTGAAATTTTGTTACGTATCAATATTTTGAATAAAAAGAGGACATGCTGGTATCCTTAATTTATGCGAACAAAAATTTTTTCTTATTATATTGCAATATTGCTGTTCATTGTATTATACAATGAATCCGTACATAAAAAATATGGCTGATTTACTATGTGGGTATATAGATTTACAAATAAAAGTGCACATATGGTCAGTTTTGGTCAATGCGGTCTAATAATTTTGTTGTACAAGTCAGCATGAGGTATCAAAACTACTGAAATTTTGTTACGTATCAGTATTTTGGGTAAAAAGAGGACATGCTGGCACCCTAAATTTATGCCAACAAAAATTTGTTCTTAATATATTGCAATATTGCTGTCCATTGTATTATACATTGAATCCTGACATACAAAATATGGATGATTTATTATGCGGGTATATAGATTCACAAATCAATTTGCACATATGGTAATTTTTGGTCAATGTGGTCTAATAATTTTGTTGTACAAGTCAGCATGAGGTATCAAAACTACTGAAATTTTGTTACGTATCAGTATTTTGGGTAAAAAGACGACATGCTGGCACCCTAAATTTATGCGAATAAATTGTTCTTATAATATTGGAATATTGCTGTTCATTGTATTATACATTGAATCCTGACATAAAAAAATATGGCTGATTTACTATGCGGGTCTATATATTTACAATTTAAAGTTCACATATGGTCAGTATTGGTTGATGAGGTCAAATAATTTTGATGTACAAATCAGCATGAGGTATCAAAACTACTAAAATTTTGTTAGGTATCAATGTTTTGAATAAAAGGAGGACATGCTGGCACCCGAAATTTATGCGAACAAAAATTTGTAGTTATGTGTGTAAATTAATGTAACTATTGCAGATTGTGACTGCATATATAGTTCAAGGATGTATTACTAACAAGGACGTATACAACTAACATCAAATATACTTCTTTCCAAAGATATACATAATAAATTGCAAATATGGTTGTATTTGATAAGTAATGGAATATATATATATTTAGTGCCCGTTATCATTGTAACCAAGATCGTTTTTATAGTTGATAAATAGTCAGATCACAGATAAATTTGTGTTACAAGCAAGTTTTATGCGTACCTAATTTTCAAATAATTCATTTTGTATTTAATATTGTTTATAAAACGGAAGTATTAATTTTACTTTATTTTCGATGTTTACACTACAAAACAAAGATATTAAAAATATTTTTTAAAAAATAGTATAGAGCGGTCCTGTTTACAAGTTAACTTAGTGTTGAGCAGACAAGTCAAAAGTTAACTTTGGAACAGGTCTGGTTTTGTTCGGAGGTGTCAAAGCAAAAGCTAACTTATGTTAACCTTGTGGCATGACTGGTTTCGAAGTTAACTTATGTTAACTTTATGACAGGACTGGTTCTGAAGTTAACTTTTGAAAGGACTGGTAAGAAGTTAACTTATATCAATAGTTGACCTGTTTCAAAGTTAACTTTTTGGCAGACATAAAAACAGTCCTAGGACCAAGTCCACTTTTCAAGTTAACTAGATTTTGGTCCTAGGACTGGTCAGAGCAGTCCAAAGTTCGGTCACATGTTAACTTTGACCAGTCCGAATGACTGGTTATCAAGTTACAAGGTTTCCTGCATTCTTATATATTTTCAGAACGAGTCAGATTTAAACATAGCACCATTCACCATTCACATAAAAATATTTGTCATAGCATTATGTATCTAACAATAACTTATTCGTGGTACCCATACAAAACCTGTCTGCGTATTATAGCTCGTATATTTAATAATGATTTTATCACAGCACCATAAACGAAAATTGTCTGTATTGTTTAGAGTAACAATGTTTGATTGAAATTAGCAGAAACCCACCGAAACAATACATTGTATATGATTCAAACATTTAATAACATTTGTAGATATTTTGATGATATATTGTCTATGAATAATGACAACTTAAGTATGCACACTGAAGGGATGTAGCCTGCTCAACTGACATAAGATAAAGTTAGATGAAGCAATGTTGTTTAGTAATCCAATAACATACAATTTTAACACTAGGGGCAAAATGCTTTCATTAAATTTTATGGGTCATGCGTTTTCTTTAACATTGATATACTAATATTTTTACTATACATATACCAATATATTACTTAAAATGAACTTTATTTATCTGATACTCATTATCTTTACCAAATAAGACTTATTGATGTTATTTATAAATTTGTACTTCCGTGAACAACACGCATATGCCGCGCGTAAACAGGTTTAACCGAACATTTTATCTTGGTAATGATCTTACGATGTCAGGAATATGACAGTTGGTTTTCACTTGTTACGTTGGTTGTCGTGTACATTATCTTATTTTTTTATTTCTTGGGGCAATAACTTTAAAACTTTGCTAGAAAAAGTAAAACCGAACGAATATTTAGAGTAGACCAATTCCCTTCAAACTTTTTTTGAAAAGCACGAAGTTCATTATGTTTATCAAACACTTTAAATTGAAACAGCCGACCAGAGCAAACCAATATGAAATAACCTAATTATACAATTATTCAATAATACAATGTTACCACATATTAAAAATAGATCGGAAAAGTCTGACGGATAACAATTGATGACACAGATATGCCTTAATGGCGTTCCTAGACAATCAAGTTTAACAGTTATTGCTGTACAGTGTATTATATTGTAGATTGATATTTGCATTCCTTGATAGTACCATCCCGATAAAAAGGATAGGAAAGTGTGACATATATCGTATACCGTTAAGTATCGTTGGAAACTATTTACGAATATAATGGCTGCTGCATACAGTTTTTGACAAATGAAGTTAAACATTTCTAAGTGAATTTTGTTTACGGTATAACATTATCCTTGTAATTTGTGACTCTGATTGCCTTTAAACATGAATGCATTGTCTGTGAACAGATACACATTAAAAAGTTACAATTATAAAATCACAAAAGCTGAATAAACTTTAATAATGTGGGCGAGCAAGGTATTAGCAATGTTACAACTAATTTCCTTATGAAATTCATCAAGCTGAAGTTAGAGTTTTCCTTTGTTTGATAACTAACAAGTTTTCTTTCAAAATTCATACACTGATTATTTTTTCCTAAAGTAATTTATCTATGCAAGTTTGAATTAACTATATATTGAATTGATCATTAAAACACAATTGCTATTTTAAACATCGACAATTTTTTCTAAACTTGTTTACAAAATATAAAATACTGAAGTTTTTAAGTGGAATTAAAAGGGAGTGTAACTATTATCAGAAATAGAGAATGAATTAATACTGTGATACAAACATTAAAAAAAGATAGTCATCTATTTTAAATTTACAATTAATAAATAAATCTCCTAGAACACCAGTTCTGCTTTTTTTGCAAACTTATTAAGTGAAAGAGATATGAGAAGTTAGATCATTTATACAATACAAACTGAATCAAACCACCATGTAATAATAACGATTACTTTCCTTTTTCAGGATTTCTTTGTACGTGATCTAATTTACCCCTTCTTCTAACTGGTGTCATATTGTAACAGTCAACAACAAAAAATATAAAAAAAAGTTGCAGCGGAAAAGATCGTTTTATAACATCGTACAATGTCCCTTGACACATGAATACCATGTATGGTATGAATTATTGAACATGGGTAATTTCAGTGTTCTTTGATTTCAATTGTTTTGAGACCTTCAAACGGGAAAACCTTCAAAAGTCACAAATATGCTGTCAAACAAAAACTCTACCTTATCGATGATGTCACTCTTAGAATTTTTTTTGTTTTAGTCCCAAAGCAATACATTTGTATCAACGTTGGCCATTATGTTTGATTAGACCATATTTAACTACATGCATTTGAAATATTATTAAAGAAATCAAATACTTTGATGATATAACTTTCATTGTATATTTTAATGGGTTACAATATATAAAGTAGACCATTTGTCTGAACAATTAATAAAGCTTGATTGAGTTTTTTGTTGTTGTATTTGTTGGTACCTAGTAATTATAAAACAAGCAGAACATATATTGTTAATGACTTTTCTTTGATGATTGTTTGCATGGGTTATCTGTTTCTGTTCTTTATATTCAAACCGTATCGGTCGTTCCACTGTCTAAATCATTCTGTTCAGTTCTTAATATATTTCTGTATCACGGTTTTGTGACGTCAAATACGTTGACCTTGCCTTAATAACTTTGACCTTGACATATCAGCAACGTCACAATGTTTGAATCGACTTTACTAACTTTAACCATAACGTACATGTATCAAGTCGTCTTCCGTTTACTGGTGAAACAAAGAAGACACTTCCAAAACACACAAATGTACTCCGATAAATCAATCAAAAGATAATCTGCATATTGATATTGTAAAATAGCAATTGCTCGACATACTATAAAGGCTTTTTGATCTTGTTCGCTGCGCTCACTCGACAAAAAGTTTCAAATTATGTCTTACAGCTGATATTTTACGATATCAATATGTGGACAACCTGATAATCGGTACGTATTCCGTTATCAACAAAGCAGATCATATGAATTACTTCCTCAATGTCCTCAATGGGGTTCGTGTTGTTTATTCTTTAGTTTTCTATGTTGTCTCATGTGTACTATTGTTTTTCTGTTTCTCTTTTTCATTTTTAGTCATGGCGTTGTCAGTTTGTTTTAGATATATGAGTTTGGTATCTTTCGTCCCTCTAGTATTACTCAGGATATTTTATTCCGATAGTATGTTATAATTTGTTAATCAGAACGCATTTACCCATGAAAAGAAAATGAGATTCAGCTCGGACAAAGTTTCTATCAATGTAACGATATAAACCATACTCGTTCATTTAGGTTACAATGAAGTTTATCAACTTGAGTTGTGTTTAGTCGATTCATCACCCACCACTTCTTGGCGATCAAGATATTAACAGGTATGAACTACATGTATGAAATAACAAAAGCTGAATCAATTTGGAAAAAAAATGGTTGGCAACAGTAAAGTAGCTTATTTCCTTCTTGAATACATTACTGAAGCAAATACTGAAGTTCAAATTTACTTTTTTTTTAAAACTACAAGTATCCGTTTAACATTTATACAAATTCATTCTGTTTTCCAATAATAATTTATCTTTCAAGTAAGAATGAACTACATATTGAATCAATCATTAAAACACAATTGCTATTTAAAACTTCGGCAAATTTCCGAAACTCATTTACAAAACACGATCTATACTAATATTAAAGTTTTACATGGAATTGTCTGGGAGTGTTTCTATTATCAGAAATAGAGATTGAATGAATCGAAGTTTTTATGCAAATGCATTCTAAAGAAATGGTTTTCCGTAATTCAACATTTAATAATCTCATTGGTACACTAATATTGATTTTATTTTGCAAACTGATTAGGTGAAAGTGAAAGAGATATATGGAGTTAGATCTTAAATACAATACTATAGGAAACAAAATATCGTGGGAAAAATTTAATTTCTTTAGCAGGATTCCTTTATACGTTATCTATTGTTACCCCTACTAACTTGTACTGTTTTTTAACAGCACACAAATAGAACAAACTGTAAAAAAGTTACAGCTAAAAAGATCTTTTTATAGCCACGAGAGCAGCATCGTCGAAGTCTCTGACGCATGTATGGTGTGAATAATGGAACAAGGGTATTTTCAGTTTTCTATGATTTTAGTGTCATTTTTTTCAAAAACGAATGCAACCTACAAACGACACAAATATGCTACCAATAAAAAAATCTAGCTTATCGATAATGTCAGTTTTAGTGATTTTTTTGTTTGAATCAGAATCTCTTCCAACAACAATACATTTGTTTGATGAGGCATTTAACTATATGCATTTACAATATAATCAAAGAAGTCAAGTACTTTCTCAGTGATATAACTTATAATGTATATGTGAGTGGTTCAGAAGATGTAAAATAGACAATTTGTCAGACCCATCAACACAGCATTGTTGGTGATAGCATTGTTTTTTGTTGGTACTTAGTATTACGAACAGAACATATTTCACCAAAGACTATTCTTTAGGGATTGTTTATGGGTGATCTGTGTAGGTTCTCTATGCTTAAACTGTATTCCGTTATCAACACTTTATGGTATGTGATTTATCCGAACATACGATATTACTCGAAATATTATATTCAAGGACAATAACATATTTGTGATGAAGGAAAGTCATGTGTTAGGTAAATTTTTGATTCTATTTTTAAGATAGGAGCAGCATGAATATAACAACAAAGTCTTAACCATTAGGAACATGTATTCTTTAAAGTGTGACATGCATTATCTGGCATGATTTGAGACTGAATCATTAAGTATTTTGAATTTGTATTTCTATTCAACTGTATGTTCATCACTTATGTGATCATATTGATAAGAAGTAAATAAATCCTCCAGGAAAAAACACCCTGATTGTATTTCGTACCTTGATCTTATTTGAATTAGTTATATAAAATGCTATTTTCATTAAGTCTTTCAGGTAGTTTATTTTGTGCAAAGCCAAACACAACTGGTAAATAAGCTATGTATAAGAAAATTTGTTGTTCAAAAGTTTACGACAAAATATATTTGGAATCATTTAACACAAATTAACCTGGGTAAACAGAAGCATTTTCGAAGGTAAATACTCTTTCGTTGGATGAATACCGTGTTGAATTTGAGTAATTCAAGACTTAATCATAACTGTGAAATATTAAACAATCTTAACATTATTTCACATTTACAAGCAACATGAATGCATACACATGATTTGAAAAGTACCAAATGAAACCCAGACATGAATGCATAAACATGATTTGTAAAGTACCAAAATGAAACCCAAACATAAATCTGTGTATGGACTAAAAGAGGGACGAAAGATACCTGAGGAACAGTCAAACTCATAATTTGAAAATAAACTGACAACGCCATGGCTCAAAATAAAAAAAGACAAACAGACAAACAAAAGTACACATGCCAAAACATAGCACTAGTAACCCGAATTTAGCTTGAACGGACAAAAACGTGTTAACGCTATTTAAATGAGATTAATTGTTATTTGATAAAGATTGACAAAAATTAAAAAATATTTTTAATTCATTTCAATTCATTTCAATTCATTTTAACGCCAGTCAAATAGATTTCTTTGCGGTGAATCAATTGAAATCAAGTTGCTGGTAATGTACGTCAAACTATTAGGCCACGCCCCCGTTAAACTATTTCAAACAGGCATCAATTCGTTTTAAACATCGTTGAGACCCGAGCTTTGTACAGGTAAATCACTCAAGCAAGACAAACTTTATTTATTTATCGTGTTTTTTTTCATCAAATTCAGTTAAATGTGTGTATTCTTAGTAAAGTCGCATGCTTCACAATTGTTAACAAATGAATGAACAATAGATGTGACATTAAAGAAATTTAAATAAAAACATTAAAATATTGATGCACGGTTTAAGAAATGTGAATCTGTTGAAAATAAAATAGTAAACTTGCAAACTTTCAATCCATTTGTTCTCATCGAGGTCCGCGTTCATGTTTCAATGCGATACGTAACATAAAAGTCTAATATGTTACAAATGTATAGACTCTACGATGTCCGAGTTCTGTCCGAAATAAATGATTGATTATAGCACTTATAAGACATAATGTTGGAATATTTGTCTTTTGTTGAAGTCGACACGTCTCCCTTTAGATGGTTTTCGGTTATTTCCGTAGTTCGGTTGCTGTCTCATTGGCGTATATCTTACATCTCCTTTTTTTCGTGCATCACTTATAATTATTTATCATGTGCACTGATGGCTGAAAAAAATCTGATCATATACCTCGATAGCACTGCCTGTCACGTTTCTTTTGCATCACATAGAGCGGTTTGATTTGGATTTGAATGGGTTTTACTAAACGTCTAGTGGCAAATATTTCACCCATAATGTAGCCATTATGTCAGTGGCACATCCGACGAAAATTCAAACCACAGAATACAAATTGCGTTTTTTTTTCTGAAGTTTATTAACGAATGATATGCTGCCTTATACTCTAATATCAGTTACCCATTCGTGAACGTAATGGACGTATGATGAATGAAGTTCCATGTTTTATCTTTTATATAAAATTTAAAAGGTTAAACCGGGTTGAATTATTACATTTACAAAAAAAACATCATTTTATTTTTTAAATAAATACAACAATATAAGTATATTTTAAAAATTTAATTGACAGTTTATATTGACCATTATATACATATAAAGACCGATGTCGATAACTCCATTGATCTTTTGTATCGTTATATTTTTAGCACGAAATAAATACAGGAATTAATCATATCATAGAAAAAATATCAAACAACTGATAAAATCTAATGGTTTATATTTCAGTTTCGAATCAAATTTTTTTAGGCACAAGTGTTACTACTCATTTTGATAAACAGTGAGACGCTTACTTGCAATTCGGAATTGACGAAATAACGTAGCGAAATGACCGTACTTATAGATTATGCTTTTGTTTTCCATCTTAATTGTATTGTCATTTTAGGGACCGTTATAGCTTGCTGTTCAATGAGGACCAAAGCTCCGTGCTGAGCCGTACTTTTGACCTCTAATTAAATTATACCATGTGACTTGACGGAGAGTTGTTTCATTGGCACACATACCACATCTTCTTATTTATATTAAACGGGAGCACTTTATTACATTTTCATTTAGATAAAAAAAAAATATAAAAATTCAGTGAACCAAATGAATTTGTAGCATATTGTTACATTCAAAAGTATTTAATTTTGATTAATAGTATACATTATTTTTATTGCATTGGTCCACAAATAATGCCCAGTGTCAAATATTACACATCGATGACCACTTAGATTAGTTACTTTAATTAAACTCATTTCCTTGCCTGGTAGTACACGCTTGTATTTTGTAATATTAAATATTAATGAATCACAGTTTAAGGAGAATTCTTCGTCATTTGCAAAATAGATAAAAAAAAAAAAAAAAAAAAAAAAAGTATGAAAATTTGCTTACGACTGAATTCAGGCCGAGAGAAATATGTTTAGAAATATTTCAGATTACGATTGAATTCAGGCCGAGAGAAATATGTTTTGTTTTATTTCAGATTATTTAGTACATATACAAAAATATTCTTAATCTTTTACAATTTACAAATAAAATTTGATAGTGCTTTTTATGCACATGGTAAATGAAACCTGTATGATCTAATTTTTCAGAGGTCTGTGAAATATTGAAAATAGTACTTTCCGGAAAACACAATTCGCTATATAAAATGCTTGTAAAATTCCGTTACATGTGGTACGCTCATATTTAAATACCTTCACATAAGAAAGTGAAAAAAAACAGTTTTTGAAATTCACCTAAAAAAGATTAAACGAATAGTTTAACTTATTTTTCAAATATCGAATACACAAATAAATCTCTAATTTATCCACGCTTGAAATTTGTTTTTACTGACAGGTGTCTGCTGGTATTCGATTGGACATCAGTATCAATGTAGGCGTAACAGCCTATCATATTTATCCAATCAGCTGTCTAGTATGCGATGACATACGGTCCACTTAGTTCAGTTTTCCTTGTAATGAATTATAAATTGATTGCAATAAAAAATTATTCAATACACTATAAAGCAAACAATGTCTAGCCCCAAAATGACTTACACGACGCTATACTATACATATTATACTTAATAATTATTTACAAATTAAGACAGCGTAAAAAATAAAATAATAACATTAATAATAATTACTATTTAACAGTAAAGCTATGGGGTGGTGTTCTCGAAAGTCTCCTAAGATTCGTCCTAAGTCATAGATAAGACCAATTTTAGGACGGACCAAAGATCAACTTAAGACAATCTTAAGTTGTGTCTCGAATCTATCTCAGACGAATTTTATGTTAGGACGTCCTAAACATATCCTAAATCGAAATACAGATGTTTGTTGATAAAACATTTATAAATGACGAAAATATTGAATACAATTATTTACGAATTTTATAATAACATGTACAGAATAAATTGCATAATTACCAATGTAATTATATAAAAAAAGATTGTTATTTAAACTGGAAAACAATCTGTTTTGAAAAGAGAATTAAATTTTTAGTATAATCGTATCGTGAAACACGAAGTTCAAAGTTTAAAATCATTCACCTTTTCTTTATATACGAGTTAATAACCGATGGTGCTTTTCATTTCATGTTCATTTTCGCGTAAATAATGAGCAAAAAGCGAAATCAAACTTTATTACACTAGGATGAAAATAGGATGCTCTTAAGACACCTTGTTGGGTGTCCTAAAGTTAGGACGAAAAATGAGATATATCATAAGTTAAGAGAGCTTCGAGAACACGACTTAGGACAAAGACTTGTCATAAGATAGACTTAGGACACGTACTACCCCTAAGATAGCTTCGAGAACACCACCCCAGATTTAACGGGGTCTATTATGCTATTAGTATGATAGTCCCAGCAATTAAAAAAAAATGATCATAAAAAAAACGGTTGTGCTATTGTGGGCAAGGGATTTGCCGGTACGTCTAAAACCCAACCAGGCCGCTTTGGCGCACTAAGCCCTAAGACATTTATGGAACACTAACAGCGAACTTTCTAGACAAATTTGAAATTGTCAGATAAAAATAGCCAACGCTTATATTGAAGAATAAACAAAGAAATATTACTATACATTGTACGGACATTTTGACTAATTCACTAGCTTTGATACAGCGGAAGCAAAAACATCGAGCGTAGCAAAGATTAAAAATAAATTAATAATGCTAAAATTATGTATTTTCAAATCAAAGGACAAAGCGTACGCAATGTCACCCGGAATCCGAATCTGACTGACTAGCAAATTACTACAAAATTAAACCAAAAAAAAAGGAACAACGTATGTTAGAATCACGAAAAAAGTGGATTTAGATTAGATTTGTGATCATTGGAATTTATTAAGACTTTTTAAAATATCTATTTTTAGGAACTTTTTTTAGATCGAAATTAATCAAGTTCATATATAAGTATGTGGTACAGCTCACACCGATAAATATATTACGGCATATTCATATAGAATTGCAAATAAACTTTTCAATAATGAATTCTTATAAGCTGATTTTAAAGCTCATAATATAAGAGATATGGGATAGAATTCAATTTGACGGCAACCAAACGACAAAAACACTATAGGTAAATCAAGACCGCATGTTTAGTCTTCAACAAGAAACATGTGTATGCCAAGCTCTAAATCGTCATGAACTTGTAGATACAATATTCAAAAAACAACAATATTAAAGTCTAAATAATATAAATATTCATTATTCACACATATTCTACATTTTCTAAATCGTCTGAGACACGTATGCAAAGCCCATGTATTTTCCGTTCACATAATGTTTGACGGTTTTCCTTTTTTATTTATAACGTCCTACAAACATTGCTCAGACTAGACAGCATGAAAGACTAAAACACTTTTATAAGTCAACGTATAGGTTTATTCCTTGAATGCCAACATCCTTTGATCTACCGACAATTTACCTATAAATAATGTTGGCTTTCGAGGAATAGGTGCAAAAAGTTATCACAACACGAGAGCATGCTTATCAAAAATGGACATTTAGAGGTATAGGGGGAGGGTTGAGATCTCACAAACATGTTTATCCCCGCCGCATTTGCGCCTGTCCCAAGTCAGGAGCCTCTTGCCTTTCTTAGTCTTGTATTATTTTAATTTTAGTTTCTTGTGTACAATTTGGAAATTAGTATGGCGTTCATTATCACTGAACTAGTATATATATGTTTAGGGGCCAGCTAAAGGACGCCTCCGGGTGCGGGAATTTCTCGCTACATTGAAGACCTGTTGGTGACCTTTTGCTGTTGTTTTTTTTATTTGGTCGGGTTGTTGTCTCTTTGACACATTCCCCATTTCCATTCTCAATTTTATTTAATTCGAATTGAATTCGAACATAATTACGAGGCATAATTAAACAGATAGTTAAAATCTAATTCATGTTTGTTACGTTGTTGAATTTTTTTTCTGATGATACTACTTGAACGAATATGGATTCTCTTAAAATGAAACCTTGAAAAGTGTTGCATCACATGTGCATATTGTGAGAAATTCCAGTTTACACAAATGTGAAGCCTCTTTGGACTTTGAAGTTTTTTTTTCAATATTTCTATAGTTGTGTGTGCTGTAACATCCTACCATATTACTTGATTAAATTTCTTGAAACTTTGTATCACGTGTTAGAATACTATTGATGTATTATGTTCAGTTTGTTCAGGATATTTTTTCTTTGTAATAATACTACACACTTTTTTGCAAGTGATTCATGAAATGATACTGGTAAGGGGTTTATCGTGTTCGCAAATCATCGGTGTTCTTATAAAACAAAGTAATGTAGTTTGATTGGAATTGAGACAAATTTCCACAAGAGACCAAATGACACAGAAATTCACAAGTATAGGCCACCGTACAGTCTTCAACTATGAGCAAAGCCCATACCACATAGTGGAACTAACTATACAAATCAGATGAAACCGGATTAACTCATCATATGTAAATAAATAGAAATACTACACAGAATAGACGTGGTCAGGTTCTTGTATATCCAAACAAACAAAAAACACTTGTAAAGTACATCCTCTGAGAAAACTTGCAGTTACTGACAGCTGACTAAAAAAATCAATCCGCTATAGACTAAATTCTTGTTACCCTATTTTATGGTTAATTGTTTAATCAAAATATTCATATAATTCATGTATATATACTTAACAAATAAATATTTATAATAATATGGAACAAAATAAATCTCTTATATCCTCTTTTAGTTTGAAATAATTATATTTAACTAAATATAAATGTTATATTTATATATATGTCTTATGTTAATAAAACTTGTTCATTCCCAAATTTATTTATTAATCATTTTCTTTCTATCTTTATATTCATAATTATTTAACCCTTAAATTTTGCTACTTTTCTTATCAAAATGGGATAAAATGTTACAATTTCATCAAGTTCACTAATTATTTTTTAAAGTTAAATACTTATAAAAACAGAAATATTTTTGTTGGCATTCAAGGAATAGGTAACATATAAAATGTTGGCATTCGAGGAAGACACCAGCGTAAACACGGTGGTTTTTTTTAACAAATCGATAATTTCGCTGCCCAGGAATATGAATTTGACATTAAAAGTCCCTCAAACCTTTACAATACCCGGCCGTGTCATTTCCGTTTTAACAGATCGAGAACACGACCTTTTAGGATATGCATGAATTACCATACGTATGTCCGAGCATTTGTTATAATGTATTAACGTGTGACGTAATTTATTTTGAACTTTTTTTTTGGGGCGCTTTTTTTACCAATCCACTAAACAAGAAACAATGCATGATGGGCTACAACATGTTTACATCAAACGAAAACAAGTGTTATTTACTGAAATACAACACATTTATTCATGCTTTGCGGTATTATCAATTTCGCTTAGATTTTTTTTTGTATCCATATTTATAGCTTGTGATATGAAGTATTCTTTCAATGCTCAGATAAACGAAGAATTATTTTTATGCAAAGAACAGAGTATTAGATAACCCGATATAAAGTCATTTCTGTATGATTGATGATGACACAGAGATTTCGGGTATTCGTCCGCAAGACAGCAACGTAACGACAGTTATAACACAAAGCCAATTATCTTTAAGACAAACTTGCTAGTGTAAAGCTAACCGTCGGTGCTAACTTTCATAAAGACAGTTAAAAAAATTAGGGATCCTTGAATTGTGTGCTCGTTAACAAGGGAAAGATTAAGAGGGGTTCAAATTTATATTGGGGTCAATAAATTTTCATCGTTTTTCACAAAATTGATTTTATGATATTGTACCCTTTTTTATGATGTAAAAAATAATTTAAATCGATAATTTATTTCTCTATAGGAAACAACAACGTATAATCATCAAGCGGGACAATTTAAAGCCGATTAAACGTTATGTATTCTTCTCATTGTTGAAGGCATTGCGGTTGCCTATCATTACTTACATCCATGCACTTCATTTGAAACTTTAAAAATATTTATTCACACAGAAATCACAGCTTATTGGTGTGGGTGTAAGGGACACGAATGAAGAAACCTATCTGGGAATTTATATAAAATATAAAACTATTAAACCGTTGGTTTTCCCGTTTGAATGGTTTTACACTAGTAATTTTGGGGCCCTGTATAGCTTGTTGTTCGTTGCGACCATAGGCTCCGTGTTGAAGGCCGTACATAAGCCTACAATGGTTTACTTTCATTAATTGTAATTTGGATGGAGAATTGTCTCATTGGCACTCACACCACATCTTCCTATATCTATATTCTATACAGTTTAAGGGCGTTAGCCTGAATGTGTGCGTCTTTCTTACGCCAAAATAATGCAGAACGACAAATTGAATTATTAAGGACAGGGATTGATTGAATGATTGATTGATTGTTTGTTGCTTAACGTCCAGTCGCAAATATTTCATGCATATTCCGGACGAGAACAAGTTCACAATAAATACACTAGGTAGGTTGATACGATAGAGGCCATCTGGGATGATGGTCAAGGAAATTTGGACTGCCACTGGAAAATGAGGATACCTTGTATAGGAACAGAAATTTTGCCTTGCAACAGGCCACCTACGGACCCCTCAAAAGAGTTGTTGCAAGGGTTCTTAACGTGCAAAGAGCGTTGCAGTCTCTTTACACGAGGCATCGGATTTCACGTCCCCCTTCTGACCGGACGTGACTGCGAACTTGATACATCCCGCACAGCCAAACGGACGACCCATTTCGGCAAGCGTTTTACTGCCGGTGGGGAGAAGATCAAGTGACCATATTTCTATACCCCATTCACCCTAAAGGACAGGGGGTTTCAATAATAACGGATTCCCTTTTAGGAAAATGTAGGTGATCTTTCAGCAATTTGATAATATGCTATTGAAATGCAGGGTATCCAATTTATTTATCGACAACTTTATGTCAAAAAAAATCATTTTGACAGAAAATAAAGACACTTTTCCTTGCATAATTTAATCTTAAACATTTGAAAATTGTTCATGATAATAAATGGGTAATTTTTTTTTAACATTTTGATCACAGCCAAATTTTGTACGGTGTGTAGAAATACCACAAAGGACTTCTTAGTGCACTGAAGGACTATACAAATCGTTGGTGCATTAAGAACAAAGTTTTTGCACTAAGGACATTAAAACGATGTTATTAGACCACAAACTTGGATATGAGAAGATATAAGTATATAACTCATAAATATAAATTTGGGTATCAATATATATCATAATTTTGAAATTGACTTACTTTTTTATCAGCGCATCCCATGTGCCAGGCACGTGACCGAAGGCTTATTGCAAACTCCCAAGCATTAAATTTATGTTCAGTCAACCTTATCCAATAAACAATGGTCATTTGATCGTTACTAATTGATAAGTTTATGATAGTTGTAGAATAAACTTAATGATTTAGCGTAGTATATTTTCAACTTGATGAAAGAATAATTTAAAAAAATGATTTTGTGTGGGTGTCAGAGTTTTTATTTTGTTTTAAGGGAAATTGTAAGATTACTTTTAAGAAGGAAATTTTGATTGATTATAATTTGAGGAAAAAAATTCTTCCGATATTTCATGTCCTTCTTAACAACACAGGAGTTTACATTTGTACGGGCAGAATCAATTTGCGCCAATTGCAGTTTTGAAAAGGTATTAATTGCGCCACTCTCTTTTATTTTGATGGTATTAATTGCGCCAATGAATGAAATGAAATTGCGCCACATTTACCTGTTAATATTTGTTTACCTATATTATACCTGTACATGTTTTACCTATATCAAGACAAGACAAGACAAATACTTTATTAAAGTCTCGCCACTTGTTACATATAAAATATACAGCTTTTTAAAACATAAGTTAATAACAAGAGCCACTATATAAAAAGTTTTGAGAGACTATAAAACATTTTTTTCTTAAAATTAGAATGCGAATACAAGTCACGATTATAAAATACATTTTCGCTTTATTAAAATTTCATAGCAGATTTTGGCCGTATAAAATACCATATTTTCATTTGTAAAAAGAAATATGTTTTTTTCATTATCAGTGTCCAGAAATTAGAACGTCAAATTTTGAGAAGTGCGTGTAAAAGAAAAGCAACCAATGTGTTGTCAGAGCGACCTTCAAAAATAATAAATTCAGAAATCTTCAAAATTAAAGAAGAAAACTTAGAAAAGAAAGATTTAAAATATGTGTGTCAGTCTAGGTATAGAGACAAAAAGAAAACTGCGTCCGGCTTAATCTAAAAATCGTGAAGAATTTCACAGAATATTGGATGATATTGGTGTTGTTACAAACAAAGATGATGACTTTGTATTTTGTAACGATCCAGAAAGCGGTTTAATTTTAGGATGCAAGGCTAATTTGAAATTTCAGTGTACAATACAATGTCAGAGGATTTTTTTGCAGTTGGCACCTAGTCAATCATTTAGTTGTTATATATGAATAAAAATATATAAAATTGGCGCAATTAGATGATTATTTTATTGGCGCAAATGATACCTGTAGTTTTGAAAATTAGGTGGCGCAAAAGAGGTATTGGCGCAATTAAGTTGTGGCGCAAATGAGTTACTTTTTGGCGCAAAAAGATATCGCCCATTTGTACATACTTTCATAAGAGATTGTGGCATCCGTGGGGATCTTAAAAACCCGATTACATCATTATTATATTGTGTGGGAACGGAACTGTACGGTTTCTACATTTTCGACATTCGAAAATATAACAAGTTGCAACATGGAAAGTTTTCCAATGATGAATCAAATGATTCTATATAACGTTTCTTCTAGACATTCAAAACATTCTATATGTATATATGAACCAATCAAATAATAAACGACGTATGCATACACACGTTTTTCGTCGAATGGAGGAGCTTTTAATATATCGATCAGAACTGTCACACAACAGCGATAAAAATGTCAATAATCATTGAAATACACATCGTTAAGTCCAGAAATTTTAAAAGTACTATTTCTGTTGTAAGGTCTTACCTGTCTGAAAGTTTAAAATCCATTGCACCAGTAGGGATTCACAAATTATATTTTTTTCAATATCGGATAAATTAATTGACTGTACATTCGCTTACGAGTTTACTGTACTATCACTTGGGCCTTTCCTGTACAATCGCTTGTCCAACTTATCAAAACTCATTTTCAATAAAAAAATTTAAGGAGAAGTGATATGATTTGCAATTATACAACTATCCATTAAATTAATTGGATGTACACATATAAGCTATATTAGGCGACCATACCTTATAATAGGGTATATATATATATATAAAAGGTCCCAACATAAACAAATTTTGAACAATTAAATTGGAAAACTAACGGCCTTATCTAGAAAAAACAACAATTTACAAAAACAAAAATAAAATAATATGCCAGACATGAACCAACGGAAACCACTGAACTACAAGCCACTGACTTGGAATTTTCACAGAAAGAAGATGGCGTGATAAGCATGCATGTGTGTGTACGCTCAACCTCCTAAACTGAAGTGGATATAAGCAATTATAGGCAACAATCCGGCCTTCATAAACGAGAAAACCCCTTCCATGTAGTCGACCGATCACTAAAAGGCCCCGACTGGAAAATGTGGTTTTTTTAAACTCTAACCAGAGTGCATGTATATCAGCTTACAGAACTTGAAAACCAAAAAAAATCAGTTTTAAACAAAAATACGGATAAAAAAATGTTTAAGCTATCTTAATCATAAACAAGCTTCTGTCCTAGTTTATTAGAAATCCAGGATAGTTAAGAAAGTAATTAAAGTTTCAAACACTTTACACACAGAGTAATGTTTTGTGGTTTGTAGATCATAGCTATTGCAACAAAAGTCGGAAGGCTCAACAAAAATGTAATAAACTATTATACTTTGCGAAATATGTTTATATCTTCTATTATATCAGTATGTGTTGGTTAAAATAAAATCTCTATACATTTTTTACTATTTCAAAATATCTTTATGAAACATTTCTACAGAACTTAAAAAAGTGAACTTACGGAACAAGCAAACGAAATTAAAAGAAACAAAAATAAGAAGAAAATACACTCTTACATAGAAGTAAAAACTATAACAGTTAGAAAAGCAAAATAGATATGGCAGTAATAACTATACCATAAAAAAACACAAGAACAACATGAAATAACAAAAATTATACATTCTTATTAAGTACTAGTATACTAGTGTATTCAAAACGGGTAAAGGTTGAACGAACATGAATTTCTATATATTACTGTCAACTGAGTGTGGCGCGTGTCGATAAAATATAAAATATCTTTCTAAATGTGATTATAAAATTTGAAATTGTTTATTTTTAAAACGTTGACTTATATATGCAATGTCTTTTGTGTTAATTGAATCATTCCATCAGGTCCTTAAGTGCAATTTTTTGTTCTTAGTGCACTAAGGGGGACTTTTGCGGTATTTTAACGGACACCCCAAAAAAGAATTAAAGGACAAAACGTTATTATGTGGATTTTTTTTTCGGAAAATGTTTCTTTTGTCTAATATTTGAGAACAGATCTATTCTTTTTCAATTCAATACATTTTAGGTAAACACTTAGAGTTACAAATACACGGTTCATTCCCTCTATTCCCACTTTTTATAAATCTTGTAAGAAAAGTTAAAATTTCATGTGGGAATAGGAGGAAAACTTGTGCAAACAAAGGATTATACTGTACAAACATTTTTTAATCAACTGTTAATTGACCAGTTTTATTCATTTAATAGAACAAGTAATAATTTTGCATCTGTATGAATTCTGGTGGTTTTTTTTAAACAAAATAAATATGAAAGAAATTCAAACAAATTTTTGTAAATTATTTTAATTAATTTTATAACACAAATTCAACTGTAGATTCCAGCAAGCATAATATAACACAGATTATACAACAGCACTAAATCAAATCACACACTGTAGCACAAACATTATACAATCACTCCCTCACTCAGGGCACTCAACATGACTTAGGAACCGAAGTGAGGGGTTCCAAACCCATCAAAGACTACGAAAGTGTCTGAAATGACAACGAAGTTGTGAATGACGGTCGACAAATAGAGACATAAAGGACACACCCAGCATGAAATAATTATGTTGGAAATTTTCGTTTTTAATAGCGAAAACGTGGACAAGACTATTGTTTTCAATCCAGATACGGCCAGAATTTTTGTTTAAGGCAAGAATCAGAGTCATTTTTTTTCTTTCAAATATCTCAGACTGCCTCCTCAAAACAAATGGTTCGTACATGAGACTTGAAATATTTCTAGGGCTTATACTGACTGAGGATCATTATTAAACTTTGTTATCTATAAAATAGGCATTTGGGGTTAAACATGTTTTCGTAGGTAAATAATGATGTGTAACTTTTTTTTCATGAGAGTGTACTAGTCTATAGAGTATTTACTATTACTTTCTGTTTGGTGGAATAGTGACACAGAAGTCAATACTTTCTTGCTCAATCATGTGTCGCTTTGAAGGTTGGCCTTGGTCCTTGTATGTTGTTACATAGTCTGTAAAGGCTGTGTAGTTGATGTTGGTATTAATCTGATCTATGTCTGTAAGGAAACTAAACCACGCATCTTCAACCTCAGGAAAGGGTTTAAGTGGAAGTACAGTGGCACGGCGTACTAGTAAGGAATCTTGTATATACTACTACACTTTTGGCTTTGAAGTAAAGCTTACAGTTTTCACCCATTATTTTGATTATTTGTCCAAGTAATTATATTTTTTAGATAATAGTTTTATTCCATATCTTAAGATTATATTTAGATAAAATATTATTTATATCATGATTTATTAGTATAGCAGACAATTTTTTAAGATTACAAATTCAAAAATTTGAAAATAAATCTGACTCCATTCTATTTATCATATTTTTTCTTTATTTTCAAGTACAGTTTCAAAAATTTATAACAATAAAACTAACTCCAATCTATTTATCATAATTTTTCTTAATTTTTAAGTATTTCTTTGATGAAAAAGGACCATATTTCATATAAACAAGGTATTATACCTAAATAGTGTACCAAATATATTATGCTTTAAAAAGAAAATACAGGTAAATCTTAGGTGAAATTCAAATTAACCTTGATTGTTATAAAAACAAATTATTTATCAAAACATCTATTGTTATTTGCAAGTGGGAATAGAAGGAATAGAATTTTTTAAAAGTGGGAATAGGAGGAAGACACCAAATACACGACCCTACATTTTTGATAGAAAAAAATGCATTTTCAATATCGTATAATCTTTTTAACTATATTAAATTTGCGGTTTTGTGATATGTACATGTAGTTTGAACAACGTCGTCAATAGTGTTTGAAAGAAGCTATAAAAACATGATTTAGAACCTTATACACCACATACGGAGGTACATGTATGATACCATTACGAGTGAACGTAACCATGATATCACTGTGAAATAGCCATTGTAATTGCCACGTTATTTTATGGATCGTTCATTTTATTACCTTTAGATTATTAACAAGTGCCATCGAACTAAATCTTTATAGACCGTATATTTAACGCATACATACGCTAATTTTACAGTTTAGAGGTAGAAGACGAAGAAGAATTATTTATAAAAGTGCAATCTGAACAAACAAATAAATACATATTTATATTAAATATTTTTTTTATTCAAATGAAAGATAGGATAAGCGCATTTACAAACAAATGTACTAAGAGACTAAGACATATACTCAATGCTACACTTAAATTTAGGTCATACATATGTATTGTTTAAATCTATGAGGATCTTGACGGGGTCCTTCATTTCTGTTTTTATTATAGTTTTATCACTCTCACTTCACGGCCTAAGAGCAGTTTCAGAAGCTTAGTTCAAACGGAGACACGGTTCCCTGATGCAGCCTAAAGAGGATAACGAAATTAACTATATAAATGATCTTACATATAAAATATTTGTATTTTGCGATATTGATCGTTCCTGATGAAGTAAAATCCAGAAACGTGAATTAGACGTATGAAATCTATTAGATGTTGTTGTCACTCTTTTATTAGTTTTACGTTTACAAATTTCAATTCCTTTTTTTTTTTTAAATAATATCAACGAATGATTAATTTTGATGTTTCATAATTAAAAATAATATACTTTTTTATTTTAGCATTTATAATACAATGTTACAGTATCATCCACATGAAACTCCTAATATCATTTTGACACACTAAACGGATCTTGACCCGATCTGACATTTTTAAACGTTACTTTTTATGATTGGTCTAGATTTTTCCAAAACAGTCTTAACAGACTTGATTTAACGCTAGAGTATATTAAAAGGCGTAAGAGAATGCCGACTAATAGCCAGTCAAGATCGTTTAACTAAACCTACCCGGTGTTATCGCAAACTGAAATTGATCTCATATATACAGGATACATGTTCATTTATTACAAGATATTTTGTACGTCAAGGTGCATGATAGCACGATAATATACGAATCGTAACAACGCTTCAATATGCTCGTCCACTATATGCTCTTCCACAATTTACGCCTGTTTTGCTCCAGCGACCGGTATTACAATTTAACTCAGTTTAAAAGCTCATTGATCTGTTACTTCATTTACAATTTTGAGCAAGACTTTACTGTTTATTATTAAAATTCAACAAATGTCAACATTATCTTCATGAATTTTATTATTTAACAAAACATTGTTTTTCATTTCAAGTAATTTCATATATTAATATACAGCTAGTGAATATTTGTTGTCTACCGAAAATATAAGATTTAAATTATATACGCAATGAATAATTTCTGTGAAGTTACTATTATTTCCGTTACATATCTAATTTACGAGTACAATATAGTAAAACAGAAAAACAGAAACGATAAATATTCAGGAATACCTAAAGTCTCGTAAGCAATTGCAAGGTACCACACGTTACTTAGATTCCACGAGTTTTCTTAGCACTTAACAATTTTTAAAACGAATATGTGAGATAAAGATCTACAGCATTTTGGCAAATTCAAATTATGTTATACATTCTACTATTTTATTTTCAACAGATTCACATTTCTTAAACCGTGCATCAATATTTCAATGTTTTTATCTAAATTTCTTTAATGTCACATGTATTGTGCATTTATTTGTTAAAAATTGTGAAGCATGCGACTTAACTGAGAATACACGCATATAACTAAATTCGATAAAATTTGATGAAAAAAAAAAGATAAATAAATCAAGTTTGTCTTGCTTGAGTGATTTACCTGTACAAAGCTTGGGTCTCAACGATGTTTAAAACGAATTGATGCCAGTTTGAAATAGTTTAACGGGGGCGTGGCCTAATAGTTTGACGTACATTACCAGCAACTTGATTTCAATTGATTCACCGCAAAGAAATCTATTTGACTGGCGTTAAAATGAATTGAAATGAATTGAAATGAATTAAAAATAATTTTTAATTTTTGTCAATCTTTATCAAATAACAATTAATCTCATTTAAATAGCGTTAACACGTTTTTGTCCGTTCAAGCTAAATTCGGGTTACTAGTGTAGATAACTAAAGAATAAGAAACACGAACCCAACCAACAGATAAGGGTGATCTCAGGCGCTCCGGAAGGGTAAGCAGAACCTGTTCGACATGTGGGACTGGTGGAACTTCAAAGTGCTCCACAAAACCACTTTCTAAATTATTAACATCTATATATATATTTCATCAGCAATTAAAGCCGGGCTTTACAGTAATTGTGAAACGGCCAATTTTAGAGGTAGCATGAATCAGATGTGGATACTAAAAAAGTCCAAAGATCTTTTAGAGTACACACAAGATTACTCTATTTCGTCTTGTAATAGCATTAAAACACTTGACTCTTCTTCACTTTTCACAAGTATTACACATTACAAACTAAAAGACAAATTCAAAGAGGTGACATTGCTTTGTTTCATAACAAAAAGAATAGAAAACTAAGATACAAGTATGTTGTCAAAATAAGGTATACATCCTATCTGTGAAGTTCCAGCAATATACCGTTGTTTGTTAGACCACTTATGTAGTTTAAGCATCCAATACAGTGAGGAAGATACAGTTCTTGTTAGGTTGAAATTCCAAAGGAACATAGAACAGACCTGTGAATTATGTCTTCTTTGGTAACGGTCGTGAGGGTAAATATATGTTGAGTTTCCAAGTGAATTATCAATACCTTATCCGTTAATCAAGCAGGTAATGTAATGATTTTTACGAACACAATCGAAGTTGTTTTAGGTTTTATCTGCAGACACAACATATTTGTCATGTAGGTAGGATAATTGTTTTAGAACATTTGCATTTTGGGTCTTATAATGCAAACATGCAATGTCCGACAATCAATGTGTAACAATATCAGTGTTTTTCATTCGCCTATACGATATTTAGTTTCCCTATTTTTTTTGGTGCTAAATATTCAACTTAATATGCTTTATCCTATCTGATTACAATCTACTTTAACAGACTCTTTTACCCTTTTTTAGAATAAGCCATACGATACTATTTAAGAAAAAAACAGATATAAATTGTCTTTCAATCTTCAGTTGACATACATCAAGCGTCAGTTGTATGGAACAGTTGCTTATAAATGATGAATAATTCATTCACTATATCCTGAAATAAAACTGTAATTTATACTAAACGTTTAAATATTTAAACACCTTACAAGGTTTATCATATTCTTTCAGTGACCTACATGTGATATCAATAACAGACAGCTAGAGCTACAAACGCAGCAGTTGTTTTTGGATTTCATGCTTTATTTTACAAATACAAATACAAATATAACCATATGTTAAATATCACCATAAAAAAAGAAAACACTATTAATTGACACATACGAAAACATTAAACGATATCACGTCAGGCTAAATTGACAATGATTAGGTTTCGATCGAGTTATGTCTGGTGTTGAAATAAATCTCTCTCACGAGGATAATAATATGTCGGTCAATTCTATTCATAATACAACCTCGATATATATAAGCACTCAACAAACATCAAGACAGACATCAATCAATGTTATCTATATTTTTGTATTTTTCTTAAGTGGCATCCGGATCTTCACCTTACACGGTGCTACGAGACTGTACTACACAGTTATTCATTCTTGATTTCATGGATTAAAGAGGTAAAATAATCTCTGATTTGACATACAATTTAAACATAAAATATATTTATTGATGAATTAGATAACATAAATGAAAAAACAACAACAATGGTACCATAGCTAGAACGCTTATATGACTTTGTGTCTCACATTTCTGTCTTGCATTTCTTGTACGTGACAATCAACATTTTAATAGATAGTTTGAGATTAGACGTGTAGTCCTTGTACATGCAAAATATTATTTAAACCCCTTTCTATCGACTTCCATGAAATGTAAGATATCAACTTCAACCTAGTAATAAATGAGTCAAAACTTACAGCCAGGATGCTAAACGTCGTTGTTCCAAACAACATCTATTTATTTATTGCAGCTGTGGTATTTGAGCAATCAAATTGCATTGACCTTACACATATATTTATTTGCAACTTACCGTACAGTATATTTGTTTGTTAATGACGTTTCAAATGCGCTTCGGTGGTTTTAAATATGACGTAAGAATAGATTCACGAAAACTGTTGTCGTCTGCACAATTAAGAAAAAAACGATGCGTATCGGCCTATATATGTCATTTGGAACAGTTCTAGAAGTTGCAGTATTTAAAAAAATATTTTTTAAAAGATTAAATTCCTCTTTTATAAGGTGAGTTAATTTAGAAATGTAAATCTTATTGCCTTGCCAACTATCTAAACCAAGAATAGAAGTGTTCAAAGACGACGAATCTTACTTCTGGTAATTCAAAATTAGTTTTCAGAGTAGGTGTTCAGAGACAGAAACATACAACAGTATGTTCTTGTGTTTAAGACTAGAATTCCAAAATTACCATCGTACCATTGACTAAATATCCCTTCCAATCAATTCAAGTTATAAATTTTATAGAAAACTGTATTTTGTATTTCTCAAAAAAAGATGTACGCGTAAACAGCGACCGCCGGTCTGAGTTAGGACTTTTTTAACAGTTGTAATCCAGAACTAGTTATGCAATTCTTTGAGGGATCCATATATGACCTGTTGCAAGACACAATTTTTGTGTTTACCCTCTCTAGCCTTATTTCCAGTAGTTTTCTAAAGTTGTACAGGCTTCATTCATTCCATATGTCATCTTTTACAATATGTACAAGAACTATATATCTAATCATTTTGAAATATTTGTCATTGAACTTTCAGCATCCGACAATCAAGCAGTCAATTATTTATCATGTTTATGTTTTTTTTTTCGAACAATGTTATACAGTAGGTCATTAGAAATCTCATTTGACTTATTTCACATTTTTCAAGTAAGCAGACTATAGGGTATATGTTTTTCTCAAGCTTGAATGCCGATTCCAAATTGTGGCATATAATTGCTTAAATCTTCTTATTTGAACTCTGGTACATAGTTTTCGCATTAACAATCGAATATCACAGCTGCATAGTTAAAAAAAATGGAATATATATGTTGAGGTCGACATTATTATACTATGTTGTGCTATTTGATCTGAATGTTTTCTCCTTAACACATTTCCCATTTCTATTTTTAATTTAATATTCTTCTAAACAGCACAAAATGTGTACATTATCCGGCACAGTAAAGATGTATCAAAACAAGCTATTATGCGTTCGTAAATAAGACATTAACAAGACAACAAAAGGGCAATGTCTAAGTAATAGCTGTTGATTGGAGAGTTTCTTTAATTCATTTGTTTCTTTTGGTTATAAAACAAGTACATTGATTGTCTCTGTTATATAATATCTGTTTTTTTACGAAAGCATGTTATTGAATAAATAAGGAGTATCAAGTATAAATTTACGTGTTCTTTTCTATGTTTTCCAATGATATATAAATGTTTGTATTTAAACGACATAGGCGGTATTTTCCTGTGTGATTCAATATGCTCTGGAATTGCATTTGATTAAAGTATTGCACGTATGAAATAGATAAAAATAAATTTTAACATGTCAAAGTAAAATTACAAAAATACCGACATCTGAGGAAAATTTAAAACGGAACTTCCCTTATAAAACTGGTAAAATCAAAAGTTCAAGCACATAATACGAACTGATAACAACTGTAATATTCCTGGTTTGGTACATGTATTTTCTTAGGTAGAATATAGTGGATTAAAAGGAGGGTTATAAAATTATTGGTATTAAGAAGCCATCAAAGTATTTCGAACGTTTTTAAATAAATATGCAAGACTAATTGGGTCAGAGGTGACTCTTCAATATTTTTATTAATTCAGAATGGATTTTCGAAATAAGGCAAACGAAAAAGGAGGTGACTTTTGAATATTTTTATCTTAAAAAGTGCATACAAGAAACTTAGTAAAATAATATGAAAAAACATGAATTCCGCAAGGTTTTGCAAAACTAAGTTAAAATGGATTATTCCTGCGGTAAACACTCCTGCGTATTACGACAAAAATGGGTATGACCGTATATGCGTGGTTAATCATTTTTTCGGAATAAGTGAGTAGCCAATTACAGTAACTTCCTCAGTTTGATTGGTCCATATGATTGTAAACACTGATATTTCAACCTTTGCTCAAACCAGTGTAAGAGAAAATATACTTACATTATCATGTATCCTACATCTGGTTCTAACCATTATAGTAAGTATAAATAATTGAAATTTTTAAATTAGTTTTATAATGACATGTTTGAAATATATATGTACACTGTTGTACTTATATATGCAATGAAAGGAAGATATCAAACAATGTGTTTCAAGATCAATCAACCGGTGACATTGTCAAAGTATTACTATTCAGGTAAAGAGGGCTGTTGAAATCTCACAAATCATGTTTTACCCCGCTGCTTGTGTGTGACTGCTCCAGGACAGGAGCTTGTATTTTAGTTCAACAATATGTTTCGGAGTACAGTATGACGTCCATTATTACTGAACTAGTGCACGATTTTGTTTTTGTGGCCAGCAGAAGAACGCTCTTTGGCACATTCCCCATTTTAATTTTCAATCTTATATTATGTTAAACAGCACAGCATGTGTAAATTTGTCGCTACAGTAATGAGGTATCAAAATCAATTATTTGTTATTAAGACATTAACAGCATAACAGAATGACAAAGTCTAGACAATTGCTGATGATTTAGGCACATGTACTGATTTTTTATTTATTAACTTAATTATTTTTTTTTTGGTCGGAAAGATTGTTTTTGCTGAATATGACTGTTGCATAATATCTGGTTTTTATAAAAGAAAGTGTTTGTATTGAATAAAACAAAGAGTATTAAGTACACCGGAATAACATGTACATGCCATTTGCTTTGTTTTAAAATGATGTATAAATATTGGTATTTAAACGACATAGGCGGTATTAATGTTTCCTGTTTGATTCACTATGCACTGGAATAACATTTGATTAAAGTTTTGCACGTATGAAATAGAAATGCATCTAAACATGTTAACGTACAATCAGAAAAATACAGACATCTGAGCAAACTTCAATTCTGAAAATCACTTATCAAATGACAAAATCAAAAGCTACAATACATTTAACGTATAGATAACAACTGCTATATTCTTGAATTAATACATGCATTTTCTATTTGTAGACAATGGTGAATTTTAACCTGGTTTTATAGCACATTACACCTCTCTGCTATATTGACAACTACATGTGAACGTCAACAACATAAACAGACATTCTTTTATATACATAAGGCCGTTAGTTTTCTCGTTTAATTTTTGTACATTGGATTTTCGGGACCTTTTAAAGCTAAATATGCGGTATGGGCTTTGTTCATCGTTGAAGGCCACACAGTGACCTAAAATTGTTAATGTATGTGCCAGTTTTGTCTATTGTGGACAGTTGTCTCATTGGCAATCATACCATATCTTCTTTTTTATATGATAGGTAAAAATGTCAAGATAGGGGTACAACCGTATTAATTGTGTTCTAATCTTAATAACTAAAATAAACCAAACACATATGTAAAAAGGGCATATACACAAGGCACATCAGCAAAAATAGAAGACACACATACAAACAAAACCTTTCACACAATAAAACAACGACGGGATGTACAAGTATCGATATACACTGTACATTAAATAGATATCACAAAAACTATAAAAGCGACACATCACAATTCATGATTGCATTCTTTGACTTTGTTTTTTAGTCTGAATATCTACATAGAAGTAAAAACGTCATGTAAATAGTCGATTTACATATAAAACAGATATGATATACATGTATAAATCTTTATAAAGATAATCAAATCTACCAACAAAGAAAAAAAGTATTATATACAAGCAAAATTCTGAGTGACTTTTCCAAAAAAGAGCAAACATAAAAGCAGGTTTAATCTTGGGTAATAAAATCATTTGTAATTCAAAATAATCAAAGTATGTTGAAGATTTGGTTAAACGTTTATATGCAAGACAAGACTTTAGCCTACTATGATAAGAAGTGACGGTTGAATATTTCTTTAACAAAGGCATAATATAAAAACATAGGTGAAGAGTATAAAAATCAATTAACTTCGAAAGGTTATGAAAAACTATGCTAAAATGGATTAATCCTGCGATAAAAACACTCCTGAGTATTACGAAAAGTATTTAGTTTTTTTCAACAGTTTATTTGTGCGTGTTTTACCACTTCTTTTGAATATACACATCAGTTGAATACCACTCCTATATCCTATAGAAGACGGTTTATCCCTTATCCTAGGATTATCCCTTATTTAATCCATCAGTATTTTAGATTTGAGGTTTCATTTTATCAAGTCTTGTGAAATTATTGTTCCCTGAATGAATAATTTTTCTTGACAATTCTTTAGCATTTGCTATCATATTTTAATCTTAATATATTTATGATCTCACTTTAAAAGAGAATTTGAAGAAAGCAAAAAATGAATCTTCTATATATCATAAATGATATAAAAGTTCAACATTCGATAGGATAGGAAATATGTATTAACTGGCTACTAATCAGTAGGTGTTGTCATTTCGAAAAAAAATCAGATTAGGTTGATATTTATCAGTTTCCTAATGTCTGTCGTTTCAACGCAGACACATCTATTTTGCAACCTTATAAACTAACCCTTGCAAATGATGTTGACGGGTTCCTTTCCGAGGTAATCACCAGCCTAGTACTTTAAATATGTGTGTTGACAGGAAGTACATGGATCACTGAAATATTTAGTATTCAGCTTGAAAAGTCAGCAAATGAGGTCTTAAATGATATTGGTTGAAACAACATCAACAATGAAAATATATAGAATAGGACAATACAACACTCACCGTATAAAACCACTAATATATAGCCCAATGGATTTGTATGTTTATTTTCAGCAGTCGTAAACAGTAATGTCTATCTTGTCTTAAGCTAAAAAAAAATGGCAATGAGCATTAAACAAACTTCTTTTACAAAAACGAATGAAAAAAAAGACATTACATGGATGTTTTTTTAAAGACGTCTTTTAACACTTGATCACTCCAAGAGGTATTCCAACTTCTCTGAACTTAATAAAAAAAAATTGTATGTTATTTTTTCACAAACGATTTAACACGACAGGAATTAATTAGATGCACATGATGATAGCACTATATATGACAGTTAAAAAAGGATTGTGGCGGTAACATGTGCAGAGCATATCCGTGCTTATTTGTGAAACAGACATATAATGGTTTACTTTTTAAATTGTTACTTGGATGGAGAGTTGTCTCATTGGCACTCACACCACACCTCCCTATATCTATTTCGTTATGGTCATCTTAATTCTACACAAATATCATTATACACTATTTTTTTGGCATAAATCGTGATCGGATAAACCTTTACTTAAATATTACAACCTGGAAGTGATGGATATAATGAATTTTTATATGTGTAATTCGTTAATTCTTTTTGGTAGTTACCTCATTCTAGACATTTGTGACTGTTTCCTTGTTACATCCTAATTATAAATGATCTTTAATACCTGTTTGTTGTTTTTTTTAAATTATGACAACTAGAAGTAGTTTAGATATGAGAGGATATTGGATAGAACAGTAGTTTAAGTAAACAGTGTTACAACTTTTTTTAAATTTTTATCTATAACGACATACATTTCCATTCTTCATGACTTCAATTCCTCTGATAAGAACCGCCAATGACAAAAACAGTTTTGCTATATGACAGACAATATTTAATTTGTAATTGAGATGACACTTCCTACATACACAGAAAAAATAGGGTTCATTACAACATGCTCCACGCTACTTTGACGTGCTCTATTTAAAAAAAGTTCTCCAATCGAATGATAAGTGACCATCATACAATGGGGATTTAGTTAATTTACCTTAAATTATAATATCATTTTCATCCATATTCATACCCTTTACTCGTTCAGAGCTACATGTATTTTTTAATTTTCATACTAAACTCTCAAGTTGTAGACAACAACACAATACATAAACTATATTGTTATGACCCTAGAATTAACGTACAAAAACGATCTGAAAAAGATATAAAACAGATGTTTACGAAAGGTGTCATTTTAACTCTTCAACACTGCAAGAGGTATTCCAACTTCTCTAAATGTTCTAAATTCTATGGTTTATACATTGTCAATCTGTGATATTGATAGATACAATGCTAGATCGAGCTATGGGCAAAACCTTATAACGTGCAAATTCCTCTTATATAAGAACAGCAACCAAAAATATACAGTCTAACTAATATGATTTCCATGCCCATTATCTAAATCAGAATAAAATCGTGCAAAGTCAGTATATCTTACTTCTGGTAATTTAAAATGACATAATATCACTTTTAAGCGTAGTTGTTACGATACAAAAATGAAACTACATCATGTTCTAGTCTATTAGATTCCTAATTATACATTACCATTTAAGGAAATAACCGTCCATGCAATCTTTAATTGTGCGTTATAGAACAAAAAATCGTGTGTATAACAACGCAGATGTACATATACGCTGCCAGGTCTAGTCAAAATGTTACGTTTAGTCAGAACATATCCCAAATTTCCAAATACAAAAAATACAAATTTATACAAGAACTTCCCTTTTTTAAAAAAATGTTAAGGCAATTTTGAAATTGACGTGTACTGGTATAATTAACGAACCAGACACATTACGTGTATTTGCTTTAGTAAAGTTTGATCTTCAACTAATAACTGTAATCTCATATTTGATTCAAAATTCTATCGTTTAGTTTTCTTATATTTTTTATAATTTTTTTCTTCCTTGAGTAATCTTGACCAAATCTTACACAATTCTACAACATGGGCCGTCGCCAAAAAAAAAAAAATAACAATGACCAATTGTTTTCGTTAATTTTATTTAGGTGTCATATTACACTACAGGAAGATAACTGTGTCAAAATCAGCTTTATGTTTAATCACGTTACATTGTGAAGTAAACGCTAAGCTTCTCAATAAACAAAAAGTGTATGTCAAACGGCTAAATATCCAAATATATATTTCGGATATAGAGCAGAGATGGGTCCGATTACTTTCAATGTAATTGATTAAATTACAATTACTTTGTCATTTGTACGATTAAATTAAATTAATGATTACATCATTTCTGAAGAATCTGATTAAATTAATGATTACATTGGTAAAGTAATTATGATTACATCTGATTACAATGAATTAAAAAAAAAAACATTTTGCATGATGTGAATGAATAAACGTTTAATATATAACTTTGGCATTTTTTAGAAAGTATTGTGTTTGCTATATTATAAAATGATAACTACAGACTTCATCTATTTAATAAACCTCAAAAGTTAAATTCATACGAACATGGACATTGTGTCACTGGTTATGACGCATTGCACTTTATCATCATTAATCTCTGAATTATTTTGACTTCAATATGAATATAGCTTTATAAAAAGCGTTTGCTGACCTATTCTAGACTTTAATTCATATTTGTTTCAAGGTACAGTTTATGGGAGTTAAAATATGGATATAATAAAGTTACCAGTTTAATCAAATTGTAAACAGAATACAAGTGCTAAAAATCATTGCATTTTACATGTCCAGTCCAAATACATACACAAATATGATATTTTAAACAAGATATTTGTCCAACTATTAATTAATTTTGTGCTAATTAGATAAATTTTCACATGTCTGATTAATCTTTTATCATATATATTGTCCTACAGCTATACTCAGTTGGTAATTGCAATAAAAACCAACCTTAATTGGTTATCTACCTGTCAATTCAAAGTTGACAAAAATCACAACATTAACAAAAGATTATAATTAAGGGTTAAAGAAAAGTATTACTTGAATATAAAAGTTGTTTTATCAAATATGTATGTACATCTTTAAATTGTGAACATATGTATGATATTTTTTACTAAGGCCAGAAACATATGATTTTTATTTTATGTCTCTTCTTAGGCTATTGGTGACTTTTCAATACTGTAACAGTTTATTTTTTACTGAAGTATACAAACCAATTGTCATGCTTTATAACAAACAAATTAAACCAAGCTATCATGACATGTTCAATATAAATTGAATAAGAATAACAAAAAGTTTCCTTTATTGACCATACACACAGTTTTAGATTTTTTTCATTGTAATCAGAATGTAATCATAAAGTAATCAGGATTACAGGGTATTTTGAAAAGTAATTGATTAAATTAAATTATATGTAATCAGAATTTTGGCTGATTAATGATTACAATGATTACTTGAGAAATTGTAATCAATTACAGCTGATTAACGATTACAATTACAATTACCCCAACTCTGATATAGAGTGAGATTCATTCTGTTTTACAATTACTTTTTCACTTGGCCAAAGGAAAGATTTCGTCACATATTTATGAATATTAACTAGCACTAGCCAAATTAACTTTATTCAAGAGGTTTATCAATTTGAGATATTTCAATGTCGGAAAGAAAGATTAACATTATCTTGAATGTTTAGTTATGTTCTTTCTTATTCCTGTAATCAGTTTTGACAATTTCCCTTATATGAATATACTAACATCTATCGTGTTTCAAAAGATTTTAAACATATTGTGACAAATCTAGACTGATAATTGTTATTATTTAACGTATTATTTATTGTATGTAACATATATTTATTTGAATATTGCCGGGTGGTCAATTTCTCGGGTGTGCACAAACACTGATAAGTGCATTGACTTTGATACTCATGATTTAAACTATTTTTACTTTGCAAGCGATAAGGGCCAGTTTTATATGTATATCTTGGTAATGTTTACCTATGAAATACTTTGATTATCCCATCATATAGTGATTTATTTTGGCAAATATCGTTGTGAGATTCAACTTGTTTACGCCTGCCATGCCACCGTTTTGTACTTTCACTTTGCGATCTCATGTTATTATTTGTTTAAGTTAACACTTTATCAATGTGTTAGATAAATTGCGTATTTATTATGTTTGTGCCCCCTTTCATTAATATTGATAGCACAGGGTTTTCATTGATCTCATTTCAGCATTTTATTTATTGCGTAAGGTTATGTAAATTACACCCAAGTTCATACGCCGTATCGAGAAGGGAATGTACTGTCCGTTTAAATATAGCATTATGTAGAAATGTCCTTTTAGTTTCATACGCTTTTAAAGTTAACATAATTCGGACAAGAAGGACACAGTTTTGAAAACTTGATAATGTTTCTTTACTTACGAAAATGAAAAATGTTTGTCTTTTTGTAAACGGTTCTAACAGAAAGACGTAAGAAACGTTGCTTTTGATTGGACGAAATGATGTTTACTCTAACGTCATAGTTAGTGCCAAAAGACACAAACAGGAGCCTGTAGATGAAACATGGCATTGTGAATTAAGTCTTTGAGCTGTCAACTACCTTTTATATTGACCATCCGATTTATTGTTTATCTGTTGAATGATGACTGTGTTTTTGATGTTTATATTAAATAGAAAGAAGTCAAAATGTGACTGAAATAAATACTAGTGTTATGTATTACAAATCTGTTTCTCTGCAATGCCGTTGATTCCACTCCTCCCGAATGATGGTTATAAACAGCCCTATACCAACCCTAGATTTGTTACACTATTATGTCATAATATAATTTGACTGTATAAAAGAGGGGCAAAAGACACCAAAGGGTAAGTCAAACTCATAAATCTAAAGCAAACTGACAACGCCATGGCTAAAAATGAAAGTTATCTTCTAATAAAATCAACCAAACCAGGATTAGTAAAATTGCGTTGTGCGGCGTTGACATTCCTTGATACTAGATTAAACTCTGCTTAACTGTCATCAATGAAGTTGTTCGCTTCTTTGCAAGTCGTATTACAATTAAAAAAATAGTATTTAGAAATCTGCGTGTTATAAAAAGCTTTCTTAATATTCAAAGCAGATGAAAATCAAATCCCTTACGTCTCTCTAACCGTCAATGACATGACTGCTGTCATGTTTGTAAGACAATATAAAAGCTTGTGAAGACACTTGTTGAAAGCGATTTATTTTGATGATGCATCGTTATGTTTTCGAAGATTAAATTCCTGTACTATGAAAAATAAATATTTGAATTTACGAAAAGCAGCAATAAACCTGAATACATTAACTAATTATAAAAAAATACATGACATGTATGAGTGGGTGTAATGCTTATTTTTTATCTTGATGCGGATGTCGATTATTTGTCTATTTGAAAATTATTATCAATTGAAAAGTCAACGCCTCGATATATGTTGATGATCGATATGCAGTTTATAAACTGAACAACTGAACACTCCTCATAGATACAAGGATTGGTATTTTTTTATTTACCCCAGATTCCGGTTTCGTCTTGAAAGACTCACCACTAACGCTCGTATAACAAAAATGTTCAAAATCAAATAAGTACAAAGTTGGAGAGCATTGAAGACCCAAATGTTTCTTTAAAGTTTTGCCAAATACAGCTGAGGTAATCTATTCCTGAGGTAGAAAGGCCTTAGTATTTCAAAAACTCAAAGTTTTGTTAACAGTTAATTTATAATCATGAACATGATAAATAGATCATACTACTTCAAGTCAACACAGAAGTTCTGACTGTATATTTGTTCCATCCGAAAGTAGTTCCTCTTGAAACTTAGTTATAAACAATGCAATGATATCTGTTATTGTTAGAATATATGTATACCGTAAGTATCACATGATGTATGCTTTTTTCATGTTTTTCCCATGGGAAATAAAACTATTAGTAACATGGTTTGCCAGTGACCTAATAAGATATATTTAAAGTCATAAAATTCAATATTGGATGAAAGTTGATTAAATAGTGGTATTGATTTAAGAACATGTACTGATTTTCATCTATTTATTAGCTTTTTATGTGAAAGAAAAATTTTCTAAATATCTCTGTTGTATAAACGAAAGCATGTAATGAATAAACAAAATCTTATTAGGGACACCGGAATACAAGTGACATGCCATCTGCTATATTCTACACTAATAAATCAAAGTAAAATTACTCAGGTGATGAAACATGTTTCCTATTTGAAGCATCATGTACTGGAATAAGAATAGTATCATTTGATTGAAGAATAGCATGTATGAAAATAGATTGGCATGAATTAAAAATTACACATTTCAAAACACTTCTGCATATGCTAACAGACTACAGCATTTGTCCTAGTCTGTATTTCTACATGAAAAAGGAAAACGGCACACAATTGGTCGATTAACATAAACAGACACAATAGGTTAACAAGTCACAAGTCACATATTTGAGTATGGCAGTCAACATGGTGTTATCATTTTAATATTGACAAAGTCAAATAAATATATCAACAAAACGTATTCTGTACAACATATAGAAGCAAACAATACAAGTGTTGTTTTTTTGCAAATAAAGCAAACTTAGAATAGGTTTGAATCTTGGTTTAGAAAAATTCGTTATTGAAATATCGACGTATTTTGGATGTTACATTCAATGTGTGTATGCAAGACGTGATTTCAGTCTTAAAAAGACTCATCGATGACACTTGAGATGAGAATTGTAAAAAAAAAAAAAAAAAAAAAAAAAATACCTATGTAAAGAGTGTGACAAATAATTAATTTCGCAAGTTTCTGAAGCTAAAGTGTTTATTCAAGCGGTAAAAAATCCTGAGTATTACGACGGGTATCAATTTTTCATTCAGTTAACACATGAACATATCTTTTTACACAGAAGGGCTAAGTACTCAGCTGGATATTTCTCTAGGTAGGAAACTTTCTACAGCAGTGGAACAGTTTATTATAAAGGCATGCGATAGAGATGTTTTTCGTTTTGTCAGAATTAGAAATTAAGAAATTGCTTTTAAAACCCAACTTGAAAACATTTTAAAAACAACACCACATGCTGACGAGTAACCAATAAATGCATTTGTTGTCATAATGTCGAATATCAGAAAAAATATTGTTGAATGCTTAGTTTAAACATGTTTAATTCTCTTTGAAAATGACATCATGAAAATAATGTATATGATTGCCATAGAAACAACATTGTCAAAAAATACTCTGCGTAAAATAATTCATTTAGGGACCCATAATTTCATCAACTTATCAAATTAGAGTTATCTTAGAATAATGATGCATTTACTAGAGAATAATTGTAGGATCAGGGCTAAACTATCTTCTATAAGATTGGTTTTAATCTGATGTGGCTAATGGCATATTCCAGAAATATGATAAAGTAGGCACAAAAAGTTACTGTGACAAATATTTCATGTTAATAACGTTAACTATACAGTGTTTTGTAGTGACGAGAATCAAATTTAACAAGATAGTATGATTGTCCTAAGATGTACTATTACAAACACAATATATAAACAATAAACAATTTGCCATTTTAGATTTTAATGAATTTGGGTAATATTTCCAAAACCGTACACACAAACGTTGTGATTGGTTTAAACGTGATAATCAATATAAATTCAACCAATGTTGTAAAGTAATTATCGTGTTGGTGTACGAACAATGAGATTACCCATATTCCTCTAGATTCTGAAAAGGCGAATTCATGACAATGGAGAAAAATTTAAACAGAAAATCCAATGGTATAGTATGTATAGATAATTACTAACGAGAGTCAACTATGGAAAAAAAAAAACATGCTTTGGACGTAACAACTCTTAGACAGGTGCACTAAAACGCAGCACTTTACATATCTGGCTGACACGTTGTTTCCTTGAACATTGCTTTGAAATGCGTTGAATATGTATTTAAACGTTTTTTTTCGATCATACTCATGTAATATGTCGTCAGCACAATGGCTGGATGAAAAAAGGTCAAATCCCTATGTTTTATTTGCCGACTCTTTAAATTTTTCAGACATGTATATCAGCAGTGTAACTGATTTGCAGAGTACATGTAATATTTTGTAACAGTTACGCGCTTTCTCGATCTGAAAAAAACGATGGCTTGATATATTTAGATAGCGAGATGTTCATGTTTGCTTTTGTAACGGGTAAAGGGATAACGTGAAAATAAATTCCATGAAAACGAATGCATAGGCTCGCTTTAATCTTATAACTAAAGTAAATTGTAAACGATTTTTAAAAATTTAGTTATCACAATAAAGGTCCTTTCAATTCGTAACAAATCAACCGTAACATTAAAATGTAGTGTATACGCCTTGTATTTAATTGACTAACTGTGTCAAAATGAAGTTAAAAAAAAGACGTCACGCCGCAACTACATGTAAGGTGGTCAGTGAACAATAACTATGGATACGTGTTTGTCAAATGTTAACAACTTTATAAATGCAACCATTTCAGTATCTGCCAAAGTACTAAATCAGAGTTGATGAATCTGCCTAAATAAAAGTTGCTTTAATTGAAATATACTTTGTTGACCCAAAATTGCAAAAGTTTACACCCGTGTGAACAGAACTGCCAACGGTATGCGATAGAAATTTCACATACATTGTATAAACCCTAGCCAAACAATTGTGCTGTACAAACCTTAATTATAATTTTGTGACAGGATTAAAACTTTCATGAACAAAATGCCAGTCTATTTTCTGACATCCATAACAGTTTTATTGTTATTGTATCATGGTATTGTAGGCAAATTAATGAGGTCATATATATGTGTTCAACAACAGTGTAATTCCCGTTTGTGTAACAAAACAGATATGCCCATGTGTGTTAAAAGGATGGATAGTTTCATTTGTTCAACAACATAGTTAATATCATTTTGTTACTAAATTTACAAGATCAATAGAAATTATTGAAAAGAAAAAAACTGAACTCTTTTGTCAATGTGTTGATCAAACATGAACTGAAAAAGACTTCCATGACATGAGGTAGATTTTAGAAAAATGCACAGCAAGTTATTAATTCCTTAAACAAACATGTGCATATTTTGGTCAAATTATACAGCAATTACATACACGTACGGACAGTTTTTTCAGGGCACATGTTATCATCATGAAATTATATTTTAAGAAAATATATCTTCTGAGGTACATGTATTGGTCCAATAATGAATATTTTATAACAGAACAAATTTGAGATACAGCAATAGAAAGTTTCACTGTACAGATTACTACTTTTTGTTTGGTTTGTCAATGAAATTAATAGTTTTAAAGACATTTTGCTACAAGATACGTTATCAGATCCTGATGTTGAGCGATAGGGTTATTAAAACAGTATATTTTTTAAAAAAGACTGAATTATATTGTTTGGTTTTAATTGTGTAGTCATTTGACATGTTTGCACTCGGTTTTAAGTCAATCCCAAGTTCTAATGGTTTGGTGTAGCTAATGCTTTGTTATTTTATGTCTTTCTCCGACCTTCAGTTGTTATGTTGAACACGTGACATCTGTTTTTCCTTTTTTAATTCATGACATGACTGTACGGTTTGTATTAATTCCCACACCACGAAATGCATACATAGATGCACATTTCTTAAAATTCAAATAAAAATGAGCTTTAAATAATTTATTTTTGTTAAACATGTTTTATTTTCTCATCAAATATTACTCTTCGACAAACACATGATAATGATAGAAGATAAAGGTTTATTGCAAATGTAGTGACTTCTGATAAAAACAAATTAATCAAATCTGTTGGCAAGCTTCTGACTATCACTGTTATTTTAAAATTATTCAATGGTTTTGTAAAACAAATTATCGGTTTGGTATCTACATGTATAATGCGATAAGGAATGAACTTATAGTATAGATTCTGGGTACTGACATTTTTTATCACCTTAATAAGGTGTTATAGTATTCTTTTGTTTGTTTTTATGAATATAACTTTAACTATTTGGTCGGTTTCATACGTATGACTTGGCACAGTACTCAAACATTCCGTCATTGTGTTATTGTTTTATGATGCTTTTTTTTATTTTTGCTCTTCATATTTGTGGATAGGCTTTGTCTTTATGCCTTTTAATGAATGTAATATGTTCAAATTCAAATGGTGTTTGATGCTTATCAATATATAAGAATTTACGACAACATACTTGAATGCATGCTTAGTTTGGACATTTTTATTGCAATTCAAAATAACTACATATCACCTTTAGCATGACAATTACAAAAAAAATATTAATACTAGTCTAATAGTAAGACAGAAAGGCCATTACATCATGTTGGGAATTAAGGTCATATAATATTGTAAGCACGATATTGCCGTGAACTTTCACGACTTGACTGCGGTTTTCTAAATAAATACAGTTTGTGTGAAATTTCAAATTTTTTACCAGTTTTGTTTTTGTAAACAGATTGCTAATTTGTCAAAATTTAATATTGCAATAGATAGAAAGCAACACTCACAGTCAAATAATAGTAAAGATAAACAAAGATAAACCTATGTGTGTCCGCATTTGTAAGTTGTCCTTGCTTCAGTAGGAGGACCTGTCTTGTTGACTTTAGCATGTATTAATAAAACACATCTTGGGTTGTCACAATCGACGAAAATGCAATCAAGAGTGTGACTACGAATATCATTTCCTATATGTGGCACACATGAAACAAAATCTACAAATAATAATGACGGTTTAATAAGGTCCTTAGAACGGGAAATCAGGTGTTGTGTCGAAGGTTATCTTACTGCTTGATAATCTAGTTGATAACCGATGAGTTTGAGTATAGAAGGAAGCAGATGACTCTGTGTGCAAATGACACAGTGTTTAGAAATAAAGAATTACAGGTGAAATACGGCCTTTAACACAGAGCATGGGCTCACAACCAACAATAAGCTATAAAAGGCCCACATATTACTTGTGCTTAAACAAACCAATCAGTAAAATCAACGATATATTATATACGAGAAACGCGAACAAGTAATGTACCAAATAAACAAACGATAACCACTGAATAACAGGTTGCTGGCTTAGGCATGTTTGGGCAGTGGCAAACAAATGCAGAGGGTTGAAACGTTTAAATGGGCGCCAATGTTTTCTAATACCTGAAAAAATGTTACGTTATAAAGTAGTCTGTACTTAAGCAATCAGTTCGAACAGTCAACAAATGATGTCTTTACATCTATGGTATGGTAGGTTGTGATGGCTAATAGGTTAGGATACGGGGTTTAAGCCTATCTTTTTTTTAGCATTGTAAAAATCTATTATAATTAGTAAGCCATTGTGCTTATTGTTGAAGGACTTAATGTGAAGTGTAGTTGTAAATATATGTGTCATTTAATGTTTTGGGGAGGGTGGTCTCTCTGGCAATCATATCTCCTTATTTTCATATTCACTGAAGACATCATTCTCCTTGATGAGTCTAGGTTTTCTTATTATAAAAACGTGATATAAGATAGAGCAGAATACAAGCACCGGTTATGTCATTGTCGTATGACTCCTGTGTAAATCTTTATATAATAAGGCTATAAACAATAATAAAAAACTGTTTTCAATCATGAGATCATCATCCAATTTCCGTTTCAGAAAGATCTATGTCATGACGACGCCGATATAATTTAACAGGTTTTTTTTTATGACATACTTATTAACCTGTCAAATTGAATATAGAAGAGTCATTACTTTAACTAAGTTTTCCATACATATCTTGTTTATAAATGGTAACTTTGCATTTAGATAAAGAGAAATTGTCTACAAATTATGACCAGACTATATATGAGGTGTATGTTACATCCCATACATTATTACAGGGTAATGAAATAAACATAATTGACGTATAATCCAATGAACTCTTCTGCAATATATGGTGCTTTCTATATTGCTATGGAATAACAATGCGATAACGTCAGAATATTTGAATACGTGTCGTGTATGTTTTATGCCAAGAACTTAATTAAATGGTTTGAAATCATATGATTTATTTTTCGATGAAATCTGTGGTTCCGTTAATCGAAATCGAACTTATTACCATAAGACATAATTAGTCAACTATGTATGGGTCCTCGGAGGGTAGATGAGTGGTCTTAAAGACACTAAGGTTGTGGATTTAACTACAGCATATGACATATGCACTTGACTCCAATCTAAATTAACTAGGCTTGAAAGTTATTTTACAGAAGGTTAATTATTCTCTGGGCACACCGATAAAACCCTACAACCACGATTAACACAATGTTAACAAAAGTTGCATTAAATATCAATCAAGCAATCAGTCAATCGGCAGAGTTAGCAGCAGGAATCTTTCCGAATGTCCCCAAATTGTCAGAAACTGTCATTATAAACAATGATCTGGAACAGTCTGTATGACAGTTCTAGATATATTGGCACCTTAAAAACAGTTAATGACACAATAATGCGGTATTACCTTAGAGCAAATACTGAAACGTTAAACTTTGTCATATTTAAAAAGTACGGCCTTGAAGCTGATCATGGCAGTTTCATTTAAAAATAACTATTTTTAGAATTTTATATTTTAGTCGATTAAGATATGTTTATAGATATAGGAAGATGTGGTATGAGGGCCAATGAGACAACTCCTCCAAAAGAGACCAACATGAAACATAAAGAAATAACTATAGGTCACCGTACGACTTCAACAATGATCAAAGTCAATACCACATAGTCAGCTATAAAAGGCCTCTGAATGACGTGTGAAACATTTCAAACAAAATAAACTAACGGCCTAATTAATGTACCAAATATAAACGTTACGAAGGGCGTGCGAGATGAGTATACTATACCAAACAGCTGGTGACTGTGGTCATTTGTATTAATATAGCCTTCAACAATTGATATGTGGTCATTGACCATATACATGTAATGATATAATTATCTAATATAATCCTATTTATTAGAATTAATTCTATTAATCAATGTAAGTCACTGCTCTATAAACACTTTGAATTCGTATTGTTATAAATAGCATGGATTTAAAATAGTATCTGGATAAACTGAAAATCAAGTTGGTTCATCAGAACTTTGAATTGTTTAGGGTTGTTATACTTATTGGTCCATGTTTCTTATTTACCATCTTATAAGTATATTTGCATTGCAAGTTATAGAAATTGACAATGATGGTCGGTTGAAGACAAAACTTTACGACAAAAGAGATGATTTCAGCTTTCCAATTGTGAACTTTCCATTTCTAAGTAGCAACATTCCAGCAGCACCTGCATACGGGGTATATATCTCCCAATTGATACGATATTCCCGTGCTTGCATTTCCTATCATGATTTTCTTGATAGAGGGTTACTGCTCACAAGGAAGCTATTAAACCAAGAGTTCCAAATGGTGAAGTTGAAATCATCCCTTCGTAAATTTTACGGACGCCATCACGAGTTGGTTGACCGTTATGATATCGGATATGTTCCGTCGTAACTACAATCCCCTTCCCTTTCATGAATTTCACCTACCGAATTAGACTATTTACCGGATTTGTAATCACATAAGCAACACGACGGGTGCCGCATGTGGAGCAGGATCTGCTTACCCTTCCGGAGCACCTGAGATCACCCCTAGTTTTTGGTGGGGTTCGTGTTGTTTATTCTTTAGTTTTCTATGTTGTGTCATGTGTCCTATTGTTTTTCTGTTTGTCTTTTTCATTTTTAGCCATGGCGTTGTCAGTTTGTTTTAGATTTACGAGTTTGACTGTCCCTTAGGTATCTTTCGTCCCTCTTTTATAATTGAATAACTGCATATCACTAAACAATTTTAGAATAAAAATAAATTATACATATTTTGAATATATTGAATAAATAAATATCCTCATGGTATTAGCCTAAATGGGGGGAGGGGGTTGGGTTCGAAATGGTAAGTGTATGAAAAGGCTATAGTTACCAAAGGAGGTTTTTAATGTAGTCGGAATTAAAAATATCATGGATGAACAATACAAAAAATATAACACGATACCACGCAATGTCGTTTTCAGTTTATTTTCTACTAATGAGTTGGAATGTATCTGGTGTATCTTTTGCTTCTCTATCAAAATGAAAGCAATAGCAACACGAAAGTATTCACACAAAAAAAACGACAATAAACTAAGGTACAATCAACTTTGATTTATCGGAGGATTGTTCAGAAATGTACTAATTATTTGTATTGTCGATATAAAATTTTGCAGGAATGTATTAGAACGTCTGTAGCGTATCCGTGTTTATACATGACATATACGTGTCGTTATTGTCTTCTAAATCATCATCATCAGGTTCCACAAAACTACAGAGTAAGCCACTTAAATCGGATCACTATAGAGAACTGTTTTTTTTTCAAATAAAGCCTTCCGTAAATTTTACGCCAGGAGGGGCTGAGTTATAACACGTTTTTGCGTCAATACTTTTTATTGGTATTTGTTGATAGTTTCCTCGTCAATACACATTTGTAACTGGTTCTTGAACTATTGCATTTTTTATATTGTGATCTGTAACACCTGTTTGCAGTTGTTAATTATAGTCAACGAGATGTTGTTAAGGTAAGGGATGCTGATCGAGGGAAAATTAGGGGTTACATCAGATCAGTTGATTGCATTGTACTGATCTATGATAATAAGTATTCGATTTGCTTATTGTTGAAGGTCTACGTTATGTAGTATAAATTATTATTGTTTATATCTGTGTCATCTAGTCATGTGGTTGTCTCATGTGCAAGCATAACTTGTTAATTGTAATGAAGACGTCAAATTCTTCGACAGAACACCTGTATTGTTAATTAGTTTCTTCTTGTTATTAATTAATTATCACATAATATATACACACCTTTTTATATAATCAGACTGACTGTATAAACTTGCAGAAATGACGACAAACCTCATGAATATGCTTCCTCATTGTATCTACTTCAAATATGAACAAGTAGAATATGTTAATACTAACTAAACGTATAACAGTTCAAGTACCGTTTATCTACGTTAAGTACCACAATTATATGAACTGTAAACATTTTGACCAGATAGTATAACAAATGCAAATAAAAAATGTTTATCGTATGGTTGCACGTTATATAACGATGAACAAATTGTGAATTTGCACATCAAATGTATCCAGTGAATTTAGCAACTGACCTGTTTTGTATGCATTTGTCATGACCATGTACGTCTGCTTATTGAGTATTCAACACCATGCGATCATCATGTAAATTTAATTGTAGCACTATATGTGTCACCAATGACGCCGATAACATTGTACAGTTTATTTTAATAACATAATTATTAACCTGACAAATTGAATTTTGAAGAGTCATTACTTTAACTAAGTTTACCATATATATATATATTGTTTATAAATGGTAGCGTTGCATTTAGATAAGTGGACATTTGATTTAATAATTCTCGTAGGTTTGCATGTTATATCCTGATGAACTATTTGTTGACTTAAACTCTAGAGGTATCCGGTATGTTTAGCTACACACAGGTTTTATATTCATCTGTAATGACTATGTACTTGTGCTCATTTAGTATTTGACATTGGTGGTTCTCATTGGGACATCACACTACAGAATTAAAAAAAACTAGCATGATAAAATTATTTGAAACTCCTTCTTCCTTGGTGTCTCAGTTTTCATATTATACACATGCGAAATAACATAGAGCAGCACACGTACATCGGTTATGTCATTATCTTATGATTTACTGTATATTCATTTTCAAATAAGGCTATAAACAATAATGAGTTACTCTTTGAATCATGAGTCCATCAACTTATTTCCGTTTCAGAAAGCTTTTTGTCATCAACGACGCCGATAATATCTCATAGGTTATTTTTATGACATAATTATCAACATTTAAAATGAATTTCGAAGCGTTGTCATTTTAATATAGTTCTTAATATACATGATATATCGATATTATTTATTAGTTACAACTTTTCACTTAGGTTAGGAAAATTTATCTACAAATTTACGACCACATTGTGAGGTGTATGTGACATCAAATACATAATACAGAGTATTGAACGGAAATAAGTGTTGTTGAATTATCTTCAAATGAACTCTTCTGCAGTACCAATGTTGTTTTCTATATGGTCAAGTAAGTCATTGGTATGTTTAATGTCAAAGTCTTAATTGGACGGTTAAAAATTGTATGATTTAAGTTTTGTTGAGAAAAATTACGGCCTAAATATGTACAAATGTACAAAAAATGTAACACATAAACAAAAAAACACCACTGAATAACAGGCACTTGACTTGGAACATGCACATACAGCGTCTCACAAATTAAATTCATATACTACGCATATCAGGCTGAGCTCGTTGTATACGCGAGGTACCATTATTTATTTCTTTTATATATACAAATGTATATTACTAACTTTACTCACTGGCCATTGAAATTTATAATATAGAACATTGTAACCACCTGAAATATGCAAGAAAACATTTTGATTCTTTTTTTTAATATTTTGATTTTTTTATTTCGGTTTTTATTCTGACTATTAAACATTGTTTTTTTCAAGATAATTAAATGTATTACATGTATACCATGTTGTAGTCCCATAATATAAGAGTTATGCTTTAGATTTGTTTTATGGTGACACCTTATCATCTAATTTATTTTTGTGTTGTATTTCTTTTTCATTAATGTGTCAGATTTTAACATTATGTTTACACAATTGTGAGATTTGTAAAGGCTAAAATATTGGTTTGAATAATTCTTACATTTTTATCTTATTACTTTTAGTCAATTTTTTCAGAAAGATTAACAGGAACAAATGAAATCAACTTTTCTCAAATATATCTAAACGTTCAATGATAGGGTTTAAAGAAAGTCACTCCTAAATAGTATTTATCAAAGTACATACAGCTAAAGCGCTATGACATAAGTATGATATATCAAACGGTTGGAGATTTTGGTTATTTGTATTAATATCGCCTTCAATAATGGATATTTGGTCATTGACCATACGTATGGTGTGATATAATTATTTAATCCTAATTAACAGAAATAAATCTTTTCATCAATGCAGTAGGTATATTCATCAACGCAAGTCACTGTTCTGGACCATATGTTTGGTGTGATATTATTATCGAATATAATCCTTTTAATCAGAAGTAAATATATTCATCAACGCAAGTCACTGTTCTGGACCATATATATGGTGTGATATTAATATCGAATATTATCCTTTTCATCAGAAGTGAATATCTTCATCAAGGCAAGTCACTGTTCTGGGCCATTTGTTTGGTGTGATATCATTATCGAATATAATCCTTTTCATCAGAAGTAAATATATTCATCAACGCAAGTCACTGTTCTGGACCATTAGTATGGTGTGATATCATTATCGAATATAATCCTTTTCATCAGAAGTAAATATATTCATCAATGTGAATCACTGTTATAGAAACTTTTTCGTTGATGTTATAAACTAGCACGTACCAAAGCGCTTTGGTGAAAAAATTGAAAATCATGTTAACTTAGTGAATCGTAACTTTACTTTATATGCGTTAGACAAGTAAGGACGTGAAATGAACATAACTCGTATCATTAGTGAAGGGATAAAGGTAGTAATGAAAGTAAAACACGATCAAATGTCAAATGATTTTACGAAGGCGTCATTTTTTCAAATCCCTAAAAGCGATTAAAAAAATAGAAAAAAAAAAATAAGGAAACAAATAGACACACTGTTATTCAATGATCGATGTCCAAAGCTGTGTTGGGAGGAGACAAATTCTAAATTTAATTATAAATGATGTCAAACTGTTATGAAATCAGCTTTTAATTTCATAAAATGTTGCAAATTAAATTATGTATATACTCATGATACAGATAATGTTATTTGAAATCCATACATGTCGCAGTAAAATGTTTAAATTTTACATAATAAAGCAGGATCAAACACGATTACACAACATTATCTATTATAGAGACCGCTCTGAAATGTTTAAAACCTGAAATTATTTTAATCCTGGTATATTATATATATTAATTCTAAACATGAAGATGTGGTATAATTGCCAATGAAAAACTCTCCACACGAGACCAAGTGACTCAGAAATAAACAATTACAGGTCACCGTACAGCCCTCAATAATAAACAAAACCCATATCCCAAAGTCAGCTATAAAAGGCATCGAATACACATGTGTGAAAGACTTCAAATTAGAAAACTAGCAGCCTAATGTTTGTATTATAAATGAACGAAAAACAATTATGCAACACATCAACAAATGACAAAAAAATAAATACAGTCTCCTGACTTCAGTTAGGCGCATACCGTATACAGTATGTACATTGATGACAGATTTAAAAGTAGATGAATGTAATGCATGTAGCAGACTGAGCCTCGTTGTATACGCAAGGTATCCAAAAACACTTTAAAATATTAAATATATCAGAAACTATTCTCACTGACCATTTAAACGGATAATTAAGAATATTTTAATCATTTGAAACTATGAGAGAACATTTTCATTAGTCTTAATACCTTATTAAGTTTTTTTCTGTTTTTTAATCTGACTATTTAACATCATTCTCTAAGATAATTTAATGTCACATATCATTGTCTATTCCCATAATGCTAGGAAATTGCTTATTTTTATTGTTTTATGGTGTGAACATATCATGTTTTTTTTGGTAATATTTTTTTTAAATGCTAAGTTTAATATGTCAGATGTCAACATTTAGTTTATAAAGTATATGGCTCTTTTGGGATTCACCGAGGCTTAACAACTGATTCGCATATGTCGTACGTTTTATCTTATCATTTGCTATATGAGTATAAGATATCAAACAGCTAGTGACTGTGGTCATTTGTATTAATATCACCTTCAACAATTGATATGGGGCAATTGACCATATGTGAGGTGTGATATAATTATCTAATATAATCCTATTAATTAGAATTAGATATATCCATTCATGTAAGTCATTCTCTTAGACCATATTCATGGTGTAATACCATTATTTAATATAATCCTTTTCATCAGTAGTAAATCTATTCATCAATGTAAGTCACTGTTCTAGAAATATTTTCGTAGATGTATGGCGTATTGAATTCTTAACCTGGTACCTTTTGTTGGCTAACATTCGTGTGTTTCTGTCCTATATAAACTCCTATTTATTTGTGTTAAAGTCCTGTCATGTTATGTTGTCATTTCAATGTTATTTTTAGCATTGCCATAAAAGCTGAAATTTTTGGCATGCCACTAAACAAGGTTAAACCCAAATTTTTTCTTATATTTTCTGTAACAAGTCAGGAAAATGGCCATTGTTTTGTAAAGTTCGTTTATGTGTGTGTGTTACATAATAATGTTGTGTTCTTGTTGTGTCGTTGTTATCCTCTTATCTTTGATGCGTGTCCCTCAGTTTAATTTGTAACCCGGATTTGTTTTTTTCTCAATCTATTTATGAGTTTCGATTATCAGTATACTACTGTTGCCTTTATTAATAAATAATATGTATTAAAGCGCTTTTGTGACGAAACTGAAAACCATGTTTGTGAAATAATTCAATTTTCAAGCATAACGGAATTTAGGAGCGGTCTTGAAAATCGAATATAAGTTTAAGGGATGATGGCAGTAATACAACTAATAAACAATCTAAATCAAAAATAGTCAAATGATGGCGACAATATTTTAAATCTTGTACAGACTGTATAATCTCATTCCCTAAAAGGTTCATCTGAAGGTCACAAGAGCTACTATATAAAATATTCAGTGTTTGTTTTACAAATACAACAAATGATCTTTAGATCCACGGTGCTGAACATTACTAGGTATGTATGCATTCTACTTTCATTTTTTTATTATATCATTAGGAACGCCCAAAATCGAATATTTGAAAGCCAAGTATTAATGAAAGTTGAAACATTCGACGAGCTGGATTATTATTTTCAAATTTCTATACAACATAATAAAACGTTAAGGAGGTGTGCGATATGATTATAATATATCAAACAGCTGGTGACTGGTCAGTTGTATTAATATCGCCTTCAACAATTGATGTGTGGTCATTGACCATATGTATGGTGGGATATACTTATCTAATATGATCCTATTTAACAGAAATAAATCTGTTCATTAATGCAAAAGATCTATTCATCAATGTAAGTCACTATTCTGGGCTATATGCATGGTGGGATATAATTATAGAATATAATCCTATTAGACCTTTTCAACATCTTTCGACAGCGACTAATGACACCTACAGTTTACATGTAAGATGGAGGGGTCGTCTCAACGACACAAACTATCATGATTATCATTGCGTATACAGTTTTGAATTGGCAGTTATATGCTGCCTTGAAATAAAGCTACAGAATATATTTATATCGAACAAAATATTAAATAACATTTTTTCCTGTCATTTGATTTATATGTATTAACACATTTCACGGTGAATTGATTTAACAATTACTGCAATTATTTTCGCATTCCGATCAGCTTTCTCTTCAATTTTATGATTTTTTTGTAAAGCGTTCATCGAAGATTATACCGCATTTCGATAACGATTTAAAAATGTGTTTTTATGAAACTTTCAAAATTTATGAACCATGATTTCTACATTGTCCGTCAGTCCGTCCGTTACATACTTGTAAACACGGTGGCGTGGGTGTTTTTCTACTAATTTTTACCCTACTTACATGTAATGAACATTTTCAATTTCGGGTTGGGTTAAAACTTATTGATTTCAAAGGTCAAAGAGAAAGGACTCATCGAATTGTATATCAACGAGACACTATACCGATTCAATTTACCTTTTTGAGATGATACATTTCTGTAAAGATTTTTATTAATTTATTCTATTTTTTTTTTTGTTGGAAGGGGGGGGGGGTTGAATTCTCGTTTCAATGTAACAATATCTAAGCAGTAGCTATCTGCGTATGTAAATATATTTTAACTTATTAGTTACTATGACAGAAAATCTAAAAAATATATCCTCCGCAAATTGAGCCACAGTAATTCTGGTCATCGTCCTTATCATGCCATAGACAATTCTGGATATATTTGCTACGTAGAGAATGGAATTCTGGGTAATCAGAATAATGCCCAAAAATTCACGTTAATGGAATCGGGAAAGATGGTCCCCTGTATATCCCGGAAGACAGTGTTCTCCTAGCCGGCCATGAAAGCAAAATATATCCCCATCGTCAACCTTCGGTATCATTTTTTACAACACCTCAGATTAACCCGTAAGCCAAAAAATTTGAAGATAAAGTGTAAAAAAAATGTAATCGTGCCATCGGTAAAAACAGAATTCAAGTTTAAATCAAAATTTAACGAATTAAAAAGATATAAAGTAATTTGTGCATTATGGATGTAGCCAAGGCCAAAACTAACAAATATTGAAGAAACATCTGCCGCCTTTGTCATGTTTGTAAAAAAATAAATTTTTCCCTTCATTTTCCGAACTGCTAGAGGCTCTCCGTCTTTAAAGATGAGACGCAATTTAAAGACCATCCTTTTCTTCATAATAAATAACAAAATTCATGGCATTTGGACTTTGTTGGAAAGTTGTATAATTACCAGTCAAAAACATTTCAAACAATGAAATCAATAGTGATCAATACCATTATTTTCATTTTTGTTTCTTAGACGACCCCTCACATATTACCTGTCGTCGTTGTTCTCAACTGTAGGTGTAGAGAATTGTTGAAAAGGTCTATTAATCTAAATCTAAAATTTAATCTATTCATTAATATAATAGATCTATTCATCAATGTAATAGATCTATTCATCAATGCAATAGATCTATTCATCAATGTAATATATATATTCACCAATGTAATAGATCTATTCATCAATGTAATAGATCTATTAATCAATGTAATAGATCTATTAATCAATGTAATAGATCTATTCATCAATGTAATAGATCTATTCATCAATGTAATAGATCTATTCATCAATGTAATAGATCTATTCATCAATGTAATATATATATTCATCAATGCACGTCACTGTTTTAGACCATGTGTATGGTGTGATATCATTATTTAATATAATCCTTTTCCTCAGAAGTAAATCTGTTAATCAATGAAAGTCACTGCTCTTGAAACATATGCATACATGTTTTTAAATGACATGTATTTAAGCGCTTTTGTGAAGACACTTAAAATCAAGTTGGTTAATACTGACTTCGCCTTGTATACCATATACCAATTTAGAAACCTTATTCAAATATTTAATAAATGGATAACTACAGCAATCAATGTAATGTACGATCAAATGCAAAAATAATTTAACGAAGGCGACAATATTTCACATTTTCAAGATAAAACAAAAGAAACTGACAAAAACTTTGCTTTTCGATGATCGAAGTTCAAAACTTAATACAACCTTTAAAAAGAAACAAAACTTAGTTTGAGGAAGACCATTATGTAAATCAAAAAGACTTCAAAATCTCATGACATCGGGCATTTATAGTAAAAGTTCACCCAATTATATATAAAGACATGGTAGAGAAATTGGTTTTTGAAATCCACAAATGTTGCAGTAAAATGTGTACCTTTTGTGCTATAGAGCAGGAACAAATAAAAAACAAATTGAGAAGTTAATTGTGTTAATGTATCTTAAAGTAGACCAGCTATTCGAGACGGCACATATTTTTGATATATGACTCTTACTTTGAAATAACTGTTCCTGTTATAAATCTAGATTGCATACATGTTTTAAATAACGTTATTTACGTTTCGCCATATTAACATCTACTGCTATGCATGCGCATCGCCAACCATGGAAACTGACATTTGGACAAGATGTAATCTTAAACTATTGTATAACCCAACCTTTTTGCAATTTCCATCAAGACAATGAACTGTGAGAATAAATACACTTGTGTTTTTTTGTTTTTGTGTGGTAAACTAGGCTCTTGTTATACTTATTGGTCCATGTTTCTTATAAACCTTATTTTACAACATGACGCATGCATATTTGCTTTGCAAGTTAGATTTCAAATGTCCGTGATCTTCAAATCACATAAAACTAAACAATTTATGACTAAAAAGGAATCAAATATGTTTTGAATGGTTTAATGGTATAAATATATTCATGGTATTGGTCTAAATTCACAAATAAAATATTGTGTGGTATACATGTCTTTATGGCTAGCCCACTGATAGTTATAAAACGTTGATGATGGTATATACATGGATCCGTATATCTGTGATGTCGGATGATCTGGTTCCCCTGTAGCCCAGTCGGCATACTTTACTGTAGAGTTGTCTACCCACTTCCATGTTCCGTTAACTAGATGTGCACCAATGTAGAAACCCCACAAGTCACCTTGAATTGAATTAACAAAACGGATTAGGTCAATTCATATGATGAAAAATTATAATTAAAACCATTAGTGATAGATGATTCATATTTTAAGGTTTTTCTTGTCGTAGAACACTCCGAAAGATGACAGGGTTGATCAAATGACAGAACGACCGTAGGGAGGTCTTTCTTTTAGCAACCCTGACACCCGACGTGTGTTCTTCGACGAGAAAACCTTAAAATATCCATTATCTGACTTATTTACCGTAAACAAATTATTTTGGATAAAGGTTTGCAAAATTTAGTATCCTGTTTTACCGACCACACTAAATTGGAATATTCTTTCTGATGCGTTCAGGCTAAATCGGTCTACGGCTCATTTAGAATGTGAAATAAATCTCAATTATTAATCTAGATATAATTTTCTTTTAAATTATTATCCATACATGCCATACAGAATAAAAAAATATCACTGTAACTGCATGGAGTAAGACACTAGATAATTGTTACCTACCGATAACGGTGTATGACAGATACAAAACACATTGTTAGTAACTTAATTTAGGGAAAAAAGGGAGGGGTATTTTTTTCTTTATTTGTAATGATATTTCGATCGCGGAAAAGTGGTTATTTTATCAACAATTTTGATTGAATCGAACAAAATATTCCGAAAGATAATCTTTTTAATAGCAATACATTTTTTTAACAGATAATCAGGATATAATTAAATACCCTCCCCATCCGACGCTTTTGTGAGCATCGTGAATGTTATTTAATAGAATAATGAATGTAATGTAATGTTTAGTTTCAATAAATATAAGAAGATGGTGTATACGTGCCAACGAAACAACTTCCATTATCATAAGTAGTATTTAAAGTATGAATTGAAAGAAAGAGTAAAATAAGTATAATAGTATATGCCTAGCGAGACTAGTAAAAACAAATGTTTGAAAATTCCTGTCATGTAAACACAGTTTTTTTTCAGCATTTATCTCGTCTTCTGAATATTTTGACGGACATACCGTCTCCTTATCATTAAATTTATATATTTGTGTGTCAATGCAAACGTAGAACATTGATTTAGTGCAAGTATCTGATACTACAGTATATGAAAAGTACGATCATGTCATTACACCTGACACAGCTTAAGTTATGAGTTATCACTGTGTGTGTACGTCTTTCATCTTATCGAATCTTTATCCTGAACATCATATTTGAATTGAGTGCTATGTAAATGTAAAACCAATGGCAGCATTATTGTTCTCTATCTAATGCACAACTAGCCTAAGACAGTAATGACAACATGTTTAAAGCTTTTCCAATTTAATTGACTTTGTCTGTTTGAACTGTCAAGATTCAGCAGAACGACTTTGTATTATCTAGACGTATCTATAATATACTTATATAAATCATATTAACTAGGTTATTTATATCTTCACGAGGTAAACCGATCAACAAAATTAAACAGTGAAAATCTTTCCAAAATGGTTAGACACTAGTTTAATAAACTGGGTAACAATACTAATAGAAAAAAGCGTGAAGAAACATTTTGGTTTGAAAACATCAACACAATTTTAACTTTACACGGTAACAATTTATTTTACACTGCAGACTGCCATGTTATATTGTAAAAAGGAACCAGTTTATGCATTTAGATTATAATAATGTGTATGGTATCCTGTTGGAGAACTTCACCAAAGAGACCTTCCGACAATAATGTATCTTGAGTAATGCACATCTCCATCGCATTTAATATCAGTTGATAAAAAGGAAATATCTGATTTTCAATGATAAGAACTCGTATTTTACCAAATCAGACTATTTACCAGATTTGTAATCACATAAGCAACACGAAGGGTGCCGCATGTTGAGCAGGATCTGCCTACTCTTCCGGAGCACCTGAGATCACCCCTAGTTTTTGGTGGGGTTCGTGTTGTTTATTCTTTAGTTTTCTATGTTGTGTCATGTGTACTACCGTTTTTTTGTTTGTCTTGTTAATTTTTAGCCATGGCGTTGTCAGTTTGCTTTAGATTTATGAGTTTGACTGTCCCTTTGGTATCTTTCGTCCCTCTTTTACATTCATGACATTGCCATGAAATCAGTACTTTTGTTTTAGATATCATTCCCTTTAGCAAAATGTAATTCATTATTTACTCACTTGGTAAGAGATGCTGAGCAACTAATTGTTTAAGATGCTGTACTATGAGATTGTTCTCTGTTGCGTCGTTTATTATAACAAGATCACTACCATGATCTATACAGAACTTTTTAGCAGGCTCCCAATAAAGTGATGTTTTTGAAAAGTAATAACAAGATGCTCCATAATATATATACTCAGGAAGACAACCTACAATATATATTAACAAAACATTAACAAAATAAGTTTGATTCGTGTTGTTAAATGTTAACACACTGTAACCTCTTTAAATAGGACAATCATTGTTATTAATTATAAACTATTTAGCATGATGCAGTAAACTCCCAGTTGATATGATTGTTGGGCTTTTGTTTCTTATCATGACTCCCTTATAAAGGATTTCTGTTCTTGCTTACAAGGAAGATATTAAACCAAGAGTTCCAAGTGGTAAATATAAGTCCTTTCTTTGTTTTTATTTTCATACCCAATCACTTGTTTGTCGACCGTTGTAGAATATCTGTTTCAAAGATTATGGTACTAATGTCGTAGCTACAAGCCTTATCATTTTTTTCGAATGTGATCTACTGAATAAAACTGAGGAATCGGTTTGTACAATGTAATATCACGAGGAACATGACGGCTATATTTTGGAACATAATCTGATTACCCTACCAGAGCAAATGAGATCATTTTTGACATTATGCATTTTCATGTAGGTTATATTTTTATAAATTATGTAGCATGATACAGTATTTTCCGGGCTTGTCTTTCTTATCATGACTCCCTTGAGGTAGGATTTTTGTTTACAAGGAAGCTATTAAACCATTAATTCCAAGTGGCAGATTGAAGTTATTCCTTCGTTTTTGTATACCCTATAACTAGTTCGTCAACCGTTTTATAATTTCCGTTTCAAAGATGATGTTCTTAATGTCGTAGCTAGAAGGCATTTTTTTTTCGAATGTAACTACCGTATAAAACTTAGTACAGGGTTTGTTATAACATAAGGAACATGACGGTTGCCACATTTTGGAGCACGATCTGCTTAACATACTAGAGCACGTAAGATCGTTTTTGACATTATGAGTGTTCATGTTCCTCTGGTATCTTTCGTCCTTCTTTTTATATATACATATATTTTGAATAAAGATACTATATTCATTGTGTTGTCAAAGTTTCAATTATTTGAGAACCGTAATGAAGCATCCTTTACCCTAAGTGAGAAGTATCGGTACATAAAAACACTGAACGTCAACTTTGCATAAATACCACGTACCATGATTAGTGGCATTGTTTGCTGACGTTGTATTAGGAGTTGTTGATAACATAGTTGTTGACACAGGTGTTGTAACTGGTGTTGTAACAGTCGTAGTTGTTGTTGGATTTGTAGATGCCATAGTTGACAGTCCAGTGGTGGACATTTGAGAAGAACTAGAACTCAATACACTTGTGGACATCGGTGTTGGAGTGGTAGATAATATTGTTGTTCCAGAAGTTGTCGAAGCGACAGTTGACGTTGTTGAAGAAGTTGTTATTGATGTAGATACCGATTTTGCTGTTGTGGTTGCGGTAGTTGCAATTGTTGTCACATTTGGAACTGTACAACCAAGATTACAAAGATCTCCTTTGCAGCAACGGAAACACAATGAAAATCCTCTTTTATTCATTTCACTTACTGCATCAACATGATCGAGACTTCGTCCAAACGTGTGCGATAAACTACTTAGTCTGTCACAGAGCTGTAAAGTGTATATTAAAGCGTATGCGTAAGTCTTGAAAATAGATAGTTCTGACAAAATAGAATAACAAACATACGTGTATTGTTTTTTTTTTTTTTTTTTGAATCGCTAACAATTTTTCTTTGTCTTCTTTTTATAACACAATTCTTTTTTCCAGGTGAAATTTAACATTAGGCACTTTAATTAATTATTCCATGTGTAAGCTTTTGAAAGTAACGTGTTGATAGTAAGGTTTTGACAAAAATGTTCTTAATGAATGAATAAATGCTAACCCTACAAAAACAAACAACACGGTAGTATTAACATCGTCATATCAAAATAAGTTTTAACAATAAAAATACAGAAATGAGGTTTAACTTCAGACAAAAGGAAAACAATACAGCTTAGCATATTTCGTTCAAGTTTTTCAACATTTATATTAAGTAATACATACTGCCTTTGCGCCACATTTTGCTGTATACGTAACATCAAACAGAGGATGTGGGGTCTTAAGTACTTCGCAAAGCTGCAACGGAAAAAAAATTGTGAAGGATTTTTATCCCTTGAAGACCAAATGTTTGCAGTGTAACTTTTGTTGTTTTGCTATTATATGGCTTTTGATAACATCCTGTCAATATTTTGTAGAGATCGGAAACAAATCCAAAAAAGAATGATAATAATACCTATGTTCTTTCATCCCATTCTATATTTATCAACCGTTTTTAACATAAGTGTTTGAACCTTTTTGTTACAGATGCCTTTCGTTAAATATGATTCGGATTTTCAACTCTTGATTCATCGATTAGTCTAATGTTGGCGGAGCAGATGTCGTGTCTATCAGTTTAAAAGGCCGATATCTTTGATGACTTTTTATACCAATGAAACAATGACCGCTTGTGATTAAAAAGGGTGCATATCTTTAAAATATGCACTCGTAAACGGTAGGAATTTGAAAAGGGATTAAACACTTAGTATATAAGCTAGTAAGAATCAAATGTGACCATTTCTAACAAAAATGGAGCTTCCTACCGTTTCAAACATAATGCAGTCTTACAAGACATACATATCGTACATATACTAATTTTCAGTAGGTTTACTAAAACACCCTATTAAATTGGGTTTCCTATTCATATCTACTTCTATTTTACAAAATCTCTTGAAAATGGAATGTATATTGGTTTTAAACAGTTTTTTGAAATTCTATAACAAAAAATTCGTCATGTTTTAACTCCACTTGAGAAGACTATGCCTTGTCTAAAAATTTTAAACTTGATTAATTCATAAATAAGAATAAAAAACATCATAGATAAATTCCGTTGAATCAACTTTGCCTAAATTATAATGTCAATAGTACCTTTCAATATCTTATTGAAAACTCAATAATTATGAACATAAATTCAAACAAATATTTGAATTATGATAGGGATGACTGTATATTCGTTAAATAATTGTACTATGCAGTTTTGATCAAAACTTAAATCAATATTCAAATGATGTTATTATTTATGTGCCTGTCCCAAGGCAGGAGCCTGTCATTCAGTGGTTGTCGTTTGTTTATGTGTTAAGTAGTTGTTTTTTGTTGATTTTTTTTTTATAAATAAGGCCGTTACTTTTCTCGTTTGAATTGTTTTACATTGTCATTTCGGGGCCTTTTATAGCTGATTATGCGTTGTAGGCTTTGCTCATCGTTGAAGGTCGTACACAGATTTAAGGTAATTTCTGAGTCATTTTGGTCACTTGTTAAAAGTGGTCTCATTGGCAATTATCCTACATATACTTTTGTATATGTACAAGCACATTTTACATACCTCATCACGGCTGCAAAGATTAACTTGATTGCATTGGTCTGGTTTCTTCATCAAGGCACAATCATAACATATTGGTCCTCTTTGGTCTTTAGCTGGTAGAGCTGTAACAACAGAAACGGAGTATAAACGCTAATGCTGATTATAGCGGTACGTATGGACTATGTTTGTTACTCGTGTTGTGTCGATGCTTAAGAATATGTGCCCGTGCTTGTGGTGTTTGTCCTTATTTTGGGGGTTCTGTAAATGTGACAGGACTGAGCTGCGTCTGATATAAATCGACCTTTTGTCATTGAATATCAATACATATATATGCTACTAATTTCAGTTCGAAAAATATGTTCATGCAAAGTAGAGGTAACTGTTTAAAAATTATTTAGTTTATGTAAGGACCAAAAAAAACCCAGATCAACATTTTGTGTTTACCTTTTAATGTTTCAAAATCAATATCGATCATTTTCATGCAAACGTACACTTGAAAAGGGTCAACTTTTATCCAATGCAGTTGAACTGTATGTCACTTAACGGTCTACATTCATGATTAGACTGTATAGCGTTTAGTACCCGTTATAAATAGGATGTTCTGTTCTGGATACATAGAGAACAACGCAGATTGTTTCTCTGTCATAAAACATACAAAATACAGGAAACTGTTTTAGTATAATTTTGACATGTAATTATGCCTTCATATGTGATTTCCCCGTCAGCCTTTCTCTGAGATTATTAAATCAGTTCTGTATATTATGACTTGATTTTTCACTCAAAAAGAAAATACAGAGTAAACATCAATTTAAAAGAGAAAATGAACCATCTATATTACAGTAATTATAATCATAATATGATTAAACTTACGATCTGCGCCACAACCACCATAATTGCAGTGATCATCGCTGCAACAAGTGTCACATACTATCGTCTCGAAAGAATTTTGACGTCTAGCTACAGCGCGTTTCCCTGGGGGACTGGCAAGACATCGCTAAAACAAATACATGCTTATTATATGTATACTATCAATTGATTATGACAAAAAATGTAAAAAAACATAGGCTTGTTTGCGAAGGGTTAGTTATACATGATTGTTATTCTTTATCTTATTCAAATCCTTCTACCCTTGGGTGTCATTCATATGTAATACCCTATTTAACTCCGTGTTGTATGTGTAAATGTACCAATACATATTATCGTTTTTGAATACAAGGTTCATGCTGTCGTGTAAATGATGGTTTTAAAAAGTCTTAGTAAATATCGTGGATGCATTTTGATCAATACAAACAAAATAAAATAAAACACATGTCGTATTTTCATAACTTCTTTTAGAATTTCTGCCTACCTTTTAACTAGCGTGTTCCCAAGTAACTTTCAAAAACATTATGAGGGACATGTTTTCGCCCTGCATATGAACGTCATAATTTCTACTTAATCTAAAACAGTCATTCTTATAATGAGAAAAATACATTTTCCTTTAAATAAGATGTTAGTAATCCACAAAAAACCTCTGTCATAGACACATACAGAATGACTGTATGTATGATTGTGCCATGGTAAATATGCTATATAAAAACGATGTGGTATGATTGGCAATAAGACAACACTCTACAAGAGACCAAATGACACAGAAATTAACAACTATAATTCACCGGACGGTTCGCAAACACAAAATACCTGTTTGTCTCTACATCCAGTATTGAAGTATGCATTGCCATCGTCTGTTATAATTCTTTCAGCATAACATTCCTAAAATGTTAATAAAGATGTATGATATGACACATACACACTTTTATATAAATTTCAATTATTTATTAACGTACATCACATGATTTGTATGAATACAGTGAATTTGTAAAGTTTACTTATACTATCTATTTACATTTTTAAGTTGTGTTTTACAATTTAAGAAAGGACGAGCACAATGAGATTTTAAACGATAACGGACAAACAACATAGATAGAATATTTGTTTTACGTGCTGTATTTTCACTACACACATAATACGAGATTTATATATATTGGATGTGTAGTCTTATATTAAAAAGAAGTGCTTTTGATATATAAGTGTTCAATCTATTATTAAATGTGTAAGATATAAATCGATTTGATTTTCTAAATCCATAGCAATACTGAGAGCTTAACTCTAAAGCCTCGGTCACACCTTACCGGATAGCACGAACGGACGCCTAACGGATGAAAATAAAAGTTGTCCGTTGACAAAACTGTTATCAGTTGGGATTCCGTGGATGTACGCACTGACCGAATACAACGGACATGTCACGGATGTCTTAATCTAAGGTCGATTATGAATAATTAGAATTCATGAACCTTAAAAAAACTGACAAATCAATAATTGGCATTTCTGACGCAAAATTTTCAATGGTCATTTATCCGTTTCAGATCCGTTCATCATCCATTTTATCCATTATACGTCCGGTAGAAGTCAGTTTCTTATTCGTTCAACATCCGTTTTATCCGTTAAACGTCCGGTAGAAATCCGTTCGTAAATGTATCTTCCAGACCTCCGAAGGATGTATAACGGACACGTTACGGATACAAAACGGAAACGAAACGGACGAGTACCGTACAAAACGGACTACTAATAACGGACGTTTAACGGACATTTTATCCGTTGGACGTCCATTAAAAAGTTTGAACATGCTTAAAAGTTTCCACCGGACAGAGCGGACGTCGACGGATAAAACATACGCTTAACTGACATGCAACGGATATGGACAAACGTCCAATGGATAACAACGGACGTCTAACGGGCATAAACGGATACAAAAAAAATATCCGTCAGGCGTCCGTTCGAGCTATCCGGTAAGGCGTGACCGATGCTAAATGCTCATATTTTCATAAATTATTACAGAATACAAAATGTGTTTATAAGCATACAGTTACATGTTATACCTCGTGATCTCCACATTTGACAACCGTTTTACAATCTCGAGGAAACGGGATCTGGTCGCAGTGAAAACATGTTAGAGCAGTCCCTATAAAATACAAGAATACGTTTAACAACATTCGGGTAGGAAGAGCCATTGCATATCTTAGCATGAACTAATAAAGCCAATGCAGAAAGATATTACGAACTGAGCTAACTACTTGTCTTAGTAAGATCAAGAAGTAGAAAATATCGATTACAATTTATCTTTAACTGTTTCACCTGTTTTTAATCTACATTTGTATAAATTTGTGTTGTATTGTAACAAATGTAGTTTTGTAAGCATATTGGTTATATTGATAGTTATATGAAATCACAAAAAAATTGCAAATCTATACACTTTGAAACTATTCCATTATTAATTGTCCAGAACTGTGAGACAAACAGTTTTTGTTTTGGAGTTACAACTGATTGATTGATTGAGTGTTGGTTGCTTAACGTCCAGTTGCAAAATTTCATGCATATTCAGGACGACTGAAGTACACTGATGTAGTTTGATGTACAACTTCTATTCGCCTTTCTTTTATTTTAAAACCGTTTACTTTAATAGATGTGGATTTTGTTTGTGTTTGTAGGTGTTGATAAGTTTCAGTTGTGTCTTGTAGGTGTCAATCAATATTATGTGTGTCTTTGTTGTAGGTCTCAAAGCATATTGGTTGTCTTTCTTGTGGATGTTAAATAAATTTAGTTGTGTCTTTCTTGTAGGTGTCAACCAATTTTAGTTGTGGGTGTAGGTGTAAATCAATTTCAGACTCATGAGCACATTGCATGCATATAAGTACACAGCTACTTTTGCATCGGTACTATTTCTGTACTTAAAATTTGTAGTACTGGAAATCTACTTTTAATATTAAGTACTTTTTCTTTACTTTAAAATTATTGTAATACTTAGGTACCTGTATTTTACAGTACATTATTTGTACTTGAAAGTTAGGTACTTTAGATTTTTGGTTACATGTAATACCGTTACATTTTCAGCATTTTGAAAGTTTTTCTATTTCAAATCTCTTAAAGTTATGATTTTCAAACATGGAATATTGTATTTTTTCTGTACACAAATATTTAGTACAAATCAAGTACTGTAAAATACAAGTACCTAAATATTACAATAGTTTTGAAGTAAAGAAATGGTAATCAATATTAAAAGTACTTTTCCAGTACTGCATGGTTTTTTTTACAGAAATAGTACCTATGCTAAAGTAGCTGTGTACACAACTATGTTCTTTAATTTATCAAAATAAAAAAAAATAAAGAAAAGTGTTGTGATTGTTGAGAGGCACGAAGTATTCAGAGACTTAATGATTTGACTGAAACACTCTAACTACATGTTCATTACTCTGTTAAGCTAGGAGCAGGAACCATATTGTATATAAAAGATTACTGAATTATCAATGATGATAAATAAAATCAATAAATACTGCCCTACCTGTGGGAAACCAAGATGCTGCTACGAGCACGACGCAACCTAAAATAATGTAAATAATTAAGAAATATACAAGCAGATAAATTGAAAATAGAAAAGTTATCGGTAAATAACAGCAAGTGCAATATGGAATAGCATGTCCTTATTTGGAATATACAGTTAGTATGCCTGATACGATGGCTTCTTAATAATTTGTTTTACCCAACTGCTGTTGACCCTATGGTTACTGCTGTTTTATTTTGTTATTCGACACCGTAATTATTTGATTTCTGATGTAGATATCTATTTGTGTATTTTTGACTTTATATGACATCAATATAAGAAAGCAAGGGGTGTAATTTATACTTTCGTTTTGAATATTAAAGGACGTTATCACGAGATGGTTGTCAATTATTTCCTATCTATATAACAAATGAGTATGTTAATTTTTTTGCGATGTTGTATAACTTCTATCCAATTCTCTTGTCTTGTTCGACTGTGACATCGATCATTGAATAATACTTTGTATTATTTTGTATTTATACCTGCTATCTCCTTCAATTTTTCTGTCGCTCAGTTTTTAAATTCTGAAAATGTGTTGTTATCTATTGTTTGTCGTTTAGTAGGGTTTCCTCATATTTTCACAAATAAAATCATGTATATTCTACAGTGTGTCCTTCAAATTGAAAACAAAGATGTTTTTCAAAAATTGTACTCTTTTCAAATGTCATTCGGTTCACGTAGAAGTGTTTCATGAATTTTTACAACCTCAAAACATACAATAGATCGCTTATTCCATTATTCAAAAAGCATTTCATCAGAACTGCTACAAAGGGATTAGCTAACTAACAAGACCGAATTTTTGAAAATTCGATTGATAAAATTTGAAGTGTCAAAATTAGTAAATAATGAATTTACATGATCTTGAAGACAGATAAACACCTTTCTTCGTTTAAAATTGAATATATTTTGTAAATTCAGGTGTATGTATTTTATGTTTTGTTTACAAATCATTGCATTTCGGCTAGTCTTACTAATTTAAGGCATTTTTTTTATCAGTCTCGCAAGTTGCTGGATAATGTGAGTATACATAATTTAGCCGCGTAATTCTATTATAAACTGGCTCATTGTTCGGTAGCTTGAGTCTGGATCATGAGTTTTGTATAAAAAACCACATGTGACATCCGACATAAATGTTTGCAAATACGTATTATATCGTTTACATTTACAAAACTTTACGACAAAAGAGAAGATTTCAGCTTTACAATTGTGAACTTTCCATTTCTAAGTAGCAACATTCCAGCAGCACCTGCGTACGGAGTATATATCTCCCAATTAATAAGATATTCCCGTGCTTGCATTTCGTATCGGGATTTTCCTAACAGACGGTTGCTGCTCACAATGAAGCTTTTAAACTAAGAGTTCCAAATTGTGAAGTAGAAATCATCCCTTCGTAAATTTTGGACGCCATCACCAGTTGGTTGACCGCAATGGCTAAGACTATAGTTTTCTACGTTGTGTATTGTGTCATATTGATGTTTTCTGTTTTGTTTTTTTTTTGTTTTTTTTTTACTTTTTAAGCAATGACGTTTGAAGTTTATGTCGGTCAACATTTCTATACATTATTCTTCAACCAAAGTAACATTTAGAGAAAGTCGTACTTTTACATGAACAATAGAATTCTGACATATATTGTCGACAGAATTGAGTGAAATTCCATACTACTGGACAATTAAATAAATTAATGGCCAAAACAGGAAAAAGAGGAAAGACAGACAACAATCATCAAAAGACTTTGAGTAAATCAGCTAATAACTTGTATAAGGACGTTATTTAATCAATTTTTAAAGTTTCAAAACAGTACGATGCAAAACAACAAAATAAGACTAATATTAATATATTTATAATTTAATGCATGGGAGCTTCATACAATACGACTGGTACAATATGTGGAACAGGATCTGGTTACACTTTCAGAACACATGAGAACCCTCCAGTCTTTGGTGGGTTTGTGGGTTTTGTATTGTTTCGTCGTTAATTTTCTATATTGAGTTTTGTGTACTGTTGTTTGTCTTGTTTTCTTTTAAGCCATATCATCGTCAGTTTGTTTTCGTCTTATGAGTTGGAATGTTCTTCTTGTATCGTTTGTTCCTTTTTTATACATAAAAGAGATAAATCAAAAGTACCAAAACTGTACTATTCAACTAAGATCTTCATAATACTCAATCGTTTAATAGAATCGTTTCAAGGCTTACAGTATACATCGACACAACAATGGTTGACAACATTATAATTGCACGAGTTTTCTTAGTAAAATGATAAAATATATTCATTTATAGATAAATACCCTAGGACAACCACATTGCTAATGATGATCATTACATGAATCCCTTATGACCACTAGACATACAACGGTCAAGATTTGTATGCATTATTCCTCAATCAAATTACCATTTAAAGTTAAAAGAAAGTCGGTCTGTTATATGAACAATGGCATTCTGACATTTATTGACGACCTCATGGAGGGATAGGTAATGCTACGGCATAGGGACATAAATAAAATTTACATAACGTCATGGCAGAAAAGACAGACAATAATGAACAAAGCATTACCCTGGCGGAAAACGACTTTTAGTAAATCGGTAATTAACAGATATTATATAAGGACGTCATAAAATTCATAAAAAAAACCAAAACATTACGATGGAAGATTCACAAAATGTAATAAATATTATTACCAATCTTTAGAGTTAATTCATTTCATTCATTGGTGTATGTTTCTGTTTTTTATCTACAATCAAAGCATTTTTTAGCTTTTCAATTTTATGCATTTTTCGACCAGTCTAGAAAGTTGCTAGATGTTGTAAGTAAGCAATATTTTTGCTGAGTAGTCTTAATTTTAAGAATTTTGCAAGGAAAACAACACGTCACCTCCCAAAGAAACATTAGCTAAAACGTATCATTCCATCTACATTTGAAAATGAGGTCAGATTCCATACACTTCAAAAGTCAAAAAGTCTGAAAAGATCAGTTTCTGTCTGAATTTGCGTTAATTTTGACTCGACATTCTTAATTTGTCTGATTAATTTTAAAAAAATCCTTGACTTAGTATGAATTTGTCTAATAATGATTTAGATTTTTCTTGAAAAGTGTCTTGACAGTATGAATATTGTCTTTTAGTTTCTCGACACTTCCTGTATCATCTGATAAGAGTCTGGATTATTCTCGACCAATTCTTGACTGTCTTAGATTTGTCTCGATCTGTCTTGACATATTTCTGACATCCTTGAAAATGTCTGAATATTTCTTGTCACATTTTTCACATTCTAAATATAGTCTAAATATGTCCTGACACATTCTTGACAGTCTTAAATATGTCTTAACACCATCTCAACAGTATAAATGTATAAATTTCGCCTGAAATGTGTACAGACTTATTCTGCACTGTTTATGACATTATATTGCTGTTTTTTACTCATTTTTATTATGGCTAAACTACACTTTGAAGAATCAAGGATACATTTGGTATAGTAAGATACCCTTTTGGTGTTACTTTGAAATTCCCCCATGTAGTTTTTTTACTTATTTTTATTAAACGTGTTATTAATTGTTTTCACTTAGAATATAAGTCAAAGTAACTGACAAACAGCATTTCGATTTTTGCAATTTGCAAACCAGCCAGTCTTTGCTTTACAAAAATATGTGTCTTGTAGGCAGTTTTAAAAGGTGACCATGTGTCTCTTTTGGACCCCACAATTCATCTTTTGGGTTTGCGTGGCTGAAAAAGGAAGGGGCCTTCGTGTAGGTCAACTAATTTGTTCTCATCTTGATTCAAAAACCTTATACATTTTTTAGAACAACCCAAAAACATTTTTTATTCAAATTTGAATGTTGGATTTAGTATTTCTTTATCAAAAATAAATATTTTTGATTAATCCTTCCTTGTTTAAGATCCATTTCATTACACTAATGATAAGACCCATTGTAAATACATTTTTTTTAAATTATTCCCGGAGAAGATATTAAAATTCTTTAATCTTTGGGATTCATTCAATTTGTTTTTATTTTAAAATAGTTAACATAATTTTGATGAAGAAAATCCATTTTAATTCGTTTTTTTGGTCATCAAAATGATGAGTTTCATAATTTTCAGCGATCAACAGACTTTTAAATTGTAGTTGCATCGTTAGTGAACTGATAACTTGTATGGCTGATTACAGTAATTTATATTTGACAGTTGCGTGTACTCTATGGTGCGGAATATCTTAATTGTATAGGGAACATGTTGTCCGTGTGTAATACTTAATATATATTCCGACAGATGTCATTACACAAAGTTTTCTTCCGTTAAATGAATGATTTGTATATCATCATAGTTTGCTATTTATTTTAAACACATTTGTGTGCAATAAAAATTTACCATTTCAATATTGAATATAATGAATGTAGAATGAAATATGTCTATAGTATGATTGGTTTTAATCATTTGATTTATAAGATTTAGGAATTAAAATTTGTAATTTTTTAAAAACCAACATTTAAATTGTTTTATATTAACACACCGATATTCAAATTATTTAATACAATAGATTTCATAGCCATATTTGGATTTGTAAAAATATTTAGATACCATAATTTTCAATTATTTTACTTTTCATTTTTGTTGTAAGAAATGTAACTTGATAAACATTATATTATTTAAAGAAAAATAAAGATTAAAGTTATAAACTCAGAAATTGCAAGTAAATTTGAAAAACATTCAAAATGTTCAGAATATATTAAGCCATACTGAGATAAGGTAAGAAGGTCGAGAATATGTCGCGAAATTTCAAGACAGTATTCATATCAACGGATTTGTCAAGAAATTTTAAGAGCATATTCAGAATGTCGAGAATATGTCGAGTAAATTTCAGGCAAATTCAATACAAATAAGAATTTGTCAAGAACAATGAAGATACAAGTCATACGTTTGGAGAATGTCGAGTAAAAGATCATGCAAATCAAGACAAAACCTGGTCTTTTCAGACTTTTTGACTTTTGTAGTGATAAAACACTTAACGCCGAAAATATATAAAAAAAGTAAATGCATGAGAAACTTTATACGAAACGACGGGTGCCACATGTAAAGCAGGATATGCTTACTCTTCCTTTGTCATACATAATCGTGATATATAATTGTATCGAGGCTTGCACTTTACGTCGGAACAACAATGGCTGACAACATATAACTTGCTGGAATTTTCCAAGTTAAATGATAAAATATATTCATTTATAGAGAAATACCATAGGTCAACCCTCCTGCTGATTATGGTCATTATCATGAATCCCTTATGGCCACTAGACATATGTTGGTCAAAATTATTCAATCAGAGTAACATTTAGATTAAAGAGGAAGTTGTACAGTTACATGACCAATTGGATTATGGCATACATTGACGAACGAATTGAGGGATAGTTCATAATACTGGACAATGACATAACATAACAGACAACAATAAACAAAGCATTACACTAGGAGATAGACTTTGAGTAACTTTGAAAAACATTACGATGCAAGAACGACAAAATCTAACTAAATGAATTATACAATTTTACGCATGATGAACTTTTGTACAATACGACTGGTACCATATGTTGAGCAGGATCTGCTCAGACTTTCAAAACACCTTCGACATCTCCATTTGGTGGAGTTAGTGTTGCTTAGTCTTTATTTTTGTTGTGTTTTGTGTACTATTCTTTTTCTGTTTATCTTGTTCTTTTCAGCCATATCATTGTCAGTTTGTTTTCGCCTTAGGAGTTATTTCTTCTTGTATCTTTAGCCCCTTTTTTATAATTTAAAGATATATATATTTATAGTATCAAATCTGAATGATCCGTACAACTCAATACAGACCTATGCCATACCTAATCATTGAATATAATCGTATCAAGGCCTATAGTATACGTCGACACAACAAAGGCCGACAACATATAGAAACTGCTGGAATTTTTCAGTTAAATGATAAAATATATTCATGTATAGATAAAATTATTATTTCAACCCCATTGCTAATTATGGTCATTATCATTAAATCGTAATATGATGTCTATGTTCCGGACCATATGAGTATCTGGACCATACGCGTATGGTCATGACCATATGGGTATCTACTCAAAGACATATGGTCCGACCATACGCGTATGGTCGGACCGTACGCGTATGGTCGGGGTAATCAACACGTATACTTTTAAACTCTTCATTAGGTGTGACCCTTCTGATTGTTACGTCACTAAAATGTAATTCTATGTATATTGAAAAAAAAATTATTAAAAAAAAAAACAGTTTCGCACAGTTAATATTTCTTACTATTTGTAAGTACAATTATAAAAAGATGCCAAAATTAAAAGAACATATTGTACAAGGAATTTTATTCTTTAAAGTAGGTGACATCACCGTCAATGATCATGATATTTTTTAAAGATCATGATATTTTTCAAGACATTTTAAAAGTAAAATATTAAAAGTGTATGTTTCTTTATTTGTTCTATTCTTTTTTTTCTATACTTCTATTTAATCTTAATTATAAGACGGTAAATTAGCATTTAAGAGCCATGAAATAGCCACTGTCTTTATCTAATTTGATCTGTGAAATTAATTTTACGATATTGAAGATCTAGAGTTTCTCAAAAACACCGTAGACACATCGGAATTGTCCGAGTCGATATCACTGCACGCAGCCAAAACAAGCAATCTCAGAAAAACTACATGTATGGTACCGTGTGAATTTCATTTTAAGTATACAAAAGCATACACGAATACAATTAGCGATGAAAAACTAAGATCAACTGACTGTGGCATCAATATTTAATGTTTATGTAGCTTTTGACATGTAAAATTAATACATTGTTTTGTAAACACGTTTGTTTTTAAGATAAAGTTTATTGTATTATTTCTATTGTATATTTGAAAAAATACCTATATGGTCCAAATACTCATATGGTCCGGCCCGTTAATAACCAAACGAGTATAATACTCATATGGTCCGACCATACGCGTACGGTCGGACCATACGCGTATGGTTGGACCATATGAGTATACGCATATGGTCATGACCATACGCGTATGGTCCAAATACTCATATGGTCCGGAACATCTATACATAATTCTTCAATCAAATTAACATTTACAGTACAGAGGAAGTCGTACTGTTACATAAACAATTGAATTGATGACCGAATTGAAGGATAAAAAAGAAGATGTAGTATGATTGCAAATGAGACAAAATGACACAGAAAAGAACAACTATAGGTCACCTTACGACCTTTAACTATGACTTTAACTTTAACTATGAGCAAAGCCCATACTGCATAGTCAACTATAACAATGGTTGACAACATTAGTATAACACGAATTTTCCAAGTAAAAAAATAAGATATATTGATTTATAGATAAATTCATTAGTTCAACCATATTGCTGATTATGGTCATCATCATGACCCTTATGACCACAAGCCATCCTTTGGTCAAGATTTCAATACATTATTCTTCAATCAAATAAACATCTAGAGTATTGAGGAAGTCGCACTGTTATATGAACAATGGCATTATGACATACATTGACGACTGAATTAAGAATATGTGATACATCGGAACAATGACATAAATAAAATTTCATAGCGTCATGGCGGAAAAGACAGACAACGATGAACAAAGCCTTACGCTTGAAGAAAAATACTTTGAGTAAATTAACAGACATTATATAAGGATGTCATGAAATTCATTAATTTTTTTTTTATTACGATGAAAGAATAAGAAACTGTAATATATTTCATTGCCAACCTTTAAGGATTATTAATGTATTTGATTGATTGATTGATGTAATTTTTCTCGATTATGCATATACAAAAAAAGCAAACTTACATTAACAAATCAAACTGTTATACAAGTATGCCGTAATAACGCAATTGCGCAAATGCAAACATTAAACCATGAAGATAATTAAAAATTTGGTCTACATACCTAGTACCAACAACATATTGTAGTTCAAATATTTGTATTGTCAATGAACATAGATAAGATAAGGCATGTCGTCATTAACACCAATTTGAAGAAATGTCCAATGCTATATTTTCAAGGTTAAACAAAGACGTACGAAGACGACCTACTTGTCCTAGTATTGATTCCAATCACAATGATAATAAGAGGTATTCATAAGTAATTGTTATAATTTCGCCGGTCACAGATACCGTACAATTATTGTATCTGGCTAATGGAATTGACGTAGGGTATTTTACAAAGACATAACTTAATTAGGCAGTGTGCACATATTTACGGCTTTAGAAAATTTAAAAAAATAACATATATTTATTAAAAAGAATGTCTTTATTTTTTTTAGCCTTTTCCCCTAGCTTTTTATATATTCCGCAAACAAAATTATGTTGTTTTCCATATAGTTTGAATGTCCAAAAACATGTCCAAAAACATGTCCAATAAAACTACCTCATATCCATCAAAACTTTGAAAAATGAAATTGGTCTAAATTTGAATAATTAAGCTCATCAATAATATTTTGATAAAATCACAAACATTATGCACTTTCAATTCAACTTGAAATGAATAAAACATTGGTTATGGATTCTAGTGACAATGCAATAAAAACACCTTCCGATGGTTTGACATTGAAAACATTCAGATTTCGCGCAAATTACATATGTTTAATATGACAGGATGCGTAATTAACAATTTTTGCTATCAGTGTTCATTTTATAGTCATGACAGTGTTCTCATTGCAGATTATTTCTTATTGACCTGTTTTTATAATTTTCTAGAGCTAAATACTGTAATTTTAAGAAATCTGAGAAAATGTAGTTGACTGCATAATTTGTTAAAGTGTTGGTTATTATATTTTATAAAAGTATTCCATAAAAATAGGGCTTTTTTTTCTACTATTTTTAGAATAAAATGATATTACAAAGATTGGCAAGTAAAACACATTTCGTTAATGTTCCCATAAAAAAACAAGTCTCATCTACCATTTTTTTACATAAAAAAAACCAGAAACAAGTCAAGATCATGACAGTTGTTATCCTTTAGGGTGATGTGTTTTACATTCGATTATGGACTTTCCTTTTTAAATAAACGTATAAAAACTTTTGGTATTTAGCTGTGTTTTGCCTCAGAATAACCCCATATCTACTATGAATCACCCTTTTGACGTCAAGCAACACTCATATTAGAATTGTGGCCTCATATGTTTTGCACTATAATGTCACAGTTTACGGGAACCTGTGTGATTTAACGTAATGGCGCAAAAAAATGTATATAAGGGAAAATACGTCTATTTTCCTCACACGTTATTTCTTTATTGAGAAAGTGTGCTTATCTCAACAAAGAACTTATTTGTATATAGTTGCATTCAATTGATTCATTTATTTACAACTTTGTCAAGGTTGTGTCTCACATACTTGAAACATTTTGTACAAAGGATAATGGTCAGTTTAGATGTTAACTATTGTCAGATTATTAGCTAGTCGTTCATCAGCACTGATTTGTAAAAATATAATCTAATAAAAAGTTAATCGAAACAAATGTGTGTAGACAATACTTTGTGAAGAAACCTAGTCAACAAAAAGCAATATAGTATTAAATGTGTCACTAGCCTGAGGAATGTGTGCCTTTTAAAGGATCCCATATAAATAGTTATTGTAATATTAACATGACCAATGTTATCTTTCACTTCATCTTGATAGTTTGTATATGTATAGTAATTTGTACAGGGGAAAAGTTGCGTAATTTGTTTGACAAATTGTACATATTGAAATTACAAGATTTAAAATTTGTAAACGCATGACATGTGTAAAATACATGTGTGTTGCTCTGTTTTTTAGTTCTCTAGGTTGTTCTTTGCCGTTTTTTTTTTTGTTTTTTTTTGCCATGTCAGTTAATTTTTTTATTGATGATTTTAATGTTCCTTTCATCTCTCTCATCGTAGTCAATTGTCATCTTAATTGAAATTCAGATAAGTGGGTTATCAACCTTCCGTTAGTTCAACTCCTATATTCAATGTTATATGTACTTTTTGTTAAGGATAAACACATTAGTATGTAATTATGCCTAGGCATACAATGACTTAATTATATTATAAGACAAAATATGTCTAGAAGTGTATATTATTTTATATTATATTATTATTTTCTTAGTTGTATTTCTTTATAAGTAAGTCATGTGTTGTACGTTATTGTATGTGCATATTTGTCCTTTAAAAGCAGTAAAGGAGTACCTAGACAATATATATAATTATAACTATAATATATATCGTGACTAAATCAGAAATTTCTGTTAATATAATTATGTATCGTATAAATATATTATCGCAACATGTTTTGTTAAGATTGCATTATAAATACACACGTTTATTGAAACGTTATAATGTATCTTTATTGTGGATGGTAAATTAAGTTTGCTGACTATATTAAGCTAGCGTAGTATTCAGCTTAACGACTAAAAATATATTTGTACACTATAAAAATATTGTTAAAGATTCTTACATCAACCATGGCAAATGTTTTGATCAAACTGAATGGTATTAAGGAATGCTTAATATTATCAAAATATCAATGTAAAATTAGTTAGCATTGTCTAAAAATAGATTACAAGCTATAACAATAAATTGTTGTATTACATGTATTATGTCGTTTTGTTCTTCGTAAATTTGTATAGGGAAAAACAAATATAATGATCATATTGTTACGCCAATTGTTTATCATTAAGCCTGAACAAGTTCTTGTTTGATAGAAAAGAACTAATGAATACGGCTATGTTTTTGAAGACAGTTTTGTTTATAGTTTTTGATTTATTTATCCATCTTCGACTTTAACATGTTTAATAACGCATTATATATAATTATTTATTTATAAATGTATCAAACTTATGAGTTTATCCTTTTTAAACTATTTGTTTAGTGCATCATAAGGTTGTACCGTAACATCACTTTCGCATTTAATTGGAGGGATGGGATCCTACTTACATGCTCAAGCCCGTAACATTCTGTATGTATATGTCTGTACAAGTCAGGAGCATGTCATAAAATGGTTGTCGTGTGTTGCTGTGTATCATGTTTGTGTTTTGTTCAATACTTTGAACATTTATAAGTTGTTAGTTTAATCGTTTGCATTGTATTACATATGTCATTTTGGGGCCTTTTGTAGCCTTTTGTAGCTGTCTATGCATATCAACATCTGTAAAAAAAAATACACTACGTAGGGAGATGTGAAATGATTGTAAATGAAATAATTATATATAATATTGTAAGTGAGTAAATGCACAAGGTTTATAATATAATGTTGCACTGTTAAAACTTTATGCATATTTACTATTTGACTATTTACTTTTTTTATTTTTATCAAACAACAAATTGTACTTTCTGCTGTTAACAATATACATCACTAGTTCATCATTTCATTGAAGTGTCCCTGTTTGTTAATAACAGAAATCCAGTACCATTTACTTCTAGTTTCCATAACTATTCAAACAGTAAACTTGAATGAACAGTAGAAATACAATTATGGTATCTACATAATTCTCTAATGGATTATATCAACATTAACGGAGACATGAAACATAGAATGATGACATTAATTTTTTCATTTTTTATACTGACTTTATTAGCAAGAATATAAACATGATAAAGCGTGCAACCAGGTCGAGCTGATATTCGAGCTTATGAAGTCAGTATCGAAAGTAAAAAGACATTATTCTTTTTATCAACAAGATGTCATAAATGTAGGTTTTTGGTTGACAATATGAAGAGAAAAGAGACAGTTTTTAAAACTACTTTTACGTGTGCAAAACGTTTGGATAGTTGTTCGGTTGAATGAATCATGTGAATGGCTCGCGTGAATTTCATTGGTAAATTGACGTGACGTGACCTCGCTCTGCCAATACATAACATCATTCATAATATATCGTGTTTCAAGTCCTGTCTACGATCTTCTAAGTATTAGGCAATAAGATGACATCTAAAAAGTATAAATTGCAGATTAACACCAGTCTTTGTAAACTCAGATTGTATATTTATGTCCTTATATAAAAAAAAAAAGATGTGGTACATGTATGATTGCAAATGACAACTATCCACAAAAGACCAAAATACAGTATATTTTATACAAAACAATAAAATAAGTAGACAGCTCTCTCACAAGAAAAAAAAACCTGACTGTAAAAATATAAGGGCATACACTACACAAATCATTTTTTGTTTATGTTATGCATTGCATCAAATATTTGTCAAGGATTTAAAGCTTAGCATTTCATAAATGACATGTATATGATTTTAGTCGACAGTTCTGTGATTTAACGTCATAAAATCAGGATAACGTTGACAGTATCTAGATTACAGTCTTTAATTTCGAGTTTAAACTGGTACATTTTGAAATATCAGTAAGATCCTCCAAGGTCAAATTTGAAATTTGAAACAAAATAAAGTAACGTGGCCTAAATTACAACAAATAAATTTTGAAGTGAATGACACTTACAATGATTTACCGAGTCTTTAAAGATAAACTACCGTACAGTGTATTTAATTTTGTTTTGTTAGGCCTGAAATATCCTTAAAAAACAGTTGAAAACTATGCAAATAAAGGCAACAGTAGTAAACCGCTGTTCAAAACTCATAAATTCATGGACAAAAACTGAGGAAAACGTATTAAATATAAGAGGAGAACAACGACACAACATTGAAATGTAACACACACAGAAACGGACTAAGCATTAGACAACATCCTATGAGAATAACAAATATAACATCGAAACCAAATACATGAAATTAGAATAGACAAGTACCGTGACACGTCTTATAGTAATGTGAATTCACACTAAAAATAAGAGAAAACAAATGACACAACGGAAACAACGTTAAAATGTAACACACACTGAAACGAACTGTAATCCAGCAAACAGTTATTAAGAACAAATTATTAAAACGATTAAGCATTTACATTCAGTCAAAATATTTAAGTTAATTCCAACGTTTTTTTTGGTACGCCAGTTTGTGACTTCAACACGGCAGATCCTATTCCTGATCTTAGAAAGGAGGCGAGTGACATATCATGTTCAGGCAAATGTAAATGTTACAAAATATTTCAAACCGATAATAAGATTAGTGTTCTAAAACATTATCTAGTGACCTGAATCAATTTTAAAACGCGACATTGTTTCTTACAAGGTTTCTCTAATAACCTTATATACATAATACAACTGTAGCATCTGAATATATGGAACAAAACAAATTTGATTTAAAATCAGCATTTTGTTATATCGAATCAAAGCTTTATTTTGAATTTTTGAAAGCAATCTTAATTAGGAACGGTGGTATAAAAACGTGTTGTTCGTAAAGTCATGATTTTTTTTCATATATGTTATTATTCCTCTTTAATTTTAGGACCGATGCTGATCTGTAATTAGTAATTAAATGCGTTTCTTTGTTGTTGGAACATTTGGGCTGTCTCTTGATTTTTTCAGAACATTTTCGTTTTAAAAAAGACAGTAACAACGAAACATGTTTTATACGAATCTGTACAGTCTGCATTGATACTGGTTGTTATCATATTCACATACATGTATGACAATATTTAAAAAAAAATAATTTTTATATTGTTCATTTTTAATTAAGATAAGCGTAAGAAGCTTCGTATTCGTTTGTGTCGGGTATAGTTGACATAAAAAGAATCAGCTATTGGTATGGATGTCTACCTTTAGAGTAAATGTGTACATATCTATATTACGAATGAAAACATTATTATTTTAGTGTGTTTCTCGTAACGTGTACGCTAATCTAGTTATTCATTTGTATCTAGATATTCAATGGTATTCCTGTTGAAAAGCTTATCGATTTATAGATAGAACAATTTAGACAGATACATCTGTTGATGGCAATACTTGTAGTTATGATTCGGAATTCTAGGCACTCTCAGTCTAGCAATTAACCTCATTTATAATTGAAGTTTCCGTATTAAACTTTGGTATGACTGATGAAATTACAAGTAATTCAATTGAAACTGATATAGAAATTTAATCAAAAAGGCTCTTAGAAGGCTGAATATTGTAGTAAACTATGTCAGTGTCAAGGTCAATTTTGAAATTTAATAGGTGTGGTAAACTAAGTTTTTTTTTAAAGGTGATAATGTTTCCTTATGGGTTATCTAGAGAAGTCCTATATTATTATCTAATAAATTCAATAGTACAATGGGAATATAAAAAACACACGACATAGTTTAATTAAAAACACTACTCGATCATATTGAATTAAAGCTTTACTTGGTTTCATGGAAAGCACTGTTTTTTATAACAGTATTATTCATTTTTTTTCATTTATGCATTATTTTTTCTCTTTAACTTATATAATATATATTTGATACTTCAATGGATTCTTCCGTATTAAGAGGTGTACATTTATACTCTCTTTGTGTAATTTTAACAACCTGCCAATAACTAATTTATATGTTGGAATGAAGCTAACGTTTGATTTGTGTCGGATAAAGTTGAAAGTTTGAAATATTAAGCTATTTTCACAATAAATATGTACATACAGATACTACGTATATAAATGTAAATGGTTGTGTCCGTTTCGTAAAGTGTTTGCCAAATCTAGTTACGTCTTTGCATCTAGAAATGCAATATTATTCTTCTTGAAAAGCTGACTGATTAATCAATATTACAATTTAGGCAAATTCGTTCTAGTTGAAGGCTACATTTGTTGTTATAATTTGGAAATTTCAATCGCTCTCAGCTTTGTCTTAAACGTCATTTATCTATTACTGTTTCACTTTTAATTTAATATATGGGTAATGTTATTACAAGCAGTAGTAATTCAATTTCTAAACAGAAGAAAACATTTGATCGAAACAAATCTCAAAAGCGTAAATAATGTGTTAAATGGTGTCAGTGTTACATTCAATTTTTAGATTAATCAACTGTGGTGAACTAAATTTAAAAAAGGCGACAATGTTTCATATGTTGTTATCTAGTAAAGACCCAGTGTTTGATCTAATAAACATGCTAAATACAATGGTATCATCGGAATATATAAACAAGACACAGGTTAAGTATTTTGAGAAGCCTTTTGGAATTTTTGGCCTCCAATGCTGTTTCATTTTATACTTGTTATGCTTATTAACTTTTTCATCTGTGCGTCACTGATGAGTCTTATGTTGATGAAAGGCACGTCTAGCGTTTTTTTTTTATTATAAACTTGGTACCATTGATAACTGTGAGCATGTCGAAATAAACTATTATTTTGTTTATTTGTGTATTTCTCTGTTCTGAATGGTCTTGCTTTTATTGGTACTGTAGTCCTGTCATATAATGTTGTCATTTTATTGATGTGTTTAACATTGTCATAAAAGCTCGAGGTTCAATCACCCATTTTTGTAAATGTCCTACATCCAGTCATTTTACTCAATCGATTAATGACATGTTAACAGCGGTATACTACTGCTGGATTTTTTATTCACCAGCTCACGTTCTTCCTTACGATTTATATCTGCCAAAACTAACACATTCAAAATAGTACAATACTAGTCACGTGTGGTCCATGACACAACATGAGCATTCCGAAGTAGGTAAGCAAAAACTACAATACATTGTCTACATTCTTTCATTTTCATTTTATGCGTTGTCCAAAGTGTATCTTATAAAAGATTAGTCATAATCATGGTGTACTGTTTAACCATTCTGAACTCGTTTTTGGAAAAGGGGTGGAGCAGAAAAATATGGATAAACTCATCATAGATACCAGGTGTGAAATTTGTATATACGCCAGAGGCGCGTTTCGTCCTCAAAAGACTCATCAGTGACGCTCGAACCAAAAAGGTTGAAAAGGACAAATAAAGAACAAGGTTAAAGAACATTAAGGACCAAAGAACCCGCCTTTTCTTATCATTTACAGTCGATAATATAACCCTAATGGTGATTTAGTCTTAATAATTCTTATTTCATTTTGGTCAGATAACTTCTATTAAACTATTGAATCTTAAAAGTATATTATTTGCATAAGTTTTGTCTATTTTTTTTTATTTTATCGATGTTTTGCATGTGTTTATAAAGTCATGCTTTGCAAATAGTAAGGGTTGATTTGATTGCAATTTTTATTTTTGAATATTCTTCAAAACATCAGATATGAGCCCTGTGATGTATTTCAATATTATCTTAACATCATATACTAGTACATGTGTACAAATTATGGACACAACACAATGCAAATACGAAAAACGGTCCGACTTAAAGACGCAAACACATCACATGTCTGTGTTTTTCGACTTAGAATTAAACAGAGGCATTTATAAAATTGAGAATGGAAATGGGGAATGTGTCAAAGAGACAACAACCCGACCAAATAAAAAAGCAGAAGGTCACCAACAGGTCTTCAATGTAGCGAGAAATCCTGCACCCGGAGGCGTCCATCAGCTGGCCCATAAACAAATATATACTAGTTCAGTGATAATGAACGCCATACTAATTTCCAAATTGTACACAAGAAACTAAAATTATAATAATAAAAGACTAACAAAGGCCAGAGGCTCCTGACTTGGGACAGGCGCAAAAATGCGGCGGGGTTAAACATGTTTGTGAGATCTCAACCCTCCCCCTATACCTCTAACCAATGTAGAGAAGTAAACGCATAACAATGCGCATATTAAAATTCAGTCCAAGAGAAGTCCGAGTCTGATGTCATACCTTGATGATATGTCATATTTTGACCATCCTTTATGAAATAGGTTGTCAAAAACTTTGTTCTCATTACTTTTCTCTGTAAGATTTATCTGCGCACGTGTTGTGCTAATGATTTGTTTACCACACAAAAAACAACTGTCAAAAATAAACAACAAATATCATGAATATATCTTCAAAGGTGTTTTTTTATCATTTCGACAGAAAAGACAAAGCAACGTGACTAGCACAAATATCTTTTCACTGATATCGTATAATTAGCAAGGTCGAATATGATAAACAATTTAATTTATTGGTGAAGTAAATAAAAACACAGACAAATTTGACAATTACTATGAGAGTAGTTTCAATGTAAATTCATTAGAGAAAAAAACAGTCAGAGGCAAAAATTGAATCGATAGCGTCACCTTCAGGCTCACTATTTGTTTTCCAACTTTTAGATTTAATATGGTCAAAAGAGAGTCGAATATATACCAAAGGGATATTCAAGCTATCAAGTCGAACATCGATAATGTATTCAGTTAATATTGATGAGAAAAAAGACCAAACAAACACAAACAAAAACAATAAACAGTTGAAAGGTCAAACTAGGGTTTTCGAGTCATGTGTCCATACAATAAATCGAAATTAAAATCGCCGTAATTCGAGAAGTAGCTATTAAAAATATAATTTCTTTCGTATATTACAGAAGACTTAAAAAAGAGTAATTTGACGAGGTTCTTGAAATTAAAATTACAATTAGAATTCAGCAGGGTGCTTAACAACCCGATTCATAAACATGGCCTGTATTACTTTGAATCAGTTGATAACTTTATTGGAAAATTGAAATTTCATATCTGGAAAGTACTTTAAAATACAAATTCTCCAAAACAACTTGTTGACAGTTAGTTTAAGTTGTAAGGTATATGCAACTTCAGAACTAAAAGTGTGTCAAATGAACTAACAAAATAGTTATTGTATATGCTACAGTGCTACTTTTTTAGATACGAAAAATTCGGAATGAAAAATTAAAGAAGTTGATGAAAAAAAACCTCAATATTTGCATGTGAATTTTGAAGATGTAAATTGTAAACGTATTTTATTTCTTCTAAGACTGTCGCAGTCAGTTAGGAACCAATTGGCATGCACAACACTTTTACACACTTGTCTATTAAAGAAGATAGACAACAAAGTAACTGCTTGCATGTCTTGTGTGGTTTCAGTTTTATAAAAAAAGATGATAATACATGAACATATCGAGGCATTTGAAAACAAGAATGTGTCCTCAGTACACGAATGCCCCACTTGCACTATCATTTTCTATGTTCAGTGGACCATGACATTGTGATAAAAATATAATGTGGCATTAAAATTAGAAAGATCATATCATAGGGAACATGTGTACTAAGTTTGAAGTTGATTGGACTTCAACTTCATACAAAACTACCTTGACCAAAAACTTTAACCTGAAGCGAAACAGACGAACGGACGAACGGACAAACGGACGAACGGACGAACGGACGAACGGACGAACGGACAGACGGACGAACGGACGCACAGACCAGAAAACATTATGCCCCTCTACTATCGTAGGTGGGGCATAAAAATAAGGCGAAATATATTACTTAACAAACTATAGCATTCTTGGTCATTTATAACTCTTAAGGATAATGATAGTATTTTAAACACGCTATTATTGAGTCATTAATTAACGACCTGTTTAGTTGCACTTATCGTAACAGCTATATCATATATCTCTCAAAACGAGACTGGACATTATCATGAAAGCTAAATGGTAATAATTTAGGAAGACTTACATTTTCTTCCAACTTTGTTCTCCTTGTAGTGCGTAAAATAACCTCTGAAACCATAGATTGGTAAGCTATGATATACTTTCAACTCACAATTATAAGGAATTTCAATGAAAGGAAACGAGATTCTGAGTACACATTATGATATAGCAAGCAGTAAATAAGAAATGTTTACTTTACCAGACATTTATGTATAATGTCAACATCGGTAAACATCTAACTGCTTCGAAAATATCGTTCAATTGTATATATGTTATTACTAAATAATAACATTAGATGTATGTTTCATTAAAATACTTTATTCTGATTGGCTTACTGCACATCACGTGTTATTCCGTCAGCAATTGTATCAGTCAATAAAACTTTTTATTCATGATCACATGTGGTCCCACAATAACGTTCATAGTTGAATTAAATAAAAACAATATAAAATTCGTGTTTTCATGATCATAGCTAAATAATGTAATTATAATTATCGAATGCTTCTTTTTGTAACTTCATAGGGTTGTAAAAGCGTTGACCGTGCGAACATTTTTAGAATGAAGCGCTTCCGCGCTTCATACAAAATGTACTTCGGTCAACGCTTTTACATCCCAATAAATTTTCAGAAAGAAGCATTCAATTCGTTTCATTCTACATTGTACCATGTTGTAGTCAGTTCAATAATATTCGTTTGATATCTGTTTCCCCCAAAACGATTGTAAATTTTATTATTGATGTTCTAGACTCATTAAAATATGGCTATTGTTAAATCTGTGTGTAACATTTTCTGTTTTTTTGGTTTGACTTTCATGTTTCTCCTGTAAGTTAATGGTTCCTCTTTTAGTTGAAGTGTTTCCCTCGATTTCCATTTTGTAACCCGGATTAGTTTTCTCTTAATGGTATTATGATTTTTGAAAAGCGGTATATTGCTGTTGGCCTCATGAAGTATAAAGAAAAGAAAGTATTATATATTTAACTATATGTAACGACTTGCATCTGAATAAGTCCTCATGATTACAATGTATAGCGAGAGGATGGAATTTTAGTCAGTACTTATACTTCTCAACAGTTTACTCATACGGTGGATTATTTTCATAAGCGCCAACTTTCACTAAAACTTGTATTTTCGTAGACTTGCAGTTTCGTAGATATTTGACTTCGTTGTTCAGTAAAACTCTGAATACATTCTTAAGACATTTGTATTCAGATTTCTTTTTTCTTTTTTATTAAAATCGTTTCAAGGAATATATTCAATTTAACTAAAAAAAAAGAATTGAGCATGTCAGAAGACGCTGTTGTTATGTTATTGATTAGTGTGACTATGATCATTGTTGTCGCTAATGAGTGAACACTGAAACAACTCACAAAGCAATTGTCAAATACGTCTGTGTTTCTATATACTCCACCAATAAATCATACTGTTTATCACATCTGACCTTGATAATTCTATGACATCAGTGAAATGATATGTAGTCGTGTCACGTTGTTTTGTTTTCTGTCGGAATGATAAACACCTTATGATGTCGATGATATTTGTTGTATATGTTTCACAGTTGTTTATCATGTGGAAAGCAAATCACTAATATAACAAGTTCACATTTAAACTATGACATTTTTTTAAATAATAAAGTTTTTCTACCTCAGGATAGATTACATTAGCTATATTTGGCACAACTTTTAGACCTTATTGGTCCTAAATGCTCTTCAATTTCGTACTTTGACCCTTTTAACTTTTGTAACCGAAACGCGTGTATTGCTCAATACAGTATTTATATTCCTATCTATAATGTGTTCAGGTCCAACCTTATGGGTTTCAATTTATAATCAAATATAAACAATGATAAAGCATCTTTAAAATATCTAGAAAATATACAATAAAACATTTCCAACAACATAATACTTATATGCAACAGTTTTAAAGATAGAAGAATTTTCTGAACAAAATAAAATATGATTTATTTAAAATACCTTTTTGGTTTATTTTTCTCTTCTATACACAATCTCGGAAAACGAGCTTATAGTATACCAAACTGTTTCTCATCTTTTAAAAAAAAATGTCTAAAGAACTTATTCAGAATGGTTGAAAGTACACAATGGTATGACTTCTGTAAGCAAAAACAACATGACAACGCATACAAATGAAAATGAATATAATGTAGTCAACTATAATTATATTGTGTTGTAGTTGTCATTTACCTACTTTGCATGTTTTGCCATGAATCACACGTGACTAAAATTTTAGATATGGACGTTGTTGGCTTTGTCAGACGTAAGGCAGATCATGTTTCCTTGATTTTAAAACTTTTTCATTAAATCATCACAGATACTAGGACTGGCATTATGATAACCAGCCATCAAAAATTTAAAAAAAAAGTGTAATAACAAACGCAACAAACTCAATGTGTAAAATTTCAAAATAAATACTGTAAACCAACTTATTTTCGCGGATACTTTATTTCGCGTTTTACCCTTTCTTGACCATTTCGCGGCTATTTAATTTTTTTATTTCCCGATAATCTGATTTACTTGATGAAGTTTTTTAAGGAAATATCAAAGATTAACATATTCGCGACGATTTATATTCGCGCTATTTTTCTACTCGCGAAAGTCGCGAAAATAAATCGCTCGCGAAAATAAGTTGGTTTACAGTAGTCCTTTTATAAACGGCAAACCCCAAAACATAAATTTATCACACGAATAGAAAATCAAACTCCTGACTTGGTACAGAATGTTTTAATACTATAAAAACTTAGTGACGTTGTTATCACAAAAGTTAAAAATGAAACAAGTACGATGTTAACAAGCATTTAAAAACCCAACAGTTCGAAATGTTAAACCAAAATACAGCTCATACAATCTATACACGGGGTAAAAACATCTTAGTATTTTCAGCATCAAACTTTCATTTCAACACTAAAGTGCTACCATACGACATGGCGGTATATAATCAAACTTTCATTTTAACACTGAAGTGCTACCATACGACATGGCTGTATTGTTTTGCATTCAATTCTAACGATTGTATTTTCCTAAAATTTACCTTAACTATCACATAGTTCAGTTCTATGAATAAGTTGTGTCAACGACAATCCCTATATACAACTCGGGTGTAATGACTATCATATCAAAGCGATGAGCCTATTACCACTTCGATAAAGAGAAATATTATTGAATGTTTTACCATGTTTACTATTTTATGTTGTTAAATATTTTGGAAATTCTAATTTGAAGGTCATTGAAACGTGGCAACAAATAAAGTCGTTACGACAATGAATTATGATGCAATCTTAACAAATGTTGTTTTGAAATCTACCAGCTGTCAGCATTAACATGATTAAGGCTGGAATAACATTTGTAATCTGTAATTTCTATTAGAAATTGTCAAAGATCGCATGTGCCTTTTTGTATCAAATAACATGAAAAGATATGTAATCCCAACTTCAGTAAATTGAATATTTGTTCTTATCGAACAAATAAGACTTCTGGGCGTCAGTTTATTTGATATGCTATTAAATATTGCAAATATAACTAACAAACGAAAGGCCAATATATGTTTGTGCTGATTAAAATGGTAGTATGATTACCTAAATGTTATGCCATTGCAATTACCCGATATTTCAATATATCTCAGTTAATCAGGTCAAGGATATTTTTGCAAATCTTAATACAGGTGACAGTTGTTATTAAACTAAACGAACAGGAAATAGATTTAAAGATAATGTGTTCACTTTATTAAAATTATTCGGAATATAAATGTTGAGATAAGATTGAGAGTTTAATTTCATTTGACAGGAAACATTTATTATAAGAATCTATCGAATGGATCCTTTTTGTACAATTTACTATTATATTGATATGTGCGATATTCATGTTCATCAATTGAAAAAGTTCAATATGTTTATATATTTACTGGTTACATTGTATAAAATCAAATTATCCTAAAGCGACGCCATAGAATTGAATAAAAATAGATTCATCAAACATGCCTTGATAAGTCATTCTGGTAAGTAATATAACACACTTTGAAAATAAAAAAAATACTATGATTCACTATACATACGTATGAAATTTGAAGAAAATCTAAAACTAAACGAGAACCTCATACCTGATCACTGATGTTTAAAGTTGGTTTCTTATTGAATTAATTGGATATATCCACTGTAGCAGTTACAATTTGTTTAAATTAATTCAATTATACGATCAACCATTTCAAGACTGAAAACAGCACTAAAAAGAATGCAGTTTTGATCCACAATTTTCACCGTGAGGTAATGCATTTACTAAATCTGAAAAATCCCAGTTACTTTCCATCTGTTTGATTTTTTTTTTTTACTTTTGATTCGACCATTTGATAAGAGACTTTTCGTTTTGAATTATCCTGCTTCATCCCGTAAGTATTTAACATATACGTATTGTGAACCTTTGACAAACAGGTTTTTTTTGCTGCTACATGTACATGTATGAAGCATAATTTATTTCATTTCTTTGTAAGACAAAAAAAACCCGAAAGGTTTATATTAAGGCTTTTAAATGTTAAGCCTGGGTCATACCTCACTTGATAGCACACACGGATGACTTACGGATGAAAATAAAAATTGTCCGTTGACAAAATTGTAATCCGTTGGGAGTCTGTTGATGTAATGACCAAATAAAACGGACGTGTCACGAATGCATTACGGATACACACCGGATATGAAACGTACGAGAAACGGGAACGTAACGGACAGAACGGATATCGAACGTACATCCAACGGTCGAGTACTGCATAAAACGGACACCTAACGGAAGCGTACTTGATGAATGAATAAACAAGATACAATGAGATATACGGAAAAAATAAAGGCGACAATAATAATATATTATATTACATAAATATTTAAAATGTTTCTTTAACACCTGTTTTAGTTTCTTCATCAAAATGCCTTCAAAGGGCAATATTTCCTGAATAAGAGCTGCTTGATTGTGAAGACGTGCCACATCTTGTAGATCGATTATGAATAGTAAGATTTCATGAACCTTGCAAAATCTAATTGGCGTTTCTGACGCATTTTTTTATTAGCATTTATCCGTTTCAGATCCGTTCATCATCTGTTTTATCCGTAAGACGTCCGTTAAAAGTCCTTTGGTGAATTTATTTGCGAGACCTCCAACGGATGTATAACGGACACGTAACAAATACAAAACGGAAACGAAATAGACGAGTACCATACAAAACGGACACCTACCGGACGTTCAACGGACAGTTCATCCGTTTGACGTCCGATGAAAGTTTTAAAATGCTCAAAATTTTACACCAAACAAAACGGACGTCTTAACGAACCCACAACGGAAATGAATGGACGTCTAACGGATAATAACACACGTCTACCGGTCATGAACGGATTAGAAAACGTTATCCATAAGGCATCTGTTCGAGCTATCCGTCACAGTGTGACAGAGGCTTAACTCTAAACATATTGTCCTTTTATTCAATTACTCGTAATGCACAAAATGCTTTACTCTCATATTAACAAATAAAATTAAACTGTAGACGCTTCTAATGCAATAAGCTCTGTTTAACACTTGATTATTTTTCTTTAGACATATAACTGATATCCGATCTGTTTTTGTGCTATTGTTACAATGAAGTACATATGGCACTGACCAACGAAAGTTCAACCACCGGTTATCAGCGACACCAATACCGTGTAAACAGTTATCTAATGGTAAGTCCCTGACAGAATTTGAACAAATTCAGACGACAAGATTACTTTCAAACCATTTAGAAAAAAATCGTTGCGGATGACAAATAAAGACATTGTAAACAAAGAAAAAAGTCAAAGACTTTTTATGTATCTTATGCGGCATGTTTTTGGCATGTGATTATGGACTTTCCGACTAGAATTTTCTCTGAGTTCGGTATTTTTGTCATTTTACTTTTATGAGTTTTTCTATTGAAAAATGAACTGTGTGTCAGTGTAGGTAAACTCATTTACATGTACATTTGATCTACAAATGAATCTCTCGAGATATCATATAAAAGCATGTCATGAAGATATTATCTAAAGTATCCAATTTTTAAACTGCCTGAAATTGATATTGATGTCAAAGACATTTCTATTGATGCTACTTTATTTCGATGTGTAGAATATATCAACCTCATATTTAGTATTACGTGATATATATCCATGATTGAGATAAAGCAATCAAATTCCAACGGCGTAAAATGAAGTTTGTTGGTGATAACGTATTGCGTATTCAATGTATGCAGGTTATTGGTCTGACAAAATTCAAGTTGTTGAATTACTTGTTGGCTTTTGACTTATCCAATTCTGTTAAGCTGTTTAGCTTTTTCTTTGATATTATACTTACCATACCATTTTGAAAATATTAAAAGTTATATTTTTGTTTTGTTTAATCTTTTTAGTAGCTGAAATTATTATGGTATTTTGACTATATCGACAATTTACTTATTGTATTGCATTTCTTCCCCGTGGTGACGGTGGTAAGCTCAACCATTACATTCAAAATTCATATTCAATTTAAAATGTTAGATTCGATGTTTCAATATGTTACCTGGTAATAAAATAAATTCATCCTAAAGTTACGTCATAGGATTGAAGAAAAATATGTTCATGGAACATTCCTTGATAAATCATTCTGGTAAGTAATATAACACACTTTGAAAATAAAAGAAAAACATGTTTCACTATACATACATGAAATATGTATAAAATTGAAAAAAAATCTAAAACTTATCGAAAACCTCATACGTGATCACTGATGTTTAAAGTTGATTTATCATTGTATTTATTGGATGTATCTACTGTATCAGTTATAATTTGTGTAAACACACTCAATTATACGATCAATCATTTCAAGACTGAAAACAGCAATGAATAAAACGCAGTGTTAATCCACATTTTTTCTACATATGATAATGGATATATAATGTCAAACATATGACAGTTGTTTTCTATTTTCCCAAAAGGCCTATATTAAGTCTTTCAAATAAAATATTTTTAAAAAATTTGATGATGTCCTTTCACTCAATTAATCTTAAAGCACGGTATGCTTTCTTCTCATATTTACAAAACAACGTAAACTATGGACGCTTCTAATGCAATAAGCTCTTCTTAACACTTGAATATTTTCTTGATACATATAAACGATATCCAATCTATATTTACAATAAAGTACAATAAAGACACTGACTTAAGAAAGTTCAAACGCCGTTAATCAGCGAAACTAACACCATCTAAACAGGTTTTTAAAGTGTAAGGATCTGACAGAATTTGGACCAATTATTACGACCAGATCACTTACAAAACAATTATCAAAAATCGTTACGGATGACAAATAACGACAATGTAATCAAAGAAAAAACTAATAGATAATTTGTTTATCTTGTTTAGCACTTTATGAGTTTTTCTTTTTGGAAATACATCATGTGTCAGTGTAGGTAAACTCTATTTGATGTACAAACGAATCTATCTAGAGAGCATTCAAAAACACTGCATAAAGATATTATCAAACGTATCCAACTTTTAAACTGTCTTATATTGATATTGATGTCAGACACATTTCAATTGACGCTTCTTTATTTAGATGTGTAGAATATATTAACCGCATATTTCGTTCTACGTGATATATATCCATAATTGAGATTATGTCAATCAAATTCCCACCTCGTATAGAGTTCGTAAATGGCAACGTATTACACATTCAATGTATGCAGGTCATTGGTCTAACAACATTACAATTGCTGCAATATATGCTGGCTATTGTGTTTTTCTTAATCGAAGATGTTGTTAACCTTTATCTTTTATATGCTATCATACCATTTAATATTTATTTTTCTAATCTTTTAAGTAGCTGATAATAATATGATATTTTGACTTTATCGGCAGATGTATTTGTATTGAATTTCTTCCCTGTGATTGTGGGGGTGAGCTCAACCTTTACATTCAACAGTGAATGCCTTATTGTGACTTTGAGATGAAGAATAATTAAAAGTGCTGACTAGTTCTATTTGTTTCTTTTCTGTGCACATACTGCCTCATTTTATGGCCGGACATTCCATATCCTTTCATATATATTGTTTTCCTTCATTTCATTCTCCTTCTTTGTGCAATATAAATACAACTTACTCGATTGATTGATGAATACTGCGGAGTTATTTATTGTCGTGGATACGGATGTTCGTGATTGGAGAACACTTGTTGTATGTATATAAATAAACTCATCATAGATACCAGGACTAAATTGTATAAACGCCAGACGCGCTTTTCGTCCACAAAAGACTCATCAGTGAAGCTCGATTACAAATTTCGTGATTTTGTATACGAGTCTTTATAATTCTGTCATTCGTTGTCTTTAAATTTAAGGTTCACCTGTATCCATGAAAACACCGGAAATCGATAGAAAATAAATAATAATGTATCCACAGAAAATATATAAATAGTCCGTTTATATGAATAATAATTATTCAACAACACTATATCGTTGTAAGGATTCATTGTAATATAATAAATATAAATAGTTCGATGAATTATTTCAATATTTTATTGAGCAAATATCAATACAAATAATATATTAAAATAACAATAGTATCACAGTTACATCATTGTACATAATCTACAACATGGTATGCGATGGTATATAAATAGACGATGAAGCACGCATCACGTACACTGCATGGCAATACCATAGCAAACTTGTGTCAAACCATGTTACCAATTAAATGTTTTCTTTTCGATATCTTGAGGCATATTATTTAAAACAATTTAATGACTTTTTCTTCGATCTCATAAGGATATATATATTTGATGACTATGTAATTTTTATTTTAGTGTATAATTGAACGAAGAAAATACAAACCACGGATGTTTATTGTTTGTCTGCGACGAACACTTGAAATTTGAGCACCATTATCAAATAAATAAAAGCAATTTTACTTTTTTCACGTATATTGCTGACTAAATCATGTGAATATCATCAGTTTGAAAATATGGTTTGCGGATCAACGTTAAATAGACAGCAATGTGTAAATTTTAGGATTGTTAACAGAAGCCTGATTGCATAAAGAATAATTATCAGTTCTTGTTAGAATATGAAGAATTAAGAACGACAGGGAAAATATATCAAGAAAAGAGAAGAAAGTAAAAGCACAAAACTACTGAGAAAATTCAAACGGAATATTTGATCAAATTTCAAAATCAAACGAATGGATAAGAAAGATAGCATCACACAATAAAGAATTTACAAATGAAAGTCTCCCAATCCACAATCTCGTCGTATTAATAAATGCTGACGATTTACGCACACAACCTTGACGGTTATATTTAGTAAAGTTTTCATCATTAACCTCATACCTATGTGGTATATTAATCTGTATAAGGTAAATGAATAGGAACACTATAATATAAAATTTATCAACGGCATGCAATGTCCTAGAGGTGGTAGATGAATGCATATTAACTGATATGTCAATTCATCATACATTCTAACACATTCGTACGTTGTCTATAAATACTGGTGATATTGCTTTATGTATCTAATTGATATGAGTGTTACCATTAAATTAATATGTTTACCTGCTTAAGCATCAATTGACTCAATTTGAATAGTGCATTTAAGTCTACTTGAGATTTCATATATTGTGCATATGATAGTTGACAAGTAGAAGTGAATTATAATTAAACTATGATATATACACAAAGGTAAAGGTATTCAAAACACTATATTATTCGACAAATAGTTTTTCAGCTTTGCTGATAAAAGTAAATCAAGAAACATATTTGAAAGCACACAATTTATACATTGTTATCATGACAAAAAGAAGCTGCATAACAATATGGAAATAAGAATGTACTGGCCCCAGAGCCCCATGCATGGTATATATTAAAATTGCATATCGTCATCGTATTATCACAATATCGAATTTTTACGTAGGTTTTTTTTTCGCCTACTTTTTAAAATTTTAAAAATATAAGAAAAGAAAAAAATATATAAGATTTATCCCACGGGAATTGAAATAGAAAACATATAATACAATATCATCACAATAAATGGTCAAGTGAACATGCAAATCGTTATATAATGAGATCAAAAATTCTCATTAACAATACGTGTGTCATGTTTGTAACCACTAAAAATCCAATTTACTGCGAACGTTGCCTTATCTTGATTGCACTCTTCGACTTTCAACCAGAACAATATTGAACGTTTTTCTATCAAATAGGAAAATTCTTTATCGAGTCATTGAGTTTGTATACTTTCAAAACAAATCAATTACAAATATATTCGTTCTTTTATTCTGATACTTGTAATGATATTCACATTTTCGTCAGAAGAAAAAAAAATAACAGATTTGAACGGACCTCAAAGAACATATTTTGATTAAATTTATATAGAATGTGTTGAAAATACTTTTTGATTGTCGTATGTATATCATATTCATTATTCAAAAGGAGTAATGCATTTCAAACACAGTATACTGCATGAATATTCATCACTCATTTAAAAAGATCAAAGGCATAAATGAATACATTTCAAATACATTATTGAGTCTTTTAAATGTATTACGAGACATACGTTTATAAATGACGATTTTATTTTTTAAGGATTTACTGCACTGAGTTCTTAATTGAGATACATTCTGTTTATCTATTAATTTCAAAAATGTCGACCGATGGAGATTTAAAGTCAATTATATTAATTATATAAGTGCAGGAGGGAGGCACACCGGCTATTCATCTCTTTGGCTTTTATCTACTTATCGTATGTCGACTTTGAATTGTCAATCCTTAAAATTAAACTGTTATGTAATTTTGTGTTTGCACATCAATTATTCATCAATTTCATTACAATTTGTCATTAACTACCTACACCTACTACTAGTATATATTACTGGAATGTTCAGATTTGTTTTACATTTGACATAATATAACCAACTTTATTTGACATATGCTATGTTAATGATATGATAAATGCTGCATTCAACCCGTTAACACGTTAGGAAACCTCATTATTAATTTTTAGCCATAAGGTTTATTAGTACTGGTTTTATAACAACTAACTCCAAGACACCTCTTTGGAGCCAAAATGTGTCAATTGGTATTGATGAACAGAATTCGTGTTTTGAAAGAAACTATCACTGTTTTTCCCATGATGATCGAGCGGTTGAAAAATATGATGTCCATATTATCATTCAAATAAAGTTATGATAATTGATAATCAGCATTGCTGTCATTTGGAAAATGAAACTACTATAAGTAATAACTGAACGAACATTAGTAATCCGGCATAAATATAATCAGAAAATACTCGATCGATTTTAAAAGTAAAAGGATATAGGTGATCCAGGTATCAAAGAGGCGCATAATCGACGAACATTTTTAGTGAAGGACATAACTCATATATCATCCGGGAAGTTTTACACTCCTACCTAGGAGTCTACTCTCGTATTCGGAAGAAAAAGAACTCAAGAGTGATATATTCGACTTTACAACGCTCGGTAAGCTAACATCAAACCCACGATACAGCAAGTTTGGTGTTAGCATTCCGAGACGATTGTCTAAACTCATAAGAGGCCTGTCTTTTAAGAGTAAACAAAAACTTGACTTCCCTTCTGAAATAGGTCCCTGTAATACTGTACAAAAAGAAATTAATACAATAATTCATATAGAATATAGTTCTTGATATGTATAGAATTCCTTGCCAATATTCAATGTCTCCTAATGAAACACTATCTGTCTGTGAAATATACTTGTTATATATAAAATTCCTACACCATATTGTAAAATAAGGAACATTGAATGCAATAAAAAAGAATGACACTGCTAATAATATAAGTGTAAATTCTAATTTGATAATGCTTTCTTCTGTTCTAATAATGTTTGCAGATTTAACACTTTGTATATTGTTTGTTTTCACTGTATAGTGTTGCTGACGTTTGTTTGTGTACACTAATTTTCGAACAATGAGAATATTCAATATCGTGATAATTAAAAACGGAACAAGTGTAATTGTCACAGCGAAGGCTGAATCGAGTACGAATGATGGGAAATCGTATCGTTTGTTACTGGTACAATATTGAGTTCCATCAGCACTGTAATATACTCCGCTGAGAACAGGTTTGTACAGAACCAAAATACATGATAATAAACATATCACAGCGATTATTCGCCTTGTGCTACTTTTTGTACAGATGTGACGTCGGCGTAATGGATGACAGACGCCGATGTATCGTTCAACTGTAAATGCTACTACAAGCCATGAGGAAAGGAATCGTGAGACGTACGATAAATACATTAATACCTGACAAAATCCATTATATTCAAGAAACGCCATCTTTGTTTCTGGGTATATGTACACAATTCCTCTTCGAAGCCACTCTACTGTTACGTAAAAGATCAGAGTTGATAAATCTGATGCTGAAAGAGCAGCTAGATAGGCACTTGCACACATTCCACGCATATTTTTTGACATAAACACATTCAGAGAAAGAGAATTGCCGAGTATTCCAATGATCAAAATCACAGGAGTCAAATAGACATAAAATAGACGACCATCTCTGTAGGTTACAGGATCTGACGGCTTTTGGAAGTTGTCACAAGTCGAGTTCTGACCGTTTTTATTCAACATGTTAAACAATAAGTCGTAAATATCTCCGCTTGAACATTCTTTCTGCGTCACGTTATCCTGAAATTAAAAGATGTAATTAGATAAAATACGATGTTTTCAGGTTAGCTTGTATTTATTTGCCACATTCATTTATTTACCGGGTAATAACATGAGTTACCCGACTGGTTAAAATGATATTTATATAAAACTTACAAGCCGTCAAGGCATATTCGCCTTGTACATTTGTATGGTAAGTGATTGCATAATGTAGGTGTTTTTACGTTGTAAACATAGATTCTACCAATGCATCGAATATGATACGATATTTATCCACTCGAGAGAGTTACATTTTCAAATTTAAAACGCGAGGCTTGCCGAGCATTTTTAATATTTAAAATTTAACTGCCGAGAGAGGGTAAATATCGTATTAGACGATATTTAGTGTTGCAATCTGTTACTATAATGAGTTTCCAACAATACGCACGCACACGTGTTCCTTCTTTGCGACTGATGTGCAAAAAGATGTGTTCTTTTTATGTTATCATGCATGGTCGCCTTCTTTCATGCCGTCTCAATAGGAAATTCAGAGGAAAACAAGAAAATTCCACGTCATAATCGGATTTAACCAATGAAAAACTAAGGTCAAACGAACCACACGTTGATTTTTTTTATATAACGGGTGCAGAAAGGGATAAATTGACGAAGAAGTAGAGAACCATCTTTATAATATGTCAAAAGGAATATGTCTAGCCCAATTGACAGCAAACATTAAAATCCAAAATAAAAAAATGCTGTTCAGACCTCTCTTTCTCGATTCCTTTACGAAGAAATACTGAGTTATAGGTGTTCGATTTCATACCTTATAGACTGTGCATAATAAGAGTTACACATTTACACTTTTATGTAGAAATAAAGAGTTGTAATTATTCGACTTCATACCTTAAAGACTGTGCATATTAAAAATTACAAATTAACCACTTATGGTAGTATTAATGAGATTTAAGTTTTCGAATCCTAACCTTGACGTTAATGTATTGCCGTATCATAATAATGTTGTACAACACAAAATAATATTGATTGAGTTTGGCTGTTTAAAGCAATTTTCATCATTTTAGAACGTGTTTGTAAAAATTAGTCCACAGAAGGCGTTAAAAGATTACAACGAATAAGGATTAAGTCACAAACAGTGTATCTTTTCATTTACGGAATTGTGAATATTAAGCAGTAGATTAAGCAACAGTCTAAATGCTGGGATTTTATAATTAAATGGTGTTTCTCATGGGATGTGAACTAACACTTTCCATAAGTATAACATGCGATAGTTCTTTTGATTGATCATCAAGTATTTCATATATTGATATTGCACTTAATTTGGCGAAGAGTATTACGGACTTTGACGTGGTGAAATCTTTTATTATTATTTTACGAAGATTTCATTTTACATAGTTTTCTTTTTGACACGTTCCCAATATTCATGCTCAATTTTATTACAAAAAAAACCAAACAAACAAAAACAAGCTTGACGTCAAATTCTGTAACACCTATATGTAACATATTAGCGTTAAACGATCGACCTTTCTTTTAATCGTTTCATATTGTAGAAACAAAAAGTTAAGACTGTCTTTTCTAAAGATTATGTTGCCACATTCATTCATAATTATTAGTCATGTCTAGTGAAATATACTATTTATCATTATATCACCTTTATTCAAAATTATTATACAATGAAATATATCATAGTTTGTTTGTTTGTTTTCCTACTTTTTTTTTATTAAAGGTCATTATCAGTTATTGAGAGTAAAAAACTTATACTTTTTATCGTATAATAAGAGCATGTAATTAACGTTAATTCAAACTGGTAACATTGAACCTTGGACTGATGATACATTTAATATGAAAAATGCCATACCATAAACTGTTATTATAGCGTTTTTGTTCGTGTCTCTTATGTTGAAAACATGTACTATTGCTCCATAAAGAGTCTTATAATTACGTAGATTTACTCTAACACCAAGTTTTAGCTTTTTGATATATGAAAGTGTTTAAAAACAAGAACATATATGTATTATTGTTAAAACCTGTGTATATTTAAATTACAAAAGAAATACAGAGATATTTAAATTACAAAAGAAATACAGAGGTCAGTTATTTATTCGAAAAAACAGAATTTGTTTGTTGATTTGTAATACAAAAAAATCCCAAATCTTTCTTTGTCTTGACATGACTTACTGTTGTTGCAACGTCATCATGGTCATTGTTAAAAAATAATGTATTACAAAACCTCGCATTTTTCTGAATACTAAGGTTTGTCTGTCACATGCATATATTATTCCAGGACTGCTTACCGACGACTTTTAGAATTGTGGGCACTGAATGCTTCTCAGTTTTGTATTTTATAAGGCATCTTTGATTTGAAAACTGTTTCAATGACCCTACGTTTTAAAATAAAATTTGACTTGTTTATGTATGAAATTCTTTGTGCAAAATTCAAGGAATTTTTTTCTAAATGATTTATTTTTAAAATTAATTAATTAACGGGGCAAATGTCACGTTTTTTTATGAAGCAATCAATGTAATATAAACGAAGGTTCTTTGTAAAAAATCCAAAGCACTTTTATGTAGAATACAATCATCAGAGATACAGGTTTGAATTTTGTAGTCTACAAAAGACGCACCAGTGACACTTAAATAAAAAAAAGTTAAAAAGGCTAAATAAAGTCCGAGAAGATATTTCAAATGTTATTACAAAAACGGCTTGCGTTTCTCTTTTTTCTTTTCTTTTTTGTTGCTAATGTGCTTTGTCTGTGTGACTGCTGCTGTTAATTCGATACACATAGCCTGGATGTGTAGTAATACATCCCGTCATTGTGTTATTTTACTATGATATAACAGAGAACTCTTGTCTTTAATTTTTGCTAATACGCTGAGTTTGTATGCCATTCTGTGCTTAAAATGTTTACCTAATATGTCTATTTGCTTTGTTCACGCATCGTTTTCAAAATAGACGAATTTGATGCGACTGTCATACAAATGAGAGGTCTAGCTAGCTATAAAACTAGGTTCAATTTATCTTTTTTTACATTTGAAAATGACTGTACAAAGTCTGGAATATGACAGTTATTTAACATTTCTTTGATGTGTTTGTGCTTTTGTTTTTGCCATTCGATTAGGGAATTTTCGTTCTGAATATTTACTCCGAGTTTAGTATTTCTGTGATTTATCTTTTTATCTTTTGAAACCAAAAAGTTTTGTGTCTTTCAAAAGAAATGAAATGTCCAAGACACCAAATTTCAATTAAATGTCTCTCAATAGTCCAAATAACGCTTTAAAAGCAGCATATCAATTTATTTTTGGCATATTTAGTTTACTAGGTGAAAATACCATGTAATCAAATTTTCATAAACGTGCAATCAAAATTGTGTTGTAAGATTTAAATCTAATACTACATGTGAATGAAGTGCAGATGTATCTGCACTGAAAGACATTTAAATATGCAATGCGTCCAAAGGTGGCTTGTTACAGGTATTATCTATGTCCATGTCTTTATCCGATATGCCGCGATATTTTGGTGGAAGTCAAAATATCCCCTACCTACAGAACCTACCTATTGTGCATACCGTTAATTTGTTCTCGTCCTAAACAGGCGTGGGATATTTTGCACTATGTTATCATCTAAGAATCAATCAACTACTGTGGATTCATTATTATTCGTTGGATACCAATTGATATGGGTTTCGTGGGTACAGGTGAACCACGAACTCAAATGATCAACGCAAATCATATTTTCAATAGGCTTTGCATAAGGAGATGGGCAAAACACGAAATCAAATATCCACTAATATGCAAGTTTTTAGCAATCCACGCAAATTGATACCCACGAAAATAAATGAATTTACAATAATCGAATTATATTTGCAGTCGATAGGACTTCTAACAAGTTGTACATGTATCTATGTGTTACACATCTTAAATATAGGTTTATTACCGTTAAGATTAAAGCGATAATGGATAATATCAAGATTAATATTGTTGAACCCAAGATTAAAATTGATTTTTCGAGGATTAAATTTGGAAATTCCAAGTTTAAAATTCCATAATTCAAAGACCAAAGTCTAAAATTAAGAGGAAAAGATAGTTGATAAATAAGTCCTAATCGCTTCTGTTATTAAATTTTCTTAAGATTGATAATAGCAAACTTACAGTGGTAAAAGAACTTGACAGTGCCTCAATATCCTGCTGACTAAGTCCATTTTCTGCCATAGTTGGATGCATGTGTATATCGTCTCAATCAAAACTGACCAATCTCATCAAAAAATAAATAAATAATAAATCGTGCATATTTGTTAGTCCGTGTTTTGAAACAATAGCTCACAAAGTCAATATTGTTCTCATTAATGATATAAGCGTAAACCTTGTCACTTCTATAGCAAAACTAATCGACTAACAGTTTGCTAGTGAGACGCTGATGAAATTGTATGTGTTATAGTTTAAAATCGTATTGACGAGGCTTAGTAATCAATGACATTTTAACAAGTAGTCTTACACAAATAGATTGGCATTTATGGTAGGATCAGAAAATGTCTGTCATTATATAGACACGCCTTTTATACTTAGATGTAATGCTTTGAATGGAAGAGAAATAGTGTCAAGAACATTTAACTAGCATGGTTTAGACGGGAAATGTTATTTTTTATATTCGATTTGTTATGTGAGATCATGTACATGTTATAAAAAAATGGTTAGGAGTATTACAGTTTTTATCCATTCATTTGCTGTATTTTAGCTTTTAATTTGGCATTCGATTATGAACTTTGGTTTAGAATATTATTCGGAGTTAGGTATATGTGTTATTTGTCTTCTTCATAAATGTTACATTCAGCGTAAAGATACAGTTGTTCTTTTGCTTTAGCATGTTTATTCATGTACATGTGTTTAACTTATTTCCTTCTACTTTCTGTCATACTCTACAGGACTGGTATCTTTTAATTCCGATTTAAGGTTTACAGTTTTGGTCACACGGTGATTTGATGTAGAATATGTACATACGAGCTTTGTTTCACTTATTGAAATAAATTCTATGATAGAAATTATTCTCTCATAGGCTACTTTTATAATTCAGTAATGTCGATACTTAAGACATGCTTATCTTTTGAACAGAGATACTTCAGTGTTGTTTGTTTGAAAGATAATCACAAATAGTTTTTGTTAAACCCTTTTAATATCAAGTGCACATAACATGCATAAGTAGGCTCATAATAATATGACAATAATTGGAAAGGTTTTTTTTCCTTGAGTGTAGACAAATGCTTTCTTTGCTATATATTTATCAAATTGCAAAAAGTAATCATCCTTTAAAAATGAGGGGTCAGTGTACTGTGTTGTCATTTTCAACATAATGCTATAAGTTAGTCAACAAAAAATATTTTCCAAATTGTCGCACTCTTACGTCGTGAATTAGAATACAACAGTTTACGTTACCCGCGTCATTACCTCGGGGATCCCCTTTACATGTATTGATTGGTCTTGAAAGGGAAAGAATCAGTTAATATTTGCATAACTATCTTACAGTGTATGATTGTTCTCTTTTCAATTGTTATTACGATCACATGAATCAAAGGCTATCAAAGTATATGGACGATATGACTTTTTTTTATTTAATGATATAAGTTTGTTTTTATGGTGATGAAAAATATAACACGTTGACTACTGTACACTTGTTTAATTTTACCTATTATATGTGCGTGTGTTTTGTTTGCACATTGTTGTTAATCGCTTGATATTTTATGCGACTGTCAAATAAGTGAGAGATTAAGCAAGCGTTAACACTAGGTTAAATGCACCGTCTTTTTGTACATGTTCCAAGTTATAATCAATTCTTATGATGTGTTTGAGCTTTTGATTTTCCGCATTTGATTACGAAAGTTATTTTATTTTTCTTCTTGAGTCTATATTTGTAGCTTCAGAGTTGTATCAGTAGCGACTTTAAACTCCTAAAGTATGAATAATAAATGTATCTTTTTGTTTAGTTTAAGCATATTTATTTAAAGTGGATTGGGAAACAAGTTTTGCAACTTATATCAATCCCTTTCCACTTTGCCGGTGCAAGTGCTGCCTTGTAGCGGCATAAGCCTACTCTTTTTCGAAATCTACAAGGATGTCTTTAACTTGCAAGATATATGGCTCTCTCTTAACACGGGTCAGCCATTTATCGTGCTATTCCGACGGACTATCATCGTTTCCTTAAGACCATACTCGCAAATGGTGTCAAGGGAGAGCCGGAAATTGAGTTTCTGAAATTTTCATCCAGAACGGGAATGGAACCAGGAATCTAGGTGTTAGTAGTCCGATGCACTAACCACTACACCACGGCTCTTTTTGTTGTCATATTCATTATTATACAGTCAAGATTCTACTTCGTCAAAATTATCTCCCCATTACGCCAGTCCATTTTCACAATCTTAGAAATGGAAGCCGTTGTAGGGATGATGCGGATAATTTTGCTCTTGGAAACGGATAAATGTATCCACATTGCACTATTACGATCCTTATCTGTCCGTTGTATTTTAAAAGACAAATGTATCAACTAGCTAATGAGCATCAGTTAATGATATTGTCTGCATTGATTCAACTTAAAACTATTGTCTGATCGGTTGTAAGGAGGAATTTTCGAAAATTCATAAACATTTAAAAAAAACATCAAACTTAATATTTCGTGGAGGGGCAGACCTGTAGCTTTGATATATAAAAATGATAGAATCTGAGACGATGTATGAAATAGTCTTGCTTTGTGCGATATCAAGACAAAATATTCAACTCAAACACGCCTTAACATAAAAAGGTGCACTCGAGTTTCTCTTTTCGATACAATTGTTATCCTTTTTTTTTTATTTTTTCCTTGAGTCACATAATGGAAGCGCATACATGAAAATTGCTGAACTCATAAATTGATACGTTTTTCGTCCGTGGTGAAATTTTTTTCAAAATCGCAGGTTATGCATTTTCTACATCCAACTTGAAAGATACCCATGTCGTCGACTTGATATTTAATTGTTCTACTTAACTATGTACTAAATAAATTGAAAACTTATGCAAATGGTGATTTTAAAATAAAACACTTCATAATTGAGATGAAAATTGTAATTTTGTTTGTTTCTATTAACTTTTAAATTAGTTGTCACTATAGTAAACATTTCAGTTAGCATTTATCGCCTTCTCTTACAAAGAGCTTCGATTCTTTTGTTCTATTTCAACCTGGTTTCCGATTGTATGCGGATGCCACATGGAGAGAATATGGTGGCCGGTTTAGGCTATTTCGCGTTTTCGCCTTTCATATATATAAAAGGCGGAGTCAAAATCACGAACACGCGAAGTCGAAAACGCGAAACTTAGAAGTCGAAAACGCGAAAAGACGAAAAGGCGAAACGAACTAGCCTTTACCGGCCACCATAGGAGAAGGATCTGTTGACCGTTTCGGTGCATCTAAAATCAATTGCAGCTAAAGTGAGGTTCATGTCTTTAATAATCTGTATTTTACTGTTTTGCTGTTAAATCTTGCCTGTCGTTTTAGATCTATTCTTTTTCTTCGTCCCCTTTATTTTGCCATTTTCGTTGTCAGTCTTTATCTGACATACGAGTTTGAATGCTCCGTTGTTATCTTTCACCTCCCTTTCAATAAGTTTTTTTTTCTTCTTAATGTTTATCTATCTGCTTTGTTACGTGACTACGATTTTCAAAGACAACACATAGAACAAAGAATAAAAAGTTTCATATTGATTCGAAATTCAAATTGTATAACATAAATACAGGCATTGTAATGAAAAAATATCTTTGAAATAGGATTTTCTTCCGATATTTATATTTACATAAAACTTTAGTTATTGTTATCATCACAATGGCCGTATTAATTCTCAATGTGTGCCTTTTTTCTTAACACTCGCGAATCAAGTGTTTGCAGAGGTAAATGACTAAGTATGAATGAATGGTGATAATTAAAAGAACACAGAAATCGAGACAATAACCCAATGATATAAATATCAAAACCATTTAATGTTTTAAGTATTCGAATGATTTTAGGATTATTTATCTTGCTGTCAGATTTGTATTCATGATGTATAATGAAATTCTGTATACCCTCTTCACTTTGTTGGCAAATATCTGGTCTTGCAGCCGTGGGCTTATATAAGTTGTGATTTTTGTGTAAGTTTATTTTTGAAAGGTTAGAATTACTAAAAATGACCTATTGTTTTGGGTTTTTACGCCACATTCAGAACTATTTTGTTATTTCGTTCAGGTGATTTTTACAGAGGTATTTATTTGTAGTGTTATGAACAAACTTAATAAAATTAAAAGTGTTTGGTTTCGGTGAATGTCAAATCTCTTGGGTTGCTGTTTAAACGCCAATATGACTGGAATCCAATTATTCATTACTTAAGTTAGTATGAATAGTGGTTCGTCTGTACATTGACCACCATCATGATTGCATTATATTGGTTCATTAGAGCAAGGACACTTTCAATACAAAAAATCATAAGAAAGATAATAATTATTACATATTTAACAAATAAATTCAAATAACAAATAATTTAATTTCATGATTTATATGTTGCGTAGCATTTGCCGAGTAAAGTATACCATAAATATTTGATAATAAAAGGACCAGCGTGCATGAAACATTAATTGCAAGATTTGTTTTTGAGAAATCGTAGTATATATGCTAAAGACCATGATCATAAAACTCTTAAAATATTAATGACTGGATAAAGTTTTAGAGTTTTGTGAAGACGTGATTATTGACAAGTGTAATTATCGATATGTAGTAAAGATTAACATTGTTTTTCAAAATTTATTATAGCAGGCTTCTAATGCAATATTTTTTTAATAAATAGTTATAATAGACGTGTTAACATGCATTTATATATATCATCGTTTAAATTATTATTTAAAAACGAAATGTAAAAATATGGTTTCATTATTATAGTTACCAGTATTAACACTATATTGATTAAGGTTGTTTAATATAGATAAAGAAGATTTAGTTGCTGTTGTCGCTACATCAGTTTTCCCACTAATGTTTGACAGTTTCACAATATAAAAAAAGTCGCAACCGGAATTTCAATTGTTAACGTTTTTGTTATTTTCTAGATATAAAATATTTCTTTTAAAAGTTTTGGAGCCATGTTCTGCAAAATGAACTTTTAACCTAGCAAACAAAAGCGTGTAAAAATGAAGGCGTTTGTCACTTTTAATTAATTCCTCGTGTTAACTGTTTGTCGAAGGCGATATTGTCACTTACAGAAAGAGCTAACATCATGTAGCTATATATATGTATTAAAAACATGATATTTGTAAGATCAAGGACCATTTGAACTACAGGCCATTGTATACATTTAAGTATTAATGATATTACCATTAAGATGTCTTTGTATTTTTTTGTAATATGATTTTTTGCATAAGGCAAAATATATAAAAACAATATATAGCAATGGCTAATTAGCTAATACACTGGTTAAAAAAAATAACTTCGCCCGAGGATTATGACAAGCATCATATAACAGAGGTTAATGTGGGTGTACACACTCCTTCCAGTTAAACCAAGACCATGAAGAAACCCGATTTGACCAAGGATACGTAAGTACGTCTGTCTTACTCTTTATATTCACAATATCCAAACACTTTGGGGGGAGTTGGTATCAGGGGCTAAGGAAGGGTAAAGATATTCTTTTACTATAATATACTGGTTGTCACAATTTCATGAAACATTTTCCTTTTGGAGCAATATTTTCTCAACTAATAGGGTTGCAAATACTATAATTATATTTACTGTTGTAATGCATGAAGGATGCATTTAGAAGCAGAATTGAAAAGTTGTTGTCCTCGGTGAATGTCATATCTCTCGGGTTATTGTATACACGTCAAAACACTGGAACCTGAATTAACATGTCAAAAGTCTGGGTTTTTTTTTCAAATTATAACGGAATGTAATGCGACTGTCATTAAAGTGAGACACTATAGAACCAGGTTTAATCCACCATTTTCTACATTTGAAAATGCCTGTAAAAGTCAGGAATATGACAGTTCTTGTCCTTTCGTTTTTGATGCGTTTTGTTATCTGATTTTGTCATGTGATTATGGACTTTCAGAATTGAAGTTCAGTATTTTTGTAATTTTACTTTTTGTAGTTAGTATTAATAGTGGTTTCTATGTACATTATGCACCATCATGATTGCGTTATATTGGTCCATAAGAGCAAGGACGCTTTCAATAAAAAAAGCATTAGAAAATATAATGGTAATTAAATATTTAACAACTGAATTCCAATTAAAAACAAATGAATTTCATGCTTCATATCTTGCGTAGTATTTGATAAGTAAAGTAGACCATATATATTTGATAACAATAATTGCAGGGACAAAAGATTTGTTTTTAGAAATCATATTATGCTAAAGACTATGATCATAAAACACTTAAAATATTAATGACTAGATACAGTTTTGGGGCTTTGTGAGAAAGTGATTGTTGACAAGTGTTATTATTAATAAGTAGTAAAGATTAAAATTGTTTTTTAAACTTTATTGTAGCAGGCTTCTTAAGCAATTTTTTTTTTTAAAATAATTACAATAAGACGTGTTAACATGCATTTAGTTTTCCTACTAAGGTATGACAGTTTCATAATATATAAATTTAGCAACCGGACGTTCAATTTTTAACGTTTTTGTTATTTTTTAGATTTGTTTTTTTCTTTTTGGAGCCTTGTTCTGCATAATGAACTTTTAACCTGAAAGGCAAAATCGTGTAAAATGAAGGCGTTTGTCAATTTTGATTATTTCTGCGTAAACACTGTTTGTCGAAGGTGATATTGTCACTTACAGAAAGAGCTAACAACATGTACGCAAATGTACCTTTATATATATATATATGTATTAAAACATGATACTTGTAAGGTCAACTAAAGGCCATTGTATACATAATTATAAATGAGATAAACAGTAACATGTTTTTGTATTTTTTGGTAATATAATTTTTTTCGTTAGGCAAAATGTATATAAAAGAAATTATAGCACTGGTTAAAAAGTTAATACACTGGTCAATAAATGATATCTTCACCCAAGGATAATGACAGACATCATATAAAACATAAGTGTGGGCGTATACACTCCTTCCAGTTAAACCAAGACCATGATGAAACCCGATTTCACCAAGGATACGTAAGTACGTCTGACTCGCTCTTGATATACAAAATATTTAAAAAATGAGGGTGGTATATAAACTAATTATAGATACCAGGACTAAATTTTGTATATTCGTCAATGTGCGTTTGGTCTACAAAAGACTCATCAGTGAAGCACGAATTCAAAAAAGTTATAAAGGCCAAATAAAGTACGAAATTGAAGAGCATTGAGGATCAATGGGATGCTTGGGAGGGGTAGAGAAATTTTACCGGTTGTGACAATTTCATGAAACATTTTCCTTTTGGAGCAATACTTTTATCAATGAATATGGTTGCAGATAATATAATTATCTTCCCTGCTGTAATGCATGTAGAATAACTGATTATTTAACAACACTTAGAATTTTCCATTTAATATTTTTTTTAAATGTTTGCAATATAATACCTCAATGAAACTGTCTTTTCAATAATAAATCAATCAGACAGAAAACGTTAAGAGCATTGTCTTAAACTGAAAACGAAGTTTGTTGATTATGTCAAATATATCGAATTGAGAAAGAAAGTACTTGAACAGTGCAAGAAAATGTCACATTATGTATGTTCACACGTCAATATTTTCATCCGTAGGAAGGGGTGTTATGGGAAACAAATCAGCCAATCTTAGTCATACTGACATTAGTTAGTGTTCTCTGGGACATTTACAACTTGATGTGTGATAAAAGAACGAAAATGTTCGAATTTCTGTTGATAGTGTTTCCTTTAAATTCCACTTTCAAATACTGGTATCACGATACGGAGCATAGGTATTATAAATGTTATCAAAGAGAGTTCATTATTTTTTTATTTTTTTTTTTTAATTGTGTTTGTCAGGGATATATAACTTTGCTCATTGGTACTGTGTTTTAATTAAATGAAAATTGGCTGATATTACCTATTATGTCGAACTTATTTCACTCGTTTAACGTTATGTTAGATATAGGAAGATGTGGTATGAGTGCAGATGAGACAAATCGTCATTCAGGTAACAATTTATAAACGTTAACCATTATAGGTCACGGTATGGCCTTCAAACTGGAGCCTTGACTCAATAACTAGTGTAAAACCATTCAAACGGGAAAACCAACGGTCTAATTTATATAAATAATCTAAATATCTGTTTTAAAGCTCTTATTCGTATGTTGTTTTCATTTTATAAAAGAGTCAAAAATTGTGCTTCGTAGTCAATCTGACAATAGTAAGTGCTTTTTATGAACTTTGCATTTTCAAAAGAAATATATTTTTACTTCGTGCAGAAAAAAATTGTCTTTAAACTCTTCAACCTTTAAATTTCATTTTCATTTCATTTCTAACCATAATATGTTCTGTCATGTTTCAATACAAGATTGCACAATATACCCCACCCTGAATGAGACCATGTATTGTCAACGTAGACTCAAAGTTTTTTTTTCTACAAGTGCGTATTTTGATTTTTAATTTATTGTCCGTCATTATTACGATTGATTGCTGACATCCATCGGTCATTAGTTTAATATCAAACATGATAGACTCCTTTTAGCAGAGGTGTCGACTCAGTGACTTATAAAATTGAAAACAACGTTCTCACGTCCGAAGCAATTTATGGGTTTAACTTCATCAGGAACGCTCAAAGCCAAACATTTGAGGATGGATAAGGACCGAAACCGTTGAAGAGCTATATGTCAAAAATACCTAATTAATTATTTAAAAATTTATAAACGGAACATTTTAGTAAAGTTTGTACAATCATGTCAGTACCAAAAGACTGACTACTGAGCTGATGATACCTTCGGGGACTGATATACATTCATTCAATGTTCATTTTCTGTCGTGTGTTGTTTATTTTGTAGGAACATGTACTAATATCGGCGAATTTTAATTTTGAATGCATAAGAAATGCCAATATACTTGTCTGCAAACTTTTTCAAAACCACGAAATTTGATAAGCATGAAAATGTAGTTTTTCTCAATTAACAAAAATTGGTACCCACGAAAATTAATGAATCCACAGTATTAACGTTTTCTTTGGGAATCCTAATTCAAACTATCACGTGTATATACGGATGATAAAAGTGCAATATTAATACTGAAAAGGTGAAAGCCAGTTACGAAAATGTTGACAGTTGGTATGGTTATTTGATAACTGAAAATCAAGGACTCTGTGAAATAAACACCTCTGCCTGAGAATTAACAGCTGTAACTGCCTATTCAAGATAGCTTACCTTTTCATTGTCACTGCGGGTATGGATGTCTCGCGAGGGCATTTTTTGTGCAGGTGCTGTTGTTCTTGTAAGTGATGATCTGTCTGGAGTCTGTGTTAATTCATCGGGAAATACCACAACGATTTTGTATGAAACTGCTTCCAAAGAGCAAATTGTTGCTGATGCTCAAAAGATGTTGAAATATTGTGAACCTAAGTCCTGGTACTATACTCCTTCCGTATTGAGTAATACGAAACAAATATTCAAACCGTAAACCACTTCCGTAATAGAATGTAAAGAGACTCTGCTTACTTAGGGCGGCTGCATAATTTCAGAGAAAGTCTAATTTGTATACTTCTATGTTATTAAGAACAAAACCATTTACCATTTTTTCTTTTGTGAAAAAAAACCCAACAGTACAAACTGCGCGTCTTCAGGTTGGATATAAACTATTCATAGCTATATAGTTTTGTTTAATTACTAGTTCTCTATCATGTCTCTGTTTTGTTTCAAAGAATCACAACTTGGTAATTCTTTCAGTAGAAATACACAGGAATAACGGCAAACTTTATCTTTTGGGAAGGCTTAAAATGATTGCAACGGAGGGGCGAAAGATACCAAAGGAACAATAAAAATCATAAATCAAAAATATAATGACAACGCTATGACTATATGAAAAAGACATACAGAGAAGTAAAAGTATACTAATCATTTTGCTAATCACAACATAGAAAACTAAAGAAAGGCTACACGAATATCACCACGAAAAGTGAAGGTTATCTCAGGTGCTCCGAAAGGGTAATCAGATTTTGCAAGGGAAGTACAGAACTTTAAAGTAAGTTTGAGATATGTGATTGTTTGTAAACAAATTCCACACAAACCTACACTTTTTCGTATACTGTTACATTAAAAACATAGAAGTGCGTGTGCAATTACCATTCAATGATATAAAAGTTTGCAAAACACGATAAAAGTTGCATAGTTTTAACTTTAAAAGTCTCTTCACGAAATTGCTAGATCAAAGTTTACTCACATGTAACCTTTCATTCGAACATACAATAAGCCGCGCAAAAGAGAGTTGTCTTATACATTGTTGTCATTAAACTTTAAGGACGTTCATTCGATGCAAAAATGAGAAAAATTTGAAAGATTAGAAACTATAAACAGAAATCTTAAAATTATCTCATCTCATTCAATTTGTAAAGAAAGGGTGGGGGAATGGTTTATAAGGGTCCGATGTTACAAAATAAAAATTTGATTAAAAGTCCTCAATCATCTGTTAAAAAACTAATTTCTTTTTTAACCCAGTATTTTTGTTTTTAATTAACGAAATGGACGTAAATGTATTTTCCACCCGAACATTAGCAATATGAATCTTAGCAGTAATACATTTTATTTTTTTATTTTTTTTATTTTTCTCATTGTGGAAAGCCGTGAAGTTGCAAATTATTATTGACATCAACTTTATTTGAACTTTGTTATATAGTTGTCTTTTAGGAAAACATACTTCATATCCTATTTTTTTTTAGATCAAAATAGAAGATTGAGGATTTAAAAAAAATGAGAATGGAAACAGGGAATTTGTCAAGGTGACGGCAACATTACCTCCCAAAAAACAAAAACAAAAACAAACCAAACTATCCAAAGCCACACGAGTTGGTCTGTGACTCAGCAAATGAATACAGCTACCGATGTCTGGCTTCACAAATGTAGTGTAGAGAAAATACATTTATTAGTTTAAACCATTCACAAAATATATAAACAAATTTTTAACATGTGTGTGTTTAACATATTATATTATTAAACTTAAACCAGTGTTTACAATATTTTAACAAACACAGAGAGGACAGGTTTTGCAATCCTTAAAAATATTGAAGCATTCAGAATTTGGGATAAAAAAAAGATTGGTCGGCTGGGAATCTACATAATGTGTCTACATAGGACGAAATTGCAACCATTTGAAGTAGCACGTTCAAATTCCCGCTCAGAATCTCCGTTTTGTAAGCAAAATGTTTTAATCTTACTCTCAACCATGTCCTTGTCCTGAATGTGACATTAATTAACCACAAGTCGTTAAACAGCCATCAATTATCAAGATCATTACTGTCTTTGAAGGATCGTCCTGATACCAAAGACGGCGTAGCATCTAATTAGTTATATATTTGAAATAAAAATCCTAACGGATATTAATTTCAATTACCTTGAGACAGAACAAAACTGAATTGTTAAATTTAACCAAATTATATTGTTAAAAAAATCACAAAAAGGACAGACACACGTTTGATAATTTAATTAAGTATTGTCTTCTATACTTATTAGTATAGAATGTAATAAATTACGAGTGACAAGGAAACACGTTTATTTGTAAACGTTTTACAGCAATAATGTTGTATTGTTTGTTGATTCTAGAAGTAATTACTTTTGCATAATGGCCCCTGCTGGTTCTTGTCGGAACAACAAGGATTCATCATGTGATGTCAGGCAATAATATCTCTTTTATGTGCTCTTACATTAAAGAAACAGTCAGACAAATACAAACAACTTTCATCTATTCTTCATCATATAAAGGACAAATTAGTTAGCTTAGTCTAATAACCTTCGTGATTGTTAATTACGTGAAAATTATAGGAAAAACTTGTCTGATCAAAACGAGCTTTGATAAACGTTATATTTACACTTATGTAAAAGGAACAGAGAAGCAACAATTGTTGAATTTATAAATCAAAATCCGAAACACTATGCAAATAACTAAAAGAGAAAAAAGAAAACAGCATGACTTAAACATAACTATTAAATCTAGAGATGAAGCATGTCTAAATATTAAAAACTCCGTTTGTGACACTCAGATCAACATACTTATAAAGTCAAACAAGTTCAAAGTTGGAGAGTATAAAATCAGGTTTAATCCACTATCTTTTACTTGAAAAATACCTGTTCTAAGTCAGGAATATGACAGTTGTTATCCATATGCTTGTTGTGATTGTAGCTTTTAATTTTCCATTTATTGTGTTTTATTTTATCTATTGTTGCCTTTTTTGAATGTTTTCCAATTTCAGATCAGCTATAATGAATATGGTTAAATAGAATGATTACATCATTAATCAACTAATAGGTTTTTACTTTACACCTCCTAACAAAGAAATAAAAAAAATAAGGACTGTACCTAAATCAGAGGTGACGCGTTATGATATGTTGACACTTTATAATAGTAAAAAGTAAAATCACATAAGCACTGAACTTGCGGGTGAATTCAAAACTGTAAGGCCCTACTCAAATGGCAAAATCAAAAAATAAAACACATCAAACGAATAGACAACAACTGTCATATTCCTGAATTGGTACACGCAAAGACTGATGGTCATTTAATTTCGGCTATTTTTTTTTCAGGTGAGATCAACCACATTTGCTGACAAGCAATCAGAAGTGTTTATGAGAGAATACATCAAAACGTATACTAAATCTGGTAAACTAAAAGTGTAAAACAAATATCGATATCAAAGTGAATAGGTTTAGTTAAAACATCAAACAAAATTCAAGCAATATCAATCAATTGAACGAATAAATAAAAAAATGTTTTTTTTCTGACTTGGTACAGAAATAAGATCCGGTTGTATAGATAATTTTACCTGCTACCCTGTTTGATAGTTGATTATTGTGTTGAACTTATATTGACACATTCAGAAGAGAATGATTAGCATTGTCATCAATCTTACGACGATACCCAATGATTAATAAAGTAATTTGTAAATAAGCCTAGAAATATATCATTGAAATGTAATAAATCTTAATTAGATATTTCTGAACAGTGGTCATCCTTCCAAACAAAAGAATACAGCTTTTAAATAGTTACATATGTCTGCACAATACTTCAATCCATTTGTATATTTTTCTGATATTTTCATTGGAGAATTAATTTGGTGTGACTGTCATACAAATAGAGGTTAAGCTAGCTCTCAAATCAGGTTCAATATACCATGTTCTACATACTAATTTAAAGGAATTAATGTTTAACATGTTAGGAACTATATCTTGTTTCTACGCATTCACAATTCGTTTTAATCCGCCGTTATCGACGTCTTGACAACGCCTAATGTTGTATGACGTCATAGAGTGAAATAACAACGTTTATTTCACATGTGAAATTATCGGTTTGTATCTATTGTTTTCCTCGTATAATTGATGTGATATTAGTTTTAGTTTATAAACAAGATTTGTTTTCTCTCAATCAATGTCTGACTTTTGATTAGCCGTAAACTACAGTTGAATTTATGTATATATTCTTTTTAACCTTTTTGGATTAGAGCGTCACTGATGAGTCTTTTGTTTTCGAAACGCGCGTCTGGAGTATATACAAAATTTAGTCCTGGTATCTATGATGAGTTTATCTATATATTTAGATATATTTCAAACAGCAAATGGCAAACGATATAAGCTTCCAAATCATCAAACGTTCAGGTAAATATCAGGTTTATAGATCTGCTATTTCATGTTAATGGACCAGAAAATTATCATATATTCTTATAAAATGCTAAACTGTGAAAACATATTCCAGAATTAAGTCACAATATATGACAACAATATTAAATTCTAAAACTATACATTGAAAAATATGGAACTTGAAACCTGAAGAAACTAGTAACAAGAGAAGACACCATACTCGTAAAAAATAAATATTCAGAAATAACAACATACTTATCTATATGTAAATTGTGTAATAACAGAACTGCTGTATATTTGTACAAATTAGTTCGTCCTGCTTAATGTCAAATGTCAGTTGGCTTCACGATATTTTGAATTGACTACAACCAATTCGATTTGTGGAGATGACACGCACGTTTTATGTTACTAACCATATGTTTGGCCTCTTTCGTGATTTTTTTACCTGTGGGAATGAAATTGTGTTACTAAAATACAATTAGAATTTCTATATATTCATGATGGGTGCGTTTACTGCTACTAATAGATTTCAGTATAATCAAAGCACAGATGGTCTATTGACGGACATTAAAGGTCATCAAATTGATCATATATAGTATGCCACTACTCATATAACCAATCAAAACCTTTGGGGTATTTATTGACTTACCTTACAGCCTTAACTCTGGTATCGACATATGATTAACATTTGGTTAGAAACAGCAGCTAAAACAAACTCATCAAAGGTACTAACTATAATTATAATTGTGAGCGCCAGACGCGAGTTTTTCTCTATTCAAGATTTATAAATGACATCCGTGCAAAAAGGTAAAACGAAATACAAAACAGAACTTTGGCTGACTAAACAGATGTGTAACTCTATATCTGTGTCGTAGATGAACGTGTAACACCATAAACATAGAAAGTTTCATTAAGTTGAAAAGATCGAACAAAATATTCCCGTAAATTTGCGGTAAAAAAAAATTAGCGAGTACACAGAGGGAGTGTCATCTGTGGTCAGATTTGTATTCCAGGTTTTTCCGTAGGAGGTGTCACGACAAAGGAAATACACATTATTACGGTAATGGTGATATGTTTTACAATAATACCCTTAAACTGTTGATGCATAAGTAAAACTTACGATGCTTACAACGGACATTTAAATGTTAATTAGATATTGCAGTAAAGAATAATTATCGAGTTAACAGAGAAATAGTCATCTATGATACGATTTGTAATCAAGGTATTTCTATATGAGGTGTCAAGACAAAAACAGATTATAAATTGATAAACTAATTGTGATATTTAAATGTCGAAAATCGATTAAGAACGAGAAACTCTGAATTGTTTTTTTTTTATCGCATTTTTATTAGTTGTCCTTTACATTGTAACTGTTCACTATAGGTTTTTTCCCATGTGTTATTTGCAAAGAGAACCATGGGACTGGCATGAATAAGGTGTATTTCGTCATTATGAGAATAATTTACATATGCATTTTACATTAATTTTGGATAAATCTGTATTCTCTTTTCATGGTTTGTTATTTACACGAAAAACTTCAGGTGTATATAACACCGAGAAAATAATATGCTGTTCAAAAAAGGGAGCTGCATTACAACATAGTAAACATTTACTATTTTGTAAAGTTATTTGGATGAAGAGTTGTTTCATTGGCACTCAAACTCAAACTATTGTTACCTGCCATCGAAAAAATGAAGGTTAAAAAAGAGGTAACATTTACATCAAGCAGATAAAATGTGTACTTTACAAGTATAATTAAAATGTCGACAATCGCTGTGTTTCTTCTATCTCTTCTTTTATCGCTTATTCTTTCTTAACGATATCATTCAAAAGATTAAGAGTTCCAAAATTAAAAATTGCTTTGTTTATTGTCTATCATAATTTGCATTTGTCCACGGGCGACATCAACTTACTCTTAAACATCTGTTGATTATGTCACTTGACGTTAATGAAAAAAATCAATCATGTGATGAGAATTATTGTTCTTAAAATTCTATACTGCACATGCATCTAACGAAGTGTTTCTGCAAACAAAGTTCTGAAAGAAATTTTCCCCAAGGTATTAAATATAAACCAAATGATGTTCAATGTATAACTGTTATTCTTTTTTTAACTACTAATACCATATACAGAGAGTCGTTAAAAGCTCTAGGTATATACCCTTAAAGAGTTTTACTAGAGCTGACTTACTTTATACTGCAGCTTGAACCAATATAAGTATATATGTTTAATATCTAGGCTATAAAATTGACTTTAAAATTCAAATTATCAAGTTTTATAGATATAGGAAGATGTGGTATGAGTGCCCATTAGACAACTCTCCATCTAAATAACAATTTGTGAATTTAAAGTAAATCATTTTTGGTCAAGAAACGGCCTTCAACACTTCGTCGTCTGTGTGTATAAAATCTCTGTTAAGGAATACCAAGAATGCATGTATGTTTTGTAGTACCTTTGATAATTGATGATCTATTTTACTGTTTATTTGGGTATTTCTCTGTCCCGAATGTTCTTGGATGTTCTTGAATTTATTTGTACTGAAGTCCTGTCATGTTATGTTGTGACTTTAGTTTTATATCTATCGTTGTCATAAAACTAGGTTCAACCCCTCCATTTTTCTTGAAATGTCCAGTACCAAGTCAAGGAAATGGCTATTGTTATCTTATTCTCGCATTTTTTGTTGCACTGCGGTGTTTCTGTAATTACGTTGTTTTCTTCGTATATTTGATGTGTTTCCCTCAGTGTTAGTTAGTATTCCGAATTTGTTGTTTCTCAATCGATTTATAACTTTTGAACAGTGATATACTACTGTTGCCTTTGTTTATAGCGTAAAACGACTTCTAATAAAAATCACCCTAACACAATCCATAGGTTTTGAAAAGATGCTTACTTCACTTACTATTCGATATATATATATATATATATATATAAATGCGTTATTTGTTTTTAAACAAAACATAAAAGTAGTCAAAAGTAAACTAACAAAAATATCAAGGACAATTCAAAATAAAAAAAAAAATTATCAAATGGCAAAATCAAAAGCTCAAACTCAACAAACAAATTTAAAACAACTGGCACGTCCTAACATTGTAACAGATAATTCCCTTGGCCTTGTGATGTTACAGAACATAATATAAAAATTCTTTAAAAATAAATTGTAAAGGACAACCTGATAAATCAGTATGTTTACACAAAAAATTATAATACCAATATTACTCAACAGAGTTACAGAAAGCTAAGTCAAAGCTAATTACAAATAATAATAAATTGTATGCCAAGCTCGAACGTCGTATGATTGATCATCACAACAAAACTGAAGTTAATGAACTGATTTGTCATATTTGGACTTCGCTGACAATTTCTTCTAAGACTTCGTCGACGTCGATGACATGTTCATAAATCAAACACTTACCACTATAATTAATGTTGATGAGTGTGATGTATGCAATACGAAGGAAAAATTAAACCGATTTTACTGTACTGCTAGACAATTTGTAGAACAATTGACTTATCTTAACATGTTATAACTAAGAGTTACATGGTAACGTTTTATAATCATTACTTTTCTAAGATTCGTAATATAAAATTCGTATGTTTTTTTTACAAAACAAATGTAAATTGATAACCGCATAACAGTTCTATTTGAAATAATATTCAACTGTAAGGTTGTCATGTTATGTGTAAAATACTAAAACGGTATTATTCCTACTTTTGTATTTAGTCAATAACGATCTAATTGTATTTTGATATAAATAAATTTGGTGTATTTACTGTCTTTTGATTGGTTAAAAGTATTATTTTATTTTCAATGTTGTCAATTATCATTGCGACACGCCCACTTTAACCGGAACAACTTGTTTTATTTTTCATACGCCAACATGTGTGTACGTTGTTTTTGTTAATTAAATAATATAAAAAGTTGAGACTTATTTTTGGTGGATAATTCAATGTGAAGAGTCAAAAATAAATTTTATGGTTCAATAAATTCAAAATAAACAAAAGCCATTCATTAGATAAGAACAAAAGATATCATCCAATTGGTTAGATCATTGGTACTATGTGAAAAATTCATTAAGTGAGAAAAAAAAAACGAAGGCTTGATAAATATATATATCATGTAATGCAATACAACAATTGCTCCACTCTAAAGACAATGAAGTGATCCCGGAACAATAATGATATGCTGACGTAAGCACATGGTTAGGTAAAATAAGTTTGTAAATTCTCATAAAACTATAATTAGTGAAATTATGTTCTTTCGGAACGAAAACTTTAATTATGAGTTTATATACAGCCCTTGGATGGTGTAAACTTCCCCAAAAAACGTGTATGGTGTAATGGTGTAAGGTGTATGGTGCAATGGTGTAAGGTGTATGGTCCGATGGTGTATGGTGTAAGGGGAATGGTGTAATGGTGTATGAGGAATGGTGTGATTGTGTAACGTGTGATCGGGAATGGTGTGAATGATGGTGTACGACATTTCATTAGTTGAAAACGAAGTTCTTTTTATTTTGTTTTTTTCAAATTGTAAACATAAACAATAATAATAATCTTAACATTGGAAATTTAATTGCATTATGGGTAATTTCGGATCTTGTAGATAGAATGGGTAATGCTGAATGGTGTAATTGTATGGTGTATGGTGCAAAGGTGTATGGTGTATGGTGTAATGGTACAAGGTGTATGGTGTAATGGTGTATGGTGTATGGTGTTATGGTGTATGGTGTTAGTGGGAAGTTTACACCATCCAAGGACTGTACACTCGTTTCTATATCAATACATTATTATATGGGATTTTTTTTTTAAACAATTTGCAAATATATGAATTATTCGAAATACTTAGAATTTTCTTATCACAGGCATATATTACCTTCGCCGTATTTGGCATAACTTTTGGGGGAATTTGGGTCCTCTATGTTTTTCAACTTTATACCTGTGTTGGCTTGCTAACTACTTTGATATGAGCGTCACTGATTTAAGCCTTATTTACAAGAAACGCGCGTCTGGCCTATTACATTATAAGCATTGCACCTTTGATAACTACTTTTGCCACTGGGTCGATGCTACTTCTAGTGGACGTTTCGTGCCCGAGGTAATCACCAGCCTAGTAGTCAGCACTTCTGTGTTTACAGGAATATCAACTGTATTATCATTTTGATAAATTTGCTGTTTGCAAATTTATAGTATTTAATACTCGAAATACTAAGGATTTTCTATTCCAAGGCATATATTACCTTCTCCGTATTTTGGGACATTTTTTTTTGCATGCTGGGTTTTCTATGCATGCCCTTTACTTTTAAACTGTTTTGGCTTTCTAAATATTTTGAGCTGAGTGTCACTGAAGAATGTAATGTAGACGAAACGCAAGCCTAGTGTATCGAATTATAAGCCTGGCAATTTTAATAACTTATTATAATATATGTACAACAATGTCTGATCAAATCAAACCTGCATCAATTTTTTTGTATCATTATCTGCAGGATATATCTTAAACTGTCTATCTGACATTGATGTGTTTTTTTAACATTTAAACTGGATCCCGATCGTATTTTCAGTATGTTACTCATATAAAAATATACTGCGTGACAATGAATGACTATAAACTAATATATGTAACGTAGTACAGGCAAACAGAATATAGGATAAAAAAATACTAAACATTTGGAAGTCAGTGGTTGATTTATTGAAATTGATATTTATTAAACTGAAATTAGTTATATGATCAGACAGGGATTGATGGTATACCAGTGCACGCTTAATGTACTTGTGCATGCATGAGACTTTGACTGTATTTTGAAACATTCTAATACGAACTACAATATGAATTACTTTCCGTACTGATGTTACAACCCAAATATAGACAAATCGATGCATTTATTTGTATGTAAAATTTAGAAGTTATACGTTTAACCTGTGAGCTACATCAGATAGAAACCGAGCGTATACACATGCATACATGTATCAATTTTCATTTTCATTTTTTTTTTTGTAATAACAAATAAAATATGTTTAAGTGAAAGAAAAAAAAGTAGATATAAATTCATTTGTATATACTCGGTTTCTATCTGTCGCAGCTTACAAACAACTTCTACATTTTACCCATAAAATGATATAAAGTCATGATCATACGACAACCACGTTACCTACCTTAAACAGCAACATCAAACATGAGGCGGGTTAAATTAGATGTAAAAGCTCTACCTTCACTGATCTTGGATAATGATAAAACACATACAACATTATGAACAATCTTTAGAAATTAATTTCAACTCTTAAGACAACTCGTTAGATCACAATTCTGACAAAAACTAAATCATAATACCAAAACATTATTACTTAGCACAGTTACGGAAAGCCAGGTCAATGCCAATTATAACTAATAAATAAATTTATTTCTCCCAGACTAAACCGTCTTACGATTAATTCTCGATGAAACTAAACTAAATGAATAATTTGTCATATTTTGAGTTCGCTGACATTTCTCCTCACACTTCGTGACTGTGGTGATCTGTTCACATTACAAAACCTTGCTATAATTAAGGTTGACGAGGGTGATATCGGAAGTACAAATAACAATAAATACGCTTTGACTGAAGTGCCGCACAATTATATGATGATCTACTAATCTTTAACAATAATAGATGTGAAATACATTGTTACAATTTACCATTAAAAGCATTATTATTTTCGAAATAAGTTATAAGCTTCTCATATTTGCTTAAAGAAATGATGTTCTTTATAGAATTTTTAAAAGAGGTAAATTAATAACATTTCGACATAATTATAATAATATTAAACTGTACGAAAGTCCTGTTGTGTCTAAAATAACCAAAGTTATTATGCCTGCTTTTGTAGTTAAATTTTGATTTGAGAACATTTATCTGTGTGTTTATGTATAAGTTAAGGTTTAATTATTATCGTGTGAATAATTCACTAAGCCAAACAAATCGAAGGATACATATGTATCAATAAATGCAATTAAACAATTGCTCCTTTTGAAAGACAATGATGTGGCAATTGGGAAATATTAGTAGATTGACGTTTAATATGTTTGTACATATTCAAAATACGATAACTATAAGAAGCTGATTATGTTCTATTCAAACAATAAAATAACAACACGAACTCGATTTATATTTTATATATTTGATTGCGTTGGTTTGCCGTACAATCAAAATAATAGTTGTGTTTTATTTCATTTAAAGTCAAAAGAAACCTCAAATAAAAAAAAATAATGCATATGTTTTCTTATAACCCAATGGATAGTTTTCATTATAAAAGTTATGTACATATACTTTTTTCTAAAGAAAATTCTTATTTTTTTTCATATTTAGAAGAAGTTTACTTTATTTTAATTGCTTCACCCCGACATAATTTCCATATGCAAAGTGACCTCAGTGTGATCCATTTCGTAAAAAAAAATCCGGTGATCACAATACGCATGAATGTCCTTAAAATAAACAATTATCTGAATTTACATATTAAATACGTGCTCAATCGGCATGTTTTTTGTTGATTTTTTGTGGATTGTTGACGAACCGGTGACAATCGTTAAACTTCGGCTTCAAAACACGAACTTCAATTACCTGACATATTTTCACAACAACACTGACCGATTGAAAAAAAATTGACGATTATACGAAATTTACGCGAAAAAAATAATAAATTCGCACACAGAAGACTAAGTTAATTATGTTTGTATACATTGGTTCAAGAATTGGAAGAACATTATTTTTTACCGGTCACTCTTTTCTTATGACTTTAAAGGTCATCTTTTAATAATATATGCAACAAATATATAACTACTGCCATTTTCTATTACTATCTGTGTAGGATGACGATTCCAGAGAGTTTTTGTTGTTTATTATTGCAGAATATATACATGATTTAAAAACCACTTATCATACAATACCATTTTCAATACTATTTAAACATTTTTAAAGAAGCAACATACCGATTTGTTCGGTTCAAAATATTCTATATAGCCTCGAGTTAACTTTACATATCGAAATCACACAACTTGTATTAATTTTATTTCGTTTATTTTTACTATATTCCATTAACATAATGTGATCACTTTAGCAGTATTTTTGATATTGTAATATTATCAGGAGGTTATAATTATTGAACAGCTGTTTTCTACTGTTCCTTTTTCCAAGAGGTCGTATGTGCCCATGTCACCAGCATATCATAATTTATACTTTTAACTTATTACTAATATGCATCACTTTATTTGTATTGTAAAATGTATAGCAATTATTTGTTTCTACAATAAGTTAAATAATCTGATATAGTAGTAAAATACTTCACAGTAACAACAAACCGATTTCAATAAGAACGAATCGTTATTCTTAATTATTCAAGGTACACAAATAACTGTTTCAGTTTAATCCCCGTAATAACACACTTCTGATAATTTTGTAAGATTGTGACGTTGAATGGGTTTTATGGTACTTGTTTAAAAAAAGCAGTTTATAATTTCATCAGGGTCAATTCCCTTTTTAATCTGATAGATTATGTCTTTTATGATTTGTCGTTCTTATTTTGATTGTTTTTTTAGCGTTAATTTTAATATCTTACTGCTATGCTTTCTTTTTTATGGCCCCGCAACGAAGGTGTCGGTGCCATATAGTTTTACCCTTGCCGAAATTCCGAAATTCCGTCTTTCCTTATTTTTGTCTTTCCGTCTTTCTGTCATTACGTCATTTCGTCATTCCGCAACAAACCATTATATGGAATTTTTTTAAACGCCTGCGGATATTGGGCTAATTTTTACTTTTTGAGTTAACTATGATGAGTTACAGATCAAGTTTAAGTTTTGTTCCGCTCCACTATTTTTTGCGGAAATGAAGGGCTTTGGACTTTGAGAAAATGTTGCAGACTTCTTTTATAAACGCCTTCAGATATTGGGCTGATTTTTGGTATGTGAGTTAACCATGATGAATTATAGGTCAAGCTTAAGTTCGTCCCGCTCCGCTTATTTTCGTTGAAATTACGGGCTTTGACTTTCATAAATTATTGAAAATCACAGTTATACGTTTTTTTTTTCTATTCCCCTCTATATTTTGAGCTGATATTTGATATGCGAGACTACCATCATGTTTGTGTCCACTTGGTTTATATTGAAATTGCAGATTTTTCGACTTTTTTGGACGGAGCCATTCGTGTCGCTTTGACACATCTAGTTTTAATTGAACTCTATGTTCACAGTTATTATATAAATCCACAGATGGTTGTTATTCGTTTATCGTAAAGAATTGATGTCATTTGACGGTTCCTAAAAAGAATTACCATACTTACATGACTTAATAAATGCAAGTAAAAAGAATTTAAAAACACACTCCTGAAACATCTTAGATGACTTAGATTGTGACGTTGAATGATTTGTATATTAAATGTTAAAAAAAAGCCGCTTGTAATTCCAACAGAGTAGATTTCCTTTTTTAATCATCTAATAGAATATGTCATTTATTATTTGTCGTTCTTTGTTTGTATGGTCATTTTGGCGTTAATTTGATTCCTTTATTGCTATTTCCTTTTAAAATTTGAACTTTATTTTCACAGTTATGTTATACACCCACAGGAAATCAAAGTGATTGTTAATCGATTTTCGTAAAGTATTGATGTCATTTGATGTATCTGAGCAATTAGGAGTTGAGTTGGACGTCAATGTTTTGGAGTTTAGTGTGACGTCCATTTTCACTAAACTAGTACACAATAGTATGTATGGGCCACCTAAATACCACCCCTTCGCTGCGTTTATGATTTATGTAAAGAGTGCCAACAAACATTTGTCTTTTTCTTTTTCCATTGTTAGTCTACAAATCTAATTCAAATACTATAGATTTTATGTTATGGTATATGTTTAAGAGATTTATATTTTAAATACATTTAAAGACCAACATTCAACATTTGATCAAAAATAGATAAAGAACTAGAAAATCAATGATTCAAATTGGTAACTGTCCCATTTACAGGTAAGCCTTTGGTTTTTTACAATGTTCAAGAATATTTGTTGTATATAAAAAAGAAGATGTGGTATGATTGTCAATGAGAAAACTTTCCACAAAAGACGAAAATGACAGACATTAACAACTATAGGTCACCATACGGCCTTCACCAATGAACAAAGCCCATACCGCATAGTCAGATATAAAAGGCCCCGGTAAGACAATGTATGTATGTATGATTGTTTTCGGAATAATCTTTGATTATAATGTTCAATTGAAAAAAAAATAGAGAACTGATGGTACAACCTTCTGTTTCATTGTAAAATAGAGAGGATATACAATTAAATGGAGACCTTTAATGTAATATCGCCTTCTATTCTACTGTGAAATAAATGCTACACATTGTGTAAGAATAGTACACTATTATGTAGTTAATCATATTTCGGTTATCGGTAAAAAATAATATTGTAATAGCTACCAAGCAAAATGTGGTTTCCCAGACGAGTTTTGATTGCAAAAGATTCTAAAAAAACACCAGGATGATTTAGTTAAGAAACCAAACATCAAATACAAAAATATAACAGATAATCAAAGTGTATTCCACAGGGGTCATTAAAGTTCTTGTCCTTAAATTTATAATTGAGTTGAAAATATCGTGGTAAAGATTCTTTTAACCCTATGTGTTTTTATTTTATTTCTTTGAAACACATATCAGCTGCAGTTTTATCTCAATTCATTTTGTAATGTTTTGCTATTCTGAAGACATTTTTGCTCATTTGCCAGCGGCTTATTTACCTACGATTTTATTTTCCATTATACGATGCTGATTTCGAGGCTGACCATGTTTAAATTTTGCATGTGTTGCTCCACTATAGTGGTGAGATTCAAATCAAATGAAAGATAATTAAGAATGTCAGTTGAATATTAAAATGTTTCTTATATAATCTGGATTATACCATTTCGAATCATTTATAAGAGTATGACGCTGAATTGGTTCGATAGTAATTTGTTTGAAAAAAATAAGTAGACATTCGTATCAGTATCCATTTCCGCTTCCAATCATATGTCATTTATGAGTTCTTTGTTTGTTTGATTATTTGTTGACAATGTTATTATTTTACTAATATGTTTCCATTGTTTAGAAATTTAAACTCTGTACACCAACAGGAATTCACATGGGTTGTTATTCTTTTTTCGTTAAGTATTGATGTCATTCGATGCATTGAAGCAAGTGAGACATCTGTGTTTGTGTGATTAATATTATCATTTTAGATGGGTTCTTTTTCTAGAGAAATTAATATGCTTCATGTAAAATGTATAATTTTTTAATCATTTTATTTATGTTTTTTTATTCTAGTGTACGAACTGCTTACATAACAGCAGAATTCCAATACTTCATGCGGTTTTCTTTTGTCTTTCATAAATCATATAAAAAATATTTCAAGATCTGTGTTCAACATATACCAAAATCCAAACTTCATAAAGAACCAGAAAATCACCGAAACGGTATTGTCCTTGCGAAAGACTCACCAAAGCGCAAAATGATAACGTTTTCATAACTTTCTTACCATTTTTCTTAAATACTGTTCAGATAATAGTTAGTTATTCAATAAAAAAATCAACTTATTCTACGTATCATATGTATGTGCATGCAACAGCTCCGACAACAGTAGAGCCACACTACCATAGTACAAATACAAAGCTGTATATCGAGGGTGAACGAGCAAAGGTTTAAAAAAACAGTTTGCCTTAGTTTTGTTCAATGATATTCAAAATGGGTTAAAAACGAGTTTGGTCTTGCATAGTTTGTGTACAATACCACAGAGGTGAGTGTTCGGAAAATCAAAAATCACTGTACTAAGTTTTTCTGACGCAAATCATCGTCTGTTCACTTTCTTCATTCGATTCAAATAAAAAAGAACGTTGAATGTGGTGCTGTGTGATTGTTGTGTAACAGTATAAAACTGATAATACGCTAAATTTGTAAAGCATTTTGTTGTTTTCCAACAGTTCACTTGTATTAAAAAAATCACAAAAAAAAACATGGAATCATTTAACACGCACCAAACCGTCAATAAAATTAAGAATGGACGAAGCTCATTTCAAGATGAAGGTCACATCACGAGTTTTGTCACAAAAGGACAATAAAACAGGTATATTTATATTTCAATCGTAATTTATAAAAGATTTTGTTTACAAACATAAAAGTATAATAATTAAGAACGCCGACATATACTGTGTCTACAAAAGAGTCAATGGTTTTGCTCAGAATTTAAAAGTAAAAAAATCCAAACATAGGTGAAGTCATAATATCTATATAAAACCAGTTATGATATTCAAATATACGAACGTTTTGATGTAACGTTCTTCTAAATAGTCGTAGATTCTGTGTACTTTACGTACATGTACATGAAAAATGTTAAATATACTTTTGAGTGTAACACTGACTGTCTTAATAAAATAAACAGCTAACTGCAAGGAAAAAGGAAAAAAAAACAACTGCAAAAAGAGAGAGTTCTTCCTTTTTCTTTATATTTGGAAAAAAAAGTGTATTAATATGTGATTAGTTAACTGGGATTCAGATCAGATTGGTACGTGGATATATTTGTTTTTGTTTTTGTATTTTGAATAACTTCAATGCTTATTATCACTTACTTTATTTACGTAAATGTGTTTATGTCAGCGATAAATGTTGAATTTCATTAAATCGAAATATAGAAGGATACCACGAAGAAAATAATAGAATACAGTTATACTATAAAAGTGTAACTTGGTTATATCAATATTTTTATTCGTATAAATAGAAATAAAATTATTTAATGAATCAAATCTACTCACGTTTTGAATGTTTGCGTGTTCATCATTTGATGTTTCAAATCACGTAAATTTTATTTCAGTTGTTTACCGTTTAGTTTCTTTTTATATACATCGTGGAATAATGTTACTATAACAACAACTAAACAATATTATCACAATAATGAAAATGGACGATAAGAAATAGCATCATTTCAGACAGAGAAGATACGTCACTTGTTATGAAATATACTGTAATTTTAAACATGTAAGACAACTACAAACGTATCATGCGTATTGAAGATTGTTTTGAATCATTGTTTATTGCTTGTATGTCACTATGGTCGACCAAATAGTAAAAAAGACAATAACAATGATATCTTTCTGAAGTATCATATTTATAACATATACAACAACAACAGGTTTATAGCCAAACAACTTTTTTTTAGTTGTTTACTTTTGCTAATTATCTTTTTGTAGTCTTTTTGCTGAAACAATGTCTGAAATAACATGAAAACGGATGTTGTCATTTATTACGATTTTATTGTGATTCCTTTTTTAATCATTAATTTAGCTTAAAACTGACATGCATTGCTGCCAAATATCTTTTTGTAGTATTTTTGATGAAACAATACCTGAAATAACATAAATGCTGCTGTTGTCATTTATGACGATTTTATTGTGATACCTTTTTAAATATAAATTTAGCTTAAAACTAACATGCATGGCTGTAAATATAATTTTGCGTTCGATTATTCTTATTGCGTCGACAAACAGACGACATAGAAAAACAATGACACGTTAAAACTGTTAAATTATAAATAAGGAGCAAATGAGCTCTACGAAAGAATTAAAACTGATTCTGATAATTTGTGAATCATTGTAATAATCAACCAAGTAATAATCACTTAAATACAGATTGGGTTTACTCGATGTAGAAGTTAGAGAGATAGTTTATGTTGTTTTAATAGAATATATATGTGTACCTATTCAAGGGAACTTACTATAACCAGAACACTTTGATTTTGTTTTTTTCGGTATGCACGTACTACAGAAAATGAGGCAGATACACTTCGCAATAATCGAATAAGCACAATGTAAATATTTCGGTATGTTATAATTTAAATAAGGTACTAATCAAAACTAATGTGACAGACGCCAAAGATACAAGAGGTACTTTCAAACTCATAAGTTGAAAAGAGACCTGTTGGTGACCTTCTTCTGTTGTTTTTTTCAATAGTCGGGTTGTTGTCTCTTTGACACATTCCCATTTCCATTCTCAATTTTATTTTTTAAAGAGTTTGTCTTTAGTGCCGTGTGGAGGCAGTAGAGTGCCTCCCCGTGCTTCAGTTTTATGCTCTTATAATATACTAGATTATGGAGTGTGTGTCCGAGCGAGAACTGCTCTAGTTCATTACTTTAGGAATATTTATCATAAAGTAGTATTTAAATATTCAGCCCAATTCTTCTTTTTAATCGGGTAATTAATGCTGATAGAATTTTACATTTTTGGCCGAACAGATTTATCAATTTTACATAACTTAAATTATTTTATGCTGGTTCATATTCTGGACGCCAATCTTTGCTCCTTTATTATATAATTCACTAACAAAAAGCAATTATGAAGCTTAGAAATGGAAAAATATTATATACCAAAAGTGTCCAAAGGGTATCTACACGTCTCACTCTTCAAAGTCGTTTATCTAAAAATACTACCATCGCTAACAGTTTTAACATTAAAAATCGTGGTTACCCTTCTTTCTTTAAGTGTCATGCCAAAAAAAGACTTACATGCCCCCGTCTTTCCACCAACAATACGGTAAGGTCCACGTTTAATGGTCGCAAATTTTCTTTGAATTTTGAAACTGATATAACTTGAAAAACAAACAGTATTATTTATTTACTCACATGAAACAAACCGGGATGTGGTATTCAGTAAGTAGGAGAAACTGGACGATATTTATCTAAATGCACTCATGAACATCTGTATCGTTTTAAAAGACCCAATAAATTCAAAAGTATCATTTACCAACACCTTAAGAAGCACAACCATCCTTTTAAATATTTAGCAGTTCAACCTTTAGAAGTAGTAAATAAGCAGCCTGGTGAATCTCATTCAAAGTTTTTACGATCACGGAAAATAATTGAATTAAATTGGATTAAAAAATTACAGACAGTCTACCCTCTCGGTCTTAATGATAATATCATTGGAATTGGTAATATATCTAGAACCGATTCTGTTAATATTTTTGATATAGTTCCTAAAACTGTTCGTAAAAACCGTTCTCACGGTCGTAGAAGAAACCGCAATCAAAGAAAATTTCGGACCAATCATACCAATATTTCGGACCTAATTTCTATTTCTAAAAACAACGGCAGACATTATCTGTTAACAAAACTCTGTTCATTACCGGGTAACAAGTTAAATAAAATTTTGGAGGATTGCAACACAATTTAATATAGCAGTCCTATGTATGAAATTGTTGAAATATTTATGGCATATTGTTATTCTAAACTATTTCCCAAAATTGATCGCCCTGAAGATCATAAAAAAACATTTTATTAAAATAAAGTATGTCAATAAAGGTTTTGATTTTATAAATATTGCCGGTATATTTAATGACCATTCTGTTAAAGAACACATTCCTGGATATTTTGACAATACTGAGCTACCTCTTATGCGTTATATTTACAAGAAATATACCCGGAAATTTGTGTTTAATTAAAGTCAATTGTGTAAAGATGTTAATATTAGTGAAAATACACCTACTTCATGTAATTGTAGTACCTCCGAATATATTTATGGACCCATTTCCCATGTTATAACTGGAGATCTTAACATCGTTCAAGACCGAGAGTTAAAATCATTTCTCAGTAAAGGACCTAAATATCGTCCCCCGTCAATTATTAATTGGAATGAGTGTCGTAATATCATCCACGACTCATTCCATACTTACTGTATGAAATGGATGAAATGGGAAAAAGCTGACAAAAAATCTTTAGACTCTTTTTTAAATTCAGTAATGAAGATAGTTGATATACGTTTCAACATTTTTAAGAACATTTTACTATTAACAATAACCACAATAAACCTATTTCTCGTATCAAATATAAACTAAAAGAACTAGCCAAGGAATTTGTTTTTGTCCCGGCCGATAAAGCTGCTAATAATATTATTATTGTTTGACGTAAATTTTACATTGAGGTTCTGAAAAAAGAAATCACCAATTCAACAACATTCCAACTGACTTCATTTTCAGAAAACGACATCTGTAACAAACATAAACTTTTAGCTACCGCTTTACAAGCAGAGCCAAATACAATGGAAATTCCAACTATGTATTGGCTCCCGAAGCTACACAAAACACCTTACAAATATAGATTTATTTCGTCTTCAAGCCATTGCTCCACTACTAAATTGTCTATTCTTCTTACCAGCATACTTGGTACAATTAAAAACCTGATAATAAATTGTTCAAATAAGGCCTTCGAAAATAGTGGAATTAATTATTTTTTGAGTGTCAAGAACTCGTTGGAAGTACTTGATAAATTGCATGCTTATATTTGTGATTTTGAATCTGTTCACAGTTTTTATTTTTTTTTAACCTGTATACCACATTGCCTCACATTGTCATAAAGAAAAAAATTCACACACCTAATTAAATGTGCATTTAAAAAGTCAGAATGTGAATATATATGTTCAAACTCTTATAGGTCGTTTTTTAGTAGCTATAAACAAAAAAACTATGTTAATTGGACATGCTTTGATACTATATATGCCCTTGAATTTTTACTAGACAACATTTTTGTTCGCTTTGGGGATTCCGTATATCGTCAGATTATCGGAATTCCAATGGGGACTAACTGTGCACCACTTATTGCGGACCTATTTTTGTATTTCTATGAGTTACAATTTATGACAAAAATGAGCAAAGACCCATCGAAACAACATCTGATAAACAAATTTAATAATACTGTTAGATATTTGGATGATATGTTGGCTCTCAATAATGACGACTTCAGTATGTATATTACAGAAATTTATTCTGTTGAACTTACTTTGAATAAAGCTAATACTAACAATGACCACTGCCCTTTCCTCGATCTCCATATCTATATCACTAACGGAAAGCTGAATACTAAAATTTATGATAAAAGAGATGATTTTTCATTTCCTATCGTTAATTATCTATTTTTTTTATGGTGACGTTCCGTTGTCACCATCTTACGGTGTTTATATATCTCAACTTGTACGATTCGCTCGTGTATGTAACAATGTTTTAAATTTTAACGAGAGAAATGTGTGTATTACTGAAAAATTATTACACTAGGGTTTTCGATATAACAAACTAGTCAAAACATTTACTAAATTTTATCATCGGTATAAGGACATCATTCAGTCAGTATTCACCTCAGAAACTTACAAAACCTTTGAATAGACTTATTAAGAAGGGATATAGTTACGATACTGTTGTCAGGTCATTAAAGATTGCATATGTTGGCGTTAATATTGATTCACTTATAGGATCTTTACATCGGAACTAAACACATTTATTAAAAAAACAGTTGTTGGCATGACACGGGTAATGTTCTTCTCATATATGTTATGATTGTATGATACAAAACCCCTAACGAAAAGGATTGTGCCTGATGTACATATGATGAAATCATAACCTTTCAGTCAGTTTAATTGAAGTCTGGAGCTGGCATGCCAGTTAACTGCTAGCAGTCTGTTGTTATTTAAGTATTATTGTCATTTTGTTTATTTTCTTTGGTTACATCTTCTAACATCAGACTCGGACTTCTATTGAAATGAATTTTAATGTGCGTATTGTTATGTGTTTACTTTTCTACATTGGCTAGAGGTATAAGGGGAGGGTTGAGATCTCACAAACATGTTTAACCCCGCCACATGTTTGCGCATGTCCCAAGTCAGGAGCCTCTCGCCTTTGGTAGTCTTGTATTATTTTAATTTTAGTTTCTTGTGTACAATTTGGAAATTAGTATGGCGTTCATTATCACTGAACTAGTATATATTTGTTTTGGGGCCAGCTATAGAACGCCTCTTTGTGCGGGAATTTCTCGCTACATTGAAGACCTGTTGATGACCTTTCTACTGTTGTTTTTTTCTATGGTCGGGTTGTTGTCTCTTTGACACATTCCTCATTTCCTTTCTCAATTTTAATAACACCTTGGTTAAAAAAGAAAAAGACCAACAGAAAAACAATGGTACAAAACACACAACATGAAAACACTCAAAGACTGAGCAACACGAACCCCATACACAATAGTTGTGAGCTTCAGAAGGGAAATCAGTTTCAGCGCGGTTATATTCCACCATAAAATCTCAATTAAAAAAATCTGAAAATAAATTAAAAGTACGTTCTTCTGAGATGTTAAATGGCAGTGCTTTTCATGACTGTTTCTTTTCTGTATAGATATAGGAAGGTGTGGTATTATAGTATTCATTATTTGGTCAGCAGTATACCGCCTCCTTTATGCGTAAGGCACCATTGATAGCATTTGTGTTTTTATTTGCTCTTTGGTCGGAATGTTGTCTCTTTGACGATTTCTCCATTCTCAATTCTATTATTTATTATAAATGGTTGGAGATGTTTTTCTTCAAGTGAGACGAGCAGGTGCTATAACTCTCAACATTAATGAAAATACAATAGTTAATATGAAAACCATTAAAAATCAGAAAGCAATACCTGCCGAAAACGATTGAAATGATATAAGTCATTTTGACGTACTTCTGTTCATAGTTAAAGTAAATCGGTCAATAGGAAATAGGATAAATCGATAACCATATAAAGAAACTGTAATACCTATATTGAAATCAGAATTACTCGTAATTATAATACTAGGTATTGGTGTGGCTTTGTTCATGTTGTTATGCTTCATTTCTTTGTTGTGTTAAGGTTGGTGCTTTTAATCAGCATTGTCTGCTTGGTAAGGTTCAATACTCTTTACATATTGTTCCTACACCGTGTACAAATATAATTGGTTAATTATAAAATCATGTTCATTTTCGTCAACTGTGTTGTATGAACGCCTTTGAAACAAGTTTTAAATAGAATCCAATTAACTCTGATTTAAGGAACCTCAGGTCACTTTACGACATTCAACACTGTCCAAAGCCTATACTGTAAACTTGTTGTGAAAAAAGCAAAACTAACAACCAGATTTATATTGAAAAAATTGTAGAAACAATATAAAACAGACAGCAACCAAGATAATATGTTAATAGCAAACACCTGGCTTGCAAGTGACATCTGCATACAAGTATAACAATTAAGAACGCCGACACATGCTTTGTCCAAAAAAGAGTCAATGGTAGATGAAAATATAAAAAAAGAAGATGTGGTATGATTGCCAATGAGACAACTGCCCGCAAGAGACCAAAATGACACAGACATTAATTAACAACTATAGGTCACCGTACAGCCTTCAAGAATGCGCAAAACCCATACCGCATAGTCAGAATATCTATGAACAGATAGTCATGATATTCAAATAGACGAACGCTTTTATGAAAATTTCTTCTAAGTATCCGTATATTTTGTGTACATGAACATGCCAACTGTTTAACATGCATTAGTTTTCAACACTGAATGTCTCAATCAAATAAACAGGTTGCTGCAATGAAAAAAGCAAAAACTACAATTGCAACATAAACACCAAGAAAAGGGCAATGTTTAGTATAGTTTTCAGACTTATCATTATTTCATTTTGGTAATTTTGAAGTTTAAAGACTTATATTAATTTCGTTTGGTAATTTTGAAGTTTAAAGATTTATAGTAATTTCCTTTTGGTAATTTCTAAAAATAATTGACAAATTTTAAAATATGTCATGTTATGATCTATTTGCTACCAAACTTATTAAATAGATTATTAACAGTATTTTGGTATCTTTCAACTTTTGGTGAATCAAATTTATTTACTATATGGATACACCAAATAATTTGCAGAACAAGATGCAACCCTCTGGCGCAACATCAAAAGTCGTAAGGTTGCAAGTCACTGGCGTAGATGCATTAAGCTTGTAAACTTGACCTGCTGCAAATGAAATCTTGCTTCTGGCACATTTTTAGTTATGCATTATTGTTCATATTTCATTTCACAAGGTACATCTTATATATTCCATGTTTGTTTTATGTTTAAAAAAAGTTTTGCCTAAACATTTACTCGACATGGTTTAAATTGTATGCGGTAAATCAGGAATGTTTGAAGTTGGGTTTTTTTGCAAGTCACTTGCGTAGATGGAATAAGCTCGTAAACTTGACCTGCTGCAAACTAAATCTTGCTTCCAGCACATTTTAGTTATAAATTATTGCTCATATGTCATTTAAGAAGGTACATCTTATATATCTTATATTCATCTAATGTTTAAAAAGATTTGCCTAAACATTTAGTCAACATGGTTAATCAGAAATTTTCAAAGTTGTTTTTCTTCTAAGGAGACGATCAGGTGTCATAACTATGAACCTTAATGAAAATACGATAATTAAGACGGACATCATTTAAAATCAGAAAAAAAACAATACGCGCCGCTAGCGATTGGCGGCCTTCTCTTCATAGTTAAAGTAAATTGGTCAATTTGAAATAGAATGAATTGATAATCATATCATGCAACCGCCTTTATAACCTATATTTACATCAGAGGTATTCGTCATGATAATAGTAGGTATTGTTGTTGCTTTGTTATGTTCCATTTCTATTTTGTATTTATGTTGGTGATTGTATTCAACATTGTCCTGTTGGTTAGGTTCAATACTCTATACGTATTGTTTCTACACATATGGATGGTTCATATTTTCACCAACTGTGTCGTATGATTGCCATTGAAACAACTTTGAAGTAGAATCCAATTAACTAAGATTTCAGAAAATACAGGTCACTGTACGACATTGAATACTGTTCAAAGCCTATACTGTAAAGTCACTGACTGTAAAAAGGTGTAAACTTACAACGTGATTTTTATTGAACAAATTGTAGAACAAATATGAAACAGTCAGCAACCAAGATAATATTTAAATAGCAAACACCTGGTTTGCAAGTGACAACTACATTATACAAAAGGGTTTGAAAAGTGTTTTAAGAACTACGTGTATCCCCCCCCCCCTTTCTGCCACCACTTTTTCTTCAATTATCTGTAGAAATTATGTTACACAGCAGAACTTTTCAGATAACAAATTATAACGGCTTTTTGGAAACGGCTGGAATGATCATATGCGAAGCACACCATAGTTTTCATGAAAAATAGACATGATGAAGTTTTCACAACTACTGAAAGATAGTTATTACACCAATATCAACTTATAGATATTTCATTTTCTAAAAGATTGAACTTTGTAAATACATCTGTTTCTCAAACTACGCCTCTTTCGGTATATATATATCATTCATTTATATGTTAAGTTGTTAACGTAATGGTTCCCTTTTATGATCTATGTGTTTCATCTCATTGAAACTTCACTTACGAATGTAACCAGCATAGAAAAACATGATAGCGCCTAAATGTTAATTTGTAGGAGGTATAAGATTGAGGTTAGGCTGTATATAATTTTAGTAAACGTTTACACTCTTAGCAGATCAGGGCATGTAAATGTTGAAATAATGACAAACAGCCTTATATTGACTTTTGAATATAAAATAGTTGTACATATAAACTTTCCGTTTTGGGATAAAAAAAAAAAAAGATAACGATTACTTCATCGTAAAAAGTCACAGTTTTAGCCGCAAAGGAAGTTCCTATTGGTATTTAAATTTGTCTATATTTTCAAAGTTGTAAACTTTAAGACTTAGGTAACTCTTAGTTTTGATGTAGCGTCAAACTGTCTTGTATGTTACTATACTCTTTAACTTCGTAATTGCATTTAACTTTGATCACCGTTAACATCCAAAGACACTGATGCACTAGAACATATGATCGTGCGTCTTTCATATTAGATCATAGATACCAGGATTGAATTTATATTTACGCTAAGTACGATACATACTTCAAATAATAATGAATATGTGTTACCGACCTGGAAATATTATATGAACACAAACCTTCTTACATATGTTTATGTCAGCGATCAATATTAAATTATAGTTTGATTGAGTTGTGAAAGGAAACTACGAATAAAACAATATAATATAAATAAACTATAATTGTGTAACGCGGATATATCAATATTTACAATATGTTATAAAATATAAATAAGATGAAATAAATCTACTTATGTTTTGAATTTTTGTGTTTATCGTTAGATGTTTCAAATTATGTACGCAGCAAATTGTATTTCAATTATATTATTATATGATTATAACCATGTCACAGATGTAAAGATAACTAACATTTGTGTGTGTGTAAAGTGTTGCGTTCATTTTGCTGCAGTGGTTTATATCATTCAATTTGTAGGCGAGTTGAAGCCCGCTTTCCTCACTGCGTCGAGACCCAAGTGGTGGCATTGGTTAGTTTTCTGTTCTTAGTTCCTGTCTCTTTGAAGCATTTTCCGTCGCCCTTTTCAGTTCTATCATTTATCAGAAATTCTAAAAATTTGTTTTTTTTTTTCAGAAGGAGGAGTTCGAGATTAACAATGAATATTAATGACGATACTATGATTAAGACGGAAATCATTAAAAATTTATAAAACTAAAACTATAAGGTTAAGTCGAGAATGGCCTTTACCGTTCTCATGTTGACAGTTAATTGAAATTGGTCAATCGGAAATACTATAAATTGATAACAAGATAACAAAATAGCTGCCGTTATAATCTATACTTAAATCAGAAATATTAATTGCTTCAATTTTTAACTTTTGTTATGTTAGAATTTCTTTATTGTTGGAGCTTTGATTCTTCATTGTTCTCTGAGCAAGGTTCGATATTTAAACAAATTGTTCCTACGCATATGAATGTTTTGTTAAAAGATAATGTTTATGTTAACCAACTGCATGTGACGTATGATTGCCATTGAGATAACTTTTAAATAGAATCCAATTAAATTAGAAGTGGCGAAATCACAGTTCATTGTACGAAATCATTTAAACACTGACCGGAGCCTCTTCCGCAAATGAAGGCAACAGTAGTATACCGCTAATCGAAAGTCGTTAATCGATTTAGGGAAAACAAATCTGGGTTACAAACTAAATCCAGGGGAAACATGTCCACTTTAAGAGGACAAACACGAAACAACAGAAACACCGAAGTGCGACAAAAACTAAAGGCAATACCACACTTACAGACACATAACTGTTATCATTTTAAAACAATGTAAAAAGGACGACACTAACAAACTGACATATATCAAACAACTATTAGGAAAAGTTAAAACAGACAGAAATTAAGACAATATCTGATTAGAAAGCGACTGATTTGTGCGAGACGGCTAACAAATGAAAGGTTGTTCAAAGTGTAATTAACATTTTGACATTTGAATAAAATATCAGTTTCTCAGATGATATCGGATATGTTCCGTATGACGTAGCCACAATACCCTTCCCTTTTCATGAATGTAACCTACAAAATTAGCCTACTTACCGGATTGGTAATATCATAATCAAAATGACGGTTGCCGCGTGTGGAACAGGATCAGCTTATCTCTTCGGAGCACCTCAGATCACCGGCAGTCTTTGGAAAGGTTCGTGTTGCTTAGTCTTTAGTTTTCTACGTTGTGTCTTATGTACTATTGTTTGTCTGTATTCATGGCGTTATCAGTTTAATTTCGATCTATGAGTTTAACTATATCCCTCTGGTATCTTTTGTCCCTTTTTTAAGAAGTAAATCTTGGAAACGGCTTGACTGATCAGATTAACACAAAGCACACTGACAGATATTTATACATGTGTCGTTTTCTATAAGGCTTAAGTACATCTTAGTTTTGTTGAAGTGTTAAACTGTCTTGTTTGTAACTTTGCCTCTCATCTTTGTAATTGCATTTAGCTTTGCCGATAAATTCGAATAACACGTTTGTGCTAAAATATATTATCGTGTGTCCTTCGCTGATTTTTAGTTATAGAAACAATAACACTTATCCTATTTACAGCTGTTGGTCTATGGATTTTTCTAACATCGATATTACTAATTGTTTTACCATCCTTTATCTTCAAATTCAAGTAATATATGTTTGTAATACTCACTGGTGAGATTTCAGATTATCTATTCAATTACAGTTGTTTTACTAACTATCTGGAGACAAATGTAAACAACAAATACATGAAATATGACCATTGAGATTTCCTTTGCTTGTTTGGTTGTTTTGTTGTCTTGTCTGTCTGTTTGCTGTCATGCTGAATGTTGATCATTTCATATTTTATTCAAAGAAAATCTGATCTAGCTTTTTCCGATAGTTTTCACCAATTAGATAATAAATTGCCAAACAAATAAAATTCTAGCATTTGTTACATTATTTTCAAAAAGTTATTTTGGCCAAAAGTAAGTTGTAACAAATTATACAATCAAACCACGACAGCAAATTATTAAACTAAAATGAAAGGACATGAAGTATGATTGACAAATAGAGAACCAATTTTTTTACTTCAGTAGTTATATGGATGCTAAAAACTACAGGTAACTTTACAACATTCAACTATCAACAAAACCAATTTCTTATCATTAGTCCATCAGCTGGTAGGGCAAACATTCAGTTCCGTGTTACACCCCAGGGTACCGCAATTTTTTGTATAAATTTAAAGAGTAGTATCTGAAGAATATTTTAAGAGGTGTTAGACTTTTGAAAAAGTGTCCAAAAGGGGTTAAAAGGGGACTTATATTTCAGGGTATATCAAAAATTTTGTTTTGCACACTATTACAGAAAAATGTAAAAATAACCATGTATTCAGTACATTACTTTTTATTAAATGGAACACATCATATCTTATTAAAACGCAGGCTAATTTTAATTATTTTTTAAATCGTAGAGGACCAAGAAAAAGGGGGAGGGTCAATTTCCAAAAGTCATGATTTTGAATAAAACAAGCATACGTTCTAATTTTCTTGACAAAATGGTATATTGTTTCACACCGAAACATACAACTTAAAGTATTATAAATGCTGTTGAACAAAAATTTAAAGATAAGAAACAAAATCAACGACAAACACATACATAAGCAACAAGAAGTGCTCTATTCTGTCACAAATGTATACATCACATTCATGAATTAACTCACATATTCAAACACACAAAACTTTAAGTTTCTTTTTTTTTGGGTTTTAATTTAACAACCGCATCACCACATTTTAAGGTCACACAGAAGGTCAATCCATAGAATCATCATCAGTTTGGTCACTTGCATCTACCGAATTATCATCTTTTCCATCATCTTCGTCGTCATCGTTAGCAATATCAACGATTTGATAATGCTTATATCTACAAGCTTTCGAGCATTAACATACAGCTATCTGTTCAGGATAAACCTTGTTGAACACATGAACATCTTTTTTTGGCACAACCAGCTTCACATGAACAGCACATCAGAATTACCAAAGCATCTAACGCTGGTGGTTAGTCTAGCAAATTGATACTGATCATAGCGCTCTAAACAATCCAATCATAGTTGTTTGGCAACAACCCAGTGTTGTGTTTAAGAGCAGATTTCCAAATCTTCGTCTGAAAGTTGGCTTGTTTAATGTGCATTAACATTGCATCTTTTGCATTTCAAAACGTTCTGATTTTTATTTATTGATATTCTTAATTTCGCAGCCATATATAGAACACGAAAACCTCTCGAGTATTTTGACAACTTTTTGCCAACCTCTTCCAATGTTTCACCAAGATGGAATAGACCTTCTGAAAACTCCACATAAAGTGTCAAAAAGCCGAATGCTTTGCATTTTTTCTTTACCAGACAAAACACTTACTGAATCACAACCTGTATTTGGGCGAAATCCTGGCAGTTTTCTACAAAAATTCTCACCAAGTTTGCACACATTGATTGCACATTTATTAACCCATTTCTCTGACGTCAGTCTATTGTTCTAACGGTGGATTATTCTTCAAGAATCCACTAACCACCAAGTTAACTTAAGATAACTTATATCATAACTTTTAACTTACGATATTTTATCCTCTCAAAAACGAGTGACTAATATAGGTTCGAACTCGCGCGTATTTTCGACAGTTAAGTCTGTAGTCTATGCATGATACCACTAGACCACGAGTGCTGATATAAATGTTATTTAAATATCACTCTTATAGCGTATATCTGTCAATGCATGTCAATAAACTGTAGTTCTGTCTTTTTGTTATTTAATGAAATATATAAACACTATAAAATCAAGGAATTGTAGATATTACTAACTAGTACAATTCCTTGATAAAATAAACATCCATGTACACATTACACTTATCACTTTTAAGGTACAAGGCCTTTCCCTTTTCATCATCTTTTGGTTTTATGATTATAATAATATCATACTATGTTCACTTAGTTAATCTTATATATAAGATTATAAATGGTCCAAATATACATCAACATTTAATTGACTCGTATGTGAATAAAATGTGAGTAACTACCACTGTAAAACTATTCATTTGACGGTGAAACCAGAAACAAAATTGTCAACTTTAGAGTAAAACTGAAATATAGATACCTCTAAGATTAAAAACAATATTTTGGTAGAGAAAAACATTACAAAAAAAATTATTCCGGGTAATAGGCTTGAACTTGGCACTGTTAATATCACAGTTTTTTCTTTCGGTGCCAACGACTAGACGATCACGGCTATGAACAGCTTACATGACATATTGCAAAAGTGACATAATTATATATTGTACATTTGAAGCAAAAGCAATTTTGCTTGGATTTTAGGATGCATACCACAAATAATACTAGTTAATTAACTGATATTTCAATTATGACCAATAATAGTATCTATTTTATCAACAACTGGTGTCTAGTGAAGTGGTGTTATTGTGAATTTTACACTTCATTTTGTTTTAAAATGTTTATCGTAATTTAAAATGTGTGTTGCAAGTTCAATCAAACGGGCCATTGTTTTGATTATAAGGTTTCTAAATGCTATAATAAATATAAAAGGATTCTAAATGTTGGTAATTAAAAATTTTTAACTTTCCAAAAAAGATTTTAAAAAATTCATATATTAGTTATATGTCTTTTTGAATGAATTATAAATACTAAAATCTAATCAATATAAATCATTTGTAATGATTCAACATTGAATGAAATAATCATTTACAAATACAAAAGCTGGTAATAAAAAGGAAAGATAACTACACATTTAAGTTAAATTGAACTTATATTAAGTTAAATATAAATGTGAACCGTGTGGATCTAGTCAGTTCCAGCTATAAGACAATAAAAAAGACAAAATACGAAATTATTTTCATGAAATTCAGTTGATTCATTGTCAGATCATGAAACAGATAGCCGTTTTACTAGAAATGGGTTAAGCTAGAGAATTGATAAGAAGTAGTGGATTCGAAAACGATAATCAACTCGCGACTAAAGAATTCAACAAAAGCAACTTTGTTTCCCCCAACTAACAATTGTTTTTCCATTCCCAAGAACACGATTGTGACTGATGGTTTAGAACTTATCGTAATGATTTGCCCTCCCAAGGACCAGCCATTCTAATTTCGTTATGAATATTGTGCGATACTATTCAGTGACAAAATCGGGACCACTTTTTGAAACTGAAAGGATGGTTTTTAAAATAAAAATTGCCAAATCGAAAAAAGTGCTTGGTATCCTAGTAATTGTTTGAAAAACTACCATGTCATCAAATATCCACATGCTTTCCTAAGAAATGAGCCTTTTCTAAAAGACCACTCAGGACATGTTTTAATTTTTCATTACATGTGTACAATCAAAGTTTGCGAGAGACATTGGAAGAGGACCTAAATCAAACTGGAGAACCTATCCAACCAACTATCTTGTCTGGGCTATGACAAGCAGGCGACATTTTTTTTAATCTGCTCTCAATGTTTTGTTGTTCTTATCATCCATTAACTGCTTGCTTTTTATTTCCTTTTTTTTAAATGTAAGCAATGATTTTCTTTTGAGTGTTTTGAAGATATCGGTTGACTTTTGAATCAGCCGTTCCGTAATGAAAATTTCTAAAGCAAATTTTCCCTTTTCATACGCGTTAAAAAAGTCGCACATTAATTCCGAAGAAGCAACAGAACCCGAGAACAAGCCATTTTACTGCTCGGATGTTATAATGGAATTGGCCAGCTCTGCAGTGCCTGATACAATTTCAAAACATCAGATTCGTCTCGCGTCATCCGATTTTTTCTGAGTTCTTTTTGGGCGGATGTTTCAGGGTTAACCTTTCCTACCAAGTCTCCACATTTTATTGATATTGAAACTCATTAATGTGCATTTAGCAAACAACGTTTATCAGAATCTTTATTTAAACTGAAACCAACAAAGCCATTTTTTTTGTATCTCTAAGAAACCTTAGAGAGTAAAAAGCATTGCCAAACCCCACAACTCACTATTTGTCGTTCGTTCAAAGCGTTGTTTGTCGATTGAATGACTTAACAATCTCATGTCAATCACTCCATAGCTACAACACAAAATGTTATCAAGCTGACCTTTATTGAGTTCGATAGAGTGCACCTTTTTTGAACGCAAACAAAATCACCTTAATTTGTATTTTTTTCATAAATATTTCGTGACACATTCACTTTATAAAATAATTTGTCTCACAAAAGCATCATAAATCGACAATTAAATGTTTGATTTCAGTTGCAAATTGAAAATGCTTATGTGTGAATACATTGTACATGTTGTATACTGAATCAAAGACGGTAATTTGATGATTTCCGGTAATTCACGAGTATTTGCACGTATATATATTTTATAAGATAATTCATATTTTAGACGACATATAAATACTGCAAATGATTTAAACTTTGCATAATGATAAATTCTCAAGTTTAATTAGCTACAACGGGTAATTTTATAATGAATTTCTTTATGAAAGGTGAAAATATGCCTTAATTTGAACCCAAAAAATCGGATTGTTTGTAATGTAAAAAAACATTTCATTTTAAACAAAAAATCTTCCGAGTTACATTTAATATGATAAGTTTTGTATCTCTTCAAGTTGTTTAAACCTATACCTTATTTTTTTTTAATCGCTTTATATTAAAAAAAATAATTAAAAATTACTTAGTCGTGATTGCTAAATGAGGGGACCATTGGAACTAGCTGATGGACTACATAGCAGTATACGTGTATAAACAAATTGTCCAAAAATTCACATGCGAAATAAACGCATTTATGTATGTACAAAACAACAATCTCAATTAATATAAAGTTAACGTACACACGACAACCACTGTATTGCAAGTTTCTAACTTTGAACAGATTTTGATGTAGATAACCTTTTTTTAAAAAATATGTCTGGTCAGAGTCCTTCATGTTGTGCTAAATAAATGCATCAGATATACCAGAATTTCATTTTTGTATTTTTGTCAGACGCGCGTTTCGTCTACAAAAGACTCATCAATGACGCTCGAATCTAATACAAATAATAAAAATGCCACATAAAGTGCGAGTTTAAGAGCATAGAGGACAATCATTCATAAACTTTTTCCCAAATGCTAAGGTAAACTATTCCTTAGATATGCAAGCCTTAGTTTTTCAGAAATTAAAAAAAAACGTTAACAGTTGATTAAAAAATATGACCAAATGAATGGTTATTCATGTCAGCACAGAAACACTGACTACTGGGCGGGTGATATCGTCGGGGAATACAAATTCCGTGAGCAATGGCATCGATCCAGTGGTTGTAACTAAACTCATCATAGAAATCAGGATAAATTCATGTATTTACGCTAAGTACGTTACATACTTCCAATAATAATGACTGTGTATGAACGAACTGGAATTTTTATAAAAATATAATTTGTTGATGTCAGCGATCAATGATGAATTATAATTTAATTGAGATGAAAAAGGATATCAGGAATAAAATAATATAATACAAATTAACTAAAAATGTGTAACTCCAAAATATCAAGATCCGAAATTTATATAAATAGAAATAAGACCAAAGAGATCTACTCATGTTTTGAATGTTTGTGTGTTAATCATTTGATGTTTAAAATCACGCAAACAGCAATTTTTTTTCAAATATACGCAATTTAATACATCACAAATGTAAGGTAACTAACATATGTTTGTGAATTAATTGTGGCGTCCATTTTGCTGCACCGGTTTACATTATTCAATTTGTTGGCTAGTTGAAACCCATCCCCCTCACTGCGTAGAGACCGAATTAAGGGCATTGATCTGTTTTCTGTTCTTCGATTTGATTGTTGTCTTTTAGAAGCATTTATTGTCGCCATTCTCAATTATATTATTATTATTTCAAATAAATGGTTGAGTTTGGTTTTATTTTAGGGAGACGAGCAAGTGCTTTAACTATAAACATTAATGGTAAAACGATAATAAAGACGGAAACCATTGAAAAACAGGGGGAAAAAAACACGCGCTGCAAAATATGTACGTGTGAAAAACCCTTTTGACGTACTTCTCTACATAGTAAATTGGTCAATAGGAAATAGTAAAAATCGATTACCATATCATGAAACTACCTTTATAAAATAAACGTACATCAGAGGTATTCGTCATGATAGTAGTAGGTATTGTTTTGCTTTATTATGCTCCATTTCTTTGTTGTGTTAAGAATGGGGCTTTTTATTCAGCAGTGTCATCTTGGTAAGGTTCAATACTCTATACCTATTGTTCCTACACATATTTAGGGTTTATTACAGGATAATGTACATTTTCACTAACTGCGTTGTATGATTATCATTGAAACACATTTTAAATAGAATCCAATTAACTCAGATTTGAGAAACTACAGGTCACTATACGACATTTTTAACACCTCTCAACATGGTACAGTCATTTTGAAAAAAAGCAAAACAAACAACCGAGTCATATATGACAAATTGTAGAACATATATAAAAAAGAAAGCAACCAAGATAATATCTAAATAGCAAACAACTGGTTTTCAAGCGGCATCTACATAATAAAAGGGGGTTTAACAAGTTTTTTAGCACTACCCCCTCCCCAACACTCACACTTTTCCATCAAATACCTATGAAAAGGATGTTACAGCAGAACTTTTAAGAGAACAAGCTTCAACCGCTAGTTGAAATCGTCTGGAATTATCATATACGAAGCACACCATAGCGTTCATGAAAAATAAAAAGACACGTTGTGTGTTACCGACCTAGAAATATTATACAAACGCAAACCTTCTTAAACAGGATTATGTCAGCGATCAATGTTGAATTATAATTTAATTGAGTTGTGGAAGGATACTACGAACAGAATAATATATAAGATAAATAAACTATAGTTGTGTAAGGTCAAGATTCAAAATTTGTATAAATAGAAATAAGATGGAATAAATCTACTAATGTGTTGAATTTTTGTGTGTTTATCATTTTTCAAATTACGTAAACGGCAAATTGTATTTCAATTATATTATTGTATAATTCTAATCATGTCACAATTGTAAGATAACAAACATATGTTTGTGAGTTAAGTGTGGTGTCCATTTTGGTGCAGTAGTTTATATTATTCGATGTATGGGCGCTTACCTCACTGCGTAGAGACCAAGGTAATGACATTTAGTTGTTTTCTGTTCTTTGATCGGGTTGTTATCTCTTTGAAGCATATTCCGTCGCCCTTCTTAATTCTACTTATTATCAGAAATTGTTGAAGTTGTTTTTCTTGCAGGAAGACGAGTTCGTGCTTTAACTAAGAAGATTAATGACAATACGATCATTGAGACGGAAATCATTAAAAATCAGAAAAAAAAACTATAACATTTAGGTGAGAATGGCTTAAAATGTTCTTCTCCTAACAGTTATTGGAAATTGGTCAATAGGAAAAAGTATAAATTGATAACAAGATAAAAAAAATACCGTTAGAATCTATACCTAAATCAGAACTATAGGTGACTTCAATTTTTAACTATTGCTGTTGCTATGTTATGTTACCTCAGACATATATTACCTTAGCTGTTTTCGGCAACACTTTTCGGAATTTTGGATCTCAATGCTCTTCAACCGCGTACTTTATTTGGCTTTTTTCAACTTTTAGAGATTCGAGCGTCACTGATGAGTCTTTTATAGACGAAACGCGCGTTTGGCGTATATGTTAATTTAGTCCTGTTATCTATCATGAGTTTACTTGCTATTGGATCTTTGATTCTTCATTGTTCTCTCAGTAAGGTTCGATAGTTTAAATTAATTGCTCCTACGCATATGATAAGTCTATAATACGATAATGTTAAATTTCACCAACTGTGCTGTATGATTGCCATTGAAACAACTTTTAAATAGAATCCAATTAACTTAGATGTGGAAAAATACAGCTCATTTTAACACTGATCAAAGCCTCTACTGCAAAAAAAGGCAACATAAAGTCATAAATCGATTGAGAGAAAACTTATCCGGGTAACAAACTAAAACCAAGAGAAATGATATCAATTATAATCACGAGTACTGAAATTAATGCGCTTAATTGTCAATTCATAACAATACGATTTTTTTAATTAGAGTTTAATATCTATAAAATATATAGTATGTCTTTGTTTTGTTCATGTTTACTTTGATTTTTTTTTAATTTTGCGTGTTATTTTTCAAACCAAGAGGATGTACGACATTTGAAAGCTCTTAGTATATATATACATGTATAAATGTAGCCAAAACAAAATACAGAACGACATCGATTCTCAAAATAAATACACAGAACTTTCATGGTTTCTCGGTTTGTTTTGTCAAATTGAAGATTTATGACTGCATTTCTAATATGAACGATGTACTATCTTATCTTGTTTTTGGTTTAGTTGCAAAAACACGATTTGCTTGCCAATCAATGATAACGTTTCCATAATGTTTAAGTAAACGATAATACGACTTTAAATGTTTGAAGGCGCAATGTCCACCCCGTATAACCCCGATACAAATCAACCCGGACGTTGACGCGTTCGAAGCGATTATCAGGACAACAGTTGGGATGACAACAATTTCGAATGCCTCTCTGGAACTTATTTGAGTATAGATCAATATGTCAATGCGCATGCTAGTTTATTTATTCAATCATACAGTTGTTGTAAGTTTTAGATATAGTATAAAACGTTTGATAAAACTGCTTGTTGCAAAACGCACAGACATGGTGCAATTTCATACGGTTTATGATATAAACAATGCTGAATATCTTTTTGTACATACATTTTTGCGTATTAATACCTTAAGCAATACCAAATAACTATACATTGAATTACTACGTGACTTCAAATGTGACCTAGAACTTAGAGTAAACGCAATATCATACAAAATAAATTTTCTCTTACTGTATTGTTCGTTCCACCAAATGTGTCGCGTTCGTTGTGCGTTTTGAAATAATCACTGTACAGTTCGTTGACAAAAACCGTCACTATCACTTTCTTGTCAAGGTTTTCGAGATGGTTTCGACGACCCTGTTTCTGTATTTTATTGTAAATGTTTATCTGTTAACTAAGTCAAAGTAGTTGAACTTAAAATATCTGTCTAGAAAGCCAAAATTGAAATATTTAACCAGCGTACATCTGCTTCGAATGTTTGTATTAAAAATTGAAACTTTTAATGTTATTCCAGATGAAATGAACAGTTGATTAATATTCCAGAGGAAATAAAGTTTCAAAAAGTATAGTACAGTCATTAAAACGTTAATGACTTCCTTTTCACAATTTGAGGCTCTTCCAAATGCCGATGTTGGTCCAAATTCGCCTAGACGAAAGCAGACATACATGTATGAGTAGTTGAACTCAATTTACCGAATGTCATAGATGGCATTCCAACTGCTTTAGTTTTTTTATTAGTTTTTTTTACATATAAAGCTTTGACCTCTCAGCTTTGTAGATGTGGTGTGATGGCCAGTGAGACAACTCTCTACCAAAGTTTAAATGAAGTGGGTGTATAAAGCAAAAAAAGGCCCCGATATAAAAAAAAATATGAAAATTAAAACGATAAAACTAACGATTATTTATTTATAACTTATGAATTATGTATAAAAGAAGAAAAAAATGACAGAACTATATAATCAATGTACTACATGACCCTCACGTTGGACCGACAAAAAAAAGTGCGGCGGGATAAAACATGTTTGCCCCTAATCCTCTCCTTAACCTAGAACACTGGTGTAACAGCACAACATGATAAAAAAATTCAGTTGTAATTGGCTAAACTCAAAATGTCGGTACAATGCACAAACATCATATACATAATTGTAGTAAATGATAGTTATTTCAAAGCGAATTACAACTAAGAAGTAAATCATGTATCTAAATTGTTGATCAGTATATCCTACGCTTTTAGGTAAAGACGTAATAAAACGCATGAACTTGTGCAATGCCAAATATTAACAGTATCGAGAGGATGTACGGTATTATTAACAGGTACAGCAAAACTTTCTCATGTTTCTACATTGTGGCCATTTTTGTTTTATTTATGAAAGAAGTTGGTGAAGGGTGACTGGGAAAGATACTATTAGAAATGATCACTTTGGTCTTTTTCTGACCGGCAGTAAAAACTGACCGAAGTTGGCCACCCATTTAGTTGTGTGGGATGTAAAAGTACGTCCAGTCCGAATGTGAATATGAAATCCAATGTCTCGTGTAAAGAGAGTACCACGCTAACTACGTACACTGTACCAACCCCTGCAAAAACTGTAAAAGAGGTCCAAAAATAGCCTGTTGAAAGGCAACATTTGTGTCCTTATTCAGTATACATCATTTTATCCAGTTGCAGTTCAAACATCCCTGACGTAATTCCAGAGGGCCTCCTTCCAGGACTTACACGTAGTATGTGTTTCTACTTTGTGCTTATCCTGAATATGCATGACATATTTGTAAGTGAACGTTAAGCAACCAACAATCGGCAATTACGTGCGCGTGTAATAAATAAATAAAAGGGTTCATAAATTGCTCAGTAACAACATGAAAGAAGAAACACAGCAAATGTCTAAGGTTATATTGATGATTGATGCTTTGCTCTACCCATAATTTACCGATTACGCCAAGGGTAACTGTGGTATTCTGCGAAATAAATCGAAATTTGAATGAAATGATTATGGGTGGGTATAGACTTTAAGGTACTTATAATGACTTGACCAATTATTTAGATTGTTGCACCACAGTAGAAGGACTGTAATGTTCGAGGAATTTAAGCATAATCTTTATACCTTAAGAATTAAACAAACACAAAAACATAATTAAAGAAATCAAACCAGTTAATATTAAGAATTGTCTCTTCGTCTTTATATCTTCACATTAAAGTAACTGTATTACTATTGATGGCTATCAGTAACATGTTCATTGTATACACATATTCGTTAGCCTTAATGTAACTTTATTGTAATTTATGACCCGCTAGGACCAGCATCTGAGATTCAGGCCAAGAGACTTAACCTATTATCCATTGATTGTTTTTTATTGCTTTCTATATCAAAAAGAAGATGTTGTATTGAAACAGCTCTTCGCAAGATACCAAACTAAACAAAAATAAACAACCATAGGTTACCGTACGACCGTAAACAATGAACAAAACCCACACCGCTATAAAACACACGGCAAAATGACAAATGTAGTACAATTCATACGAGAAAACTAACGGCGCAATGTATGCACAAAATAGTGAACAAAAAAAAATATATACAACTACTGAATTGCACGCTCCTGGACAGGAACATACATAATATGGCGGGATTAAACATGTTAGCGGGCACCCAACCCACCACCTAACCGGTCATTGACTGTCGTATCGTAAACACTATAAAATGCTTTCAAATTAGAAATCGGACGTGTGTATCTGTATGCTTAGCCACAGTTGCACCTGTCGAGTTATTGTATTTTCCTACCAATTCACACTTTCGTATACATGAGGATTTTTTTTTACATGTACACATTTCCTCCTAGAGTTTTTCGACACTACAGCGGACATTATGGGTTGCTGTCTGCATGTAATGGTGGCAAATTATTATTTTCAAACATGCATATTGGTTATAATCATATCAAAGCATAATTTAATACATACGAAAATCATTGTCAAACGCAATATTGTGTCAACGAAGCGTACAGTATAAAAAGGTGTAATGACAACGAAGCGTACAGTATAAAAAGGTGTAATGACAACGAAGCGTACACACCATGAAAATAAAGACACTTCAAGACGTGTATTTTTGTTTGTTTCTAGATACAACATAAACAAACGATCTTTATACGTTTGTTAATTTATACTATGAAGTTTTCAAAAATGTATGTTTTAAAAACTATGAGGTACGAGAAACATTAAGTTTTGAATGTTTAAAAATATCATGGACGTTTTATCATTGATATCGTCGTGCGTTTTTTTATGTTTGTATATAAAACGTCACATTTTTGAAAAACCTTTTAGTAACTGATGAGTATTATGGCAAAGAATATATTGGAGCAAAATATCTGAAGAATAGATATTGGATTGTCTATAAAAGTATGAATTCCTTACTGTCTGAACTCAGTGATACACGGTGTGTTCGATTCGAACACGTCAACGTCCGGTTTCATCTGTATCGGGGTTATACAGGGTGATGTCTCTTTTGTTTTCTTTTGTAGTTTGTACGACAACATATTTCAAAAGTAATTAGATTCAGGGAAAACATATTTATTTTAAAGACAAAACAAGGTCAATATTATATTAAAAATGCAATGAACGGTGAGGTTTGCTGAATACTTAGTGAACATCTTTATTGATGTTTGAAAAAACTTTGTTTTACATATACTATATCTAAATGGGTTTATGTTATTGTTTGTATATCAGGGTTATAATCAAAACAGGGTTAATCATGTTAATATTCAAGTACTTACTTCAAAATGTAAATTGAATACGATCTTCTTTTTGATATATTGTATTGAGGTTATCTAGACACTCACTGTTCGATAGAAAAAATTACAACACATTTGTATATCATGGTGTCTGTTTAGGCACGTAATCCTTCCTCTTTTCTTTGGAATTAAATTCAAAACAAAACGAACTTATACTTTCTTAGATTACCCTTTTTTTAATCATGTTGATGATGTGCACTTGAACTTGATTTTTTCGCATGTTTAAGATACATAAATGCATTAATATACATGATGTAAAATCCATAATAGAGTACTTGATTTTAATGATTTCTTTTCCCAAGCGCAATTCATTCATCTGAAATCAGCTGTTTTATTATTTCCTTAATAGGATATAGAAGTGATTTAATTGGGTTAATAAACAACTAAGTCATTGTAACTTTGTTCGTATGAATAGTTCAGAATGCCAAACCTTGAGCAATATATATCTATCTTTCAAAACCCGGACACAAATGATTCTTTTCAGCGTAAAGCCATTTAACCTCCGGTAACGTTCTGTATAAAGACGTTGGGTCAAATGAGTTGGTAAATTGTTAACAAAGAATAACAACTTAATTTAGATTATCATTACCAATACGAAACACCAGGAACAAACACTTTCAATGACATTTTAAGTGTTATTATAGTTAAAATTATATTCAAATTGTCTTTTCAAACTTTTAAACTAATTTGATTCGTTTGGATATAGTTAAATGTTAGTTTATTATACTACACAACAAGGTCAATATTATATTAAAAATGCAATGAACGATGAGGTATGCTGAATACTTATTGAACATCTATATTGATGTTTTAAAAAAACTTTGTTTTACATATACTATATCTATATGGGTTTATGTTATTGTTTGTATATCAAGGTCATAATCAAAACAGGGTTAATATTCAAGTTCTTACTTTAAAATGTAAATTGAATACGAACTTCTTTTTGATATATTGTATTGAGGTTATCTAGACACTCACTGTGCGATAGAAAAAAATACTATTGTGGTATTAACTGGCTGTTTCTGTATTGGCACTGGTATAGATTCAAGGTTTGCTGTAAAGGCCTCGAGACCCGTAGGGTCGAGGGCCAATACAGCTGACCGATAATCTATACCAGTGCCAATACAGAAACAGCCAGTTCATAACACTTTTATTAAATGATTATAAGATAATTAAAAACCGGAAGTGAACGCCCCGTAATTAGCCCATGGGCCAATACAGCTTTTTTCCCGCTTTTTTCTGTATTGGCCCTGTTTTTTCCATTTCAAAACTTTAAGACGTTACAAAACATTGCACATCATTTAACCTGTTAATTTTATGACTTTAATTTAAAAAAATATTATACAAATGTTTTTATGCATAACGATACTTCCAAAGTTAAGTAATGGCGTAAGAAAATTGAAAACTGGAAGTGAACGTCCTGTATTAGCCTTTTTCCCGCTTTTTTCTGTATAGGCCCTGTTTTTTTTCGTATTGGCCCTGTTCGAAGAGCAATATTAAATCTTGATTTATATCGACAGTGGAACGTTTTTAGTATTGCACATGCTGATTTATCCGTATTAGGGCTTATTTGCTCATTTCATTTAATAAAACACATTTCTATATCATTTTGTCTTTTTAGGCACGTAATCCTTCCTCTATTCTTTTGAATTAAATTCAAAACAAAACGAAGTTATACTGTCTTAAATTACCCTTTTTAATCATGTGGATGATGTGCACTTGAACTTGATTTTTTCGCATGTTTAAGATACATAAATGCATTAATATATATGATGTAAAATCCATAATAGAATACTTGATTTTGATCATTTCTTTTCCCAAGGGCAATTCATTCATCTGAAATCAGCTGTGTAATTATTTCCTTAATAGGATATAGAAGTGATTTAATTGGGTTAATAAAAGCTTAGTAATTGTAACTTTGTTCGTATGAATAGTTAATCATGCCAAACCTTGAGCAATATCTATCTATCTTTCGAAACCCGGAAACAAATTATTCTGTTCTGTATAAAGACGTTGGGTCAAATGAGTTGGGAAATTGTTAATTGTCACTGATGAGTCTTATGTAGACGAAACGCGCGTCTGGCGTACTAAATTATAATCCTGGTACCTTTGATAACTATTAACAAAGAATAACAACCTAATTTAGATTATCATTACCAATACGAAACACCAGGAACAAACACTTCCAATGACAGTTTAAGTGTAATTATAGTTTATATATTTTAAGGTATGTAGAAAAAAGCGGATAGCAAAATTAATATTGCATGGTTCTGTTTTAAAGAATCTAAAAACCGACATACTGTTAAAAGTTTCTGAAAAGTGAATATTTATGATAACTATATAAGAGAAAACAATATTTACATACATATACCAGTAAGATGTACGAAAAAAATAATTACGAAATGAATTACAACAAATACATGTATCTATAATATTCCTGCAAAAATAAATAATTAAAAAAATACGGTTGTGAGGGCAAGCTTATAACAATCTGTGAAAGAATCGATTTATTAAAATTGTAATAGAAATTATATTCAACTTACTATCTAGACGGCTACATATTTAAAACAGAATTTATCAAGAATGTTACTGTATTGGTTTATTGTTGTAATGGTTTAATGCGTATACATTTATATTTCTGATTACTTAGTTTTAAACGTTCTTTTCCAAAACCATGAGCCAATAAATCATTATTTTCCTATTGTTGTTGTACACATGTATTGTTTGTTGTTAATTGTTTTGGCACAGTATAAAGCTTGATTTTATAGATTACCTTAGACGTATTTGGCACAATTTTTTGGAATTTTAGGTCCTCAATGCTCTTCAACTTTGTATTTATTTGCCTTTTTAACTATTTTGATATGAGCGTCTTATGCAGACGAAACACGCGTCTGGCGTATAAAATTGTAATCCTGGTACTTTTGATAACTAATTAGATATAAGTGTTTACTAATTGCCTTAATGTGACCATAGTTGCTAACTATAAGGCTATAAAATTGGTTAAACATGCAATTCAAATCATACATTTATACTACGCCCTCTTATAAATGCATACATCCTGGAAGGAATCTGATGTTTAGTAGTTGTCGTTTGTTGATGTGGTTTATCAGTGTCTCTCGTTTCTCGTTTCTTGTATATATATAAAATCGTTGGTTTTCCCGTTTGAACGGTTTTACACTAGAAATATGTTGGGGCCCTTTATAGCTTGCTGTTCACTGTGATCCAATGCTCCGTTTACCTATTATGGTTAACTTGAAACACAATGAAAGTCCCAACTATGTACTGGCTTCCGAAGCTGAACAAAAACCCTTACAAATATAGATTTATTTCATCTTCTAGCCATTGTACAACTACTAAATTGTCTGTTTTACTTACTAGTACACTTTGTACAATAAAAAACCTGATAATAAATTGTTCAAATAAGGCTTTTGAAAATAGTGGAATTAATTACTTTTGGAGTGTCAAAAACTCGTTGGAAGTACTTGATAAATTGCATGCATATATTGGTGATTTTGAATCTGTTCAAAGTTTTGATTTTTCTACCCTATATACCACTTTGCCTCATATTCTTATCAAGAAAAAAATTCACATCCCTAATTAACTGGGCATTTAAAAATTCGGAATGCGAGTACATATGTTCAAACTCTTTTAGATCATTTTTTAGTAGCAATAAACAAAAGAACTATGTCAATTGGACATCCTTTGATACTATTTATGCGCTTGAAATTTTTACTTGATAACATTTCTGTTCACTTTGGAGATTCCGTATATCGTCAAGTTATTGGAATTCCAATGGGGAATAACTGTGCACCACTCATTGTGGACCTGTTTTTGTATTGTTATGAGTTACAATTTATGACTAAAATTAGCAAAGACCCATCAAAAAACATTTGATACAAAAATTTAACAACACTTTTAGATATTTGGATGATATATTGGCTCTCAATAATGACGACTTCAGTATGTATACTAAAGAAATTTATCCTGTAGAACTTACTTTAAATAAAGCTAATGATAACAATGACTACTGCCCTTTCCTCGATCTTGATATCTATATCATAAACGGGAAGCTTAATACAAAAATTTATGATAAAAGAGATGATTTTTCATTTCCTATTGTTAATTATCCATTTTTAGATGGTGACGTTCCCTTGTCACCATCTTATGGTGTTTATATATCTCAACTTGTACGATTCGCTCGTGTATGTAACAACGTATTAGATTTTAGCGAGAGAAATTTCTGTATTACTGAAAAATTATTACACCAGGGTTTTCGATATCACAAACTGGTCAAAACATTTACTAAATTTTATCACCGGTATAAGGAAATAATTCGTAAATATAACTCAACATGCAGACATCTTATACATTCAGGTATTTCACATCCAATTTTTTATGGAAATATTCTTTGTGAAGCACAAAAATGTCAGTATTCTCCTCAGAAACTAACAAAACCTTTAAATAGACTTATTAAAAGGGATATAGTTACGATACTGTTGTCAGGTCATTAAAGATTGCATATTTTGGCTTTAACATTGATTCACTGATAGGGTCTTTGCATCTATACATTTATTTCTAAAAAACAGTTGTTGGCATGACACGGGTTATGTTCTTCTCATATATTTTATGATAGTATGATACTAAACCCCTAACGGGAGGGATTGTACCTGATATTCATAGGATGAAGACATAATCGTTCAATCAGTTTAATTGAGGTCTGGAGCTGGCATGTCAGTTAACTGCTAGTAGTCTGTTGTTATTTATGTATTATTGTCAATTTCAACTACTGTGGATTCATTATTCATTGGATAACAATTTGCATATGTTTCGTAGGAAAATTGAACCACAGTGTCACTGCTCAACGAAATACAAATTTACATTTAGTTGTTTACAAAGCGAGATAAGTTATTTCTATTATAATTTTTAATTTGTTTCTCAATTTGTTAGTGAGTATCATCACAACATACGTAACTCTGTGCATGATGAGAAATCTCAATAAACTTACAAATCATGTTGATTTTCCATATCAAAGCTATTGATTTTATGCATAATGTTCCTTAGATAAAATTTGATGTTTCTGTTATTTGATGCCATGTATATGCCATGTAGGTTTTCCATATTTTTTATAAAGATTAGCTATGTAACACAATTCACTTTGAAACCAAAACTGTAAACATGTTAACAATATATATTTATACGCATGCCAAGGATGCTGAAAAAAATATAAAATTGAGAAAGGAAATAAGGAATATGTCAAAGTGACAACAACTCCATCAAAGAGCAAATAACAACCACTTTATCAAATTATGTCACTTAAATTATAAATGTTAACTTTTATAAGATCTGTTATCCTCTAAAAAAAATGTTCATATAAAGGGTTCGTACTTTAGTGTATTTTAGTAATAAATCATACAATTTTCAGCTATACTACTTAACCACGAATACTGAAAATAATGCGCTTAATTGTCAATTTATAACAAAACGATAGGAATAAAAACTAATAATTTTAAATCTAAGACATATATAGTATTTCTTGGTTTTGTTCATGTTTGTATTGATTCTTTGTTATTTTGTGTGAGATTTAGACAATTGTACAATCTTGAGTATAAATATTCAGCGATATCAAAATATAGATCGACACCGATTTTTAAAAGACATACAAAAAGCGTCATGGCTTACATTTTTCTGTCTTTAAATTGGTAACGTATGACTGCTTCTCCAATATGAACGCTGTATTATGTCTTGTTTCTGGTTAAGTTGCAAACACACGAACTGTTGGATGGTAAATGATAACGCTTCCATAGATGTTTAATTAGATGATAAAAAGACTGTACATGTTTATATATTAAGGTGCCATGTCTGTTTTGTTTTCTTTCGTATCTTTTATGATAACACTTTTTAAAAGTAATTAGATTTAGAGAAAATTCATTTATAAGATAACTTTAAAGTCATATCAAGGTCAATGTTATATTCAAAATGCAATGGACGATGGACGATGAGGTAATCGAATAATATTCAAAACATCTACTATGTAAATGTTTGAAAAGACTTTGTTTTAACATATACTATATTTATATGGTTTTCTGTTGTTGTTTGTTTATAAAGGTTGCAGTCAAAACGGTGTTTATATTCAGGTATTTTCTTTAAAAAATAATTTGAATACGATCTTCTTTTTAATATTTTCATTAAGGTTATTTAGGCATTGTATGTGCAATAGAAAGAAATGATAGCAAATGTCTATAACTTTCGTCTTATCATGCATATAACCCTTCCTCTATACTTTTGATTAAATATTAAAACAAACACCAAGTTTGGATTATGTTAATGGTGTGGACTTGAACATGCATGTATATTTGGCGTTTTTAAGATACATAAAGAACTTAATATTTTGGATGTAAAATCCATAATAGAGTACTTGATTTTGATGATTTCTTTTCCCAAGGGCAATTAATTCATCTGAAATCAGCTGTGTTATTATTTCCTTAATCGGAAATATAAGTGATTTAATTTGGTTAATAAAAGCTTAGTAATTGTAATTTTTTTCGTTTGAATAGTTCATGAAGCCAAACCTAAAGCATTACAATGTATTAATCTATCTTTTGAAACGAGGAAACAAATGATTCTTTTCAGCACACAGTCATTTAACCTCTGGTAAGCTTCTGTATAAAGACGTCGAGTCAAATGAGTGAAATAAGTGATAGCAAAGTATAACTACTTTATTTGGTTTATCATTATCAATATAAATCACCGTAAGCAAACAGTTTCAATGACAGTTTAAGTGTAATTATAGTTAAAAATTATAGTGTCTTTTTACCTTTCGGTACTGGTGTAATTCGTGCTTACTAGCTACTTACATAGTTATTCGTATGAGGGTTTAAGAATAATAGATCTACTTAACTTAAAACGATATAATTTGATTTTACAGTTATATAAAATATTTAATTTGTATCCAAATTTAGTGAGTATCCTGACAAAACATAATACGTAACTTTGAAAATGATTATAAATCTCAAGAAACTCGTCCATAAAGTTGAAAATGTCTTGTCAAAATTATTGATTGTATGCCTAATGTCCCAAGACTGATGTTTAATGTTTCTCTTATTTGATACGATATATGTTCCATGCAGGTTTTCCATAGTGTTTGATATAGATTAATTATGGTACGCAATTTACTTTAAAATTTAGATTGTCAACATGTTTACAATATATGAATGCATACCAAGGATGCTAAAATCAAATGATTCTGGTATCATATATGTATTGATATGTGTATAAACTAAATGACAGAATAATGTTATATTTTTAAACTTAACACAATTAGTTATCTGTTCATTAAATTAAAAATGAAAGTAGTATTGTTTTCAGTTCTTTTTTTTTATCATAATTACTCAACTTTACTTGTTGATATTTAGTGGAGCGAGCTGGAGTAGCATTGCTAAGTAATATATAGGTATAACATAACAAAGTGTTACTTATAATGTGCTATACAAACTCAGAAATATCACTGACATAAGTACATCTTTACCACAGACATAGTGTTATATATTCAAAAACCGTGTTTAAACCATGAAAAGGCATTTCCTTCACCATCGTTTTACTCTGTATTGTATTCTTACGACAAACACTAATTAGGTCCCCTTAAGTTCAAAATATTGTCCTAAATATGATATATCAGTAGCCTTGACCAATACTTCCAGTATCGTTGTCCGTTCTTTTTTTTTTTAAATTTTATACATTAAAGTACAATCGCACGCTTTGATTTTCAAATAAGGTCTTTTTTAATCCTAATAAGTCATAAAAGTTGTTTGAAAGGTAAATAATTTAAATTATTAAGGAACTCGCTATGGATGTCTTAGATTGAATGCCTTTCAATACTGCATATCATTCAAATATCATTTAATATCATTTTTGTTTGGTCGTCTTTTAGGATAAACGAGTTTATAAATGTATCCGAGTGTATACTAGTTTTCTGACGTATTAGATGTGACATCAATTACATAGTCATTTTTGGCTCATACCAATCAAATCCTTTGATCTTAAATCAACTGTTTTTTTTACTTGAAAAAATGATAGATTATATAAGTTAGACATGTTATAAGAGCTACAAGTAAGTAACATGAGTAATATAGCCTATGTTTTCATTTAAGTCCGTAGTTCAAAAAGCCAAACGAGTGCATGCTTCTTCTATCTTCCAATACCAGGAACAATTATCTTTTAGGTGTAGAGTGGTTTTGGCGCCGCTAAATTTAAAGTAGGGTCTAATATGCTTGATAATTATCATTGAAGTGTGAATATTTCAAAAGTTAATTAAAATTTTAAGTATGAAAATAGCAGTTCGTAAAACGGTCACTGCAAATATTGAAATCATATCATGATTACGAAACTGAAATTGCAAAACAAATACTAAATAAAATTAAGAATGGAAATGGGGAATGTGTCAAAGAGACAACAACTCGACCAAATAAAAAAAACAACAGCAGAAGGTCACCAACAGGTCTTCAATGTAGCGAGAAATTCCCGCACCCGGAGGCGTCCTTCAGCTGGCCCCTAAACAAATATATACTGGTTCAGTGATAATGAACGCCATACTAATTTCCAAATTGTACACAAGAAACTGAAATTAAAATAATACAAGACTAACAAAGGCCAGAGGCTCCTGACTTGGGACAGGCGCAAAAATGCGACGGGGTTAAACATGTTTGTGAGATCTCAACCCCCCTCCCCCTATACCTCTAACCAATGTAGAAAAGTAAACGCATAACAATACGCACATTAAAATTCAGTTCAAGAGAAGTCCGAGTCTGATGTCAGAAGATGTTACCAAAGAAAATAAACAAAATGACAATAATACATAAATAACAACAGACTTCTAGCAGTTAACTGACATGCCAGCTCCAGACTTCAATTAAACTGACTGAAAGATTAAGATTTCATCATATGAACATCAGGCACAATCCTTCCCGTTAGGGGTTTAGTAGCATACCATCATAACATATATGAGAAGAACATAAAGTTCACTTCACAATATAGACTGCAGCTTGATCCATTGAAAACGGAATGAAAATCGTTAGAATATTCAAAATCTACAACTAATTTATAACGATATTTCTGAATGCCATCTTTGGCTGTGGAAAGATAGTTTCGTAATAAATCATATAATTTTCAGTTATACCACTTAACCACGATTACTGAAATTAATGCGCTTAATTGTCAATTTATAACAAACGATTGTGAATAATAGCTAATATTTTTTTTATATCTATGACATATATAGTATGTCTTGGTTTTGTTCATGTTTGTATTGATTCTTTGTTATTTTGTGTGAGATTTAGACAATTGTACAATCTTGAGTATAAATATTCAGCGATATCAAAATATAGATCGACACCGATTTTTAAAAGACATACAAAAAGCGTCATGGCTTACATTTTTCTGTCTTTAAATTGGTAACGTATGACTGCTTCTCCAATATGAACGCTGTATTATGTCTTGTTTCTGGTTAAGTTGCAAACACACGAACTGTTGGATGGTAAATGATAACGCTTCCATAGATGTTTAATTAGATGATAAAAAGACTGTACATGTTTATATATTAAGGTGCCAAGTCTCTTTTGTTTTCTTTCGTATCTTTTATGATAACATTTTTTAAAAGTAATTAGATTTAGAGAAAATTCATTTATAAAATAACTTTAAAGTCATATCAAGGTCAATGTTATATTCAAAATGCAATGGACGATGGACGATGAGGTAATCGAATGATATTCAAAACATCTATGTAAATAATTGAAAAGACTTTGTTTTAACATATACTATATTTATATAGTTTTCTGTTGTTGTTTGTTTATAAAGGTTGCAGTCAAAACGGTGTTTATATTCAGGTATTTTCTTTAAAAATTAATTTGAATACGATCTTCTTTTTAATATTTTTATTAAGGTTATTTAGGCATTGTATGTGCAATAGAAAGAAATGATAGCAAATGTCTATAACTTTCGTCTTATCATGCACATAACCCTTCCTCTATACTTTTGATTAAATATTAAAACAAAAACCAAGTTTAAATTATGTTAATGGTGTGGACTTGAACATGCATGTATATTTGGCGTTTTTAAGATACATAAAGAACTAAATAGTTTTGATGTAAAATCCATAATAGAGTACTTGATTTTGGTGATTTGTGTTCCCAAGGGCAATTCATTCATCTGAAATCAGCTGTGTTATTATTTCCTTAATCGGAAATATAAGTGATTTAATTTTGTTAATAAAAGCTTAGTAATTGCAACTATTTTCGTTTGAATAGCTCATGAAGCCAAACCTAAAGCAATATCTATCTATCTTTCGAAACCTGGAAACAAATGATCCTTTTCAGCACACAGTCATTTAACCTTCTGTATAAATACGTCGAGTCAAATAAGAGTGGTAATTGAAAGCAAAGTGTAAGTACTTTATTTGGTTTATCATTATCAATATAAAACACCATGAGCAAACACTTTCAATGACAGTTTAAGTGTAATTATAGTTGTAAATTATATTGTCTTTTTACCTTTCAGTACTGGTGTAATTTGTGCCTACTAGGCTGCTAACATAGTTATTCGTATGAGTGTTTCAGAATAAATATATATACTTAACTTTCAACGAAAAAAAATGATTTTACAGTTATATAAAATGTTAAATGAGTATCCTGAAAAAACATAAAACGTAACTTTGAAAATGATAATAAATCTCAATAAACTCACCCAAAAAGTTGAAAATTCCATGTCGAAATTATTGATTGTATGCCTTATGTCCCCAGACTGATGTTCAATGTTTCTGTTATTTGATGCGATATATATTCCATGCAGGTTTTTCACATTGTTTGATATAGATTAATTATGTTACGCAATTTACTTTAAAATTTAGATTGTCAACATGTTTACAATATATATGAATTCATGCCAAGGATGCCAAAATCAATCGATTTCTGATATCATATATGCACTGATATGTATATAAACTTAATTACAGTATAATGTTATATTTTTAAATTACACAAAATTAGCTATCTGTGCCTTAAAAAAAACAATGAAAGAAATATTCAAAATTATTCATCTCTACTTATTGTTATTTAGTGGAACGAACTGGAGTAGCATTGCTAGGTAAAATATAGATAAAACATAACAAAGTGTTTCTCATAAGGTCCTATACAAACTCCAAAATATCAGTGACTTTAGTACATCTTTACCACAAAAATAGTGTTATATATACAAAACCCGTGTAAAAACCATGAAAAGATAAAAAGAAGATATAGTATGATTGCCAATGAGACAACTGTCCACAAATGACCAAAATGACACAAACATTTACAACTATAGGTCACCGTTCGGCCTTCAACAATGAGCAAAGACCATACCGCAGAGTAAGCTATAAAGGGCCCGATAAGACAATGTAAAGCAATTCAAACATGGAAACTAGCGGCCTTATTTATATAAAAAAAAACTATCGAAAAAAATATGTAACACATAAACAAACGACAACCACTTATTTACAGGCTCCTGACTTGGGACAGGCACATATATAAATAATGTGGCGGGCTTAAACATGCTAGCGGGATTCAAACCCTCCCTAAACAGGGACAGTGATTTAAGAACGAACTATAAAAATCAGTTTAAAAAGGCTTAACTCATCACATGGATAGAAATACAAGTGGACGGGGCCGGGTACTTGTACATCCCGACACAGAAAGACACATTGAACAGATCTTAGAGTACTCACAGTTATCTGACAGCTAGTTCAAAGCCACTAACAACTAATTGACAAATCATGCGTCTATGCCTAAACTTTCAAAGGTTTTAAGTAATTTATGGTAACGATAATTCCTGGTTTAATAATTTACCAGTAATACATATATTGCGCGTTCGTTAAAATAAAAAAACGTCACAATAGACACGGGCATAGCGAACGAGCTGTGAAATATAAACACCGTCAGTTAGTGCCAAATGAACATCACCATTTAAAAATGGAAAATTTATAATAGGAAACGAAAAATCGTCTCTTTTGTCGTAAATTTTAGTATGGGGTTGCCCGTTTAAAACCGAACTATCTAAATCCAGGGAAGGACAGTTATTACCGAATAAACTTGATTTATTTAAAGTAAGTTCCTTGGGGTAAATTTCAGCAGTATATTGAGAAAATTCTTGATTATTTAACGAAAAAAAAGTCATCAAGATAACAGTAAGTTTTGTTGAATTTAACAATTAAATGCAATTTTGACGGGTCTTTACTGAGTTTAGTCATAAACTGTGATTCGTAAGAGTACAAGTCTGCTATTAACGGGGCAGAATAAGTGCCCATGGGGATACCTACAACCTGTCGATAGAATTTGTTGCCGAAACGTACATAAATATTACCAAGGATAAAATTAACAGCTTAAATCATCTCATCACACCGCCAGTAATTTTATCTAGCATATTTACCTTTCTCATTAGACATGTTAGAGAAGAAGGCTTTAAATGAGTTGCAGCAAATATATTTGCATTCAGCTTTACCAAACGACCATTCAATTAGATAGGACAAATTTTGTTTAATAAGATAGTGTGGATGTGTAGTGTAAAAAGTAGAAAAATCAAAACTGTCAATAGAGTCAAAAGGACCATCAACAGTACTTAATTTATCTTAAACATCCAAATAATTGTTTACACTCCAAAAATGGTTTATACCACTATGTTCATATATTTTATAAAAAATAGTTTATGATAAGCTCTTTAATAGAACTGTTGTTAATGAACTAGTTAAGAGCACTGAAAGATTAGTTGTAGAACACTCACTAGAGGCCGAGATGAAACGATATGTAAATGGTTTTTTGTGTAGTATAGGTAGCCAATACATAGCAGGGACCTTCAAATGTTCAGAAGAAGCTTTAAGCTTTGCTCTGGTTGTGATGTGTTTGTTTACTGTGGAGCAGATAGACTTGAACGTAGATGAATTTAAAATTTCATTCTTAAGAAGTTCCGTGTATTAATTACGGCATACCACCACCACAATTTTGGCTGTTCCGCCGGTACAAACACAAACCGCTTTGAAAGTTCTTGAAGTTTATTTCTAATTCTGGAAATAGGTGTATTATGAACTCTATTATTTACTTCTAAATTATTTTTCTTCAAAATGTGATATTCTCTTTTCTACCACATTCATACATTTATTTAAATAAGAATCAAAAGATTTTTTATCAGATTTTTCCCCTTTACACCACTTTTTATAAAACGAGGAAAGATCATCTTTGGTGACTTGATGACACTCTTTCCAATCTTTGTTAGATGGGGGACGATATTTTGGTCCTTTTTTTCAAAAAGTCTTTTACCTCTCTGTCCAGGACGATATTAAGGTCCCCTGTAACAACATTGCCATAGGGAACATATCCAAGCTTCAGTTTCAAGACAAGGGAGTATAAATATATATTCACGTCTAATGTAACCGAAGTATAATTAAAAATTAAACTCCTGCTGGTTTTTTTTTGTATGTGCATGCAATTATAGGTGGTTCTATATTATAAAATTATGAAGGTATAAAGTTTTGAACGGTAGAGACGGAGTGCACAAAGCTGAGTCCACAAATGTAACGTCTTCAAATTACAAAACCCATTTACGACGTCGGCATTCCCCCCCCCCCCCCTAAGAAAACGTAAGCGCAACAAAGACACTGGACACTTAGTTTATCACATTACTTTAAACATTCACGTTCAACATATTTCTTTTTATTTTCGAACAAAAAAGAGAAGCAAATGCACATTCTGAAAATATAAATAAATACATGCTAGGAGCAGTGTAATGGAAATAATAAGCGACTGTCGTGGACCCTTTTCAGAAAATAGCCTTAACACGACATTTCTTTAGATTGTAACATAATAGCTGGACGATTAAAAATTTCAGGTGTTCAGTCTGGACTATCGATTCATTTATATGTTGCAGATAATATTAATCCTCTGGTTATGCACATTTGGAATACCAAGTTATTTTGAAAATAAAAAGATTACAATTACATGCTTTTCTTACCGAATATCCCATTTTGATTATTAGTCCTTCCAAATTACTACTTCTTACACATAACGAAGATCATTCCAAACTTATCTACCATGGTCGTTTTGAATTTTTTTTGCGGTAAATTTCATATGATGCGCGAGTCCAAATCTGAACAATTCTATTATAAGAAAATGCGGAAAAAATATGTTGAATTTGTAAAAGTTTTAGGTCAAAACTCCATTTTATGTTAATTTAATGTTACAAGTTACACTGTATTTTTGTCGTTTTCTATATGTCCGTTTCACGCTTTATAGATTAAATTTTAAATTACCTTTAGTTACTAGTAATGTGGATTCTTATGGCATGCATTCATCATTCTATCATAAACAAAAATCTTCAAAAAAAAAATTATAAACACAGTTGTATAAAACTATTTTAAAAGCGCATTTTACAGTTGCCGTCAACTTTATGCACGCCGTTTAGAGTCATTAAATATACTAGATAAGTTGATAAAATCAATTCATCTGCTATTATATTTAATTTTCAGAAAATGACTTTCATGATCTTCAGATTTGTCGATACGCTCTAACGGCCTGTTGTGGTAAAAAGCTGTAAATATACGAGAATATTCATACAGTTGGCTTAAGAATGATATGGTGTCACACTCTTAGAAAATATCGTGTAATTTATTAATTGCAATTTGACCCAGTTTACATAATAATTGATGCCTACCATTGTTTTTAAATATAGATAGGAGATTACCAAGTGTATAATTTATACAATGTTTAACTCGTTGATTTCGATTGATTCCCATGAGACCTATTATGTGGTTGTTTTTTTTATCAATGATATTCATGATATCAATAGAAGAAGTAGTAGATATGTTCCCTTGTCCAAGTATATTGTCATTTACAAGCAGGGGATAAGCTATTTGAAGTCGTTTTATCAAAGACAGTTCGAAAGTTTTACGGGAATTCTTACAACAAACATAAATTAAGTCCCCTTAAGTTTATATAGGTTTAGCTTTGACCAATACTTCCATTATCGTTCTCTGCACTTGTATTAAAATTGTATATACTAATATGCTAACGTACAATCGTATGCATTTATTTTCACATATGGTCTTTATAAATCTTTAAAAATTTATAAAATGATATTTCAAAGGAAATTAATTTAAATTAAATTAGTAAGGTGCTTGCTACAGATGTCTTATATTGAATGCATTTCAATACTGCATATCAATCAAATATCCCTAAGTATAATTTTTGTTTGATCGTCTTTTAGGATAAATGAGCTAATACATATATCTGAGTGTATACAAACTAGTTTTATGACGTATTAAATTCGTTTATCTTAAATCAACTGTTTTTTTAATAAAAAAAAATTACTTGAAAATATGATAGATTATATTAGGTTATAAGAGCTTCAAATAAGTAATATGAGTAATATAACCTTTATTTTCTTTTAAGTCCGTAGTTCAAAAAGCCAAACGAGTGCATACTAATTTTATTTTTTTCATACCAGGAAAAATTATCTGTTAGTAGTAGAGTGGTTTTGGCGCCGGTAAATTTAACGTAGGGTATAATGTGCTTAATAACTGTCAGTGAAGTATGAATATTTCAAATAATAATTAAAATTTTAGATATGAATATAACAGTTCGTAAAATGATCACTGCAAATATTAAAATCACATTATGATTACGAAACTGAAATTGCAAAACAAATACTAACGTTCACTAAACAATATAGACTGAAGCTGCATCTATTGAAAAAAAGAATGAAAATCTTCAAAATCTTCAAAATCTAAAACTTATTCATCACGATATTTCTGAATGCCATCTTTGGCTGTGGAAAGATAGGTGGTTATATCTTGAGAGGAATTTGCAGCCAAACATCTTGACAACTATGATATATATTATTCTTAAAACAAATCGTTATAATTGCATGACTCCGAATCGTTTTTCGGGATTTATTATTATCAGAAACGCTCAAATCTGACTATTTAAAAACTGAGAATGTATAATAACGGACAGAGCTGACTTTTTGATTTTCAATTAAATTGCATTTTCTTAATTGAGTAAATGATTCGTGTCAGTATAAAAGTGAAATGATTCATCATTGATAATCATTAAATGGGCAATTATTAGTTCAGTAACAATGAATATAAAAACAATAATTCCGTATTTAACTACACCTACAATACGATAATAATATAAATTTGTTCAACTGCAAGTTTTAAATTATTTATTCATTACATTTTAACATTGATCATGCAATTTGTAAGATAATGTTACCTCCAGGAAAGAGATAATAACTTTCAATTTGATTAACTTGGTATTAACTTGACAAAAAAATGATACTGGATTTACGGAAAATTTTCTTTTGAAATACTAGTATCCATTTGAATGGTTTCGTTTATGCTTTTAACCAAAAAAGTCGGAATAGTTGTCAGTGAAACGACAATATATCCAAAACTGCACAGGCATAATGCATATCTTCACAACAAAATGTGCCTAAAAAAGCCTTAAACCCGCTAAAAAAATAATCAAAAGAAAAATAAGTATGTCTATGTAATTAATCACGTATTCATTAAATATAGGGACAGGTTCAAGTTGAGCGTCACCCGAGAAACCGGCTTATTTCCGTCGAATGATAGTGTGTGTCTCTTGGGAAAAAAGTTGTGTTTGTCTTCAATGCCAATAATAAGTGAAATATGTTGTCAAAGAAGCAGTAATCGTGTGTAATGGCCAATGTTTAAGATTGATTAGTGTACAAGATGACGACATAAGCAACAATCCATAGATACCAATCCTTTGCTTTGATTTAATTAGTTTTTGAAACAATAATCAAAGAGTCAAAGACTTTGGTCTCTGCATGTACTGATACAGTGGTCACCGACCGATGGTATTTGTTTTATACAGTTACATGTTAATGTTAAAGTTACTATTAGCTATTTTACTACCTAATAAAAAAACACGTCCCTAATGTACAAAAAATGTCTATATTGAAACTGACGGCAAATAGTAAATTCGTGTAAGATACCTTGCATGACTTTACTTTAAAACAAAAACGACAAATTGCTTACGATTAATTACGATAAATTAACTGGTATCAATTTTTGACCGGACGGAAATTCGATTTTAAAAATCAAAGTGTTACGTAATCACTTCTGAATTTACGCTAAAAAATGTTTCGGAATACTTGTACAGTTTCGTTATATTCTTGCGTTCCTCTACAACTTCCAATTGCTTGTTTTTCTAACAATCAGAAACAACCAATTTCCTCTCGAAATATTTATTCCTAAACAAATTGGACAATAGCAAGTTTACAGTCACAAGCGAAACCAACTTGTTAACGTCGGATAAATATTTTGTCTCTGAAGAAGTCCTAATTGCCCATAATACGTGTCATAAGTTGTGAAGGAATCATCGTGCGCGATGTCCAGCGTCTTGGAATGTTTGCCTAAACAGATTTGTGACCCGACAAATACATACACAATAATCAATACATACACATCCTTCGTTTTGTCAAAATTATATATCTATTACATTAATTTCTAGAAACAATAGTTTTAGAGTTTAAGACAAACGTCTCTTCGTGTAATAATAAAGTGGTCCTTGAACGATGTCATTTGTTTAGTAGTTGCATATTTGTTCAAGTTTATTTGTTAGTATTATGTCAACAAAGCTCTGTAATTAATGTTGATGAACCAGAATGAAAAAAAATAATCTTGCTCATTCTTATAAAAGCTTGTATATTTTTGAAGTATGTCCTCGAATATGTTAAAAGGGAGACAAAAGACAAGTCGGAAAAAAATCTGACTACGGCATAGCTATCAACGAAAAAGACAAACAGACAAACAACAGTACACCCAACACAACACATATAAATTAACTATGAGCATTACTAACCCAACTACATACAAGTGCTCCGTAGGGGTAATCAGATACTGATCCACATGTGACAAACTTTGTGTTGTCCATGCGAGTAAAGACCGGGTAATAAGTTACTCGGTAGATGTTTAATGCATATTATACATATGTTATAAATATGTATTCATTCTGAGCCTCGTTTATGAGTCTCGTTTAGACGATACGTGCATCTAGTGTATCAACTTATATAAGCCTTGCAACTATTCCATGGTTGTGAAGACAAAACTACTAACTTTTTTTTTACTTATGATACATGCATGTGTGTGCATGAAATCTAATTCCTTGAGTAAAATAAATGTTTTAAGTTAAATTTTCGTCCAAACAGCATCTTAAGAAATTAACCAATTAGAGCTAATGTTAATAAGTAGACAAAGTGTTACATACTATGTATTTTATGGTTAAAAGTTTTAAATACAACATTAGATTTATTGGATGATAAGCATAGCATAATCTATAAATACGGTGTTCATGCAAATGTTAATTTAAAAAAGAAAATGTGGTATGGTATGTCCACAAGATACCAAAAGACACACATATTTACAACTATAGGTCACCGTACGTATTTAGGTATTTAATGTATAATTGAATACTATCTTTTTTCTTATAGTTTTATTATGGTTATCTAGGCACTGTGTGCACCAGAAAAAAATGACAACACAAGTCTTCACTATTTCGTCTTATCATGCAAACTTCCCTTCTTCAATTAGTTTAATAAAATTAACGGTACCAATTTTCTTGCACAAGAAAAACAGAGGAGTGAAAGACACCAGAGGGACAGGTAATGGTGTGCACTTGAACTTGAATGTACTGTTGCCGTGTTTAAAATAGATAAATACATTTGTAACTAAATGTATATGATTTGAAATCCAGTAGTCAGCACTTTTGTGTTGACTTGAGTTATCATTGATATGTTTATAATTATAGATTTACTGTTAACAAAACTTTGAATTTTTGAAAAAAACCCATAAGGCTTTTCTCCCTCAGGAGTAGATTATCTTAGCTGTATTTGGAACATTTTTGGGGAATTTTGGTCTTCAATGATCTTCAACTCCGTACTCTATTTGGCTTTTTAAACATTTTTTATTCGATCGTCTTTGATGAGTCATTTGTAGACGCAAGTCTGGTGTAGATATACAATCTAAATCCTGGTTTCTATGATGAGTTTATTTGTTCTTTAATTGGGTTGCTGTCTCTTTGATGTATTTCCTGTCTCCATTCTCAATTCTATTATTTTTCTTAATAGTTGAATTTATTGTTGTTCTAGGGAGACGAGCAGGTGCTTTAACTAAAAACCTTAATAAAAAGACAATAGTTAAGACAGCAAGCGTTACAAATCAGGAAAAAAACAAGACGAGCCGCAAAAGAGAAAAGTTTTTGGCCTACTTCTCCTTTGTTCTCTTCATAGTAAAAGTAAATTGGTCAATCGGAAATAGTATAAATCGATAATCATATCAGTATACTGCCTATATAACCTATATTTACGTCAGAGGTATTCGTCTTTACAATGATATGTATTGTTGTTGCTTTGTTATTCTCCTTTTTTGTGTTAAACTGTGTGCTATTATTCAGCATTGACCTCTTGGTAAGGTTCACTACTCTATACGAATTGATCCTACACATATGCTTCTGTATTTCATTAGATAATGTGCATTTTCACTAACTGTGTCGTTTGATTGTCATTCAAACAATTTTTAAATAGAATCCAATTAACTCAGATTTTAGACTAGAGGTCACTGTACGAAATTTAAAACTGTTCTATAGTGTACAGTCATTTGACAAAAGAAAACAACTTACAGCATATTTCATATTAAACAATTATAGAAAAAATATATGTATGCATGCTAGAAACTACTGGCCACTTTACAGCATTCAGCATTCAACAATAAAAGCAACCCATTCCTTATGGCAATATATAAACAAATTGTCCAAATATTTGAATGCGAAAAAACGGCTTAATGTATGTATAGCACAACAAACTAAATAGAAATAATGATAAACTTACACACGAAAACCACCGAATTGCAAATCTCTTACTTTGAACAGACTTTGATCATTTAGTTAAACAAAACGTGTATTGTCATTGTCTTTCACAGTGTAGTTGTGCTAAATAAACTTAACATAGATACAAGGATTATATTTTGTATTTCCGCCAGACGCGCGTTTCGTCTATCAAAGACTCATTCGTGAAGCTTGAATTAAAAAAAAGTCAAATGAAGTTTAAGAATATAGATGACCATCATTCCTAAACATTTGCAAATACAGCTAAGGGAATATATTCCTGCGGTTGAAAAGCCTTTTAGTACCTGAAAAATTAAAAAAAGTGTTGTAACCAGTTAAATTACAAATATGACCATAGCAATGATAACTCGTGTCAGTACATACATGCTGACTACTGGGCTGGTGATATCCTCGTGGATTTAAAATTCCATCAGCAGTGACACCGACCCAGTGTGTGTAAATAAACTCATGATAGATACAAGGATTAAATTTTGTATTTACGCTATGTACGTAACATACTTCAAATACTATAAACTGTGTAACCAAACCGGAATAACTACACAAATAGAAACATTAGTAAACATGTTTATGTCAGAGATCAATGTTGAATTATAATTTAATTGAGTTGTTAAAGGATACTACAAAAAAAAAAACAATATAATACAAATAAACTATAATTGTGTAACGCGGATATATCAAGATTTACAATATGTATAAATAGAAATAAGATGAAATAAATCTACTCTTGTTTTGAATTTTTGTGTGTTTATCATTTCATGTTTCAAATTACGTAAGCAGCAAATTGTATTTCAATTATATTATTATATAAGTATAACCATGTCACAAATGTAAGATAACTAACATATGTTAGTGTGGCGTCCATTTTGCTGCAGTGGTATATACTATTCAATTTGTGGGCGAGTTGAAGCCTTATTCCCTCACTGCGTAGAAATTCAAGTGATGCCATTTCTTAGTTTTCTGTTTTTGATTGTTGTCTCATTAAAGCATTTTCTGTCGCCATTCTCAGTTTTATAAAAGGAAGATGAGTTCCTGCTTTAACAATGCATATTAATGACAAAAATATGATTAAGACGGAAATCACTAAAAATCTATAAAACTAAAACTATAAAATTTAGGTTAGAATGGCCTTTACCGTTCTCCTCTTGACAGTTAATGGAAATTGATCAATCGGAAATACTACAAATTGAAAACAAGATAAAAAAAAAAAACTGCAGTTATAATCTATATTTTAATCAGAAATATTATTAACTTCAATTTTTAGCTTGTTTTATGTTCCATTTCTTTGTTGTTGGTGCTTTGGTTCTTTATTGTTCTCTCAGTAAGGTTCGGTAGTTTAAACAATTGCTCATACGCACATGATTGGTTTAATATAAGAAAGGGTTCATGTTAACCAACTGCATGTGATGTATGATTGCCATTAAGATAACTTTAAAAAAAAATCCAATTAACTTAGATGTTGGAAAATATAGCTCACTGTACGACATTATTTAAACACTAACCGAAGCCTCTTCCGCAAATGAAGGCAACCGTAGTGTAATGCTAATCGAAAATCGTAAATAGATTGGGAGAAAACAAATAAAGGTTACAAACTACATCCAGGGGGAACGTGTCAACTATAAGAGAAAAACAACGAAACAACAGAAACACCGAAGTGCAACAAAAACTAAAGGCAAAGCAACACACACAGACATATACATTGTAACTAGATCATTTAAAAAAAAATGTAAAAACACTTACAACCTGACATATATTAAACAATTATAAGAACAAGTTGAAACAGACAGAAATCAAGACAATATCTGATTATAAGGCGTCTGGTTTGTGCGAGACGGCAAACCAATGAAAGGGTGTTCAAAGTGTAATCACATTTAGACATTAGCATACAATATCCGTTTCACAGATGAAATCGGATATGTTCCGTATGTCGTAGTTCCCAATATCCATACCTTTTCACTAATGTAACATACAAAATTAGACTACTTATCCAAGTTATATATGTGTGTAATAATCACTGAAAAGATTTAAGATTATTCATTCAATTGTGTCTAGAGACAAATGTAAAGAACAAATACATAAAATTTGACAATTGAGATTTCTTTTGCTTGTTTTTGGTTGTTTTGCTGTCTTGTCTGTCTGTTTGGTGTCATGATGAATGTTGACAAACTCATATTTTATTCAGAATAGTAAAATCCGATCTAGCTTTTTCCAATTTAGTTTTCATCAATTAGATAATAAATTGCCAATCAAATCAAATTCTACCGTTTATTACATTATTCATGATATTTTCAAAAAGTTATTTTGGCCAAAAGTAGGTTGTTACAAATTATACAATCATACCACGACAGAAAAATATTAAACTAAAATGAAAGGATATGTAGTATGATTAACAATTTGGGAACCCATTTTTTACATCAGTGGTTATATTTCTGCATGCTAGAAACTACAGGTAACTTTACAGCATTCAACTATCAACAAAACCCATGTCTTATAATAGCAATATAATAACAAATTGTCCAAAAATTCACATGCGAAATAAACGCCTTTATTTATGTACAAAACAACAAACTTAATTTTTAATAGAATTTAATTAAATGAAAATTAAATTCATTTATTGAATTAACATATATACATGTATTGAGACTCGACAAATCGAGTCTTCCTTTACTCTTATCATGCTAATTTGAGCATGTGACAGCCGAGTAGTAAAAGTCCGTGCAATTTAACGGTCTCTTTTACCTTGAAAACTGAACGGAGAGGACGTTAAAAAATTAAGAGAAAGATTTTACATACACTGTCAAGATAAGTATTGTTTTAATAAGTTTATTTAAGAATTCATATTTTAAATCTGATTCGGATTTAATGATTTTATTTATGTTTGTTTTTATTTTAATATTTAGATTAACTTATTACTTCGTCGAATTAAATATGCGGTTGAGCCACGTGGCATTGAAATTCTAAATGAATATTTTTTATTAGTATATGCATTGCATAGACATGTTTAATTTCACAGTATATTTATCCTTGATGCAGAATGTTAAAGTACACCTGTTATAATGCGTAGAGACAGGTAGGTGCATGTTTACAGGTTTAGTTGATCATAAATAATTTATATATTTTACATATCACAATTCGTGATGTACATGTACCGGTAAAAAAAAAATATAAATAAAAAATATATGTTTAGATAAGAGACAATATAAGGAATTAATTTATTAAGCTCAAATGACAGTTGATATATATGAATAAAATGAATACTGAAGTCGATGCATTGAAACTGTTACAAAAATAAATCAAATTAAAAGACAGAATACTAGCTATGTGATGTTAGTAAGTACTTCAATTTTTAACCTATTTTGTTTATACAAATGCCTATAATTGGTCGACGAAGAAATGGGAATGGGCGCGTACGAGTGCCCGTTGTTGAAGCGCAACCACCAGAGAGGCGACGCGGAAGGAGAAACCGTGCAGTTGCTGCACCAAGAAATCAAGATGTGGGGGCAATTGTTGGTGAAGTACAGGTACAAGCACCTCTTCCTCCACAAATCCAGGCTCCTCCTTTGCCAATTGAAAGACAACCTGCCTTGCAAGGTCCTGTAGCACCAGCAATGAACGTACAAGCGCCATTTGCGCAAGTTGAAATACCAGCTCCTGTGCCAATGCCTAATCAAAATGGTGTGATAAATAATGATCCTATGCTTATACCTAATCAATCAGAATGTGATGTTTACGTATCCCAAAATTTGAAAGAAAAAATGTTGAGTAGAGAATTTATAGATTTGTCATTACTTCTTTATCAAAATTTTATTAGCCAAGTTGACAGACCTCAAAATGTTATAAGTTATGATAATGCAGCTGGTTCACTTGTAATTACATCAAACATAAACAGCAAAGTTAAATCTATTCAAAACATTGAGTCATGGACTGATGCATTTATAAATTATATGAAAATATTCATTCAACGTTTTCCAAATTTAGCTAGTGAATTGACCACTTATATGTCAATCATTAGAGGTACACAAGTGTCTTTTGAGAAGATTTATTGTTATGACCAGCAATTTAGATTAAGAATGGCAAATAATCCTACAAGATCTTGGTCTTCCATTGATGGCATTTTATGGTACACCGTCATAGCTAATGGGGAACCGGAGGGTAATACAATTCAACAGACAAGTGTAGGTAATCGACCATGCTATGATTATAATTTCAAGGGAGCTTGTTATCGTCAAAATTGTTTTTACACCCATTTATGTATGAAATGCGGAATGGCCCACCCTTTCGCTGGCTGTCAACAAGTAAATAGCAGCCAGGCATATGCTCGTTCTCAAAATGCAGCCCGAGGCACATATCAAAATAGAGGTGCTAGAAATTGTGCACCTAGAAGTCAAACAAATTTTCAAAGAGGAGCGAATTTGAATCAAGGATTTAGACCTCGAGGAAGCAGATTCCCTTCCATTCGAATGGCTGCACCACATACATTTAACAATTAAATTTTATATTTTTCAGAATCTGTAATTAATCCGTTGGACATATGGTGTGTTGGCTTTACTCCGATCAATATCACAGAATCAAATAAACTTCTTTTCAATTACCCAAATCAATATGATGCAATGATATTATGCAAGGGATTTTGTGAAGGATTTAGGTTAAATTATTTTGGACTCCGATGTAGGATTGAATCATAAAATTTACATTCAGTCATCCAAAATCCGGGGGTGGCATGGTAAAAAGTCATGAGTGAAGTAAAAAATGGTCGCATAGCTGGTCCTTTTATGACTAGACCTATATCTAATCTAAGGTGTTCTCCTATAGGTGTCATTCCTAAAAAAAAACGGGTGGATTTAGTTTGATTACGCACTTATACTTTCCGCCGAATTTGAGTGTAAACGACTTTATTGATGAAAAATTTACTACAGTAAAGTATTCGTCTTTTGATAATGCTATTGATATGATTAAAAGATTGGGTTCAAATGTTGAAATTGGGAAAAAGGACATTAAATCCGCCTTCAGATTGTTGAAAATCTATCCGGGGGACTTTGATCTATTAGGGTTTAAACTTAATGAATATTATTTCATAGATAAATCATTGCCTATGGGGTATTCAGAATTAAATTGCTTATTCGAAAAAAATTCAACTTTTATTCAATGGGCTGTCATGACTGAGTCCAATTCAGATAATCTTGATCATTATTTGGATGATTTTTTATTTGCTGGTAAAAGCAATACTGAGGATTGTAAAAATTTGATGAATAGTTTTGATAGGGTATGTTGTCGTCTTGGAGTCCCAATTGCTCATGAAAAAACAGAAGGCCCAACAACAAAACTTAGTTATTTAGGTTTGCTTATAGACACAGAAAAAATGCTTATACAAATTCCGGAGGACAAAGTATTGGAGTTAAAGTCAAAAATTAAGTGGGTATTAGGTAGGAAAAAGATAACTTTAAGGGACCTACAATCTTTGTGTGGGTCATTAGCTTTTTGTGCAAAAGCTCTACCTGCAGGCAGAGTATTTAGCAGACGAATTTATTTGGCAAGTAGCCAGGCAAAGAAACCACATCATTATGTCAGAATCACAGAAGGCATGTATCAAGACTTATTGGTATGGGAATTGTTTTTAGACAAATTTAACGGTATTAGTTACATGCTCGACATTGATTGGACTTCAAATTCAGTTTTACAACTATTTACTGACAGCGCTGGTGGTTCAACAGAAGGGTGTGGCTGCTTTTTCCAAGGTAAATGGGCTTTTGTAAATGGCCTGTAGAGTGGTCTGGTACTGAAGTTCTCAGGGATATATCATATTTAGAAATGATACCTATTGCACTATCTGTTTACTTATGGGGTAATCTTTTTCAAAAAAAGAAAATTTTATTTAATTCGGATAATAATGCCGTGGTTGAAATTTTAAATAAGAAGACGTCAATTTCTATACGAATTATGAACCTTGTTAGACACATAGTATATTGGTCATTATTAGGCAACTTTCACATTAAGGCACAGTTCATTCCTGGTTATACAAATATAATTGCAGATTGTATTTCTCGTAAAAAATTTCAGAAATTCAAAAGTCTGGCTCTAACAGCAGATACACATCCAGCTACAATTCCGGGGGAATTTTGGAACATTTTAGACCAGAAATAGCAAAGTTATTGGACGCCTCGAATTCTCAGAATACATGGAAAACGTATAATAATGGACTGACTTCATTTGTTTCATTTAGATTAAAAGAAGGTTTAGGAAATACATGGCCACCCAGTATTTCGCATTTAGTTAACTATGTTGCTTATTTATCAAAATTAGGATATGCCCCTGCAACGGTTAAGGTGTACTTGTCAGGCTTAAGCTATTATTTACGAATAAATGGGCTCACTGATTTGACTTCATCGTTCATTATACAAAAAATGTTGAAAGGAATGGACAAATTATATGGCGTAGTGGATAGTCGCAAACCTATAACTGTAGAAATATTAGCTCGATTAATAAACTCGTTGCTATTTGTCTGCTCTTCAGTATATGAATGTACTTTATTTAGATCCATGTTTTCATTAGCATTTTTTGCATTTTTGAGAATCGGTGAAATTACAATTAATAGAAATACGCAACATGTCATTAACAATGATGATGTAAATGTTTCACATCATTCACAATCTGCATATATCACAATTCCCTTTTCGAAAACAGACCAAAAGGGTTTATCCACAACATTAATAGTTGAAAGTTTTAATCAAGTAGATATTTGCCCGGTGAGATTGTTATTAAAATTTATTTCAATCAGACACCAAAACAATGGACCATTTTTTTATTGATTGTAATCCAAATGAGTACAACACGCATTCATTTCGAATAGGAGCAGCTACACATTTTGCTATGAACGGTCATACTGATGAAGAAATTATGACTTTAGGTCGTTGGAAATCTGCATCCTTTAAACATTATATAAGAATTGAGCTAACCAAATAACTTATAATTTCAGCTTGTCTTAGTAATGAAATATGGATTATTGGTTCTTCAATAATATGCAGTGCTCGTGATCACTCGGAGAACAGACCTTCAGGTAGTAATTTAGGTCTTTTAAAAAATAATAATTGTTTTTTGCGATGGGCAGGCAAATCTGGTATGAAATGGGACGATGTTGTTGGCACAGTTAACAGCATCATTAATGTATGCAACAAAATTCCACATGCGTTGATATTGCATTGTGGTGGGAATGACATAGGAAATGTACCATGTGGTGCTCTGCTATATCATGTTAAATTCACAATAGCAATTCTGTCTCGCATGCTCCCAAATTGTTCTCTTATATGGTCAAGAATTCTTCCCAGGCGATCATGGCGTTACTCAAGTGATGACCATGCCATGGAAGCTACAAGAAAGAGAATAAATAGGGGAGTGAGATCTTATATACTCAAACATGGAGGATACGTTATCAAATATTCAGATTTTGACGATCGTCATCCAGCGCTATATTCTGACGATGGAGTACATTTATCATTTATTGGAAATGATATTTTCTTGAATCAAATTCAGTCAGCACTAGAAACATTCATAAAGTATCCACATTGTGTTGTATTTCCCCACGATCATCTTTAATTTAAAATAAACAGTTCATAACACTAGAAGCCCGATTTCAGTCTGAAACGGCCATTTTGGTCTGATCACATCTTGATTGACTGGATTTACCGCTAGAGAAATTCGTCAAGATATTTCAGATCGTTTAGTCGCCGTTCAGATCGATAGCCTCATCAGGTAAATCAGTTCGTTAAGGCGTATCAAGACGGAAAAGACTGAATCGTCTAGCGGGTTGTTTGGACCCGTTAAGACCATGTCAGACCAAAACAGACCATGGATACAAAGTTACGTCAAGATGTTGTCAGACCGTGTCCAGTCGTGTTCAGATTTTAATCATTTGGACACAAAACGAGTGAAACTTTCCATTGTTTAGCAGGGGTTGCCCCCCTTTTAAAAATAAAATAAAAGTTAGAAAGAAGACGGTTTATGTTAACTGAAAGTCTACCACGTCCCTTTAATCATGTTAATTAAATAAAAAAAATATTCAATTTGAATTCTTACTACATCCTATTTAACATGTTTTGTATATATTTTAAAAAGTAGCTCAAAGTCATACTGCTGAACAAACCGCCGCGAAATAACATTTATGCATTGAATGTAAGCACCTGAACCTTTATATTAAAGGTTTACAAGTGATTACAATACATGTTTTTGCAATTACAGACTGTCGTGGGTGGTGAAAAATTTGTCATGATGACGCAATAGATCATTTTTACACCCGTATTAAATAATCACTCATGCGTTTGACTTTCCATCTTCATTTTTTAATTAGTCTATAATTCGAGAGCCTTTTATAAAAAAAATATTACACACCAGAAGACTTTGTTAAAAGATAAAGTTTGAATATTATAGCAGAAAATGGCCAGTGTACCTGAAGTACATTTGAAGACCAGGTTATATATATTACATGAATACAGCATAAGAAAGCTGGTTTAATTTGAATTACTATCCATTAGGGACATTTTCCGACGATAATTAATCAAATCTGACAAGTTTGATTAAAAACGGAAAATACGCCCGTAAACGATTTAACGTTACCGTACCCTCTTTACTTGTCGCATGTCGGCATCTTCAAATGGCCAATTTATTTTACACAAATTCGTTGACATGCCATGATGGTAGATGGACACTACAGCACAATATAAGCTGAGCTGGAAATTACAATTGGTGAGTAGAAATGAATAATATTTTAAAACATGCCTATCAGACATGAGAATAATCATTGATCCGGCCAAGAGTTTGAAGGAAAGATGTTTACATTTTTTACATTTGTGCATACATGTATGAATTGACTTTCTAATACAACACATTCTTGTACAGTAACTTGTTCAAAGGCAAAGTAAGAATTTGGGCTTGTAAAAAAAATTGTTCCTGTGATTGGACCCCCCCCCCCCTTTTGGAAGATCAATGCATGATTTGAAAAAGGTACATATAAACTATGGTTTAAATCCCCCCTTTTAAAAAGGGCTGGATACACACCTGTTATTGCCTAAACCATTGTGTGTATTCACAATGGCTTGGTTGTGGGGGGGGGGGGCTATTACCAGACATAACCCCCTGATGGAGTAACCCTAGTCCAAATAATTATGACGTCTGGCAAGGCTATTTTATTTTTTTTCTGGGACGCCTTCCTAGGACGTTGTAGGAAGGCGTCCCAGAATTTTTTTTTAAATAGCCTTGCCAAACGTCATAATTATTTGGACTAGAGTAACCCTACATATTCATATGTATGGTATGTTTAATAATGTATTAATATCTGTCACGTCCTAAAATTTGTATGAAATATCTGTCACTGGATTTTTTATAACTCATAACCAACCAATCTTCACATGTATTTTACAATGATGATGCACCTATTTATATAGCCACTGGTGGGTGATGTACAATAATTATAATTTATCACATATTTGTTATGAATACCTTCAAGGCTTGGGTTTGCATATGCAATAACCTCTAAATTGCCGGGGAAAATAAAAGAGTATATTGATATTGTACCCTGATTCCAAATGATGTGACATCATTGCGTCCTTAACGACAATTTTTTGCACTTTTGTGATAAGAAATTTAAGATAATTTTCCAGGCATGTTTCATTAAATTGCAGGCGCGGATCCAGAGGGGGGTTCCAGGGGTTGGAACCCTTTCTCTTTTTGAGGATCAATGCATTGGAATTGGGAACCCCCCTTTGTCCTGGTTTTCAAAATGGCTTGACTCGCCCCTGAATTGTTATCAATGATTTGTTTTGCTCTAAATTTTGTAGAACTTAAATATAACATGTTATAATCTATGCATACCATTGCTTTGTCATGTATGTATTAATATTCTACAAATTCTATTTTGAAATAAAAAAAGTATTATTAAAAGAATTTGTTGAATTATTATTACTACAAATATCACAAATCAAATACATGTAGTTACTGTAAATTCAGAAATTATTGCTTGCAAATTATTGCGAATTTTTCATTTTAGACTTAAATGCGATTTTAATTTTTACGATTTTGTGAAAAATCCTGTTTAATTCATATAAAATATCACAAAATGTACGTTTAAATTATTGCGTTTACAACTCAGTCGCATTTTTTGCAATAATAAAAACCTCACATTAATTTCTGAATTGACAGTAGTATATAAAATAGTATTAATGCTATTGACTTAATATTTAATTTTATACATGTTATAGAAGTCGCATGTAATACAAGTTATAAATACTTAATTCTTAATGTATATTTTTTTTGTAGATAAGATATCACATTGGTTTGAGAATGATTCCCAGCAAGATTATGAAGGGGCATATATATCATATATACATAGGAAATATATAGTGTCACTAAATTACTCTCATACGGTACCTCACCTCTGTAGCTGTAAATTGCGAAACGGTGGATTCATTCATAATTTTGGGTTACTTATTGCAATTGGAAATAACGTTGATAAAGCTAACAGCATTATGCCAAGATGTTGATGGGATGTTCTGATTGGACAAAAAGGAAATTGTGAATTGAACAAATAGCAAACTTGAAATTCATAGGAAAAAAAGTAGGAAATTGGAATAATGAAAATTCATAGTTTCAGTGATTATCTTACAATCATCATGCTCATTGTCAATACTACAAGTGCATCATCATGATCATATATATCTGAATTCACCTTGGATAATTATACATTTAAAATAAGAATTTGGATATAAAAAGAATTTCTGTGCTGGCGTTGCTACTGTTGGCTTCATGTACCACCAGCTGGGAGTGTTAAACCTTTTTGACCTTTCGTGAGGGTCTGTCACGGTCCGTCACTATTGGTTAGTGTCATATATGCATGATTATGGAAGTTTCACCAACCTAGACAAGCTTTACAGCCCTGGCACGGTTGTTGGTTGGACTTAGACTCAAATGACAGCTTGCTGTATACATTTGTAGTTCAAATAGTCTGAATGAATCTACATGTATGTTGACAATCTTCTAAATTACTGTTCATTCTGAAACTGGCATTTTATACTAGTACATGTAGTAGTCGAACATATTAAACAATACATGTACTTCAAAGTATCAATTTATTTTGTCTCGCCTTACTTGAAAGTCATGAAAGTTGGTTGTATATATGCAAGAAATATGTATTACAGTCTTGGGGTGATGATGTAAGCTATTTTTAATAGAGCTTTACATTTATAAAAGCTAAAAGAGCTGGATGTGTGGTTCAGTGAATGAGTGTAAAATATACTGTTACATTTTTTTACATGTAATTGGATACATTTTATTGTATATGAGTACCTTGCAAGGTCTACTTGTCTATCAGGTTAGGTTGACCTGACCTTAATTTTATTTCATGGATAATTTAAGTGATTTAGGTTATTTCAGTTTAATACAATGTTAACATGGTTAGGTTTGTTTCTCAGATACTTCGTAATGAAATTAGAGACTGGAAATGTGGAATGTGCCAATAAGACAACAACCCGACTACAGAGCAGACAACAGCAGAAGGTCATCAATATTTGAATTGTTTCTCAGAAGCTGTAAGCTACATTGAACATGTTGGAAACAAACATAATTTTTTTTTTGCCTAAGGAGATATGGTATCAGGGGTGAATCCAGCCATTTAAAAAAGGGGGGGTTCCCAACCAAAGACAAAAGGGGGGTTCCAACTATATGTCCCCATTCCATGATCGTCCAAAAAAGGGGAGGTTCCAACCCCCTGAACCCTCCCCCTGGATCCACCACTGGGTATGAATTTTGATGAGACGACTTTCATAACTTAAACTATAAACCATGTAGACTAAGTGATTTTCTTTTTAGTCACTATATAATAGGTCACTGCACACCCTTCAGCAAAGACCAAAAACTTAAACTTCATGATGAGCACCCTATAAATGGCTCTGCTTGGGAAGAGCTAGGCTTCTAACAGAGTTAATGTAAACAATTCAGACGAGAAACCCAACAGTGATGACATCTTGATTTATACTAGTATACATGAGCTACAAACAAACAAATATGTGATAAACAGCAATCAACAAAAACACTACAGACAAAAAATTAAGGGGAGACTATTTAAATATAAAAAAGAAGATGTGGTATGATTGCCAATGAGACAACTCTCCACAAAAGACCAAAATGACACAAACATTAACAATTATAGGTCACCGTACAGCTGTCAACAATGAGCAAAGCCCATACCGCCTAGTCAGCTATAAAAGGCCCAGATAAGAAAAAGTAAAACGATTCAAACGAGAATAAATGAACAAAAACAAATATGTAACCAAGGATTTGTATAGTGTCTCACTATACAAATCCTTGATGTAACACACAAACAAACGACAACCACTGAATAACAGGCTCCTGAATTGGGTTTATTTACTTTAATGTAAAGTAAATAAAATTAACTAATGTCTTGTACAAGTATTACCCTGACGTTCCGTGAAAATTGTTTTCAAAAATTTAATTTGTCCATAATTCTTTTATGTAATAAACTTATTTAAATAAATTCAGACCTTCCCTTGTCTGATCACTAGCATGGCTAAAGGTATTACTCCCAGATGTATTGGCAGGTGACACCTCCAGGTATTCAAGCGATTTCCTGTCGGACTTGCAAGTTCATGCATCATTTCACTTCTGTCAGTGTACACGACCGAAAACTTGAATCTTTCCATTTTAAACTTTCAGGTGCATAGGCTCGTGCATAGGTAATCATTTGATAATATACATCTCTGTCCTGCGTGTCCGATAGTGATACACTAGTCATTACTGTTTATAAATAACATTTCTGGTGTAAAGAATATTATTCATAAAAATTTAAATAATTCCAAAAAAGAGATTTGATAAAATAAAAATTTGCTTACACATTTTTTCCAATGGTAAATTTGGGGAAATTTAAGTACTCGTTGTCAAAAGTGAAGGCCAGTTTGAAACATACAAGAAAAATTGATTTAACAAAAATATATATATACGCACTTAACGACCATTCTTTTATACGCCTTGATAGAAAGTTACGGAACTATAGATAGTTGCAATTTAAAATTATATACATTTTTACATTGAACATAAGAAAGAAATCAAATTGAGAATGGAAATGGGGAATGTATCGAAGAGGAAGCGGAAGGTCACCAACAGGTCTTCAATGCAATGTAACGAGAAATTCCCGCTCCTGGAGGTGTCCTTAAGCTGGCCCCTAAACAAATAAATACAAGTTCAGTGATAATGAACACCATACTAATTTCCAAATTGTACACAAGAAACTAAAATTTAATAATACAAGACTAACAAAGACCAGAGGCTTCTGACTTGGGACAGGCGCAAAAAAGGCGGCGGGGTTAAACATGTTTATGAGATCTCAACCCTACCCCTATACCTCTTGCCAATGTAGTAAAGTAAACGCATAACAATACGTACATTTAAAATTCATTCAATTCAAGAAAAGTCCGAGTCTGATGTCAGAAGTTGTAACCAAAGAAAATAAGCAAAATGACAATTAAACATAAATAAACATGCATTTTGCCTCCTCCCTTTTTGGGAAAAACATTGGTTGCTTATATAGGGAAGCACTGAACCGTGACTGGAGCGGGCCCTCTCTTAGTATAATGTATTATAATGTGAACATCGTTCTGAAGTACTGTATGCCAAATTTTTTGTTCCAACATGCACGTTATATATATGCTACTGGACGTCCCAAGAGAATTTTCTGTTCCGACATGCATGTTACCAAGAGATGTGAATATTTTCTTGGAAAAGTATTCAGTAACAAAGTTTCAAATTAATATCGGGATTTATTTTCTTTCTTGGTATATTCAGTAACAGCAAAAAGAATAACTTGACTGCTTGTCCGCTAAATTGGGCTGTTCTTGCCAGATAAAATACTTATAGTTATATAACTCGAAAAACTTTTAATTTGTATTTTTTATTTTTTTTATTTTCATCACTAGATAGCTGAAATTTATTGGGAAACTTGCATTTCGGGCATATTCTTTGCTTCTAAGCTCGAATTAAAGAGTTTTATAAACTTTTTCAAATGTTGAATACGCAACAAAATCTCCAAGTATTATTTAAGTTTCTGGTAAAAGGCGTTTGATTGGGTATTAGTTTGAGGTAGGCGTGTTTTCGGAAATATTCCTCCAATCAGACCTATTTGACATACATGTGTGCGCTGATGCGTGTACACTGGCTATTGTAACGGCACGTGTGACTGTCTCATATCGAAATCTGTCGAGCGTGACCAATGTTTATTGTAAAAAATTTTGTCATGTGGTCAAATTATTTGACATACAAGTTTTAAATTTGCATTTTGAAAGATTATTTTCGGAAGTGGTCCCTTTATACTATTCTAAAATGTTAGAGAAAAAAACAAGACGTTACAACGGAGAATATAACCTGAGAAAACTATACTAGTCTACTAGCATAATAGTCAAAGATATAAAACATGTATTATATGGCTCTGATATTAAATTTAACGTGTTCTGGAAAATTTTGACAAAATATAATTGCACGAATTTTTAATCGATCGCTGACCTTTAATTCTAGAAGTGACTTGTGACTGTTATAAACATGCAGAGACAATTCTATGCATTATGGTTTAAGTTTACAATGAACACACTATAGTTATACATTTTTCTTTTAAATATCAAATAGACAATCACCTTTCGGACAGACTTGCTTTTTCTTTCTTTTCGTAAAAATTATCATTCGTCCATTTAGAGACATAAATTACAAGTTATATATGTCTCTGGTTTATTATATTTGAATACTTCAAAAATGCTTCAAAATACTATGAGCTTGTATTGGGGTCCCAACCGATCACAAAAAAAAGGGGCGAGTTCCAACTATATGTCCCCGTTCAAATGCATTGATCGTCTTAAAAGTTTATGACTCAACGGTTTCCTCCAACAATATGGTTTGATAAATTTCTTTCGAAGTTCATTATACTTTTCACATAATAAAATAAAATGATATTCATCTTCAATTACTTGTTTATCACACATATTACAAAATCTCGGATATGTCTCAATATTATAAAATCGACAAGTTTCTATATTCAAACAGTGAGCAGATATATGCGGTATTTACAAATGAATGGTTTTATAAATATAATTTACAGCATGATCTTAATAAAATTGTTGGGGTCAAATACATCTATGCAACATACATTTAGGCGAGTCTTCAAAAAATAGTACATTTCACTATTAAAGCTACCGTTTAATCTATCTTTGAATTCAAATTAAGACAAATTCACTTTTTTTACACCCTGATGTAACCGTATTTTTAAAGTGTTGTCATCCGTATCAATAAATTGTTTAATAAAATTGAAGTGCATGAGTATTATTAACGTCTAGGATAAGTGTGAGATTTCTCTGTTGATGGGAATAAACAAAATTTAGCTGAATTTGTATTATTTGAATTAATGAAAAGGCAAGCTAGTGTGTGTTTGAAATGATATTGTTGAAATGGATTTGTAGCATGAAAAATGTGTGTAACTGATTTTACGTTGACTTGGACTGCGAATTTGAAAATAATATATTTGTGAAATCACATTCTACAAGATGACATATTTTGTAAGTACGTTATACTCTATAACCTTTCATTCTAATTATAGTATCTTTGAAATGCATTTTATAGCGGACTATGCGGTATGGGATTTGCTCATTGTTGACGGCCGTACGGTGACATATAGTTGTTAATGTCTGTGTAATTTTGGTTTCTTTTGGACAGTTGTCTCATTCGCAATCATACCACATCTTCTCTTTTATATTTATATAGCTATTACTTGCAACTGCCACATGTACATGTTCCAGACTCGTGTCGCTGAAAGAGGTCTCCTTTCAAGTTTGAAAATAGGTGGAAAAAAGCCACACCCACTTATAAGATATATACATGCTCTCAGTCTGACTGTTGCATTTTGAACAAACGAGTGAAAGTCCAGCGCCATGTAGAACAAAATAGTTTCAACATTCATTTATCATTATCATGATCTTGACCTGCATGGATATATGCATTTAACTTGCAACTGTACGGTTGAAAAAACCGGTTATTGATGGCTGCACAAAAATCTTTAACCTCAGACAAAACATGAAATTAACTGTTCAGGAAAAACGAAGTCCATCTAGTAGTAAAATACGGAAAAATGAAAATAATTATATGCAAAATTTTCCCCTGGATACTGTGTTTTGGACATAAAAAGCCAATGTCCCAATTTCCCGAAATTCCATTTAGTTTGACAACGATTTTGATGTAAAACAAAACTTTAACCACAGACTGAACCTAAATGCTGAATTAGTCGGCGTGAATGCTGACGACGGAACCTTTATTTTTTACCAATTAATTAAATGAAATTGCACCATATTTACCTGTAAATATTTTTTAACCTATAGCAGAATTTCACTGAATAGCGGATGCTATTGGTGTTGTTACAAACAAAGATGATGACTTTGTTTTGTGTAACGATCCAAAAAGCGGGATCATTTTATTAGGATGCGAAGCTAATTTAAAATTTAAAATTTCTGTGAACAATTTCAGAGGAAGTTTTTGCTGGTATCTATAAAATTTGTCCAAAATATTTCAAACAACTTTATACTATACATGCATGGCTTCAAGATAGAACATTATATATGTGTCTATTCTCAACTACAAATACCAGCCTTTAGTTCAATGATGTACAGAGACATTTTAAGGTGTAACTGTGTATATATATACAAGTGAATGTTTGAATTCAGCATACTTTTTGTTATTAAAATGACTTTAACTCCGCCAGTCGGTAAACTGCCGATCCCAAGCCCGGATAAAGAAGGAGGGAAGTCAATCATTTAGTCATTTTATATAAATAAAAAAAAAATTGGCGCAATTAGATGATTATTTTATTGGCGCAAATGATACCTATAGTTTTGAAAATTAAGTGGCGCAAAGAAGTATTGGCGCAATTAAGTTGTGGCGCAAATGAGTTACTTTTTGGCAAAAATAGATATCGCCCGAAATAATAGCTTAAAACCCTTTCAAACTATTCTAGTAATCTCTGCATGCCGTATGGCATAGGTTATGATTAGCCCTCGGGGAAAAACAGTCAAATGAATGGATAATTATTACAAGTACGTGTATTCCCGACAAACAATGACAATTACCAAATTCGTTCATTACGTGTAAATGAATGCATTTTGTAAAAACATTAAATCTGTATTTATATAACTGTACAAATCACCCATGCAGAAACATATATACACATGGAAAAAAGTATTGCAACACCTTGATTTTTTAAAACATGAAAAAATTAGTCTCTTATGTTGGATGGAATATGATAAAGTATTTGTAAAATAATATTGAAACGTAGTTAATGATAACATTGGCTTTAAATCGAACAAAAAATGTATGAAAAAAAAGGTTTTATCGAACCAAAATTTTTATAACAAAATGAAGTGTTTTTTGTGCAAAAAAATGCATTTTACAAGTTTTACTGCAGTCGAACTTTACAATGTCAGACATTTCAAAATTAATCTTTAGAAGATTGTTCACATCATGGTTGGTCGTTATACGCCAAAGAATTAGTACTTTAAGTTAGTGCGCAGCTTCCATTCAATACGACGAAAGCAAGCAATCCATGGTAAAAAAGACATTTAAAAGGCACATATTTATCTTTCGTCTGACAGCACGTATACACCGCAGTTATCGTAAATTATATAAACATAAAAAAAAATAAAAAAAATATCATTATTTTTTTAAGACAAAACAGAGAAAAGAACGGATAAGTGCGGGTATTCCATGCGCCTTGCCTCCTTTATGTTTCGATATTTTAGAAATTAATTATTCTTTTATCTATTATAACACGTGAAAACTACACCGGTGAGTTCCATATATGTCTTCAACTTACAGCTGGTCCTGAAAATGCATGAAATATTTGCCACTGGACTTTTACAACTTAAAGTATATATAGTATATAGAAATACAAAATGAATATTATAATGATACAATTAGCAAAATAAATAGAATACAAATACACACTACTTTATTTAACTGACACAATTTAAAGGAATACTCTGTAAACTATATAAGTAGAGAAGCGAAAAGTTTCTTTTGAATACTTAACAAACTTCCGAACAGTTCATGTTTTTTTGCTCAATTTAAAAACTTGAAAACATAAGCATGTATATTAAAAACTGACGATCAGACATCACTAATACGTGTATACACAAATTCATTAATTCTTTATTAACGTTTAGCCCTACGGCACCTTTCTATTAAGAATGATGATGAGAGTAATTGTAATATATAATAGGCATGTACTTTCTTACGTTACGGATCATTGATTTTGTTACCTGTTGACCCGGTTGATTACTAGCACGTGCCATCGAACTCGACCATTTTAACTAAAATAGATTGTGTTTAAGTTAACGCCATATGTATACTAAGTACAATATACCTATCATATGGATTTTTAAATATTATACGGTGATACTTTAACACTGTCCCGACAGAGACTGAATGAATGCAGTATGATGATCAGGTTTCGGGATCCGAGAAGTCTTTTTTCGAATTTCCGGATGTCGGGAATATTTTTTCCAACTTAAATAGAGTAAATCGCACTAAATTAATAAACATGCAAACAAAAAGCAACAGCTTCAACGGTTAACTAGGACATATATCAACAGAAAACGAATTAAAGCAAATGTCATACATAAAACAAAAATATGCATGTGTTAATTTGCCTCCGGTGCATTTCTGTGGATCCTTAATTTTTTAAGGTTACGTTTAGGATTTTCCGTTACTAATCTTCAAATACGAAAAACATTTTCACCGGTGTTCACAACATTTTAAGGTTTATGGCATACATTCTTGTGTGTATACAATTAACATACGTCCTTGCATTCAATTACCAATATACATTTATATAAACTAACATTTATTAAAAAATAAACAACATATATAGACGAATAATTTATTAGTTCCTCGACAAAACAAGAAAAGAAATAAAGAATCAACAGAAGGTTTTCTTTTTTTCTTTTTAATTAATCAAAATATACTTCAAACAAATCCTAATATAAAAAAAAAACATATATACAAATTAATCTAAAATGCATTATCGAGTAGAAGGGGGGCAACTCGTGTTATCAAACCGGTATACTAAACGGATCTAAACAGGGTCTGAACATGTTGAACGTAATTTTGTATCCATGGTCTGTTTTGGTCTGACACGGTCTTAACGGGTCTAAACAACCCGCTAGACGATTCAGTCTTTTCCGTCTTGATACGCCTTAACGAACTGATTTACCTGATGAGGCTATCGATCTGAACGGCGACTAAACGATCTGAAATATCTTGACGAATTTCTCTAGCGGTAAATCCAGTCAATCAAGATGTGATCAGACCAAAATGACCGTTTCAGACTGAAATCGTGCTTCTAGTGTAATCTAATGGATTAAATACATGTATTTTATGAAATTTGGTTGTTACATAAATGTCGAATTCGTAATATCTTTTATCATTTTGATTGTTTAAATGTTGTTGTAAGTTGATCGTAGAATTGGAGATAACTGAATTGTCATGGGTAAATTTTGTGGCGGATTATCATTCTGTACTAAAGTCCGATTGATAATTTTGGCGAAATTTACTTCATTTTATGCAGACTATGGATAGCCCAGCTGCTAATTCTGAAATATTGCTGAATGGACCGCCCTTCAGTACACCAGCTTTGGATCGCCCAGCTGTGATACAATGATAAGTTCAATCGTCATCAACATTTTATTGATTGACAAATATTTTGGTTGTGTACTGTTGTTGTAACAGTTGTTGTTGTTTTATGAATGAATTTTGATTAAATGTTGCCATGACAATTCAATATCAAAACAAAATCAGTGTTTGTTATGTGTTGTACTGAATGGCGTCTGTTCGTCAATTCTGTTAATTGGTAATTTACACCAAGTGGTATGTTTGATCAAAAGATATATTCAATAATAGAATTTAATTAAATGAAAATAAAATTCATTTATTGAATTAACATATATACATGTATTGAGACTCGACAAATCGAGTCGTCTTTTACTCTTATTATGCTAATTTGAGCATGTGACAGCCGAGTAGTAAAAGTCCGTGCAAATTAACGATCTCTTTTAAATTGAAAACTGAACGGAGAGGACGTTAAAAAATTAGGACCCTCCTCGCCCACCCTTAAGAATTGAACTTTGTCACTTTGTGATACCCTCGGGGACGAAACGTCCACCAGCAGTGGCATCGACCCAGTGGTGTAAATAGTTATCAAAAGTACCAGGATTATAAATTTTAGTACGCCAGTCGTCTACATAAGACTCATCACGACGCTCATGTCAAAATATCTATAAAGCCAAACAAGTAAAAGTTGAAGAGCATTGAGGATCCAAAATTCCAAAAAATTGAGCCAAATACGGCTAAGGTAATCTATGCCTGATACAAGAAAATCCTTAGTTTTTTTTCGAAAAATTCAAAGTTTTGTAAACAGGAAATTTATAAAAATGACCACATTATTGATATTCATGTCAACAACGATGTGTTGACAACTGGGCTGATGATACCCTCGGGGACGAAACTACTAACATATTTATTCGTAGATGTAAAGATAAATCATCTGATTCGTTTCGGAATAGTCACATGTAAAACTATATTTTTACTTGGAGATAAAACGGCGGGTAGCAAAATTGATATTGCACGGTTAATTTTAGAATATATAAAAATCGACACATTTTTTTACATCAAGTTATGAATTCGTGATATTGTTGAAAAAAATAGTGAATTTAAATGATCAATTATTTGAGGGAAAACAATTTTTACATACATATACATAGACCAGTAAGATGAACCAAAAGTAGCAGAAATAATAAATAGAATAACAACAAATATCTTTAACATTCCTGCATTATCAAATGATTAAATAAATTGCACTTACAATTTTATCACGGATATGGATGACCATTTGTTATATAAAATATACAGCCTTTGTATGAGATCAATACAGACTATATCTTTCTTTTTTCTGTTTTTGTTGTAAGTCGTTATTAGTTATTGTTTATTGTTTTTTGCAATTACTGTTCTATCTTCGAACTGATGCATATTTGTGTTGGCTTTAACAGTATAAAGCTTGTTTTTAAATATAAGTTTTGTTCATTGCCGTACGGCGATGCATCATTGCTATCTGTAACGTCGATTGAACCCTCGTGCAAACTACTTTCAATTCCAATTATAATACGTCCTCTTATAAATGCATTCATGTATCATTCAATTTAAAAAAAAAACGTAAGTATAAGAGATCATTGCTATACAACATATTACAACTACTCTGTCGAACAGATTAAGGAAATGTCGAAAATTATTTTAACCACATCTCCTATACATACATCCTTCTTTCCTTTACATCCACCCTCTCTCTCTCATCAATCTTCTCTCTCTCTCTCTCTCTCTCTCTCTCTCTCTCTCTCTCTCTCTCTCTCTCTCTCTCTCATTACCGCACTCACTTATTCATCCATCCCTTCTTTTATGAATTTATCCTCACTCTCACTTATCCGTCCGGTCGGTCATTCTTATCTCTCTTTTACTTACCTTACTTACAGAACACAAATATTACCTTTACATTCGCATCCTCTTGGGTAATGTTCAACCAAACAGGACAACCATTACAGCTGTAGTGTCTGGCTCAGACAGTGAATGTTCTACCCCGCTATAAATAAACCAGTATTTCCAGGAGATCACCAATATCTACCAATTTCGTGAAAAGGTCGGCACCATCACCTTCAGTTTAACTTCATTAGAAGAGGAGCAAAACAAGTTTTTTGAAGTGAAACATTTTATTTCAACAAATACTTTGTTTGATGTGGTATTTCAACAATTGATTTCTTTTAATTTTATCTTCCTGAGGAAACTTCAAGATAGTTTGCAATCATTTGAATGATGATTGTTTGTCATTCTAACTACTTTTTTTCAATATAATTAGTAAAAGATATTTAATTAATGAATAGTTAAGAAAATTACGGATTATTAAAAGACGTAACTGCAATTTTTTTTTTATTGCAAAATTAATTAAGATAACAAATGTCTGCGAAGGGGGATAAATATTGTGTGAGTCTACCATTGTAAATCCTATTAGAATTTGATTTGCAAAGTTTATCTTTATTTTCATTAATAAAATACTTTTATAAGTAATGATGTTCTTTGCTGCAAATTTATTAAAACAAACAAATGTTAGGATAAAGAAGTACATGTTTAATAATATAAACTATTTCATTTTGTTTAACCCCGATACTTGACACTTCACAGAAAATAAACATATATATGCAAGTGGTAGTCTGTTGTTACGAAAATGCTCAATTATTATTTTTCTTCTCACGAGCATAATATTCACAAACTTAATAAGTTTCTGTCTGTGTGATTATACACGTATTCATTAAATGCACAGACAGTAGCAAGTTAAACGTCCCTCGAGAAACCGACTAATTTCCGTCGATTAAAAATTTGCGTCTCTTGAAATGAAATACTTTCTTTTGCCCTCGATGCCATTATTAATTTAAATATATGTTGTCAAAAAAGACACAATTGTGCGCCATGACGAGCCTTTTAAGCGGCTTTTTTTTCACGATAAACACATAAACAAGATTCCTTAGAGATTTATCTTTTGCTTTGTCTTAGTAATATACGTATTTGAATATATTGCATTAGCTTATGGAAACAATAGTTTAGGAGTCTTAGACTCAGCATGCTATACAAAAGTGGCCATTAAACGATGTCATTTCATTTATCATTTTTATAAAGTTACATGTTTATGTTTTAGTGAATATATATCAAGGGCTTATAATTTGATAAGCCAGATGCGCGTTTCGTGAACATTAGTACAAAAGACTCATCAGTAATGCTGATATCAAATTAGTCAAAAGCCAAACAAGTATAAAATTGAGGAGCATTGCAGACATAAAATTCTTTAAAGTTATTATAAGGTATTATACTACCGGATCTAAAACCACATCCCACTACACTGTAGTAAAGTTGTCAATATTAAAACTGACGTCACACATTAAATGCATGTCACGTACGCCACCACGAATCAATTTATAAGACGTACCGCACCATGCATTACTTTATAAAACGTACCCCACCATGCATTATGTTATAAAACGTACCCCACCATGCATTACGTTATAAAACGTACCTCACCATGAATTACTTCACAACATGATCAGTTTGTTGTCAAATTATTTTCTTACCTAATCGAAAAATACTATTTAACGATAATTACCTGATATTATATTTTAACTGAAACGATTTTTTTTTTCAAACAAGGATTTAAAGGAATCACATCTGAATTTAGGTTATATTTTTGTATGTGATATTATTAGAGTTTCGTTTGCTTAGTGCGTTTCTCAAAATTTCCTAAATAGTTTTGTTTGTCTAACAATCAGAAACCACCGATTTATTTCTGAGTATTAAAAATTAATTCATAAAATATTCGGACAATAGAAAATTTAATGTCCCCCCGCGAAGTCAAATAATTAACATCAGATAAAATTGTTGTCTCTAAAGACAATATAATTGTTTTCGTCTTCATGGCCATTTATAAGTGAAATAAATTGTAAATGAATCATCGTGCGCGATGTCCAGCGTCTCAGAATGTTTGTCTTAACTGTTTTTGACCGATAAAGACATAAACAACAATCCCTGCTGAACCATTTATCGTGTTGTTTTAATTATATATCTACTGCAATACTTAATAGATACAATATTTTGCGAGTTTAAGAGTCATGGATTTACCTGTTATCATTAAGTGGCCACTAAAGCACGTCATTTGTTTATATATAGTTGTTTGTGTGTGTTCAAGTTAATTGGTGAGCCTTATGACAACGAAAGTTCTGTAATTAATGTTGATGAACAAGAATAAAACAACTATGTTGGCTTATTCCTCTCATTATTATATTTTTTTTATAAATGTTCTCTCTAACGTTATAAAGGAGAGGGGAATGCAACAAAGGGAATAGACAAGTCGGAAATAAAGTGACGTCATGGCTTTAAACAAAAAAGATAAACAGACAAACAAAAGTACACAACATCTATATGCAATGTAATTTATGACTAAGCAAAATAAACCCAATTTATTTAAATACTATAGGCTGATATCATGTGCTTTGGAAGGTAAGATAGATCCTGTTCTGCAGAGAAAGTTTCTTCAAATGACCTTGGTATTCACATTAAAACTTTATGAAAATATAAATTATTCTATTCTTATGATTTAATACATTGTACTGTTACCAATAATATATTGGAGCATTTATTGCACCTACCTAACAATGTATATATGGTTTATCAAATAACAATACCGAAAGTTAATGTGCATTTCTCAATGCTGTAAGTAAGAAAACTGAACATAAAACATTTATGACATTGAATGGGTTAGATAATATGTTTAAGACAACACGAAGGATGGATCTGCAGTGATTATTGTTTATATCTTTGTAGATTCAAAAATCAGTTTAGACAAACATTCTAAGACGCTGAAATCGCGCATAATTATTCTTAGACATTTCATTTCACATATTATTAGCCATGACATCAAAAACAACTCTATTGTCGTTACAGACGATAAATTTATCCGACCTTAATAAGTTAATTTCTTGGGGGACGTTAAAATTATTATTTTGAATATATAATGAATACATTTTTAATATTCATTGCAGCAATTGGTTGTTTCTGATTTTGAGACCAACACACATTTGTAAGTTTCGGATGATCACATCAACCTAACGAAGCGTTACTAGCATTCCGATAAATAATTTAACATCAATCAAAAGTAATTACCTAATACTATTGAGTTGAAAAGTTTGATAACAAATGTTCCTCTAGTACATAGTTAATACCAGTAAATTTGGCGAGAACACGTCTACTTCATAAACTTTCGTAAAAGTAGGTAAATTATTTATATATTGTTGTATCAAGTAAATCCATGCTGTTTTATGTTACATGGATTTACTATTTGACGTCCGTTTCGATATAAACAACGTACAATATGTTAGGGGGACGTAGCTTAATGTCAGGTAGTATAATACATATTAATTAACTTTAAAATAAACATGTTACTATAAAACAAATGATATTGTTTAATGACAACTTTATTATTGCATACATAGTCTTAAGACTTTTAAACTATTGTTTCCGAAAGCTAATGCAATACATTCATTATTAAGTCAGGAATCTGATGTACAGTAGTTGTCGTTTGTTTATGTAATATATACGTGTTTCTCGTTTCTCGTTTTGTTTATATAGATTAGACCGTTGGTTTTCCCGTTTGAATGGTTTTACACTAGTAATTTTGGGGCCCTTTATAGCTTGTTGTTCGGTGTGAGCCAAGGCTCCGTGTTGAAGGCCGTACTTTGACCTATAATGGTTTAATTTTTAAATTGTTGTTTGGATGGAGAGTTGTCTCGTTGGCACTCACACCACATCTTCCTATATCTATTATTCAGAAAAAGCAAAAGACGGGTCTCTAGGGATTGCTGTTTCTGTGTTTATCGTTAACCAAAACACGTGTGTCAGTGCTGGTCATTGCGCTAGATTACGTCTTCTTCGACAATATATGTCACGTTGAACTGAGAAGACACAGACTATTATTCGACGGAAATTAGTCGGATTCTCGGGGGACGTTAAATTTGCTTCTGGTATTGCATTTTGCATGGCATTGAATGATTGAAACATCATGCCCTCGTTTTGATTTATGAACTACTCACATACAAATGTAGGTTATATTACTTAGCTTTTATAACCTAATTTAATCTATCATATTTTCAAGTGTAAACACAATTATAAAAAAGAACAGTTGATTATAGATTAATGGATTGCTATTGGCAAATTAGATGACTCAATAACAAGAAATTAGTAATTGATGGTACATCTAATACGTCAGCAAAGTAGTTCTTTATACCCTTGGATACATTCATTTACTCATTTATCCCAAAAGACGATCAAAAATAATTGTTACTAATGGGATTTCGATCGTATGCAGTACGTACGTGCATCGTACGTAAGTGAGTATGTTTTTAATAAATAGATAATGACAATGCAATAATTGTTCAAGACAAATATTTTGAACTTAAGGTGACACAATAAGTTTTATTTTAAGATAACCGACTTGTGAAAATAACTCCGCCAATTGTTTTGTTTCTGGAATTTTATTTAAGGAATGACTGTAATATTTTTTCTGTCTTTGAAGAAATAACATAAACATGTGGTGCACACTGAATAACACACAAATAATAACGTCAGCCAATCAGAAGACGCGTTACATCCAAAATTAAATTATATTTAATTATTTGATACTGAAATGAACAGGGGTCAGCTGAAGAATGCCTACGGATGCGGAAGTTTTTCGCTGCATTTAAGACCCGTTGGTGGCCTTCGGCTGTTGTCTACGTTAAGGTCGGGTTATTGTCTCTTTCGCACATTTCCCACTTCCATTTTTTAATTTTATGATAACTTTTAACTGAAACCATGAATTTGAATTGATATTATTTAGAATTAGAATTAGAGAAATCAAGGATCTGCTTAAACTTGAATTGTACTAGCTATTGAAGTTCTATTTGAGAAGACAAATATGTGTAGTTGGGCAATATATCTTTATTAGGACAAAAGGGGAAAAAACCAAGGAGTCCGAACATTTAACATACCTTAACCTCTTTCAATTACATCCTTAGTCATGCTGCAGTTGTTTATCAATCTATTTATTTATCGAACAACAGTTGTTTCCGAGTCTCTGGGGAAGCCTTGTAATTTATTTTCGTTTTGAAACTCCTTCGTGAAGACTTATTTTTCTTACTGTTTTTAATTGCAAATAAATAATATAATGTGTTCTACTTTCCGGTATTGCTAAAAGGCAACAAATAAACAACCTCAATAGTTGTATGGCTGTGTAGCCTTGAACTATGTTAGAATCATACTGTGTAGCAGGCAATTTATAATTCAATAAACTCTTCTGATTATGGCTTTTAACCAGCCACAAATTATTTATATGAGTTGTCCGACTTGAGATTACAAATTATTTGTTATTACTTTACAAATTGCCCGATACATGTTTACAGGTTCGTTCTTGATTTGTTTGCTGATTAAAATTCCATGTTCATACACATGAAATTTTTTTTATTAAGTTTCATTATGAAGTTATGTTTTGTAAGTTTGGTCGTACTTTGAAGTAAGCACAATGTACCATCAGCAATTACTTACCAAATTCTTTTTGATACGCTTATGAAATTTAGACGTAACTAAGATATTAACAGAAATGTGCAAGAGTTGAGAAAAATTATCTAGTGTAAAATAAGTTTCCCTAACACATGACAAGTTGTAAGGCACATTTTATTTTTTTAAGTTTAAAGAGATCCAAAACATTTATTTTTCTTTAGAAAGGTGACATGCCGCATTGCTCCGCAATCTTAGTTGCGCATGCGCTATGTCATCTATGGCCAATCATTTGCTTTCTTAATAAATAAAAAAAATACTACATAATACATAAGCAATTTTCTGTGAAAACAAGTTATGTCTGGTGGTTTTTTTTAACATATATGCACGGTTGATATGTAAGTGTTATTTTTCACCGTAATCATTAACAGACTAAGGGTAATACAAACCGATTTGTTAGCTTTTACACTAATCTAGTTCATATATTCTAACAATACTGTCTATAAAAGATATGCAATAAAAAGAAAAACGGACAAATACATACTTGACGATAAACTTGAATAAAACTACAATAGTTATAAATACGATTGTTTACAATTCGCATTACAATATTGTCAATGATTAGAACCTTCGTGAAGCAACACGAGAACATTGGCTTACCACATTACACAAGACTACAGTTACTGTTCGGTATCAATTACTTACAATTAATATTTTTTTTTCAATCTATTTTTCTTCACTGCTGTATATATTTTAAATATTTTTAATGCAACGCTTGTATGCCCTGTAAAACATACCGTAGAGGCCATTGATATTTGAACTTATACCTGTTATATATCACAGTGCAAACGGACTTGCTTAAATTTTCTTTACAAATTTGCCATTAAAGTTTTCCTATGAGATACATTAACACAACGCTGACCAGCTACTTTACCTGTTATTGAAATAAAAATCTGATATTGGAACAATAAAATAAAACCATATGTTTTCCAATTTTTATGGCGCTGACACAAGGGAACACTGACCAAACACTTTCTTTTAAATCACATTGCAACTCTACTTTCTTAATTTTTTATTAAATACAGTTCATAGTTTGTATGCCATTAGAATAATAAATACTAAATACAAACTCTACATGACGTGAATGGTTTAGTGATTACACCACATCACATTAAATAAAGTCATTACGCTTTAAGAAAGTAATTGAACTTTATAAACAAATCTACAAATTAAAATTTTTGTTTGATTTGAAAAAGCTTTAAGGTGACAATCGACGTAGATATATGCAGTTTAAATCCTCTTAACGTCATTTGAATATATAAATAAATTCTTTATATGCTGCAAAAATTAAAGGGTGACAAATGTATGTAAAAATATATGGTAACCATATGATGTAAAAGAGGGACGAAAGATACAAAAGGGACAGTCAAACTCATAAATCTAAAACAAACTGACAACGCCATGGCCAAAAATGAAAAAGACAAACAGACAACCAAAAGTATACATGACACAACATAGAAAACTAAAGAATTAACAACACGAACAGGAACATTGAAGAATTTTTATTTGCAGTTATCAAAATGTTACGATGCAAAACTTTTCAATGTAGTCTTCGGAAGCTATGACGTTGTCAGTTTAGTATTGACATATGCGTTCTAATGTTATATTTGTATATTTCGTCTCATTTTCACAGACAATTGCTGATGTATCATGTAATAAACATATTTTCCCTAATAAAATAGATAATTTAGAACAAAATTAGTTGCTTGAATGATCAATCTGATTTCTACTATCAATTTGATGATTATTCTGCATGATATATTGGTCACTTATGGACCAATAAATTCCAATCAACAGATGAATAGTAGATATAGGTTAACACAAATTACTTGATCTTTTGTTTTTCCTTCTTTTTCCTATGTATATTTTGTGTAGTCGATCATTGATTTAAGGTTGATGTAGTGAACATTTCCACGTAAACGATATAACTGTGTTTATATCTTAAACGCATGAGCAGTTGTTCAAAAAAATATTCTATTTGATTGACACCTAATTCTTTCAATCACCTTTTTCCCTGTATTTAATGACATACTATATGTATAAAAATTATTAGATATATGCACTTTAAAAAAATGCGAAGATGTAATCGTATACAAGGTTCGAACAAAGGAAGGGAAAACACAATTCATGTGTCATACACATCTTTTCATTCGTACTACATTACCATATGCCAATAATACATACTTGGTATCTTTCCTTAGATTTCATTTTGTTAAACGTAATATGTACGATGTCTTACGTTTGAAGTTAGGTTCAAAACAAACCGGACATAGCTATATAAATATAGTTAACTGCTACCTTAGTATGCTATTAATAGGTACTGATATGTGCATTGTTATTAAATGTAATATCAGTATTTTGTTCAATATAATCTTAAATCAATCCTTTTTTTCTATCTTATTCATTCTAATGTGACGTCATTTTTCATTTTTTGATATCTGCTTAACAATTTTTTTTACAATTTCAAATATGACGACACTTATTCGGATGTGTTGCATTTTGTCGGGTAATGTAATGTATTTCGGTTGTTTCCTGTAATTAGTTAATACTTCAGTTTTATCGTATATCTTTTGTATAGTCATTTTCTAAAATTTACTGTTTGCAATAGTATAAATTATTTTAAATAATAGGGATATTTTGGTATCCAACAAAAAAAACCTGACCGTTTTTAGCACAACTTTTTTGACCCTTTGGTCTTCGATGCTGTTCAACTTTGTACTTGTTGCGGCTGTCAAACTCTTGTATCTGGGCGTCAGTAGTAAGACTTGTGTGGACAAAATGCACTTCTGGCGTATTAAAATTTTAAACGTGTTGCCTTTTGTTAGCTATTATTAGTGTGTTTCTTTGTCAGTTCTGTTCTCCTATTTATTTATATTGTAGTCCTGTAATGTTTTATAGTCAATTTAATGTTATGTTTCACATAGCCATAAAAGAAGGGGATTTGGCATGCCACAAAGCCAGGTTCAATCCAATATTGTGTCCTTTTAAAATGTCCTGTACCAAGGCAGGAATATGGCAGTTGTTATATAATAGTTCGTTTCTGTATGTGTTACATTTGAACGATGTGTTTCCGTTATTTCGTTTGTTTTCTCTTATTTTTAAGTGTGAATTCACATTGCTATACGATGTGTCACCATGGTCACGGTGCTTATCTATCCCAAATTCATGTATTTGGTTTTAATGTAATATGTGCTATTCCCATAGGATTTTTTCTAATGCTTAGTCCATTTCTGTGTGTTTTACATTTTAATGTTGTGTCGTTGTACTCCTCTTATATCTAATGCATTTCCCTCGGTTTTAGTATTTAAACCCAATTTTGTTTTTTATCATTGGATTTATGTGTTTTGAACAGCGACATACTACTGTTGCCTTTATGTATAATACTTTGCTAAGTCATAACGAATCTTGATTGGCCATAGATGACTCGGACTTTACAACAAAACTGCGGTACATGTCATTTTCCAATTTTTAATTGTTAACGTTTGATCATATAAAAGCAAAATTAAATTATAGTTTTCATTAAATTATTGCATATACTACTTCTGATATGCAAAAAAGTTATTATATATATATAATTATTGGCCATCTTTTTCACGATTGGACTATTTGAAAAAAGAGGGACGAAAGATACCAAAGGGACAGTCAAACTCATACATCTAAAACAAACTGACAATGCCATGGCCAAAAAGGAAAAATCTACAAGGTACCGTACAGAACCATATATAGTTAATAAAAAAACGACTGTTCATAAAGAAGTCTATTATACAAAAGATCGTATTCGGAACTCTGATACATATATTTGTATGCCAATGTTTCTGAAATTGTAATAAAGAAATTTGCATTTTGTAAATTCTTCAAATATCCCAATGATAATAAATGCACGTAAAATTTTCTAAAAGAGGGACGAAAGATACCAAAGGGACAGTCAAACTTATAAATCTAAAACAAACTGACAACGCCATGGCTAAAAATGGAAAAGGCAAACAAAAAACAATAGTACACATGACTCAATATAGAAAACTAAAGAATAAACAACACGAACCCCACCAAAAATAGGGGTGATCTCAGGTTCTCCGGAAGGGTAAGCAGATAAGTAAGACTATTTGAAGCTACATGTATATGTACGGTTTATTTTTATACGATCATAGATATAGGAAGATGTGGTGTGAGTGCCAATGAGACAACTCTCCATCCAATTAACAATTTAAAAAGTAAACTATTATAGGTTAAAGTACGGCCTTCAACACGGAGCCTTGGCTCACACCGAACAACAAGCTATAAAGGGCCCCAAAATTACTAGTGTAAAACCATTCAAACGGGAAAGCCAACGGTCTAATCTATATAAACAAAACGAGGACCGAGAAAAACGTAAATATATCATAAACAAACGACAACTACTGTACGTCAGATTCCTGACTTAGGACAGGTGCAAACATTTGCAGCGGCACGTTTTAATCGATACACGATTTGCATTACAATATTAATAGTAATTGGTAACATGGAGATACAACGTGAGACGATTGACTAGCCACATTACAACAGGCTAAAGGTAATGGTTATCAACAAAAGATTGAAACATTAAATTAATATTCTATTTAACTTGTATTGAACTTAAAGACACCAATGTAACATCGATTTAAATAACAAAAAAAAAAAAAAAAATTAACAGATTGTCATAAAAGATACAAAATGATAACTCTAGAATTGCGGCTTTTTAAAGAAGTCAACGACATTTAGATATGCACTTAACATTTTATATATGAAAGTACAAACGGACTTTCTTCATTTGTTCTTAAATCAAATTTTTATTACCAATTTGTCGACAAAGTTTTCTTTTGGGATAAATTAAAACCGTCATTGACCAACCACTTTTTTTTTAATCATAGTTATACACTTCTTTTTTGATTCTTGACTTAAATGTTTTTGAATGCCTTCAAAATGAAAACTTTACAAAAGCACTACATACTTTGTTTTGTTTAGTAGCAGTAAAGTTGCCATTAATCAATTTGAGAATTAAAAGTTTTCATTTTTGTATAGGTTAGTCTTAAGTTTTCTAGTGTACAATTGGTTGTCGGCTTGTGGTTTAATTTGTGAACCCATTGGTTGTCAGTTTAGGGTGGTACCTAACATCTGAACTAAAATTAATTTGGCTCGTTTAATTTTTTTGACAAAGTATTAACTTTGACCCTTTGACAAAAATATAAAAATTTCAAAAAATTTGAACCAATCGTTTAATCAGAAAAATTACACTGGTTATATACCAGTTGGACAAACACTTATTTTGATCATTCAATATCTTAAATTTCCCTAAACAACACAACATTATTAAAACGTTTTGCTGATTTTACAGAGTTACTTCCCTGTAGTGTAAGGTACCACCTTAAATCGACTTATGAGTTTGAATATCCCTCTTGTACCTGGTAGATCACTGTTTAACATAATTCCTATGTATGGTATGTCTTATTTTTATCGTTAAAAGATCTAGTAAACTATGAGTCAATCACGTATTCGTGATTCTGCATGTTAGGTTTTCTTTCTCATCGTTCACACTGTATTTAATTTATGTTGACTTTGATCAATCTTTTACAACAATATAAACAACTACCATACACTTAGAAAATTTAAATAGCTATCAAAGGGGTTTGGTAGTAACATGTCTGTACCAAGTCAGGAATAACTTCCTTACTGCCCTTGTAGGGCAGTAGAAATCTTTTTACAAGGGTCGGGTTTTTCTGTCAGAATATTCTTTCCCTTAGACGATAGCTGTTACTGAGCTTACGAGCTCCATCTACCCGGAACGTCAGGAATAAGACAAGCATATTCGACTCGTCAATGTAAATTTTAAAATTGTTTGTATGCACATTGAACTACAAATTTATGTGACATATAACACAAATTCTGACGTCAGACCATCAAATCAATCAATGTGTTCGTAGATAGTAGATGTTTTTGTGTTCTGTTTAATTGTTCCTTTTAAAATTGTTATACGATGATGACTGATGTACCCATATTTTGACTATTTGATTTATTGGGTCTGTTTATTTAACGCATCAATGTAACTGTAACGGAATTTGATGAAACTGTCATTAAAGTAAGAGGGTTAGCGCTTAAGAACCAGGTTTAATCCACCATTTTCAACATTTGAAATTGCCTGTACCTAGTCAGGAATATGACAGGTCTTGTCCATTCGTTTATGATGTGTTTTGTTATTTGATGTTGCCATGTTATTATGGACTTTCCGAATTGTTTTTCCTCTAAGTTCAGTATTTTTTATTATTTTACTTTTTAGTTGGTTGATTTCGTTTGATTTTGTCAGTTTGTTATAAACTTCCCATCTTGCCTCTATTATATTTGCAATTTTATATCATTTTTTTTCAAAAGTTAGTGAAAAACTCATGTTAAATGTTGTTCACATAAAGTTGAACAGGAAACCGCAACTCAATGTTTATTTGTATTGAATATGTCATTTATATAATTTTGTTAACAGTCATAACACATGGTACTGCTTGACAAAAAACTGATACTGTTTCTTTGGACATTGCAAAATTTGCTCGATTACGAGTATGTTCGTTATTTTAGACTGTAATTAACTGTATTTAACTACGGGACATGTTTTCATCAAAGCTGAAATATAGACAAGATCCATATTAATATAAAATAACTAAAAAAACGTTATAAACAGTATCAAAAGGTAGAATTAACAAGAAAATATGATTTTAGAGTACTCGCAGTTACTGACAGCTAGTTAAAAGCCAAACACAATTAATAATAAAAAATCATGCATAAGAGACTTAAATCAACTGAACACATCCCAGGGATTTGATATTTAATAAGTTTTAAACAGTCAGAGAATACATGACTTGTGAAATGTAAAAAAATAAATGTATCGACAGGTAGTAGGATAGTGAGGAGCGACTTCTTTAGAGATAAAAATCACCATGTGTTTGTCTCTATACATCCAGCCTAAAAAAAAAGACACAATTAAGTTATGTTTTAATTTGCAAGTGACAAAATCGATATCAGTGCAAATGTAAACTATATTCAGATATCAAATTACAATATTGGTACGATAACCCTTACTTATAAGTTTGTTTAAAGGTTTCGATCCAGCCTCAAAAAAAGACACAATTAAGTTATGTTTTAATTTGCAAGTGACAAAATCGATATCAGTGCAAATGTAAACTATATTCAGAGATCAAATTACAATATTGGTACGATAACTCTTACTTATAAGTTTGTTTAAAGGTTTCGATGAGTTTACACGGATCAAATAGTGATTTCCTCGCTTTAAGTACAGTATAACCGTAACATTAAGGATGTGAAATACCATTTTTAAAAAGTTTTCTGCAGGTACAGCGAAATTTACTAATCAAATATTTGTATCTATAAAAGAATTCTGTAAAAGTTTGAAGTAATTTATTGTATCGAAAAACTAGAGGCTCTAATGAGCCTGTGTCGCTCACCTTCGTTTATGTGCATAGTAAACAAAGGAAACAGATGAATTCATGGCAAACTTGTGTTTGTAGATCATACTTTTCTGATCATGCTTGCTAGTTACAATGTTCTCTATCTGTAATGAACGTGGCCCTTTAGTTACAGAGTAAACATTTATAAAAACTTACAGAAATTTACCAAATTAATGAAAATTGTTAAAAAAAAAAATGACTATAAAAGTCAATAACTCCTTAAGGGGTCAATTGACCATTTTGGTCTTGTTGACTTATTTGTAGATCTTAATTAGCTGAACATTAGTGCTGTTTACAGTTTATCTCTATCTATAGTAGTAGTCAAGGTAATAACCAAAAACGGCTAAATTTCTTTAAAAAGTACCAATTGGGGGGGCAGCAACCCAACAACCAGTTGTCCAATTCATCTGAAATTTCAGGGCAGATGAATATTTATTAGATAAACAAGTTTACCCCTTGTGAAATTTGCTTTAAAGGCTTTGGTTTCAGAGTTATAAGCCAAAATCTACATTTTACCCCTGTGTTCTATTTCTAGCCATAGCGGCCTTCTTGGTTTCGTCTGAGTTTGATTGAATTTGGTTTAGTAGTATTAGAGGTGAAGATGTTTGTAAAAGATAACAAAATTTGGAAAAAAATGGGAAAAACCTATTAAGGGCAATAACTCCTTAAGGAGTCAACTGACCATTTTGATCATGCGACTTATTTGTATATCTTTTTTTGCTGAACAGTATCTGATTCATCTGAAAATTTCAGGGCAGATAGATCTTGACCTAATAAACAATTTTACCCCACTGGGTCGATGCCACTGCTGGTGGACGTTTCGTCCCCGAGGGTATCACCAGCCAAGGAGTCAGCACTTCGGTGTTGACATGAATATCAATTATATGGTCATTTCTATAAATTTTCTGTTTACAAAACTTTTAATTTTTCGAAAAACTAAGGATTTTCTTACGCCCAGGAGTAGATTACCTTAGCCGTATTTGACACAACTTTTGGGAATTTTTGGGTCCTCAATGCTCTTCAACTTTGTATTTGTTTGGCATTTTAACTGTTTTGATCTGAGCGTCACTGATGAGTCTTATGTAGACGAAACGCGCGTCTGGCGTATTAAATTATAATCCTGGTACGTTTGATAACTATTTACACCACAGGGTCGATGCCACTGCTGGTGGACGTTTCGTCCCCGAGGGTATCACCAGCCCAGTAGTCAGCACTTCGGTGTTGACATAAATATCAATTATATGGTCATTTCTATAAATTTTCTGTTTACAAAACTTTTAATTTTTCGAAAAACTAAGGATTTTCTTACGCCCAGGAGTAGATTACCTTAGCCGTATTTGACACAACTTTTAGGAATTTTTGGGTCCTCAATGCTTTTCAACTTTGTATTTGTTTGGCATTTTAACTGTTTTGATCTGAGCGTCACTGATGAGTCTTATGTAGACAAAACGCGCGTCTGGCGTATTAAATTATAATCCTGGTACATTTGATAACTATTTACACCACTGGGTCGATGCCACTGCTGGTGGACGTTTCGTCCCCGAGGGTATCACCAGCCCAGTAGTCAGCACTTCGGTGTTGACATGAATATCAATTATATGGTCATTTCTATAAATTTTCTGTTTACAAAACTTTTAATTTTTCGAAAAACTAAGGATTTTCTTACTCCCAGGAGTAGATTACCTTAGCCGTATTTGACACAACTTTTAGGAATTTTTGGGTCCTCAATGCTCTTCAACTTTGTATTTGTTTGGCATTTTAACTGTTTTGATCTGAGCGTCACTGATGAGTCTTATGTAGACGAAACGCGCGTCTGGCGTATTAAATTATAATCCTGGTACATTTGATAACTATTTACACTACTGGGTCGATGCCACTGCTGGTGGACGTTTCGTCCCCGAGGGTATCACCAGCCCAGTAGTCAGCACTTCGGTGTTGACATGAATATCAATTATATGGTCATTTCTATAAATTTTCTGTTTACAAAACTTTTAATTTTTCGAAAAACTAAGGATTTTCTTACGCCCAGGAGTAGATTACCTTAGCCGTATTTGACACAACTTTTAGGAATTTTTGGGTCCTCAATGCCCTTCAACTTTGTATTTGTTTGGCATTTTAACTGTTTTGATCTGAGCGTCACTGATTAGTCTTATGTAGACGAAACGCGCGTCTGGCGTATTAAATTATAATCCTGGTACATTTGATAACTATTTACACTACAGGGTCGATGCCACTGCTGGTGGACGTTTCGTCCCCGAGGGTATCACCAGCCCAGTAGTCAACACTTCGGTGTTGACATGAATATCAATTATATGGTCATTTCTATAAATTTTCTGTTTACAAAACTTTTAATTTTTCGAAAATCTAAGGATTTTCTTACTCCCAGGAGTAGATTACCTTAGCCGTATTTGACACAACTTTTAGGAATTTTTGGGTCCTCAATGCTCTTCAACTTTGTATTTGTTTGGCATTTTAACTGTTTTGATCTGAGCGTCACTGATGAGTCTTATGTAGACGAAACGCGCGTCTGGCGTATTAAATTATAATCCTGGTACATTTGATAACTATTTACACTACAGGGTCGATGCCACTGCTGGTGGACGTTTCGTCCCCGAGGGTATCACCAGCCCAGTAGTCAGCACTTCGGTGTTGACATGAATATCAATTATATGGTCATTTCTATAAATTTTCTGTTTACAAAACTTTTAATTTTTCGAAAAACTAAGGATTTTCTTACGCCCAGGAGTAGATTACCTTAGCCGTATTTGACACAACTTTTAGGAATTTTTGGGTCCTCAATGCTCTTCAACTTTGTATGTTTTTGGCATTTTAACTGTTTTGATCTGAGCGTCACTGATGAGTCTTATGTAGACGAAACGCGCGTCTGGCGTATTAAATTATAATCCTGGTACATTTGATAACTATTTACACCACTGGGTCGATGCCACTGCTGGTGGACGTTTCGTCCCCGAGGGTATCACCAGCCCAGTAGTCAGAACTTCGGTTTTGACATGAATATCAATTATATGGTCATTTCTATAAATTTTCTGTTTACAAAACTTTTAATTTTTCGAAAAACTAAGGATTTTCTCACGCCCAGGAGTAGATTACCTTAGCCGTATTTGACACAACTTTTAGGAATTTTTGGGTCCTCAATGCTCTTCAATTTTGTATTTGTTTGGCATTTTAACTGTTTTGATCTGAGCGTCACTGATGAGTCTTATGTAGACGAAACGCGCGTCTAGCGTATTAAATTATAATCCTAGTACATTTGATAACTATTTACACCACTGGGTCGATGCCACTGCTGGTGGACGTTTCGTCCCCGAGGGTATCACCAGCCCAGTAGTCATCACTTCGGTGTTTTCATGAATATCAATTATATGGTCATTTCTATAAATTTTCTGTTTACAAATCTTTTATTTTTTCGAAAAACTAAGGATTTTCTTACGCCCAGGAGTAGATTACCTTAGCCGTATTTGACACAACTTTTAGGAATTTTTGGGTCCTCAATGCTCTTCAACTTTGTATTTGTTTGGCATTTTAACTGTTTTGATCTGAGCGTCACTGATGAGTCTTATGTAGACGAAACGCGCGTCTGGCGTATTAAATTATAATCCTGGTACATTTGATAACTATTTACACCACTGGGTCGATGCCACTGCTGGTGGACGTTTCGTCCCCGAGGGTATCACCAGCCCAGTAGTCAGCACTTCGGTGTTGACATGAATATCAATTATATGGTCATTTCTATAAATTTTCTGTTTACAAAACTTTTATTTTTTCGAAAAACTAAGGATTTTCTTACGCCCAGGAGTAGATTACCTTAGCCGTATTTGACACAACTTTTAGGAATTTTTGGGTCCTCAATGCTCTTCAACTTTGTATTTGTTTGGCATTTTAACTGTTTTGATCTGAGCGTCACTGATGAGTCTTATGTAGACGAAACGCGCGTCTGGCGTATTAAATTATAATCCTGGTACATTTGATAACTATTTACACCACTGGGTCGATGCCACTGCTGGTGGACGTTTCGTCCCCGAGGGTATCACCAGCCCAGTAGTCAGCACTTCGGTGTTGACATGAATATCAATTATATGGTCATTTCTATAAATTTTCTGTTTACAAAACTTTTATTTTTTCGAAAAACTAAGGATTTTCTTACGCTCATGAGTAGATTACCTTAGCTGTATTTGACACAACTTTTAGGAATTTTTGGGTCCTCAATGCTCTTCAACTTTGTATTTGTTTGGCATTTTAACTGTTTTGATCTGAGCGTCACTGATGAGTCTTATGTAGACGAAACGCGCGTCTGGCGTATTAAATTATAATCCTGGTACATTTGATAACTATTTACACCGCTGGGTCGATGCCACTGCTGGTGGACGTTTCGTCCCCGAGGGTATCACCAGCCCAGTAGTCAGCACTTCGGTGTTGACATGAATATCAATTATATGGTCATTTCTATAAATTTTCTGTTTACAAAACTTTTAATTTTTCGAAAAACTAAGGATTTTCTTACGCCCAGGAGTAGATTACCTTAGCCGTATTTGACACAACTTTTATGAAATTTTTGGGTCCTCAATGCTCTTCAACTTTGTATTTGTTTGGCATTTTAACTGTTTTGATCTGAGCGTCACTGATGAGTCTTATGTAGACGAAACGCGCGTCTGGCGTATTAAATTATAATCCTGGTACATTTGATAACTATTTACACCACTGGGTCGATGCCACTGCTGGTGGACGTTTCGTCCCCGAGGGTATCACCAGCCTAGTAGTCAGCACTTCGGTGTTGACATGAATATCAATTATATTGTCATTTCTATAAATTTTCTGTTTACAAAACTTTTAATGTTTCGAAAAACTAAGGATTTTCTTACGCCCAGGAGTAGATTACCTTAGCCGTATTTGACACAACTTTTAGGAATTTTTGGGTCCTCAATGCTCTTCAACTTTGTATTTGTTTGGCATTTTAACTGTTTTGATCTGAGCGTCACTGATGAGTCTTATGTAGACGAAACGCGCGTCTGGCGTATTAAATTATAATCCTGGTACATTTGATAACTATTTACACCACTGGGTCGATGCCACTGCTGGTGGACGTTTCGTCCCCGATGGTATCACCAGCCCAGTAGTCAGCACTTCGGTGTTGACATGAATATCAATTATATGGTCATTTCTATAAATTTTCTGTTTACAAAACTTTTAATTTTTCGAAAAACTAAGGATTTTCTTACGCCCAGGAGTAGATTACCTTAGCCGTATTTGACACAACTTTTATGAAATTTTTGGGTCCTCAATGCTCTTCAACTTTGTATTTGTTTGGCATTTTAACTGTTTTGATCTGAGCGTCACTGATGAGTCTTATGTAGACGAAACGCGCGTCTGGCGTATTAAATTATAATCCTGGTACATTTGATAACTATTTACACCACTGGGTCGATGCCACTGCTGGTGGACGTTTCGTCCCCGAGGGTATCACCAGCCTAGTAGTCAGCACTTCGGTGTTGACATGAATATCAATTATATGGTCATTTCTATAAATTTTCTGTTTACAAAACTTTTAATGTTTCGAAAAACTAAGGATTTTCTTACGCCCAGGAGTAGATTACCTTAGCCGTATTTGACACAACTTTTAGGAATTTTTGGGTCCTCAATGCTCTTCAACTTGTATTTGTTTGGCATTTTAACTGTTTTGATCTGAGCGTCACTGATGAGTCTTATGTAGACGAAACGCGCGTCTGGCGTATTAAATTATAATCCTGGTACATTTGATAACTATTTACACCACTGGGTCGATGCCACTGCTGGTGGACGTTTCGTCCCCGATGGTATCACCAGCCCAGTAGTCAGCACTTCGGTGTTGACATGAATATCAATTATATGGTCATTTCTATAAATTTTCTGTTTACAAAACTTTTATTTTTTCGAAAAACTAAGGATTTTCTTACGCCCAGGAGTAGATTACCTTAGCCGTATTTGACACAACTTGACACAACTTTTAGGAATTTTTGGGTCCTCAATGCTTTTCAACTTTGTATTTGTTTGGCATTTTAACTGTTTTGATATGAGCGTCACTGATGAGTCTTATGTAGACGAAACGCGCGTCTGGCGTATTAAATTATAATCCTGGTACATTTGATAACTATTTACACCACTGGGTCGATGCCACTGCTGGTGGACGTTTCGTCCCCGAGGGTATCACCAGCCCAGTAGTCAGCACTTCGGTGTTGACATGAATATCAATTATATGGTCATTTCTATAAATTTTCTGTTTACAAAACTTTTATTTTTTCGAAAAACTAAGGATTTTCTTACGCCCAGGAGTAGATTACCTTAGCCGTATTTGACACAACTTTTAGGAAATTTTGGGTCCTCAATGCTCTTCAACTTTGTATTTGTTTGGTATTTTAACTGTTTTGATCTGAGCGTCACTGATGAGTCTTATGTAGACGAAACGCGCGTCTGGCGTATTAAATTATAATCCTGGTACATTTGATAACTATTTACACCACTGGGTCGATGCCACTGCTGGTGGACGTTTCGTCCCCGAGGGTATCACCAGCCCAGTAGTCAGCACTTCGGTGTTGACATGAATATCAATTATATGGTCATTTCTATAAATTTTCTGTTTACAAAACTTTTAATTTTTCGAAAAACAAAGGATTTTCTTACGCCCAGGAGTAGATTACCTTAGCCGTATTTGACACAACTTTTAGGAATTTTTGGGTCCTCAATGCTCTTCAACTTTGTATTTGTTTGGCATTTTAACTGTTTTGATCTGAGCGTCACTGATGAGTCTTATGTAGACGAAACGCGCGTCTGGCGTATTAAATTATAATCCTGGTACATTTGATAACTATTTACACCACTGGGTCGATGCCACTGCTGGTGGACGTTTCGTCCCCGAGGGTATCACCAGCCCAGTAGTCAGCACTTCGGTGTTGACATGAATATCAATTATATGGTCATTTCTATAAATTTTCTGTTTACAAAACTTTTAATTTTTCGAAAAACTAAGGATTTTCTTACGCCCAGGAGTAGATTACCTTAGCCGTATTTGACACAACTTTTAGGAATTTTTGGGTCCTCAATGCTCTTCAACTTTGTATTTGTTTGGCATTTTAACTGTTTTGATCTGAGCGTCAATGATGAGTCTTATGTAGACGAAACGCGCGTCTGGCGTATTAAATTATAATCCTGGTACATTTGATAACTATTTACACCACTGGGTCGATGCCACTGCTGGTGGACGTTTCGTCCCCGAGGGTATCACCAGCCCAGTAGTCAGCACTTCGGTGTTGACATGAATATCAATTATATGGTCGTTTCTATAAATTTTCTGTTTACAAAACTTGAAATTTTTCGAAAAACTAAGGATTTTCATACGCCCAGGAGTAGATTACATTAGCCGTATTTGACACAACTTTTAGGAATTTTTGGGTCCTCAATGCTCTTCAACTTTGTATTTGTTTGGCATTTTAACTGTTTTGATCTGAGCGTCACTGATGAGTCTTATGTAGACGAAACGCGCGTCTGGCGTATTAAATTATAATCCTGGTACATTTGATAACTATTTACACCACTGGGTCGATGCCACTGCTGGTGGACGTTTCGTCCCCGAGGGTATCACCAGCCCAGTAGTCAGCACTTCGGTGTTGAATGAATATCAATTATATGTTCATTTCTATAAATTTTCTGTTTACAAAACTTTTAATTTTTTGAAAAACTAAGGATTTTCTTACGCCCAGGAGTAGATTACCTTAGCCGTATTTGACACAACTTTTAGGAATTTTTGGGTCCTCAATGCTCTTCAACTTTGTATTTGTTTGGTATTTTAACTGTTTTGATCTGAGCGTCACTGATGAGTCTTATGTAGACGAAACGCGCGTCTGGCGTATTAAATTATAATCCTGGTACATTTGATAACTATTTACACCACTGGGTCGATGCCACTGCTGGTGGACGTTTCGTCCCCGAGGGTATCACCAGCCCAGTAGTCAGCACTTCGGTGTTGACATGAATATCAATTATATGGTCATTTCTATAAAATTTCTGTTTACAAAACTTTTAATTTTTCGAAAAACTAAGGATTTTCTTACGCCCAGGAGTACAAAATGTAGATTACCTTAGCCGTATTTGACACAACTTTTAGGAATTTTTGGGTCCTCAATGCTCTTCAACTTTGTATTTGTATGGCATTTTAACTGTTTTGATCTGAGCGTCACTGATGAGTCTTATGCAGACGAAACGCGCGTCTGGCGTATCAAATTATAATCCTGGTACATTTGATAACTATTTACACCACTGGGTCGATGCCACTGCTGGTGGACGTTTCGTCCCCGAGGGTATCACCAGCCCAGTAGTCAGCACTTCGGTGTTGATATGAATATCAATTATATGGTCATTTCTATAAATTTTCTGTTTACAAAACGTTTAATTTTTCGAAAAACTAAGGATTTTCTTACGCCCAGGAGTAGATTACTTAGCCGTATTTGACACAACTTTTAGAAATTTTTGGGTCCTCAATGCTCTTCAACTTTGTATTTGTTTGGCATTTTAACTGTTATGATCTGAGCGTCACTGATGAGTCTTATGTAGACGAAACGCGCGTCTGGCGTATTAAATTATAATCCTGGTACATTTGATAACTATTTACACCACTGGGTCGATGCCACTGCTGGTGGACGTTTCGTCCCCGAGGGTATCACCAGCCCAGTAGTCAGCACTTCGGTGTTGACATGAATATCAATTATATGGTCATTTCTATAAATTTTCTGTTTACAAAACTTTTAATTTTTCGAAAAACTAAGGATTTTCTTACGCCCAGGAGTACAAAATGTAGATTACCTTAGCCGTATTTGACACAACTTTTAGGAATTTTTGGGTCCTCAATGCTCTTCAACTTTGTATTTGTATGGCATTTTAACTGTTTTGATCTGAGCGTCACTGATGAGTCTTATGCAGACGAAACGCGCGTCTGGCGTATCAAATTATAATCCTGGTACATTTGATAACTATTTACACCACTGGGTCGATGCCACTGCTGGTGGACGTTTCGTCCCCGAGGGTATCACCAGCCCAGTAGTCAGCACTTCGGTGTTGATATGAATATCAATTATATGGTCATTTCTATAAATTTTCTGTTTACAAAACGTTTAATTTTTCGAAAAACTAAGGATTTTCTTACGCCCAGGAGTAGATTACTTAGCCGTATTTGACACAACTTTTAGGAATTTTTGGGTCCTCAATGCTCTTCAACTTTGTATTTGTTTGGCATTTTAACTGTTTTGATCTGAGCGTCACTGATGAGTCTTATGTAGACGAAACGCGCGTCTGGCGTATTAAATTATAATCCTGGTACATTTGATAACTATTACCATGTGTATTGCTCTAAATGCTTTGGTTTCAGAGTTATAAGCCAAAATATACGTTTTACCTCTATGTTCTTTTTTTAGCCATGGCGGCCATCTTGGTTAGTTTGGCGGGTCAACGGACACAAATTTTTTGCAAGATACCACAATGATGATTGTGGCAAAGTTTGGTTAAATTGGCCCAGTAGTTTTAGAGGGCAAGACTTTTGTAAAAGATAACGACGACGGACGACGACGGACGACAGACGCCAAGTGATGAGAAAAGCTCTTTGAGCTTAAAATACACAATAATTTGCCAATGATGCAGTGAAAATCTATTACATCAGAAAACACACGGGCATACCGAACGACTTGGGATATATAAACACCGAATGATGGCGCAAAAGGCACGTCGCCATCTAAAAATTAACAATTAACAATAGGAAAGGAAAAATCTAGAAGAGGACAACTGCTGCTGATTATGTTATATTTAGTTAAAGTAAGTTCTTTGGGGTAAATTTCGGAAGTATGTTTAGAGAACTCTGTATTATTTAACGAAAAAAATATCATCCAGATAACGGTAGGTTTTTTAAATGTATCTACCAAATATGACAATGATGAGTCTTTACTGAGTTTGGTCATAAACTGAGATTTTTAGCAGTATAGAACTAAATCTGCTATTTAAGCGGCACAGCTAGTGCCCATAGGAATACCTACTACCTGACGATACACTTTATCGCTTAAACGTACACATATGTTATTTAGCAGAAAATTTAAAGCTTCAATCATATCCTCGCATTTCAAGTTAATGTATCTAACATACTTTGCTTTTTCGTTACAGAAAAAGGCTTTGAACGAGTTACATGTACAGGAAATAAAATTACATTGAGATTTTTTGAAAGACCATTTTATCAAGTACAAAAAAAATTTCTTTATAAGATTGTGTTGAAGTGTAGTGTACAGAGTTAAAAAATCATAACTGTCATCAGAATTATAAGGACCATCAAGAGCATGTATTTTATCTAAAACCTTTAAAGAATTTTTAACACTCCAAAAATAAATAATACCATTATTTTCATAAGCTTTATTACAAAAGTTAATAACCAGTTCTTTGATAGTGGTAAGGGAGGTAGTTAGAAGCACTGATATATTACTAGTAGAACTCTTACTCGATGCGGAGATTAAACGGATTATTTTTAATTTTTTTTGGTAATTTCGGTAACCAAAAGGGACTTTCAAATGTTCGGAAGATGTTTTAAGCTGAGTAGTGGCAGTGATATGCTTGTGTTGTCATTTTACAAAACTTTATTTAATGATTTTCTCATCCAAGGCATAGATTACCGAAGAAGTATTTGACCCATTTTTTTGGAATTTTGGATCTTCAATGCTTTTCGATTAGTACTTATTTGGCTTAATAACTTTTACAATATGAGCGTCACTGATTAGTCTTATGTAGACGAAATGCGCATCTGACGTACTTTATTATAATCCTTATACTTTGATAAATATTTATTTTACTCTTCATCAAATACATTTAATTTGTTTTCTTTTATTTAAATTATACGTATGCATAAGGGCAACACATACTTTTGAACTAAAAGGACATCCAAACTCAGTAGTCGAAAAAAAAAATGACTACGCTCTGGCTTACGAAGAAAAACAAAACAAGACTAACAAAATACTCTAAATACGACGCACACAAAAACCATAATGAACCCATCCATTAAAGGGGAGGGTGATATATTGAGTAATGTATCACGCTGTGACATTTTACGAGATTATTTTAGCGTTTTCCTGATTTTGTTTGTTTACATAAGACGTAGCAAATAATACATTAATCTTACTGGCTTTACAATAAACACATTGTTAATTCAATCTTAATATCATGTAAACAACACAAAACAATCTACTTCAAATTCAATTTTAACTTGTCTAGACTTTTTCGAATTTATCTATAAAAATTTCACTTCCGTTTGTTCAAAGGAAATTGTCACTTTTGTAAAAAACATACAGTAAGATGCCGTTAAGAAAGTACATTTAAAAATACAAGTACAGATGAGGAAACAATAAAGAGAAAAGAAAGACAAACAAACAACGTAATTTTATTTTAATTGTATCGCATGAACCATCCTTAACAAAATCAAAAGACAAGTTACACAATAGTTTTCTCAGTGATTTCGTAAATATCTATATCAATTGTTTGTATATTAACAAATAAAACGATTAAACATTAATAGTTTTAAAAAATGCAAAATAATTAATCAATCGTCTGTATTTTAATATAAATTATTATTTGTATGCATTTTCGAAATATTGTCAATTATCTTCTATCTTGAAATGAACTGAAAAATCATAATCTTTTTCTTACTTAGGGTGATATTGGTGATTTATACTATGTAAGCGCTTGTTATTATAGTATGTTATTTTATGCCATACATTAATCTTCAAATGTGTCGATATTGATACGTTTTTGGCTTGTTATAATTATCTTTGATTTTTCCTGATCCAAATCTTTTGTTTGTTTTTCGCGTGCCGTTAGCTTTTCTTTTGTGTGAAGTAGATCATAACGTGTATCAAAGATATTTTTTTTATTACTTCATTTATGATCTCACAAAAGATACATTTTGTTGTATTTAGTTTATAGTGTTAAGGCTATATGTATAAGGGAGGGTTGCGATCTCATAAAAGTCTGTAATTCCGCCGCATGTTTGCGCCTGTCCCAAGTCAAGAGCCTCTGGCCTTTGTTAGTTTTGTATTATTTTTAATTTTAGTTTCTTGTGTACAATTTGGAGTTTAATACGGCGTTTGTTATCACTGAACTACTATATTTTTCTTTCTGTGCCAGCTGAAGGACGCCTTCGAGTGCGGGAATTTCTCGTTGCATTGAAGAACTGTTGGTCACCTTCTGCTGTCTTTTCTATGGTCTGGTCGGGTTATTGTCTCTCTGACACATTCTCCATTTCCATTCTCAATTTTATTAAGATCTCATTTATAATCTGCTATAAAATTTATACATTTTTTTGTATCGACATACAACATATAACATGTATAGCACTGAAAATTGTTTTCAAGAATGTTTCGTTATATTTTCAAATTATCCTTTTCAAATTTTACTTACCAAATCAATCGGTTTATAATTATCTCTCATACACATGCTACAAATTCTGTTCTTGTGACATTGCTTCAAAAAGTTCTACATAGTGCTACTGCTTCAACTGTCGAAGATATATGTGTTATATTGCATTTGTTTTGATCTTCATTGCAGTTTTGGACAAAACTTCAGATCATCGATTTGTCTGGGCAGGCATAAAAAAGGAGGACAATACTTTATAAATGTCAAGGTCCGAACAACTTTTCTAGATGAACTCAATCAGAAACGCTTCGAACCGATTATTTAAAAGCCATCAACGTATCAATACCGGCACATTTGAAGATTAATCTATTGCATGTTAGAACATACAATTATAACAAGCACTTATATGGTAGGTTTACCAAACAATATGTCAGATTTTGGATCAATACATTATTAACGTTAAAACATAATTGCAGTCGTAAGAAAAGTGAAATCACCAATTACTCGTCCTTTAGTTTTGCATTGATAAATGGTTGTAGTGTTACTTCTTGTCTCTAGTTAGTAGATAAATAAAGGCAACAGTAGTATACCGCTGTTCAAAACTCATAAATCCATGGACAAAAAACAAAATCGGGGCAACAAACCAAAACCGAGGGAAACGCATAAAATATAAGAGGAGAACAACGACACAACACCGAAACGCAACAGCACACAGAAACGGACCAAGCAACAGACAATACACCACGAGAATAACAAATATAACATCAGTAGTAGCAGATACTTCCAATCGAAATACCGAAGATTGATAAATTAGTTTGCACTTCTTAGAACTCATAACTTAGAATCGTTTTAATTGATAATGTACAAACAACTGTTATTGATATTTACGACAACACCGAGGAAAAGATTAACTTATTTGTCAATTAATCTTTTTAAGGATGGTTCATCAACAATGAAAAACAATTATGTTGCTATTGTATCTTACGTTGTCTTTATTGTTCCTTATTTGTTATTTTGTTTAAAATCTACTTTTTAGACTGCAATAATCTCTTTTTTGTACAAAATGATCAATTTCCTTAGAACAAACGATGCTGCAATTTAATCAAATATATTCTAATTTCAGTCCTGACTGTTTAAAATTGAATTTAAAAGAGATTGTTTTGTATTGTTTAAATGTTATTCATGTTTTATTTACAAACTATTCCTTCCTTGTGTTGCATGTTCTGTCTTGAGTAAAACCAGATAAGATCAATGTACTGTTTACTACGTCTAACATAAATTTACAGAAACAGGAATACACTACAATATATTCCTAAAATGTAACAGCAGAATCCATTTGTATTAGTATCACCCTCCACTTTAATGGTAGGGTTTATGATGGTCAGTGTTTTTTTCATGCGTCGTCTTTTGTTTATTTTTGTACTTTTGTTCGTATGTTGGTTTAATTTTTTTTAGCGGGAAAGTAGTCAATTAACTGGTGACTTCTGATTTCGAATGTTTCGCTTTTCTCAATCTAAGGCTTTAGTATAACAAAAAATAGGTGAACAAATCAAATATGAAATATTTCATTCATCAAAATGTTAAAATGAAGAGTAAAAATATGATTTAGTGATATTAAACTTTTTCATGGGTGAACCAAACATTATGTTTTATAATTTTATGTGAGACTCGGGGTTTACTTTTTATATTGTAGAAAAACGAGTGAAGTAGTGGTATGTAATTTTACAGCCTCAACATGCTCAACTTATTGCATATCCATGAAATGTATTATAGGCAATAATTCAACGGGCAATTGAACTTATTTTCGCTGTAAATGGTATCTCATCCGAGGTTAACTATTATTAATTTAAAAATGACGTGTGCCTTATTTTGTGGTAAATAGATACAGAAAGATGTAGTATAAGTTACAATGAGTCAACTCTTCATCCAAATCACAAATCATAAAAATTAATCATTATAGGTCAAGGTCATAACGTCTGACTTGCTTTACTCAATCATGCAGGATTCGTTATTACTACGCAAATAAGTATATACAGGAAAGGTAACAAGGTGTGTTAATGGCACTTAGGAATGTAGTACGAATGAAAATATGTTTTATGACACATCATTTGTGATTCCGCTCTGTAGTTTGAACCTGGTATACGGTTACACCTATGCATTTTTGAAAGTGCATTTATCTTCTAATTTGTATTCACGTAAATCATAAAAACCTTCAGCAGGAAAAAAGGTGATTAAAATATTCAGGTGTCAAACAAATAGAATATTTCAATTACTGCTCTTGCGCATTAGATATACACACCGTTATATCTTTTACGTGGAAATGCTCAATATACCATCTCTATATTACTGATTTACATCAAACTATATAGCTAAAAAAAAGAAATAATAATGTTGATTGGAATTTGTTAGTCCATAAGTGACTACCACATCATGCAGAGTAATAATCAAATTGATAAGGGACATTAGATTGGGCATTCAAGCAACTGAGTTTGTTCTAAATTATCTGTTATATTATGAACAATTGATATGCTACATAATATATCACCGATCGAGAGGAAATATACAAATATGACACAAAAACTCAACGCTATAGCTTTCAAAGAATAACTAGAAAAATACACATAAATTGTTTGACTATTTCATCGGAACATTTGATTACTGCTTAATTGTGTTCTTCAATGATACTATTATTTTACATCAATAAATTCCATGTATGGTTACCATCATTTTCTACATATACATGTCAAACGATAAACACTTGTATTTGTCAGCATATTCATAATTTATTTATATATTCCAAGGACGTTAAGAGAATTAAAACTGCTTTCATTTACTTAAGCTGTAATCAAATTTTGTTTTTAAATCCACTTTATTCATCTGTAGATTTAAATCAAGTTTGTAAGATTCAATTCCTTCCTTAAAAAGTAATCATTGTATGTATTGTTATTTGGTGGATCACTTAACTATCAACATAATTCAGTGTTTGTATAGTGGCATACAAAACCATGAACTGCATTTAATCAAAATCAAAGAAAGTAGAGTTGAAATGTGATTTAGAAAAAAGTGTTTGGTTGGTGATTCATTATGTCATCTCCTTAAACATTAGAAAACATATGGTTTTATTTCATTGTTCCCATATCAGATTTTTATTTCAATATTTGGTAAATTGGTTGGTCAATGTAATGTAAATGTATCCCAAAGGAAAACTTTATATATAAATTTGTAATGAAAAATTCAATTAAAGCAAGTCCGTTTGTACTGTGATATATGTCATGTACAGATGTATAAGTTCAATAATATAATGGCTTCGGCTGTATTGTTAAAGGACATAAGTTCAAGAGCTATTTTTTATGACAACCTGCCAATTTATAAATAGTTGAGATTCAATAAAGCATTGTCTTAAAAGATATACAAAAGAACATTTAAGTTTTAATCGTTTTACTGTTTAACCGTAACTGTAGTTTCTTTTATTGTTGCTAGTCAATGTTCTTGTGTTGAATCTCCAAAATACCAATTATTAAAAAATATTGTAATTCAAATTGGAAATAATTGTATTTATATCTATCGTAGTTTCATTCAATTCAATCGTAAGATAGTAACCAATGTTGTTGTTTTTTAACATATCCTAGAAAATTGCAAAGACAGTATTGTACATGTTGTAATTAACATGATTAATATTTGAATTAAATAAGTGTTAAAACTACAAATTGTGTAATCTATTTCCTGATTTTTTATTCTCGAAAAAACTAACGCATTGTAGGATCTAGTCATCGCTTGACATGTATCACTAAAACAGTTATATCTTCTAATTACGCAATACCTTCGGCTCCCTAAAATTTGTGTTGACCAGCGTTAAGTTTAAGATTCGATAATATAATTATATCGTTTTATTCTTAATCAGCATCAACAAAAATAATAACTTCACATTCATATACTTTTTTTTTTAATTTGTAATGCTGCATATTTATAAGTATACTGTCATTTAAGTTTAAGGTTAAGTCCAGTATGTATGTCGTGTAGATTACATAACAACCGAAAAACGAAAATGAATGAAATGCTTTTTTCTAACCTACTAAATAAAGGAAACAGTAGTATACCGCTGTTCGAAAGTCATAAATCGATTTAAGGAAACAAACCCGATTAACAAACTAAAACTGAGGTGAATACCGCTGCATCTTTGTGAGGAGGACGTGTTTTTCATTTTACACTGGTTTATGCAACATCTTATTTTTGTAGCCTGAAAATTATTTTCACGTTGTGTATAAAACGTTTTCGTGCTAAGTCCTGCATTCATTTTCATCATGTCGTTGGTTTTTTCTAGTTAGTACCAGTTCGGATTAAATTTTCAAAATATCACTCCATGTGTGACTTAGGATTAGAGATGTCCCCACTTACATCTTGAACAGAACTGCCGATAAACCTTAACCAAAGAAGTGCATCCGTTTGGCTTTGCGGGATATACAAGTAATTTGCAACGGTCGCCTTCATTTCGGATGGCCTATATTACAGGACCTACCCATTGTTGTTATTGTGAATGTGTTTTCGACCTGAACATACATGAATTATTTGCCATTCGACGTAAAGAAATCAGCAATCAAATAATTTCAAAATCCTTTCTTCTCCTTTTGTTACGCGGCTGTAGCAAACGTGACCATTTTCCACATAAATATAACTATTGTCTTATAATACCGACTATTCATTTTCGTGGGACAAACAATTTTTTATTACTTTAATGCAATATACGACAAATGTTTCTCAATACATATAAGTACATTTTGAAAACTCCATGTTGAATATCCCCACTTTTCATTTTCAAGAACAATATTATTTCTAGTGCCCACTTCTTGAATGACTTGGTCTAATTACCATTTTTATCAGCGAAATTTTAATTCATTTTTATATATTATTAATATTAACTACACGTATATTTTGTTTACTGGTGTGAATAATGCTAATGTACAAGCGAAAACAAATTTAATGTGAATCAATTGTCCATTAAATCAAACTGATTTAACAGGTTTACAAAACGCAGCGAGTGGTGTGAACACGACCTTAGCTACGATGCAACAACTTTATAAAAAGTAACTGTTTTATATAAGGCTAGAGGTATAGTGGAGGGTTGAGGTTGAGATCACACTGTCTAAACATTTTAAATCCGCTACATATTTCGACTGCCGCAAGTCAGGAGCCTCTGGCCTTTGTAAGTCTTGTATGTTTGATTATATGTTTTGAGTTTAGTGTGACGTTAATTTTCTCTCAACTAGTACAATTGTATATGAGGGGGCCTACGGATGACCCCATCAGAGTGTGGGATGTTCTATCTGCTTTGAAGACCCATTCGTGGCCTTCATCTGCTGTTTTCTCTTTAGTCGGGTAGTCGTCTCTTTAACATATTTCCCATTTTGATTCCCAATTTATTTGTTATAAGCTTTAATCTTCTTTCTTAGTCTATTGGTGAGTTTCATGAAAAACATACTTCTTAGTCAAAGTGGTAGTTAAGAAAGAAAACTACAATATATTCTTTGTTGTACTGAATGATACGTGGTATTGTTTCTTCGAACTAGGTTTGAATGTACCCATCATAGTTGTTTTTCAATTTATTGTTGAGATGTAAGCTAATAGTTTGTTCCATCGCAAAGGGAATCTTTTTATAAATCACTGTTGTAAACAATCATATTCCCTTTTGTAGTTTGATATACTGTTTTTGATTTCAATATGGCGCGAAAAAACTACTTTTGTTTTATAAACGACAAGGCGCTATTTTGTAGTTATGATGGGGATGTGGTCATTTACGTATAATTATTAAAGAAAACGCGTTCAAATGTATTTCAAAATGAAAGTGTTTGTTAAATGATCCCTCGTGGCATCTCTAAGAAAAATATAACAAGTTGATTTAAGTAAACTTTTTTTTTAAACACTAGTATTAAAATTGAGAATGGATATGGGGAATGTGTCAAAGTGACAAAATCCCACTATAGACAGGCAATACTCGAAGAACTCCAACGGCTCTTCAATGTAGTGAGAAACTCCCGCACCCAGAGTGTTGTTTTAACCGCGGTGCGAAAATAGCAGTTACTGATATGCCAGCTCCAGTCCTTAATTAAACTGATTGAACGATTATGTCTTCATTATACGAATATCAGGCACCATCCCTCCTGTTAGCGGTTTCTTATGTTACCATTACGACATATGAATTGTTGCATTCATGTTTTCCGAATCGTTGTTTGTCTGATGAAAAATGACCAAAACTACAAAGGCCTAGTCTAATGCAAAACTTCACAACAAAATGCGCCTGAAACAGTCATAAACCCGCTAAAAACAATCAGAAACAACATATTTGCGTCTGTGTAATTATACACGTATTCATTAAATATATGGACAAAGGCAAATTGATCGTCCACGAGAAGCTGGCTAATTTCTGTCGAATAATGGTTTGTGTCATTGCGGGCAAAATATGTTTTTTAAAAAGAGAGACGAGGAGATACAAGTGGGAAATACAAGTCCAAAATAACTACGTCATGCCTATAAACAAAAAAAGCGGACAAAGAAAGAAACAGAAGTTCTGTACACAATGTAACTAAAGACTGATTAAATACTAGACAGTGATCTCAATTGCTCTAGAAGGGTAAATAAAAATATCCTGTTCTAAAGGCAACCATTCAACAAATTGTTATTCTACAATGTAGGATACATTTATCAAACTACTTGACATAAATCGTGCATGAACCACAGATAGGTGAATATTGATCCACTAAGAGATATACACTTTAAGTTAATAGAAGTTCCACTTGAATATAAACCGAAATTTAACAGTTGTAGAACTGACATATTCCATCAATTTTGTGTGTTCTACTACGGCTCTTACTGACTTTTAAAAGGGATTGGTGACATTAAGTCGCAGTGCATGTATCTTTGTAATCATATAGTATGTCAATCTTCAACGGATAAGTTAAATATGTGCAACACAGTTTAATCTGGCATTAATTATTTAAGTTCAGTGCTATAAAAGATTTTTTTTAAGACGCTTAATATCTAGGGCATAATAAGAACCGAAAAATTACTTTTCAAATCGATTTTTTCTGTGAAACTGTGAAATATTGTTGTTTTTTTTTATATTAAACACTGACAAAAGATAAATCTTTCATTTGTTTGTTGTCCGATATGTATTGCTAAATATTTTTACGACACAACTTTAGTATGTAGTTTTAATCGAGAATGAAGGATGAAGGCACTTACTGTTGTTACAATTTAAACGCATAGATTTTCTTTTCCCATAACAACACAAAATCAAAATTGTGATGCATTGTATATGTCATACTTATCATTGCATTCTTATGTAATGCTACTCAGATAATCGACTTGTCTTTGCACGCATGGAACAGGAGGACAATACTTTATACTTGTGATGTAATTGATACGCTTTAATTTTTGGATGGACAAAAAGTCGAGTATTTAAAATCCAAGCATGAATAATAATTGTCGCATGTATGGCCTTTAAAATCATACATTAATACAAGGTACTGACATGGTACTATTCACCAATCAACACAAAATGAATAGTAAAGTTTTAAAAAAGTTTTAATTCTGATATTTTACAATACGTCAGATGTAATCATGATTTTGTATAAATAAACTTATAAAAGTTAAAACAAAATATATGCCGTAAGTAAAGGGTAATCACTAACACATGTGTTAGCTTTACACATCAGTATTGAAAAAAGAAGCCAAACACATTTCATCCATAGCACATTTCTTTTCCTTAAGTTTTTCGTTGAGAAATCGATTGTATTGTAACCTCTAATCTCTAAAAAAAAAAAACCAGATATTTAACTGTTTTGGTGGGGTTCGTATTGTTATTGTCTCCCTATTTGTAACACTTTGTTCACGCACCTTTGACAATATAATGTAATTTTATGCGATGCGACTGCCAAAAAATGAGAGGTTTAGCGCTATTAAACCAGGTTTAACCAATCGTTCTACGCAATTGTAAATGTCTGTCCTGCAAGTTATGCATATGTCAGTTGTTGTCCATTCGTTTGATGTGTTTTATCATTATTTTTTTTTTCATTTGATAAGGCACTTTCCGTTTCCTCGGAGTTCAGTATTTTTAGGATTTTACTTAGAATGGATTATAATACGTAGACAATTTGATTAGTATGTTATAATGAAACCAAACACATTATATAATCTTTTGTTCAGTAATAAATTGCTCCTTCGATCATAAAATGAGTGTATATGGCTATATGGGCAAATACGTTGTTAAATATTTGGTATAATGTAGCCACATAATATGTATAAACCTAAACATTACAATATTTTTTTTGGTTTTGAGTTCATATCAAGATTGGAGTTAATTAATTGGTTTTTTTTCGAAAATGTATACAAATATTCTTTGTTTCCTATCGAAAAACAGAAGATTGATTATTTAATTTGCATTTCTTTTAACGCATAATTTAGAACCGTTTTATTGGATTTTATACAAACAACTGTTATTGCAATTGATAATTTCGAAAACACTGAAAAGAGATCTACTATTTTGTCAATTTATTTTTTAAGGATGGTTCAGACATAACAATTAAAAACAATTATGTTGCTTTTTTATCTTTAATTGTCGTAATTGTTTCTGCTCTTTTTTGTACTTGAGTTTTCAAATTTACTTTCAAAACGGCAATACACTGGGTTTTTTGTTAAATCATTTTATGAATAATGTCTTTTAAACAAACAGAAGTTAAATTGAAACAGATATATCCAAATAACAGTCTAGAATCGAATTTATAATAGATTGTTTGGTATTGTTTAAATTACATTAAGTTTTCATTTACAGTGAATTCAGTGTTTTGCATGTTTTGTTTGGAGTAAAACCATATAAGAATAATGTATTGTTTACTACGTCTAATGTCCTCAATGCTTTTCAACTTTGTACTTGTTTGGCTTTTTTCTATTTTTTATGTAGACGAAACGCGCGTCTAGCCTATAAGTTATTAGCCTGTGATCACTATTTACGGACATTTACTACAAATGAAAACGCTACAATGATCTCATTAAATGTAACAGCTTAATACACTACATATAATATCCCCTCCTCTTAATTTTAAGGTTTATGAGTCTTATTTTGTGTACTTTTGTTTGTCTGTTGGTTTATTCTTTTTTAGACAGGATGAAGTCAGTTTATTTTCGATAACTGATCGACTTTGAATATGCTGTTAGTATTTTTCGCCCTTCTTCATATAACCAAAATAGTCGGGGAAGAAATCAAATATGACATATTTCATACACCAAAATGTTTCGTGAAGAGTGAAAAAAATATGTTTGAGTGAAATGAAACTTTTTCATTGGCACATCGAACATTATTTTCTCTAGGAATTTTTTTTAGGGTCTACTATTTACATTAACGAAAAACAAGTGCCGTAGTAATATTTAGTAAATAAAAGTCTCAAATAAAGAGCACATTAGCAACTGACATTTATAATTCCAATAAAAATTAATATACGCTATCCTGTTAACACTTATGTATATTTCATATCAGTGTTTGCTTAATACTATGAGAAAAAAGAATAAACTTTACCGAACTCCAACTGAAGATAAAGATAATTAAACAATTTTTGATATACGCCAGACGGGCATTTTATCTACAAAAGACTCATCAGTGAGGCTCGAATCCAAAAAAGTTAAGCTGGCAAATAAAGTACGAAGTTGAAGAGCATTGAGAGCCAAAATTCTTATCATAGGCAATATTTCAAACGACAATTGAACGTATTTTCGCTCTAAATGTCATCTGGTCCAAACTTTAGTATTGGAAATTTAAAAATAACATGTGTCGTAGTTTGTGGTCAAGTTTTACTTCTTTAGATAATCATGCTATCTACTATTCAAATATTAATTGGGTTTTTGTAGTTCAAAAGTGACCAATACATCACGCAGATTAATAATAAAATTGATAAGAGAAATCAGATGGATCATTCAAGCAACTAATTCTGTTCTAAATTATCTGTTTTATTAGGAACGACTAGTATACTACATAATACATCAGCAGTCTTCTGTAAAATGGAGACGAAATATATAAATATTACATAAAACACATTAGTCAATACTAAACTGACAACGCCGTGGCCTTAAAAGATTAACTTGAACATTACACATAATGTGTGCGATTTTCTCATCGTAACATATTGACTAAATGCTACTGCTAAATAGTTCTACTCAAAGGAGTAGGGGCATTAAGGCCTAGTTTTGGCCCAAGAAAATAAAATGTTTGATAACCATTTCATTTTGGCACATACTGTTTAAAAATGCATAGGGTCAAGAAATATAAATGAAAAACATTCAGATTTTCAATCTGATGACGTCACAATTACGTCATAATATGTACCGTTTTCACAAAAACAATGGAAAATACAGAATTTATGCAGTTTTCTGACTTTATTTCCATTTTGGAAACATCCTGTGCAGCCGAGAAAGAACATAATAATTTAACAAAGGCTTTATTATAACTTCTGGCATAGTTTTACCAAATATAAAGTTGTTTCTTGGGTGCGCACATAGTTTTTCAGTCTCAAATATACTTAAAATTTGATGAAAACACAAGGAAAATCATGAAATTTAACAGAATATGCAAATAAGGCTTTGATTTGTTGCCATGGTATCTTGTTCGAAGTCAATTTTGTTTTGTTTTTCTTAGTACCTTATACCTTAGACAAGTTTTCAGTATTTTAAGAATATGTATGATAACTTTTAGATTCGCAGTAATTTTTGGGCCAAATAAGGGCCTTATTGCCCCTACTCCTTTATTTTAGTTTATATTAAATGCATGCAATATATGTTTACAAAACGTGACACTTAAATAAAATAAATGTATCTTCTCATATCATTATCTTTACCATCATTTTCTAAATACAGTAATCATGTCACGCGATGTACACTTGTATCTGTCAGCATATTCAAATTTTATTTATAAATGCCAATGACTTTAAGAAAATGTAAACTGATCATCTACGTAAACTATCATCTTATTTTTTTCAAATTAAACAAACTTATATATTTTCAGATTTAAATCATGTTTATAAAGTTCAATTCCTTTCATTTTATTTAATTTTATTTGGTGAATCACTTAACCATAAACATCATGTAGTGTTTGTATTTAGTATCAGTTCTAATAGCATACTAAACCATGAACTGCATTTAATAAAGATTAGAAAAGTAGAGATGAAATGTGATTTTAAAGAAAGTGTTTGGTCAGTGTCTCCCTATGTCATCTCCATAAAAATTGGAAAACATATGTTTTTTTTAATCATTGTTCTAATATCCGATTTATATTTCAATATTTAATAAAGTTAGTGTTTTGTTAATATATCTCCAAGGAAAACTTTAATGGCAAATATGTAATGAAAATTTGGATCTAAACAAGTCCGTGTGTATTGTTATATATACAGGTAAAAGTTCAGTTAACAATGGCCTCGATCGTATGTTTAAAAAATATAATTCCAAGAGATGTTCTTTGTTATCATTACGACAAGCGGTTGCATAAACATATGTTAAAACATATAAAACAGTGTCTTATAATAAATTTTAAAGAAATTCTAATTTGTCCTGCTGAACATTTACAGCAATCTCTTTTAATGAGTCTATCCAATGTTCTTGTGTTGTATCACTAAGGTACTAATTAATGTAAATATTGTAAAGCAAATATTAAATGATCGTATTTATATCTATCGTAATTTAAGTCAAGTCGATCGAAAAATATTTTGCCTATTTATTTTGTTTTATTGCATACCCTATAACATTTTAAAAGACAGTATTGTAATGAATATTTGAACTAAATAGGTGTAAAAGCTAACACATTGGTAATTTATTTTTAACAATTTCTCTCGATAATACCGCATTGAGGAATTTACATTGTATGCTTGAACATTTCACATCATGCAAAATGTATCCTTATACATACAGGAAATAATAACAGTTCATGTAAAGTTGTAATTTTCATAATTAAGTTTCAATCACGTTAATTGGTATAACTGCTGCTCTGGCACATAAGATACACGAACATTTACAACGTTTGCGTGGAAAGACTCAATATATCAGCTGTATATCAATGATAGAAAACAAATTAACAACTGAAAAACAATAATAAACTAAAAACATTGTTTTAACTTACATCTACTATAACAATGTTGATTGGAATTTGTTAGTAACTAAGTCACTACTTAATCATGCAGATATCTATTACAATGAATAAGGGGATATACATTGATCATTCAAGCTAATTATGTTCTTCTGAATACATTTTAACATTAGTAATAATTAGTCTATTACATTATACATCAGCAATTATTTTTAAAAGAGTGACAAAAGATATCAGAGGTACAGTCATACTCATAAATCAAAATTAAACTGAAAACGCCATGGCTAAAAATTAAAAAGACAAACAGACAAACAATAGTACACATGACACAACACAGAAACATATAAAACTATAAAATAATCAACGCGAACCCCACCAAAAACTAGGGGCATCTATGAGAGACAAAATATATCAAAGATACCAAATAGCCACTCAAACATGCCAAACCCATAATTCGAAAAAAAAGAATAGTACACACAGACATACTGATGAGTGAGTAACATGAACTCCACCAAAAACTAAAGAAATCTATCGAACAAAGAACACTGCATCATAGTTTATTAAGTGTATAATTCTACTTAATATAATCACCACCAGAAATATTTTCCAGAAGATGGACAGATAATTGTTGATATAAGTACATGTTGACCTGAGTTATCATTGATATGTTCATAATTATAAATTAATTGTTAACACAAAATGATTGTTTTTTATTAGATTAAGACTGTTCAACCTCATGAACAGATTACCTAGCAGTAACTTTTAGGAATTCTTGGTACTCAAAGCTCTTCAACTCCGTGCTTTATTTAGCCTTCCTAACACTTTTGATTCGAGCGTCACTGATGAATCTTTTGGAGACGAAACGTTAACCTGGTGTCAATATAAAATTTAAATCCTGGTATCTAGGATGAGTTTAATTGAGGAAGATATTGTCTCATACTTCTAGATCACTTGAGATGGGTTTGGTGTTGCTTGGTTGTTTTGTTTTCTTTGTTGTGTTGTGTGTACTATTTTTTGTCTGTTTGGTTGGTTTTCGTTTAGCTCACCTGGCTCAAAGGGCTAAGTGCGATGTTCTTTTCACTTCACGTCCTTCGGTCGTCGTCCGTTAACCTGTGCAAAGATCTTCTTCTCTGATATGTATCTGATGACCCCGCCAATCATCCAAGATGGCCTCCATGTATATAAATAGAAAACATGCGTAAAATGCAGGTTTTTTTAATATATCTCTCAAACTAAAGCATTTAGAGCAAATCTGAAACGGGTGATAATGTTCATTAGGTCAGGATCTGTCTGCCCTAAAATTATTAGATGCATCAGACTACCCGTTGTTGGACTGCTTCCTATGATTTGGTAATTTTATGGAAATTGTGCAGGTTTTTTTTTTATTATCTAGAGTATTATAATAGATAAACATAAACTGTAAACAGCAAAATTGTCCAGCAAAGTAAGGTCTACAAAACAGTAAGGTATACCCAAATTATCATTTGATACAATAAGGAGTTGTCCCTTAAGGTCATTGTTTACAACTTTTCGTAATGTTTTGAAATCTTTAAAAAAAAAAATCTTCTTCTCTAGATAAAACTGGGCCAAATTAAACCATAGTTGGCCTTTATCATCCGTAGAGTATCTAGTTTTCTAAAATGTATCTGATGGCCCCGTCAATCATCCAAGATGGCTGTCATGGTTAAAAATAGAACATTTGGCTAAAATTCAGTTTTTGTGATATATCTCTGAAATTAAACAATTGACGGCAAATCTGATGTGGATGCCAACGTTCATCAGATAAAGAACTAACTGACCTGAAATTTTCCGACGCATCAGACAACCAATTTTTGCGTTTCTGTCACTGAATTGGTAATTTTCTGGAAAATTTGCAGTTTTTTGTAATCATCTTCAATATTATAATAGATGTAGATAAACAGTAACAGCTAAATTGTTCATCAAAGTAAGCTCTACAATTGAGTAAGCATTGCCTAAATTGTCAATTGACCTCTTCAGGAGTTATTGTCCTTCAAAGTCAGCATTTTATAATTTTTCACATGTTTTTGTAATCTTCTACCCTGAAACTACTAGGCCAAATCATTATAAATAGAGTAACAGCAATGATGTTCATTACAGTACGATCTACACATCATAAAGCATTACCGAAATTGTCAATTGACCTTATAAAAAATGTTGCCATGCATTCTATTTTCGTCTTTGATATTGTAGAGTGTCCTTTTTATGATATGCACTTGAGCACATAGAGCAAGGTGAGCGTGACAGCTTCTTGAGAGCCTCTGTTTTCTGTAGCTTTTTCTTTTGTTTAGTTTTAGATCTATGAGTTTGAATAACTCTCTGATATATCTGGGCCATCTTTCGCATGTTGAAAGTATGAATAAATGTATGATGGAAACGTGTTTATCCATATTGACAAACTCATCATGTTGAATAATTATAATGACGATCAATTAAATGGATAAAACGTTTTGTAAAATCTACTAAAAATCATTAGATCTTCTTTGGACTTTTTAAAGATTGCAAGGTCTAGGACACAATTATAAAATTGAACATTTACTCTTTGAGTGCTGCCATCCTACTTTAAAAGATGGAAATATTTTCAAATTAAGAGAATGTTGTTTAATTGTAATTTGGCAACTCTTCAGCAATTTATAAAAACGACCTATAGAATACAGTCATAAGTCATATATAATGGCCTCAATAAAGTAAACAAATACCGCATAACAAGCGTTTAACAGATTATTAATCCAATATACAGTTATTAGACGAACGCTATGATAGTTAAACGCGTATTAGTAATTAAATGACTTTGCAAGCACAAAATAGAAATAAATGCTACAATTGCTTCTTTCTTCTTTTTTTTTATTTTGAGAGAAAAATTAGCATATCCGAAATAACAATTATATGTTATGTTACTGGCGTTTATTTTTGCTTGTACTTTAATGTTTAAATTTCCCATAATCAATTGGAACAGGAATCTGATATGATCATCAACAAATTCCGGACATTTGATTTTGATGTTATTATTTTATATCAAATTGTTTATTTCAACATATAAACAGACGTATGAAAGTTTCTAAATGTATTTGCAACTCCACTTTGGCTGTTTAATAAAGTTACTCAAATAAGAAAAGGTTCAATTATAAGTTGTTAATTCTTTAATAACTAATCAGGTATTACGACTTTCTCGAAGTGCTTAATTATTTAACAATTAACAGCAGATTGTGAAAAATTAACATTCAATATCAAGGGATATCTGTTTGGAAGACCGTGGTATGTTGTGCCTTTGTAAAAGTTCATCAAAAATAAAAAAAATATCAAACTATCAGCGGTTTTAAAAATTTTATCGGTTTTCTATGCTGTAACAACATTTGACTCTAAAAACATGTAACACATACATGACGCTCTATACTGTAATGAAGAAGGTTGTATGCAAATTTTGTTGATGCAACAACTTCAAGTCGAGTTACTGTTTTTATACAAGGTTAGAGGTAAAGGAGAAGGGTTTAGATCACACAAAACATTTTAAACTCCGCTGCATATTTGCGACTGCCACACATCAGGAGCATCTGGCCTTTGTTGTTCTGGTATGTTTTGGAAATGTTTGAGAGTGTGACTATAAAAAAGAAGATGTTCATTTTATTTTCATTCAATTAGTACATAATTTCATTGAGGGGCCTGCTCAGGACCACATCGGGGTGTTGAATTCATCGCTGCTTTGGAGACCCATCCGTGCCCTGTCGACTGTTTTTTTCTTTTTGGTCTGGTTGTTGTGTGTTTGGCATATTTCCAATTTCCATTCTAAATTTATTTGTTTTTGTGATTGTATAGTTTCAATTTGATTTCTTAGTCTTTTTTTAGTTGATGACAAACATACGTCTTAGACAAACTTGTAACTAGGATAGAAAACTACAATAACGTGTATGTTGAACTGGATTGTACGTGTCATGTCCTATTTGAACTAAGTTTGACTGTACCAATCATAGTTTTATTTTAATATATCATCAAGTTCTTAGCTAATGATTTGCTACATTTGTACATCGCCAAGGAAATATTTATGTAAAATACCGTTTTAAATAATCTAATTCCCATAGGTACTTTTTCTGATTTCAATATGGTGAAAAGTCAAGTCGTTTGCGTTTTATTTTGAAGTTCGATGAAGATGTGGTCATATAAATCTATAAAAGTGTCAACATGGTCAAGGCAAAAGCGTTCAAAGATAGATCAAAATGAAGGTGTGTGTTCCCTTGTGACCACTTATGGCATCTCTAAGAAAACGATAATGATGTTTGATCCTTCGAGTTTGCCTCGTTGGTGTCTTTGGCCTATCTTTAAGAATAGTTTAAGATAAATTACATGTAATAAGTACAGGACTAATTGTTCATGTTAAATAACCTTCCTGACATTAAATTATGACATTATTTTTTTGTATTTATCTTTGATTACACGATTCTTAACCGTTGTACTGTGGATTCGTTAAAATTCGTTGGATACCAATTTTATATGGATTTCGTGGGTACAGGAGAACCACGAATTCAAATGTTCAACGATATCAAATTTTCTAAAGCAATGAGTGTAGATTTTGTCAAAACCACGAAATTAAATTTCCACGAATATGTAAATTTTCCTCAAACCACGAACATTGATACCCACGAAAATAAATGAATCCACAGTATATCTATCTTATTTGAACTGTATTATTACGTCTCATCTATGGAAGATTGCAGACATTTAATCATGTTACAAAAGCTAAGTGTAATTTTGTTCTTGATAATATTTCAAAGAGACAAAATCATTGTATGATCTACTTAAAGTTTAACATGTTTCAAACAGGGAAAACGTATTTCCTTTAGTTTTGCTCGCTGTGCTGTCTCCAAATAACAAGCTTTTCAAATTACTGTTATACATTCATAGTATATAAAGAAAGGAATTACGAAAAAACAGAAAAAAACAGGTTCCATGTGCTTGTTTCTCGAAATCTAAGCCCTATAAAATTTGACGGTAATTGGTTATCTTTGTACCTTTTAGACATATAATATGGGTTTCATTTTTTTTCATTTAAAAACTGTACAACAATAACAATCGTTATATTATGTTTTTAAAGATGTAATTTTTTAACTATAAGTAATCAAACAAATGAGGAAGAAAGTATGGGTTAGTGTGAATATTTTTGGCTCTACATCATGTACATAGATACACTGGGAGAATCTTAATATTTGGCAGAAGTTCTAAACAAAAACAAAAAACGTCCTGAGCTCACAATCCTAAGATCACAATAAGGTTGCCTTAGTTATTGTTTTGTATATAGACTATGGTAAAATAAAAAGGGAAATTTACAGCATACTGTATGAACCATATCATTTTGATTAGCATTGTGAACGTTTTTCATTTTATTTGTTGCATATACTTTTTATTTATTCAAAAAGTTGTGGAACACGGGAAACTTAATTAAAGAAACTGTATATACAATGTATAACAGGAAATGAAATAAATATACTAAACATTGCTAAATACAAAAATAGCATTGAGAAAATTATCAAAACATGCTCAGTCAAAATTTGCAACCGATATCTGATGATGATAAGAACATCATTCTATAATTTACAAATACGATACCGATGTAAAGGTCGTCATGTGTTAACAAATCTTATGTTTTCATTATTCAATGTGGTACCTAACACTACAGGGAAATAACTCTGAAAATTCAGCTAAATGTTTCAATAACATTGTGTTGTTAAGGGCACATTAAGCTTCGCAGTGATCAAAATTAGTGTTTGTCAAACTGCTATGTAACCAATGTATTTTTTCTTATAAAATGGTTGGTTAACATTTTTGACATGTTGATAGTTAAAGGCAATACTTTTTTTCAAGTAAAGGTGTTGGGTACCACTTTTATTTAATTTTAACTCTTCAACATTTCTTTAAATCTTGGTTGAGTCTTTCCATCATTATTTAATAATCAAGCAAAGTTTGCTAAGTAACTTTCTGTTTGTGCTGTTGTAAATGGAATATATTCGTTGTTATGGTACTGTTTATATGTCGTACTATACTATTATATTATTTGTTTGTGCGTTTCTTTGTACTGAGTGTTCTTGTTTATGTTTAAATTGTGTTTCCGTCACGTATTGTTGTCATTTAAACAATACTAGTTTACGTTGCCACAAAAAAGAGATGATTTAGTAGCCATAAAACCAGATTCAATACACCATGTGTCTTAAAATTTCTTCTACCAAAGTCAGGAATATGGCGGAATATAACAGTTGTTATTAAATAGTTCGTTTCTGTGCGTGTATGTTGGTGTTTGTTTTTGTTCACCGTCAGTTTGTCTATTATTTCGTTGATTTTTTCTTATACTTAATGTGTTTCCCTCGGTTTGAGTTTGTAAACCGGATTAGTTTCCTCTCAATCGATAATGATTTTTTAAAAGATGTACACTTATGTTGCCTTTAACTTCCATGAGTATGTATGTAAAGGCAGAGCACGAACAAAAGTTAATGGCACATGTATGTGTGATACGAAGGGAACAAAATAATCGCTTATATATTTTTTCGCCTCGATGAAACGTATTATAAGGTAACTTTTAATTTTAAAGTACATTTATTTCCTTCTTTATATACACAAAAAAATAACATAAAAAATATCATACACACTGAACAACCCACCTAGCGAGATAATTGGTGCACCACATTTTTATGTTATTTTGCATGAACAGAAAAATAAATTTTACAGTTTTTCTCCATTGAATAATTCTAAATTTCAATTTCAAGCCGGAGTACTTCATGATTAAGTGTTGTTGATGTCATTGTCACATTACACACATATGGCTATGAGCTGATAAAAAAAACTTACAGCCAATATGAAGACACGTTACATCCAAAATTAAATTATCAACATAATACAGTTCAACATATGAAGTGTAATTGATAGAATCAGGCTTCAATCAAACTGATGAATTGAACTGTTCATATATCTTAATATGTCTATGCACAATATAACATTCAGGTGAAAAGGCACAATACATCAAATCTACATTGATTATATACAATACAATATATAATTGGGATTGGAAAAAATGAAAACTAATCACTATATATCGACCAATATATACTATAATACAAAAAAATGATTGGAATTTGTGAGTCCATAAATGACCATCAAATCGTTTTAATCATTCAAGCAACTGCCATTTTCTAATATAAGAACAATATGAATACTACATTATACAACAACAAAAAGAGACAGAAACCAACAAAAATGCAATTCTATAAGTCGAAAATATACTTAGAACGCCACTTATAAGAAAAGAAAAAATACAATCACACAAACAACACACAACACAAATAAAACAGAGAAAATTATTGAAGATTCATCACGAACCCAATAAAAATCAGATGGCGATATTAAGCGCCTTATATGGCACATGTAATGTAAGCACAGACCTGCTGATCAAATAGCAGATCATTAAATTAACTAAGTTATTGAAAATATAAATGCATCAGCCACTTGCGTGTTTTGACAATTAATCAGAACTTCCACCATTGTCAACTATGATATCGATGTTGTTCAACTAAAATAATCTCTTATACCATAGAAATGTTTCTCTTATACCATAGAAATGTTTCTCTTAAACCATATAAATGTTTCTTTTATACTATAGTTATGTTATACAATAGTTATGTTGCGACTAGCACTAGGTATTGAAAAATGCTGTTGCTAATATTCAGTAGAAATTGATATAACTTTTCCATGTTACTTGAGTTCGCTCAGCAACAATATTTGAATTCGCTATTAAACCGTAACGATCAAAGAAAACATATAAGACTATCTTTTTCGAATCTTTTTACTTTTGAAGGCATCATAAGATGTCAACATATGTTTTACATGTGTGGTTAAAACTGAAGAGAAAAATAACAGATCAGCGGATATATTTTAGGGTTGTTGTTTAATTTTAAAAGTCTACGTTGAATATTGATATATCATATCAAGAACACTTTAGCATAGTTTACACAGTATTTTATTCTACTCGATACAATCAACAACAAAATATTGCCCGAAATGGAACAATGTGTAGTCGTCAATATAAGCATAAGGGAATGTGAGTTTTTTTCATAGGAAAAATTCAGGATGACAGATAAACCAATTGACGCCAATATCATGAAATGAATCGTTTTGCACAATCTGTTTCTTTACATTACTTTTTTTAATTTTTGAATGTTCTAACATGATCAGGACTAGAAACCAATTGCAATATTAAGCATTCAATATTTGAGTGATGTCGTCCAACCTATCTCCATGAAAATGATCACAAACTACCTGTGTGTACATGTTTAGTCAGAGAACGAAGTAATATTGCAAATGAGACAATTCTCGAAGACATAAGTAGCCGTATAACCTTCAGAAATGAGTAAACCCATGCCGTATAGCAAATATAAAAAAAAATTATACCTTATAAAGTCACCCGACGACTGCTTCACCAATCAACCACATCATCAGACCGTTATTTGTCCATACACTGAATTATTGTTTTTTGTTTGTATATTTTAAAATTGAGAATGGAAATGGGGAATGTGTCAAAGAGACACATTCCCGACCATAGAACAGATAACAGCAAAATGTCACCAACAGGTCTTCAAAGCAGCGAGCAATTCCCGCTCCCGGAGGCGTCCTGCAGTTGCCCCGTAAATAAATATATATACTAGTTAAGTGATAAAGAACGCCATACAAAACTCCAAATTATACACAAGTAAATAAGATTAAAATAATCAAGGCTGACAAAGGCCAGAGGCTTGTTTGCATGACAACAATTATATGTTCTATCAATGAACTTTGCTGGAAAAATTGTAAAACTACTCTACAAGGTGATTTAATGAATAATGATCTCAGTTGGCAATACCTTCTTTGATCCTCGAAAATAATAGCGTGTACAATACTCAGCGCCTAGAAATGTTTATCTTAGCAGATTTTTATAAGACATAATACAATTGTACATGAACATCATTTCCCCCTGACAGAGCCTTGACTTTGTCTTAATTATATACGTGTTAGTTCTTTTCAGGAACAATAAATATTGTCCTTCCAAATAAGGTTTCTAAATTAACTACTCATGAAACCACTTTACGATGTTATTCGATTTCACGGTTATATAGTTCTGATAGTGTTTGTCCATTTTATTGGTGACGGTCATCTTCAATAAATGATTACGAGGTCGGAACATGTTGATGCAATGAAAGAGTGAAAAAAGGCAATATTCTTCTCGATGCTTTTCATTCACACTAAATTGTTTTCAACATTTTTGTTTTAACGATTCGATTTAACTTGAAAAGGTTCAGCTTAAATTAATCCGATGATCGTTCATAAGCGTATAAGTTTGTTTAAGGGACGATATAGAATAAGAGTTCTTAGGAAACTACAAGATTTGTCCTACCGGTCTTTAAAAACATTTTACAGAACATGATGCAGTCGTAATAAAAAATGGAGCAATTCATTATTGTTTGTTACCATTATGTCCTATCATAACTATAATATGTATATTCAAATAACCCCTGAGTTATATGTATATCGACATATCATGTTTGACATATGAAAAATGACTTTTTTTTAGGTGATGAAACGGGTTCTTTAAACGATGTTTTCGATACATCATAATGAGCATGATGAGTGCAGAGATTCATAATATTAATATTATTTATTAACCAACTTACTACAATATGTATAGAAATGCCCATGCTTTATAAAAGGAAAATTTCGACATCTGGTCATTATGAACGGAGAAATTGCTACAGCCAGTCATTACGAGATCTCAGTCATGCATTACGAAATCATAACCGTGCATTACGAAATCACAGTCATGCATTAGGAACAGATGAAACGGGACATCGATTAAATCAAAATGTCGTTTTATTTCTTTAACTAAGTGTGACATTTTTTTATTCTTTTTTAAATTAATATCATAAAAAACAAGTTTAAATAATATTCATTGACATTGTTTTGTAACGACTTGAAACGGAAATATTTCACAGCCTTTTTCGAGTACGACTTTCGATTATTATCACTGTTTCATTTCCGTTGTACAATCCTCAGAATGCAGACTTTAGAATAGTTAAACTGTCTGATTTATTCTTCCCAGCTACTTTTTATTTGCTAGATGAAATGAAATTTAATAGCATAAAATTAAGTACTTGGATGAGAAATCAGAAATTACATCTGACAGTCACAATGTTGACTAAAGTTCCATGCGAAATTGAATGCGAAAAGACAAGTTGAAGTTCAGCTATGAAATTCCTGTATCTTCTTCACGGTAAGTTTCTTACTCTTTGTTTAATCGAAGAATTAAAACCATTTTTTTAAATAGAAATGTTATGAAACGGGCTTTCCTGTTGTAGTGTGTGGATAGCTGTATAATTTTGGATCCGAGACTCGAAGACTGTTCTTGAATGAAGTTGCCTTTAAAGTTGGTTAATAAAAGTATCAATACATGGACTTTTTCATATTGGCCCTGTAACATGCCCTTGATATTAATAATGGCCTCGGACAGTTGTAATGGCCCTCGGCGTTGCCTCAGGGCCATTACAACCATCCTTGGCCATTATTAACACCTCGGGCATGTAACAGGGCCAATATGAAAAAGTCCATACATTAATACTATATTAATTGCTTCAACCATTATGTATAATCGACACAGAATAACTAATATATATAATTAGCCGTGCGTCTAAAGAGCACTTAAACCTTTAAATGTCAAGACCAAACTCCAGAATTGTCAAGACGTAAGAAACGTACAATATGTCGACATCACCGATAATTTCAGCTTTTCAACGTTGACGTTTATACCGCATGTATTACTCGTTCTCCATGCATATGACGCATAATATTTATTCATTGCATGCTGTGATGGTTGAGGATATTTTGGGGGAAGAGTAATGAATGTTAGACGAATAAAAATTAGTTGATTTTTGCATCAAAAAAGGACAAAAAAAAGAAAAATCGCAAAATACTGCAGTTAATTAACAAAAACCTGCAAGTTTGAAAATCGGTAGTTTAAAAAGAAATATTTTTTTTGGAATAATGTGGATGGTGTCTAAACATTATGATTGTCCTTTCATCGAACAGTCGGTATACTACAAAATACATCAGCGATCTTCTGTAAAAGAGAGACAGATACTAAAAATACATTTAAACTTATAAGTCGAAAATTAACTGACAACGCCACGGATAAAGCAAGTGATATCAGTTGCTGTGCAGGTCCTGCTACTTGTGCTACTTGTCGCTGTGTTACTCATGTAAGCGCAGAGTTAGTGATATAATAGCAGATCATTGTTTCAGATGCATATGTCACTTGAGTGTTTCAACAATAATCCGAACTCCCACTGCGATATCGATGTTGTACAGCTTAATTCATATCTTATGTTATAGTTATACTGTTCTACTACTACTATTAATAGGCAATCAAGCGTACTATTGTCGTATATAGTAGTGTTGGATGAAGCTATTATTTATTTCCATACTACTGTAATTCATTCAGGACTTGTAACAACATTTGAATTATCCAACAAAGCGTTACGATAAAAGTAAAAAAAATAGCGTTCTTCACAACCAAATACATTTAAAGAAGTCAAAAAATGTTTAATTGTAAGCTTTGATCGGCGGGAGTATAGAAGATCAGAGAAATGTTTTGAAGGGTTGTAGTTTTCATTTTGGAAATCTACGTTATGTGTTGATATATCATACGAAGAACTATCAACAACAACATTTTCAAGAAAATGGATCAATATTGTATTTATCTAAATATAATCATACTGGAATGTTTATTTTACAATACTCATTTTTGAAAGTTGATTCAATCAATTGACCTCTATATCATGGAATCAGTCGTTATATTCTTCTTTTTTTATTTTTGCTTTTCTAAAGTTTCAATATCTAGAAAACAAATTTGGTAGTATGCATTCAATATTTGCGTGCTTTCGTACTATTGTTAGAGATGAACTTATTCACAAATAACTTGTTTAAACATGTTGAAAAGGTTTGGTAAAATAAAATATGTTAGCATTAACAGGGATATAGTGATTTTGTTTTTTGTTTCTTATATTCGTTTGCGTGACAAACATTATATATTCTGTAAATAAACATTGCTAAAATAAAATAAAACCACACAATAGAAAATGTGTTTTAATTATTACGGATTTCATTCAGTCATACTACCTTTGTATTAGAATACAAAAGCATTTGCAATTTTCAGCGCCTGGAAATGTTTATCTTATGTAAAAGATTTTTATCAGAATTAGACATAAACAAGATTTCCGACTGACCGAACCTTGACTTTGTCTTGATCATATAGTTGCTAGTGTTATTTCCAGGAACAATAATTTAAGTCTTTCCGAATAAGGTTTCCAAATTAACTAATCATGAAACAACTTTACAATGTAATTCGATTTCATGGTCCGATCGCCTTTGTTCAGTTT